>NW_028274810.1:29775564-30396814 GCF_037043125.1 Eumetopias jubatus | reverse complement strand
ATAGAAAACCCTAAAGACTCCACCAAAAATCTATTACAAATTAATCAATGAATTCAGTACAATTGCAGGATACAAAATCAATATACAAAAATCAGTTGCATTTTTATATACTAACAATGAACAATCAGAAAGATACATTAAAGAAACAATCCCATTTACAATAGCTTTAAGCAATAAAATAGGAACAAATTTAATCAAAATGGTAAAAGATCTGGGGCACCTGAGTGACTCAGTTGGTTAAGCATCTGACTCTTGATTTTGGGTCAGGTCATGCTCTCAGGGTCATGAGATCACACTGGGCGTGGAGCATGCTTAAGATTCTCTCTCTTCCTCTCCCTCTGCCCCACCCCTTCACACATGCACATGCTTTCTCTCTCTCTAAAAAAAAAAAAAAAAAAAAAAGATGGTAAAAGATCTGTACACTGAAAACAAAAACATTGATGAAATAAATTGAAGAAGACACAATAAATGGAAAGATATACCATATGGATTGGAAGAATTAATACTACTAAAATGCCCATATAACCCAAAACTATTTACAGATTCAATGTGTCCCTATCAAAATTTCAATTGCATTTTTCACAGAAATGGAAAAACAATCCTAAAATTCATATGGAACCACAAAAGACCATGAATAAATAAAACTGTCTTGAGCAAAAAGAATAAAATTGGAGGCATCACACTACCTGATATCACATTATACTACAAAACTATAGTAATCAATATAGCATGGCGTTGGCATAAAAACCAATGGAGCAGAATAGAGACCCCAGAAATAAATCCACACATTTATGGTCAATTGTCTTTGACACAGATGCCAAGAATACACAATGGGAGAAGGACAGTCTCTTCAATATATGATGTTGGAGAAACTGGCAGAGGAATGAAATTAGACCATTATCTCACTCCACATACAAAAAGCAACTCAAAATGGATTAAAGACTTAAACGTGAGGCCTCCAACAATAAAACCATTAGAAGAAAATATGGGTGACAAGCTTCTTGAGATTGGTCTGGGCAATGATATTTTTGGATTTGACCCTAAAAGCACAGGCAACAAAAGGAAAAATAGACAGTTGGGACTCTATCCAACTAGAATCTTCTGCATGGCAAAGGAAACAATCAAAGTGAGAACTGACAACCTACAGAACAGGAGAAGATATTTGCATACCATATATCTGATAAGAGGTTAATATCCAAAATATATAAGGAACTCAATAGCAAGAAAACAACCCAGTAAAAAAAAAAAATGGGGAAAGAATCTGAATATATATTTTTCCAAAGACATACAAATGGCCAATGGATGTATGAAAAGGTGCTCAACATCACTAATCATCAGGAAGAAGCAAATCAAAACCACAATGAGATATCTATCACCTTACACCTGTTGGGATGACTATTATCAAAAGGACCAGAGATAGCAAGTGTTGCTAAGGGGGTGGAGAAAAAGGAACTCTTCTACACTGTTGGTGGGAAAGTAAACTGATAACAGCCATTATGGAAAACCATATAGAGATTCCTCAAAAAATTAAAAATAGAACTACTATATGATTCAGCCACCCCACTTCTGGGTGTAGAGCCAAAGGAAATGAAATCAGAATCTTGAAGGGATATCTGCACTCCCTTGTTTTGTGGCATTATTCACAATAGCCAAGATATGGAAACAACCTGAGTCTACCAATGAATGAATGGATACAGTAGATGTGGGATACACACATACATGCAGAGGATGGAATATTAGTCAGCTCCAAGAAAGGAGGAAGTGCTGCCATTTGTGATAATACTGATGAACCTGGAGGACATTATGCTAAGTGAAATAAGCCAGATAGAGAAAGACAAATGCTGTATGGTCTCACTTATATGTAGAATCCAAAACAAAACAAAACAAAAACAAAAACAAAAAACCCCAAAACCCCAAAACAACAAAATGAAACAAAACAAAAAAACGTCAAACTCAGAGAAGCAGAGTGTAGAAAGGTGGTTGCCAGGGTTGGTGTAGTTGAGGGGGGTGGAGTGGGGAGATACTGGCCAAAGGGCACAAAGTTGCAATCAGGTAGGATAAACAGGTCCAGAGGTGTAGTATATAAGCAGGTTGACTATACTTAGTAAAACCGTACTGAACACTGGGAATACGCAAGAGAGTAGATATGAAGGGCACTCACCACACACATAAAAAATGACAAGTAGGGGAGGATATGTTCATTAGCCTGCCGGCAGTAGTCATTTCACTGTGAGTGTGTATATCAAATCACCATGTTTTATGCCTTAAATGTTTACAATTTTTATTTAAAAGTATATAATTTTTTTAAAGATTTTATTTATTTATTTGACAGAGAGAGACACAGTGAGAGAGGGAACACAAGCAGGGGGAGAGGGAGAGGGAGAAGCAGGCTCCCCGCTGAGCAGGGAGCCCAACATGGGGCTCGATCCCAGGACCCTGGGATCATGACCTGAGCCGAAGGCAGGCGCTTAACGACTGAGCCACCCAAGTGCCCCCAAAAGTATATAAATTTTTAAAAGAAGAAAAGAAAGCCAGTTCAGAGCAAAGCTAGGTGATACAGATGTAGGATAAAAGATGAGGTCGGGGGGTAAGGTGTTTTATTTAGGGGCATACAAAGGAAAAGTGGGGAAGATCATGTAGAGCCTATAGATTGTTATAAGGAATTTGGTTTTTCTTCCGAGCAGGAAGGGGAGCCATCAGAAGATTTTGAGCAGATTAGTAAAATTATCTGATTTACATTTTAACACACTGCTCCATTGGAAAAGACTGCAGGGAGGTGGCAGCAGGAAGACCAATTGGGAGGCCCAGTAGCTCAGGCTCAAAAGAGTCAGGAGCCTTCAAGAGATGGTGGAGGAGATGGCGAAGAATGATTAGCATTTATACATATTGTGAAGGAGGAATTGACAGGATCTGCTGCTGACAGATCCATTGAGACACTTGAGAGAAAGAGAGGAGTCAAAGAGAAATGAAAGTGAGTTAATATATGTAAAACGCTTAACATGGTGCCTGATAAATAGAAACCAGTGGGGATGCCTGGGTGGCTCAGTCGGTTAAGCGTCTGCCTTCGGCTCAGGTCATGATCCCAGGGTCCTGGGATCGAGCCCCGCATCGGGCTCCCTGCTCAGCGGGAGTCTGCTTCTCTCTCTGCCCCTCCCCCCACTTGTGTGTTCTCTCTCTTTCAGTCTCTTTCTCTCTCTGTCTCTCCGACAAATAAATAAATAAAATCTTTAGAAAAACAAAAAATAAATAGAAACCAGTGAATCAATTTCAGCTATTATTATTGTTATTCTTACTGCCTCCTGTTACACATGTCATGGAAGGTAATGTATGGAGCCTGCAAGTAGTACCTAACATATAAGTTGTTCATAAAACTATTAAACTCTGAGAGATAAGTCGCAGCAGGAGTTTGTGGCCCCATCCCAAGGCTGGGTGGTGGGCAGGTGAAGAAACATTAAGCCTTGGAGACAAATTAAATGACTTACCTAGGTCCTTGCTAAGGTTGTTGAGTAAAATCAGTAAGTGGCCATACTCTGTCTCACCCAGGACTTAGAATCTTAAGTTATCTTCCGAGGTACTATTTTTGTAACATGTACTATGTATTTTTAGGAAAATCAAATTCATATTTAATGCAGAGAATTTAGAAAACGTAAAGGAAAAAAATTTAAACTACCCAGGAATAATATCACTGTAATATTTTCCTGAGACATACATATTTTTTAAAAATTAAAACTGGGGTCATACTACACATGCTGCCTGATTCATGTAACAATACCTTGTTTGTTTGACATTACACTCCCACAGCATCCTTTTCAATGGTACATAATGGATGAATCACAGTTATGGAATCCCTTATTGTTCAACACTCAGGCTATGTCTAATTTTTTGGTATTATAAGCAGCCCTGTGATGAACATCATTAACAGTATCTTTACTCACAGCCCTCATCAGTTTCCCAGAAGAGCTTCCTAGAAGTGGAGCTGCTAGGTCCAAGTTCATTCGTAAAGCTTTTGTTGTATGTTGCCACAAACCTAACATTGATCGTCCGGGACACACGTTTTTACAACTGATTGCCCTCTAGTCCCCTGGTCTCCTCCTCGAGGAATATGACAGAATTATAAACTATGAAGAACTTCAAGTCCTTTCTTTATATCCTATATGAAGCTGTGAAATAGTTTTACCTCTATTTCCCAATGCCTCCATTTGCCAAATGAAGCTACAGCACTTTGCTCAAGGCAGTGAAAAATTATCTTTGAAAAGATTATGTCTTCCCAAAGCACACATTATTTAAACCAAAGAATTCTTAGAGACCAGGCCTTGTCCTTAAAATTATCCTTCATCTAGAGAAGCGGGAACAAATCTCCTTTGTCTTCCAAGCCATTTTTTCCTGTTTTATTTTTAATCACATCTGGAACTTTACTGATCTGAGAACTGAGGACAAGGAATCAAATGGCTCAGGACCTAATTGTCGAGGACGGCACACTTTACCCTGTTGTCTAGTGTGAGTGAGCAGTTTTAGCCAGGAGGCCAGGGAGGAGGCAGAGGGCTCTTTCCTCTTAGCCACAAGCCCTCGGCCTGGTGTTGAATAATGCATGTGTTGAACTTTGAAATGGTGGGCTGGGCCAAGCCTGCTGACCCAGGGGGGATACCCCTCATCCTCACCCCAGACAGGGGAAGGTGGTGTTGGGCCACCCCCAAAGGGGTGCTAGGAGACAGGAGTGGGCAGAAGGGAGGATGGAAGCAGAGGTGGCGGTGTTCTTAGTAACCATGGGAGCAGCCCTTCCTATACCTCACTCCTGGGCCACCCGTGAGCCTGAGACCCGAGTGAGTCGACATCACTGGGCATCCAACTTGTCTGCCTCTGGCTGACAAAGCAGTCCCCATAGAGTAAGCCAAATTTCCTCATCATGGTTGAACTGAAGTCATTTACTTGGATGAAGCAGAACTGGAGTCCAGCACTGGACTTTTATCTTGTCCAGGTCACATGACCTCCGAGGACTTGCTGGATAGCAGTGCTTCCCCAATACACTGAGAGTCACCCCAAGAGCTCCTAGGCCATGAACTTCACAAACCCTGAACAGATTATGTGAGGCATGGGAAGAAGGCTCCCTAGCCAAAACTTGGAAGTCTTTAGGAAATCTCTTGGTAGACACATTTGGGTTCCCCTGGAAAACCTCTGAGCTCACCCAGGGCACATGGCTTTCACAGTACTCCAAAGGGACCCACAGTTGCTTTTTTCTGGGTGGAGACCAGAGGCACTCACTTGCATGAGGTCACCTCACCCAAGGGGCGCAGCACATGGCTCCTCGGACGGCAGAGCTGCCATCCTTTCCTGAAAAGCGCCCAGGACCCTCCCCTTCGGGTTCTCCCATGGACCGTGTTCTGGGGGTATTGCTCCTTGAAGTGCAACCAGTGGCCCTGAACGTGACCCGAGGTCCTGTGGAGACCCAGAGACTGCAGAGGTCCAGGCAGCCACAGGCACACGTGTCATCATGACCTCAGGGGTCCGCCCTCAGGCAGGCCAGCTGGATGTCACAAAAATTAAATCATTTAAATTGACTGTTGGGGTGTTAACCCACAGCAGGCACTGACAATTCCTCAGACTTTGAGGGCAGTGAGAGCTAATCTGAGTCATTGTAAGATGGGTCCCTGTGGAATCCAAGGATAAGCAGGGAGGTGCAAGTCTGGCCCACTCCCTGCTGAGTCAGAGCAGACCTCCCTCTGGGGGGGGTCCCTCAGACGTGGGTACTCCTTCTCCCCTGTGGGGGGGCTCACAGCCCACAGCAGTTCACCCTCTTGCATGGGAGGGCAGAGTGAAGCCTACTCAGGAATCACCCAGCTGGAGAGAGGGGACAGCAACTCTTTCTTGGTTGGTTTTATTCCCATTTCTGAGTAGATGTAATTTTCTTCCTCCATCTCCTCCTCCTTTCTTTTCCTTTTCTTTGCTTTCTCTTTTCCCACATCCTACTTGGGAAGGAGGAGTTGGCGAAACCCAATTCCCCAACAGGTAGATGAACATGGTGCTTATATTCCAGAAAAATCAGAACAACCTAAGAATTGTTTGGAAAGAATCTGCTATCATATCATATACATTATCACATACACAGAGATACACATCAGGAAAATCATACCATTGTTTAACTTGTTGATACTTTCTTTGTGGTCTCTAGTTTAGTTTTTTGTTTGAATTATAGGAGCGCTCATGGGAATAGACGGCATCATCTTTTCTGAAGTCAGAGCCATTAAAGTCCTGTGGGCAAGGGTGGTGAGTTTTGAGAAGCTGAGGTCAGGGTTGGTACAGATGGGAGACAAGCCTTCAGACTTAAAGCCATGTCCAAGAACTACAATCGTATTAGGGATTGCTGCTAGATGTGAGTGGGGGCAGCTTCTCTGGGAGGCAGCAGTATAGTGTGGGGTCAAAAGCACACACTTTGTGGTCCCACAGGCTGAGTTCAAAACCCAGCTCTGACATTTACATCCGGAGTGATCTCAGTGAGTTATTCAACCTCTCTGAGGATCGATTTTGTCATTCATAAAATAGGTGGTCCTGAGGACTGAATGAGCTCACATGAGTAAACCACTTGATACATAAGTATTAGTAGATGATAGCTAGTATTTTGCAACATAAATTTTAAAAAGCAATTCTGCTATTTATATTAAGACTTGCCACAGGATAAATTATGCCTCCTTTAAAATGTTTTCTTGTATCATTTCATTTTTTAAAATACTTTTGTTTTTAGCAAAATAGAAAGACCTTCTATTTAGGGTTGTTAAATAAGGCAAATAAGCTCTCAGATTAAGAACTTAAACCTCAATACTGGTATAATTTATTAATTTGCTCAGTTGATGGAATCATTATCATCATGGAAGCCAATTAATTAATACATCAATTTCACCCATAATTTAAACAAAGAACAAAAAAAGATCTAGAAAGAGCGGAAACACTTTCTTACCTAGGCTCTGTTAATTATCAGTTTAAGTTAACTTAAAGACCCAAAGTTGGAAAGCATGGGAAGGGAAAGGTAGCTGACCCACGACCACAGAGGGGTAGGAAGCTGGGGGAAGGGTTTCCATCTTGGAAAAGACCAAAACAAGAGCTTCCACGGAAGTAAAGATTCACACAGGAAAGGCCTGGAAAACCAAGAGCTAAGTAGAGGCCTCCCACTGTGGTCCTGATCCCCCGATGGTGACTGATAACCCCCATTGTGTCCAGGCCTAGTGTTTCTGGGCAGGAAATCCCAGCCCCCACACGGGGATAAGGCCAGCCTGGGAGCAGGTCCTGTGGGGGCATCTCACCACGACTTCTCACTCTGCTGAGCAGGGTCAGGTTCAGGCTCCCTTTCCCAGGACTTCAGGGGTCCGAGAGGTCAGGGCTGGTGCAGGCTGGTGTGGAATCCAGCCTCATCTGTGTGGACGTCAGTGGTTAAACCCGGGGCCTGGAGGTGAGAGCGGGGTGCTGGCTGAGGGGAGGGGTGTGAGGAGCGTGAGGGACGAGGAGCAAGAGAGAAGATACAAATGTGAAGTTTCACAAGGTGGCCTCCATTTGGAGGACACAGTGAGATCAAGGGTCAGAGCAGAAAGTGATTTGAGGGTTAAGGTAGAAAGAATTCTCTTTCCCTTATATTTTAATTATTTTCCTGGTTTTAACTTTACACTTTGGCTAATTTGGTTAATAGCTAAGGACAAAATCTATCTTGAGTTACTTCTGTTTACTTCCAAGATAGTGCTTGTGAGCCCTGGGAGGCCCCGCTGAGGCTCTTCTTGGGGTCCTGTTGGTATATCTTAGACACATGTTTGGACTAGAGTCCCAAATATGCAGGCATTAAAATGCTTGACCTAGGTTTGCCTCTGCCTGTGCATTTTTAAAGATTGGATAAGAGAATTTGAGAGAATTTTTAATGATAAAAGTAATGATGACAATGATAGTAAAAAACGCATGCAACACTGTTCTAAGTGCTTTAAATGTAAGAACTCATTTAATCCTCATAACAACTCTTTGAGGTAGGAAGTAATATATATATATCATCAGTAATATCATGTATGATATATATAGATAGACATAGAAACAGAATCACAAGAGTCACATGCGCCACCCCCTGAGCCAGACAGAAGCCCCTCATATCTTAATTTTAAAACAAGAATCAGGGGCACCTGGATGGCTCAGGGGGTGGTGCATGTGACTCTTGATCTCGGGGTTGTGAGTTCAAGCCCCATGTTGGGTGGAGAGATTACTTAAAAATAAAATCTTAAAAAAAAAAGACAAATGAATAAATGAAACAAGAATTGAAATTTGATAACTGCTTTTTAAAAATCACATTATTGTTTTTTCTGATTATAAAATTTATAGTTGTAGGGATGCCTGGGTGGCTCAGTCGTTAAGCGTCTGCCTTCGGCTCAGGTCATGATCCCAGGGTCCTGGGATGGAGCCCTGCATCGGGCTCCTTGCTTGGCGGGAAGCCTGCTTCTCCCTCTACCACTCCCCCTGCTTGTGTTCCCTCTCTCACTGTGCCTCTCTCTGTCAAATAAATAAAATCTTAAATAAAATAAAAGAAAATAAAATTTATAGCTGTAGAGAATTTGAAAAAAAATTGAAACATCACAAAGAATGAAATTAAAACCACCTATACTCTTGCCATACAGAAATAACTACTAACACCTTGATGTATTTTCTTTCAGACTTTTTTCTATGCATAAATATATGTACATTATTGGACTAATACTCTACAGATTATTTTGTAGTCTGCTTTTTCCCCTGGACAATATATTGATAATGTGTTCTTATGCCATGTGGTGTTCCATCACGGATTCCCCTAGCATTATTAGTTCGAACCCGGCCCTTTTGCCTCGACCATCTAAAGCTCCAGTCCCATCTCTCAATAGTTCTAAGCCTCTCGATTTCCACACTTAAAACATTCTTCTACTCTCCTCCCACCAGCAGCCTAGTAGAGGCCACTGCCTGACCTATTATCGCTGGAGTGGTGCACACTGTCAAGGAAAAAAGAAACTCAAAGTTAACAGATAAGAATACAGAGTTTAGCAGTTTGCCTTCCAAACTGTAGTAGACACTTGATTAGTCTTGAAACTTAGAGTCAACAAAACACAATTGCTTCAGTTTACTCTGGACAAAGAGATCTCCTCAGCGACAGAAAATCCTGCCCTGTGCTTCATATTCCTTAGAGTTCAGTTTACATTTTGAAACTCTAAACCCTCCTGTTACTCTTCTACAACTGGTATCTGCTGTGACCCACACAGTGACTGCATCACTAATGCCAAGTGAGAACAGCGGGAGGGGCGCAGGCAGCCTCATAGCAATCCGGGTATTTTCAGTCTCCTGTGTGGTCAGGAGCTACATGAGAACCCAGGATTGCAAAGCAGGGAGGCACTGCGGACAACATTACAGTGCAGTGTTCCCTCTCTCCCCCTGCAAAACATCAGCAGCTTGCTCCCTGCAAAATATTCATTCTCCTTCCTCCACAGGGCTTTGAGACTAATCTCCTTTTTCACTGCAACCTGTATTATTTAAATGGCAGAATTCAGCCCACTACTGGGCTAGCTGCAGTGGAGATTTGCAAGGTGCTGCTGGGGGCATGCCAACCTTCTAGCATGAAATCACAAGGGACCTCAAATTAGCTTAAAATCTTCTCAGCTATTTATCCTCGGTCTTTTAAAAATGCTGCAAACTGTGGGAAAATAAAGAGGCTCTCTGTAATCCCTGAATATGACGATGGGGCAGGAAATGTGACTTTGGCGGAATGAAACTGAGGCATAATTGAAGAGGCAGCACGATCTAACAGGTGGAGGATCAGACCAGATTTTCTGTTCCTTCATCCACCACTAGCAGGGTTCTAGAGCGGGCTGGACACTTCACCTGTTGACGCTTTAGTTGTCTTTTTTGTAAAATGAGAATCACACTACTCGGTACTCTCTAAAGTCCTGTACAAGTTTCCATGAAATATTTTTTAATGTGTTTCTGCACATTTATCAGAATTGAGAAAGCTGATAAATGCATTTACGTGATAGGCAAAGAGCACAAACAGACAAGTCATAATAAAAAACACACGTAACTAATGAACATTTTCAAAGAAGGTCAACCTTACTAATAATTACAATTTTCAACTTATTCAAACAATACATCTTTTTTAGAAACAGCTTATGCTAAAGAGGTTTAAAAAAGAGTCCCATGGAGAGTTGGGATAGTCTTGCCTGCTTGGAAGACCATGGAGGTACAGGTAAGCCTCTAAGTCAAGGAGGGGTCTAAGCCGGGGCGGGGAGGAGGGGGACCTGATGTCCCACAACCTGCCCAGTCTGGTGCTTCGTGGAGACTCCATCGGTTCTGTTTGCTGGGAGCTCTTGCCCCTTCCACTGTCAGCACTGCTTGGTCAGCCACTCACCCCTGACCCTCAGGCCATTTGTTTCAGGGATGCTGGTCAAGCCCTGGTCTGTTCAGTGGAACTCGATCCTGGGATTTTGTAAGAATTATCAGGAAAGGGAGGTGTCTTTCTGCTGGCACAAATAGCTGTAAGAAAACGGCAGAAAGTAGAATAGTGGGTTGCCAGGAGCCGGGGGTGGGGGTGGGGGGCAGGAAATAAAGAGTTGTTGTTTAATGAGTACAGAGTTCCCATTTTACAAGATGACAAAGTTTTGGGGATCTGTTGCACAACAAGGTGAATACACACTATGTGAATATACACTACTAAACTGTACAATTAAAATTATGAAGATGGCAAATTTCATGTGTTTTTAACCACAGTTTTAAACTTTTTTCAATTACAAAGGAAGAAAGAAAGAAGGAGGGAGGGAGAGAGGGAGGGAGGGAGGGAGGGAGGAAGGAAGGAAGGAAGGAAGGAAAAGAAAACAGAGGGGCCAAGAAGTCCTGTGCCCCATGAAGAGGGCCCAGCTAAAAACAGAGCCGATACAGGGAAAGCGAAGCTGAGAAATCGAGTCCTGATAACTTTGTATGAGCTCCTGAATCCAGTCATGCCTGAAGCTGGTCCTATCCATGGACTTTTTATGTCATTATTTTGGAAGTAATAAATGTACAAGGTTTTAAAAGTCCAATCATATTACAAGGTTTATAAACAACAACTACCGAAGTCCCCTGCCTACTCCTTCCATTTCCTTTATCTTCCTCCCAAGTGTTTTCTGCTACTTTGTATGGTATTTATTTCCATATTTCTAACCAGTAGGGTTATACTGCTACCTCCCAACTCAATACTTTCACATATGATCTGTTGACTTCTTATACAGAAGATGAAGATTTAGCTCTATTGCTTCTTATTATCCTTCATCCTACTTCATTCTTCCAAAATAGGTATTTTTTTAAAAGATTTTATTTATTTGAGAGAGAGAGAGAACACAAGTCGGGGGAACAGGGAGCGACAGAGGGAGAAGGACAAGCAGACCCCCCACTGAGCAGGGAGCCCAAGGCAGGACTCGATCCCAG
The DNA here is from genome assembly GCF_037043125.1 of Eumetopias jubatus. NCBI lineage: Eukaryota > Metazoa > Chordata > Mammalia > Carnivora > Otariidae > Eumetopias > Eumetopias jubatus. The sequence continues at coordinate 30,385,375 of NW_028274810.1, read as the reverse complement.
GACCCTGGGATCCTGACCTCAGCCAAAGGCAGATGCTTAACCGACTGAGCCACCCAGGCGCCCCGCCTGATATTTTTAAAGTTTTGGTTAAATCACTATTTAGTTTTCCTCTTACTATGAAATGTCATGTGATTACATTTCCTTCTTTTACTGTTCTTTCTAGAGGTAATACTTTCCTCCCTTTTACCCATTGCTCATTTTTCACTATCATAGTTTCTTCCTACAGTCACAAAGGCACTGTAAAACCCTCTGAATTCAAGCTCCTTTTTCAGCTAAACGTCTGATATTCTTTCAGTTCCTTTTGGTCCTACAGATATTCCTTCCTGGACACTTCCATCTGCCTGTTTCAGTCTGGACTAGTTTACCTCCAGGCCTGCTGTGAGGCTTCCTTGACTTTCTTTTCAGCACTTCCTGTGGCAGACAACAACTTGTCCCTCAAAACTGATGCTTCTTCTTCCTAAGCACAAAGCTAGAGGATTAGTTTATCAGTTTTAGCTGATGGAATGTGAGCAGAAATGACGCTCACCACTTACAGACCTGATCCAGAAAACGCTCTAGAGAGCTCCTCTTTCTCTTCCCCAGGCTGACCTTGGAAGCTACGCACTAAAGATGGCAGAGTCTTTGCTGCACCCAGAGTAACTTTGTGGAGCAGACACCCATCCCACTCTGCCATCTTTTATCACCGATTGCATTTTATAAACAAGAGATCATTTTTCGTATTGTTTAATTATTCCTTCTGATAGCATCTGTTTCTCATTCTAATAATGCAACATCATCTGTTATCTCTTTGAGGACATTGAAGGATTTTTGTTGTTTTGTTAGTTTCCTTTTGCTTCCTGCACTCTGTTTCCTCCAGGTTCTTTTTGCCATCTATCTGCTTTCATAACTGTCTTTCAAATTTGAGTTTTTCCCCAAGTATATGAGTAACATCATTGACTTTCTGACCGTATTTGAGAGTGAGGCACTAAAAAACTGATTAAAAGCTATGTGACCACAGGTGAGGTATATTGCCTGGTGATCTGCATGCAAGTGATAAGGCGACTGGCTGGCCTTTTTAGTTGAGAACCCTCAGATCTCAGTATGGTAGGTTTTTTTCTCTTGGGCTGGCCAATCTCCCTAGAGATGAATTTCCTGTCTAGACTCCTGCTGGGTCTCCATAAGCCCAAGTGTGGGAGTTCTGTGAGCTGAGCTGGGGGGGGGGGTGGGGGTTGGAGGTCTCACCATTCCGAATATGGAATTCCCCTGTTTTCAGAAGATTGTCCTCACCTTTTGCAGTTTCAGGGGCCTCCTCTACCCCTTGCCATATCTAGTGTCTCAGGGACCGGAATGTTTCTGGTTAATCCACCACAGTAAACCTTCAGTCCTCTCCAAGGCTGGAGAGAGGTAGGAACCTCCTCATGTATACTTGGAGACAATGTCTCTCTTTTCAGCCCCACACCTCCCCCGCAACTCTCAGAGGCTCCTGCATTGCCACTTCCTGAGCCTCTCCCGGGCTCTGTGGTGTGATGGGCTTGATACTCCTTTGAATCTCTTTGTAATGAGTATTGGGACACACCGCCCCGACGCTCCCATTTTGACTGATGCTCTCATTTCCTTGCTGCTGGGCTGGTGAAGGCTTACAGCTGAGCTCCTTCCCAGAGATCGGACCTGGATGAAAAGACAAACTCACCCAGAGGTATCTCCCTTCCAGGGTCAGCCACAGCCAATGACTGGTCCGTGGAGGTGTACAAAGGCCTGAGGCCCTGGCCCCCATTTGGGAGCCCTCCGAAGAGCTTCCAGTGAGATCAGCTGAGACCGCTGTGACTGACTCTCTGCCAAGCCGTGTTTCTCACGCCCTTCTGCAGGTGTATCTCCCAGAAACTTCCTGTATTACATCCCCGTCTCGGGGTCTGCTTCACGAAGAAGGCCATCTAAGACACCCCCAGCTCTCTTGTGCTTTCATCTGATTTTCATATTCTAAGAATTTCTTGGCATCTCTCATTTGCTATTGTCTCCTCTTTTCTGTTTGTATCTGTTTTTTCCTCCTCTGCTCTCATTCCGGTGATATTTTTACAAGGCATCTGGGATGAACACATGTATTCAATCTATCGTGTTGAACCAGCAGTGTGAAAACATATTCATAACACCATGGAAAATATAAACCCAGCTTCCTATAGGTCATGTGAAAATTATTAAAATTACCTCCGTTTTTTTTGAGAACCATTTGAGATGGAATGTTAAGAAATGGGAAACCACAGGGTAAATGTGACAGATCCAGATCATCAGTGAAAAAGCTAAAGAGTAGCCCAGATACTCTCCTGACATACGCTTACCCCACCTCTGGACTCTGCTCCCCACCCCTTCCTGGAAGAGGCCACTAAATCCACACCAAGCTCTGACTAGCGTTCTTTTTCCTCTCCAGGCCTTTGCACATGTTGTCTTCCTGGCCAGAAATTCCCTTCCCTCATTTCATCTGGGCAAATCCTCCTAATCTTGTGGAATCCAGCAGAGAACACCATCAAGCCCCACACCCAGCATCAGGTCAGGTACTGCCCTGGTATATCCAAAGCACCCCACAGCTACCTTCATAATATCGCTTCAACACCAGGAGTATAATTGCCCGTGACTTTGAGCTCCCTGAGCATAGGAACTGAGCATTTTTCATCTCTTTAGAACTAGCACTTCTCACAGTACCTGACACATAGTAGATGCTCAATTGTGTGTGTGGAATAAATGAGCAAATAAATGGATCAATGGATGGATGATTCAAACAGGCTTTCTCTGGGGGTCGGTCATAGAGGAGCAAGCCCTCATGCTTGGGGAGAAAAGAAGACTTGGAGTCTATCCAAGCCCTCAGCCACACCTTGATGAACCAGAGCCTAGAGGCACCAAGCAAAGGAATCAGAGTAACCAAGTGCTAACTGGTCTGGGTTGGCAGAAATGTGGGGTGGGGGAAAGATATCAGACTAGCTATTTCGGAGTACTGATCCCAAAAAGGCAGAAAAAGGGAGACCACACATAAAAATCATTATTACCAACATGACATGGCAAAAGCTTACAAAAAGGAACCTCTCTAAGAGCCTGTAATATCAACAACAGCATTACTACTAATACCTATTTCAGGAATTTCTTAAAAATCTGTGTTTTATCTCATTTTATCTTCCCAATGGTCTTAGGAGTTGCGTGCTTATTTATAATCTACTATAGATACGGAAACCAAGGGACAGAAAACTTGCCCCAGGCCATTCCACTGGGAAGCGCGAGTGTCAAGATTTGAATCCAGACGGTCTCTTAACCACAGGACAATAGCCCCCACTCCTCCCATTTCCAGATCTCAGCCACTCAACGCCTACCCCAGGCTGACAGAAAGGAAATCCACCCCTTCGGATAGAGCAGCAAGATTTCTGCCTTGGCGGCATTCCCAGCTGTGTTCAGTGCCCTAGCCCAGGTATCACAGAATTTAGGTGAAGAGAGCTGGGAGGGAGAAGGACCCAGTGTGAGGTGCTTTTACCCTCGTCCCGCAACAAATGAATTGGGAGAAAGAATCAGCCCAGAGGACAAGGGGGAAAAGAGAATCTCTGGAGGGCAGGGCCAACCAGCTGTGCCTCACTGCAGAGCTGTCCCCTCCAGGGGACACGGGGACTTGGTGGTCTGCTCTCCCCTGATGGGCTTGGGTTTATGGACCCAGGAAGAAGGGGCCAACAGCAGCAGGGAGCGAGTCAGAGCCAGTGACTCACCCCACATGGGGCCGGAGGTTCAGGAATACATCACAAGATGCTGAGACACGTCTCAAACCCTTGCCAGCTGAGTCCATCTGGAACATGAGTTCTGAGCATGAAGGAGTGGGGAGACGAGGGGAGGAGCCCTAGCCCTGCGGGTCACTGACAGCTGACTCAGAGCTGACTTCCAAGGCCAACCTGGATGGCCCGGCCCGTCGCGGACCGTCCCCACAGTGCTGTGAGAGGTCATGAGAGGTGCCGGGGTGCACCTCCAGATAGTTTCCCAAGGAGGGAAGCGAAGAGGCTCCTCTGACGTCCTGCGGCTCCGTACCCATCCCCCTCAGATCTCCCTTCCCTGTCAGGGCCCTCTGTTTTCTCAGGACGGCCCACCCCTAAATGTGGGCGGCATAAGAAAGGAACAGCCACCAAAAATCCCTGGGGGCCGGCTTGTTGCTGTTCCTCTGAATCCTTTCAAAGGATTCAAAGCGAGGCCATGAAATCGTTCCCACTTGCCTAAGCAGAGCTTTCACACTTGTAATTATTCAATCTGTGAAGTTGAATTATTTATTTCATGCCTGTCTTTCCCACCAGGCAGTCAGTTTCACCAGGGGCGGTTTAGTCTTGTTCTCCAGCGCCTGGGAGAGCGCCCAGTACACAGTTGGTGCTCAACACGTGTTGGATAAGTGATGAACTGTGCATGGATTTATTCCAGCCCTTAGAGGTTAGTACGAACCAAAACCCCCCACACGTCTCTCCCTCCGCGGACCGGCCTTCGGATGCATCAGATGCTCTGGTTGCCCCCTCCCCCGCGGACCGGGGCCTGGTTTTGCATTTGCTGAGACGGTAATTAAAGCTCCCCCAAGAGCCTGAGAGCGCGAGCCCAGGTCACGTGGCTCGGGCCCCAGTTACAGCTCAGGTGTCCGGGCGGGGCCAGGCTGGGCCGGGGCCGGGGTCGGGGTGGGGGTCTGGACTGGGAGGGCAGGATCTCTGGAAATCATTTGGGGACTGAACGACACGGATGAAAAATTTGAGAAGCTGGGGAATCAGCTTTTGAAAGGAAATGTCAGTAACTCAGGGGAAAAAACAACGAGAATGAAGGGCGAGCTCCTTGGCTATGAGAAAGTGTACTGGCTCCCAGTCAAACTGGCTCTCTTCCAGACTTTTATTTCTGGTGTTTGGTGGTTAAATAAAAAAAAGCCCATAAGCTTAACTCCAGTTAGGAAAAAATACAACTATTTCAAATATTGATCCTGAATAATCCCTTCAAACCAGGCAGGGGTGGGGCGTGGGGGGTGGGGAGACCACCCGGTGTGCAGGAGGGGAGGGGCCCAGTGCGGCCAACCACAGTTCTGGCTGCTGAATTGGAATAGCACATCCCCTACTCTGGGCACGGATTTTATTGGTCACCTACCCACCTACCCACCTCGCACTGGATTTTAAGGACCAAGGGATGGAAAGTCAAATTCAGTTTGCAGGCATGTAGCTTCCAGCAATGATTCTCAACCTTTCTAGACCGTGCTAACGTTTATATTTGACATTAGGTGACTCTTCCTCTCTAGGCAGAAATTATTTTTAACGTGGAAATGAATTTCAAATAATTTTATCAGATCAATAAAAAGGTTACAAATACCAAATAGAAAAATTGGCAAGGGATGTGAACTGGCAGTTCACTAAAGGAAAACAAACCCCCTGAAAAGATGTTCAAAGGAAAAAAAGATGTTCAAAGGAAAACAAACACCTGAAAAGATGTTCATCCCCAACAGTTGTCAAAGAAATACAATTAAAACAATGATAAACCCTGTTGAGCCTTTCCAGATTAAAAGAAATAATATTATTTGCAAATTTTAACTTTTGAAAAACCAGAATCAACCAGAAGACTACAGAACTGAGATCTCAGTCAAGTGACTAGTCACAATGTTCTTGTTAAAAAGCATATAATAGGGGCGCCTGGGTGGCTCAGTCGTTAGGCATCTGCCTTCGGCTCGGGTCATGGTCCCAGGATCCTGGGATCAAGTCCCACATCGGGCTCCCTGCTCAGCGGGAAGCCTGCTTCTCCCTCTCCCACTCCCCCTGCTTGTGTTCCCTCTCTCGCTCTCTCTCTGTCAAATAAATAAATAAAATCTTTTTTTAAAAAAGCATATAATAATTATATATATATACATAAATATATGTGTATGTGTGTGTGTGTATATATATATATACATATATATATTTCTTCCCAAACACCCACAATAACCAGCTATAAAATGCAATGGAAAAAAAGGGTTCATTCACAGTAGCAACAAAACAACAAAATTTAAAATGTCCAGTAATTAATATAATAAGAAATGAGGACCTGTATAAAGAAAAGCATTCTGCTTTATTGAGGGACAATGAAAACAAAGACCCATACATCTGAAAATATCCAGAAGAATTAAAGATTTAAATGTAAAATCTGAAATCATAAAAGTCCTGGAAGAGAATATAAGTAATCATGTAATTCTGAGATAAGAAAGCCCTTCTATGGATGACCTCAAAGGCAGAAACCATTAGTGAAAAGTTTAATAAATATGATAATATCCAAGAAAAAAGATTAGTTTCAGTATGTTGATGAATACCATAAAACAAACTAAAAGGCAAATAATAAACTAATTACTATAAATATTAAATATTTTCTCATTGTTATAAGAAAACATTGCCGGCATACTTTTTGTTATGGAACATTTGTTAATATCTATTCTAAAGGAGCATTTTGGGGGAAAGTGTCAGTAAGACCTGGTTAAGTTCTTATTTCTCATCAGTAAATAACTCTGTGGGCTTTCTTTTAGCTCCTCAAAAACTATCAAGATCTTTTGGTCCTTAATGTCCTTCACACATGCTGTTGTCTTTGCTTAAAAAGTAAATATTCCTTCTGAGCAGCCATATCTCATTCTTCTGGCCTGGGCATAAATGGTGTCTAATTCAAGTCAGCTCTTACTGTTTATCCCACCAACATGTGCGTTTCCTTTACAGCATTTATCAAAACCACACCTTGTAATTATAAATGTATTTGCTCATTTGTGACTTCAGTACAGAGTAAGATCCTAAGGGCAGCACAGGAAGATGCCTACCTGACAGACTGGCATAAAGCAGTGTTTGGTACAGAGTTTGGCATAAGCCAGGCAGACAACACATGGTTGTGGGATGAATGAATCAACCAACACTCATCCGGGTGTTGGAGATGTAAGAGAAAATGAGACAGTCCTTGAGTCCTGGAGCTGACATCTTAGGCATTGATTGATTGATTGATTGAATATATGGAGAGATGAATGAATGAACAAGCTTGGATGAGCCTTTCATGGTAGTATTCTGTAAGGATTGCCTATCTGGTTTTTACCTCTTCCGGGGGACCAGAACCTCGACCTGAATCATGTGGTTGGGTTCAAGTATCTTTATCTGCATTAAACCCTACCTTAGTCAATACCCACATGCCCAGTCCAAAACCACTGCTGCATTCAAGGAGTGTAGTTCAACAAAGAAATTATTGACAGGGATTTTCATTTGTTCCTCATGTCTTGATATTCAAGGGAGTCCAGGTCATAACCCCTGCAGGACTTCTCTTTTTTCTCTATCCCAGTTCCCTCCAGTCACACGAGAATCTAAGTCATCTAAATCAATCTAGACCTTTCCTTTACTAAATCCCCATTCCCCTTCTTTCCCAACAACCCCATTCCCCTCCCTACGCCCAACACATCCCATGATGTCTTCCACTCCTAGCTATCTAATGAGACTTGATCCCTTTTTAAATCCTTTCCATCCCCCTACCTTTTGGTCTGTGTCTCTCCTGTCTTCAGAATTTGTTTTTACCAAAGTCCAGGAATAAGTGACTCAGGCATTCTCTTGGGAAGATAGGGGTAAGTGCAAGAGAGCAAAGATCTGGAAATTACTGGAAGCTCTTCGGTGGCCCGCAATCGGGGATGGGGGGGGGGCATGGGAGAGGAGGAATCTCACTATCCATCATCCATAAAATCCCTACATGCCCAACCTCTTCTGGAATCCCTCCCTTCAGGCCTTGTTATATCTGAACCTTGGCTGCACACTGAGCATTCAGCTGCCCCTGCTCTTAGTCCTGCTATAAAGCCTCTACCAAAGAACATTCTCTCACTCTGCTTTAAAACCTCCAGCTCTGAAGCTTATGACATCAGATGATACTACCAAGGAGCTCTCCTTATTATGGCCTGGCCCCTCCTTGCTTGTTTCTTGTACATCAATCTCTCTCCCTCTTTCTCTCTCGCTCTCATTTCTGTGACAGACCCTGGCTTTCTTATCTCTCTCATCTCCTAAATGTTGGAATGCTCTGGGGGAATCTGACCCCTTCTCTCTCTACACCTAACCCCTAGGTCATGTCATCCAATCCCATGGATGGCCCATTTACCCATAAGCTAGTAACTCCTAAGGTTTTATCTCTGTACTTGGACCTCTCCTATACTTCAAACTCATATATCAAACTGCCTACTCACATCTCTATCCAAATGTTTAACAGACATCTCACTCTTAACAGAACTCCTGATTTCCCCCCATGTTAAAAATAAAACGACAGACCCAAAATGGAGCTGCTTACTTAGCATAAGCCCCGCATCTCCAACCCAAGCCTTAATTACCATTTCAGCTCTCTCAGAAATGGAATCTCAAGCCATTCAATCAGGAATTGCCCGATCAGCACTAGTTAGATAATCTGCCTTAGGGACCCCTGACATTCCTGCAAGGAAAGTAACCTTGCAACAACCAATCTGCTTTTTTGCCTAGTATTCCTTGTTCCTGCTCCCTTCTGCCTGTAAGTCTCATTTTGTGCAACTCCTGAAGCTCCTTTCTATCTGCTAGATTGGATGCTGCCTGATCCATGAATCACTGAATAAAGCTAATAAGACACTCAGTTGAATTTTGGGTTTTGGCACCCACAGAGCTCCTGTCCTTACAGCTCTTTGCATCCCAGTAAATGTCCCTTCCATCTTCTATTGCTCAGCCCCCTAGCCTTAGAGTCATCCTTGACTCCCCTCTCACACCCCACATCCAACCTATCAAATCCTGTCATTCCAGAATCTCCCTACTTCTCACCACTTCCACCATGTTTTCCTGTGTCCAGGCCAGTTCCCTTATGCCTTGATTAGTGCCATAACTTCTGAGGCAGACATCCAGCAGCTTCTCTCCAGTGTGCTGTTTATCGCTTGGGTTAAGCACAGTGTCCTCCGGGCCCTCCTGAAGAACAGAGCCACGGGGTTTCCCAGGCTCACACAGTGTAGCCACTCCAGCACGGCAACTGCTCTGAGCCTTTTGGTCCCTCTTCCACCATCTGCCACAGCAGTTTTTACATTCCTACTTTGCTTAATTTGGGACATTGCTTTCTCTGAGCAGCACGTTAGCACTACCGCTCAGCGGTCTTACCAGGGTGTTAAATCCTGTGTCATAGGAGAATACTCCCATACCAATAAACCCTCTGCAGCAAAAGGTTCAAAGTGACCCCCATGACCATGCCTCCTGGTATTCACACTCTCGTGTGATCTTTTCCCTCGAGTGTGATCCAGACCCGTGCTGAGATATATGGGATTATGCTGCATAAGAGTGTAACATCCTTCCTGCTAGAAGACTGTCTCCCTTGATGGTTTTGAAGAAGCAAGATGCCATGTTTTAAACTGCCCTAAGGAGAGGGCCACGTGGCAAAGAACTGAGGGTAGCCCCTGGGAGACAGCCAGCAAGAAACTCAGGCTCTCATTACAACAGTCTGCAAGGACCTGAATCCTACCAACCACCATGTGAACTTGGAAGTGGATCCTTCCCCAGCTGAGCTTTCAGATAAGATCCCACCCTTGGCTGACACCTCGGTTGCAGCTTTGCAGAGGATCCAGCTAAGCTGTGCTGGAACTCCTGACCTGAAGCTGTGAGAAAAATAAATGTGTATTGTCCTAAGGCACTCAGTTTGTGGTAGTACTATTACGCAGCAATAGATAGCTAATACACTTACTCTTATCCAATCTTAGGTTCTGCCCATCATTCTCCCCTTGATCTAGCACTCCCAGGATCCAGTCCCATCACACTCTTCCAGCGTCTATCAGTATACACTGACCAGGTCTTGCAGCTCCTTTCTTCCTTTAGTAGGCCCAGCACTTTGTGACTTTGCCCTAGTTATTGGTTTTAACAACCGTCTGTTACATTTTGCCAGAATCCAGGAGTACTCACCAAATCTCACCAGCCCATTCCTACCAAGGCAGTTTCCATTCCTACCAAGAAAGGGCACGTCCATTCTTCCAATCATTTATTTAGGTCAGAAAACTGGTGTCATCCTTGATTTTGCATTTCCTCTCCTACCCGACATCCAATCACTTAGCATCTATTGTCAGATTTTCTTTTGAAATGTGTACAAAATCTGACCCTTTCCTACTAACTTTGCTGCTCCTATCCTGGCCTAAATCACCACAGTTCTCATCAGTACTTTTGTAAGAGCCACCATTGGTCTTCTCATTTCAGTTTCTTCTCTATAGCCGAGTGATCCTTGTAAAATGTAAGATCATATCCTGCAATTCAACACTTTCCAGTGGTTTCCTATCTCATCCAGAATAAAATCCAAAGTCCTTGCCGAGACTATAAGACTATGTGCTCTGGCACTCTCCAACCTCTAATTTCCTCTCTTACCTACACATGGCAGCCCCATGGCCTCCTTGCCAGGTCTTCAGCACCCCAAAAATACTGTTCCCACCTCAGGCCTTTACAGTCCTTGTTTCCTCATAGATAGTAAATATGCACACCTCCCCCCCCACCCGCCCGCCAAACACACACACTCTCTTTGGGTCTCCCCTCAAATGTGCTCTGTGTGTGTACCTCCTCCCAATATCAAAAAGGCATTTCTTAGCAGCCTAGCCTATTCCCAACACTCTAACCCTGCTCCAGTTTTCTGCATAGCATTTGTTTATTGGATTGCTTTCCCCTCTAAAATGCAAGTTCTCTAAAGGCAGGTCTACTGTCCACTGATGTGTCCCCAGCATCTAGAATAGTACCTGATACATACTGAATGTTCAATAAGTATTCGCTGGGGATGCCTGGGTGGCTCAGTCAGTTAAGCATCTGCCTTCGGCTCAGGTCATGATCCCTGGGTCCTGGGATCACGCCCCACTCAGCAAGGAGTCTGCTTATTTCTCTCCCTCTGCTCGCCCTCCTCCCCCAATAAATAAATAAAATCTTAAGAAAAAAAAAAAAACCCAGGAGGCAACAGGTAGCAGCAGAAACTGGTACATGAGCTGCCACTTTTTTGCAGTCTAGGGATTTCCCATCTTGTATTTGTTATTGTCTTATCATCTCATTCAAAATACAGTTCTAAAACTTCATGGCTTCTACCCAGACCAACAAGGTTTATGACACGGCATAACCAAACCCCTTCCTCCTTACCCATTTCCCAAACACACATCCACATCCACACCCACACTTAGACTTAGCAAACAAATTCTTCACAGAACACATTAAGCCAACCAAATATATAAAAATCTATATTTACAAAAAGATTAGGAGGAGTTTATGCATTTCACAAAAGGACCCTTTGCTTTGGAAAAGGATTCACCACAAGAATCCTTTAAATAACTACTTCACTAAATGATTTTAAAATAGGACTTGGCTTCAAGCATCTCCCCTAGAAAAAAAAGAAGGCTATATTTATCAAATATCTACTTATGTTCCAGTCACTGGGCCTGTACCATCAACCATTATTTTATTTTATACTGATATTCTGTGACTTAGTGAGTTACACCAGGAATATATCTAGTTCTTACATTAGTTTATTTGTATCTTTTGAGTTTGAGTTTCTTTATTCTTTCCCAGGAAAATATAAAAATATATAGCACTCTGAGGTCATTTAGTTTGGGGAGCAAATAAATGTTACACACCACAAAACCAGAGAATTCTCAAAAGAAGAGAATGAGCTTTGAAATTAGCTGGCCTCATTTGGATTGTCATGTATAAACCACAAGTTCTTGGACAACTTTCTTAGGGGTGTATTTGAGTCTCAGCTTCTTTATAGATAGAAATGGATATAATGCCAGCCAGCTCAGAGTGACCAGAAGAATTGAATAAGATGTATAATAAAACCTAGTCCAATGTTTGGCACATATTGGCAGCTTAAAAAAAAATGTTATTTTCTATCTTCTTTCTACAGGATGTGACAGATAACACTCATTGTAAAAGCATGTGGAATGCCTAAGGAAAGGAGGAAAGTATTCATTAATTACCCAATCTGCATGACATGCTTACTATGTGCCAGGCACCGTTTTAAGTTATGGGGATCCAGTGATGAACAAGACAGACCCTATTTTTCTTAGAGCTTCCGTTCTAGATAGGGAGATACTGACAATAAACAAAGTAAAACAAATGAAAAATATTAGTGAGGAATGAGTGCTGCATAAAGAATTAAACCTGAATGATGTGATGGAGAGAAACTGGGTGTCTTCTGTAGGCTGAGTGATACGGGGAAAGCCTTTCCCATGTGATACTTGAGCTTAGATCTGAATAATAAGGAGTAGCCAGCTGTGTGATGATCTGGGGGACAGCATTCCAGGCAGAAGAACAGCAAACAAAGTCCTTCAGGCAAGCAAAAGATCACAGAACATCGAGGCTAGAGCGTAACAGGTGGGCAGGAGAGTGATATTAGCTGAGGACAGAGATGAGGAGGGGTCAGATCCTTAGGGCTTTGAATGCCAAGATAATCACAGATAAAAGGCTAATGTTCCTAATAGGTAAAGGATTCTTAGACGCTAAGAAGGTAAAGGACAACAACCCAATAGAAAAACAGGCAAAGGGCAAAACAGATAGTTCACAAAAGAATACATGGTCCTTATATATGTATAAAGACACACAACGTGACTCATAAGAAAAATACAAATTAAAATTACATGGAGATGCCATTTATACCCATTAGATTGGCTAACACACCAGAGTTGGATAATGCACTCGGTGCAGCTGTGGGAAAATGGCGTTGTTGATAGGGGTGTCAAATGGTGCACCTTCATTCTGATGGGTGTGAGGTGATAGCTCATTGTGGTTTTGATTTGCATTTCTCTGGTGATCAATGTGACATCACCTCACACCTGTCAGAATGGCTAAAATCAAAAACACAAGAAACAACAAGTGTTGACGGGGATGTAGAGAAAAAAGGAACCCTCATGCTCTGTTGGTGGGAATGCAAACTGGTGCAGCCACTGTGGAAAACAGTATGGAGGTTCCTCAAAAAGTTGAAAATAGAACTACCATAAGGTAAGATAATTCCACTACTAGGTATTTACCCAAAGAATATGAAAACACAAATTCAGAAAGATATGCACCCCTATGTTTATTGCAGCATTATTTACAATAGCCCAAATATGGAAGCTGCTCAACTATCCATCGATTGATGAATGGATAAAGAAGATGTGGTTTACACACACATACACACACACACACACACACACACGAATATTATTCAGCCACAAAAAATAACGAAATCTTGCTATTTCCAAAAACATGGATGGAGCTAGAGAGTACGATGCTAAGTGAAATAAGTCAGTCAGAGAAAAATAAATACCAGGTGGTTTTCACTCATCTGTGGAATTTAAGAGACAAAACAAATGAACAAAGGAAAAAAAGGACAAACCAAAAAATAGACTCTTTTTTTTTTTAAAGATTTTATTTATTTATTTGAGAGAGAGAGAATGAGAGAGAGAGAAAGCACATGAGGGGGGGGAAGGGTCAGAGGGAGAAGCAGACTCCCTCCTGAGCAGGGAGCCCGATGCGGGACTCGATCCAGGGACTCCAGGATCATGACCTGAGCCAAAGGCAGTCGCTTAACCAACTGAGCCACCCAGGCGCCCCAAAAAATAGACTCTTAACTATAGAGAAAAAACTGATGGTTAGCAGAGGGGAGGTGGGTGGGGGAAGGGGTGAAATAGGTGAAGGGGATTAAGAGAACACTTACAGTGATGAGCACTGAGTGATGTGTAGAATTGCTGCATCACCATATTGTACATCTGAAACTAATATAACACTGGAAGTTAATTATACTGGAATTAAAAAAATAAGTGAAAAATAAATAAAAAACAAAAAAGAATTAAGTTATAACATCCAAGCAAGAAAGAGCAAAAAAGAAAAAAAAAGGTGCAATTTCATAGGATACAATTTGGTAATATTTATTAGAAACAGAAATGCATTCACTCTGTGGCCTAGTAATCCTTTTTCTGGGGCTTTATCCTTGAGATATTTCTGCACACAAACCAAAGAATCTACACATGAGGCAACCCATTGCAGCTTGTTTGTAAAGCAAGAGACAGAAACAAACCAAGTGCTCACTAAAAGGGGCAGGTGAAAAAGATTATGGTATATTCCCGCAGACGAATCCTATATGGAAAAAAAAAAAAGGAACAAGGAACTGCCTAATATTCTGATATGGAAACAAAATACATTAAGTGAGAAAAGCAAATGCAGACCATGTACAGTGTGCTACTGCTGTGTGTGTAATAAAGGGGAAAATAAGAAGACAGTCTCATTTGCTTGCATTTTCTTTAAGAAACATGACAAACTTGTAAAAGTGATTACCTATGGGGAAAATGGGCTGGGTAGACACAGGAGTAGGAGACAGACGTACTCATACATACTTTTTTCTATCACTTAAATTTTCAAATCATCTGAGTCGTCTTTTTATTCAAAACTTAAAAAATACAAAAGTTAAAGACACGAATGAAAAAACAAGAAAACCTACCTACTGAGCTAAGAACCAATAAAGGCCTTAGAATAAATTCCAAATTCTTTACCGAATGTGTTGGGCATTTGTAGAGCTTTCAATGAGGGTTTGACAAGATCTAGCATATTTTGAGGAGAACAGTCCGGCAGCCACATGGGGAACAAACTGTAGTGGGCCCAGAGGGACACAGAGGTCTGTGAGCGGAGGGGGGCGGGAGAAGTAAGGAGTGTTCTATGTGAGAGGTCGGGATGAATTAGACTAGACTAAGGTGCAGACAGAGGGCAGCAGAATATGTTTTGGAAGTGAAGTCAACAGCACTTGGCGATAGATTGCCCCTGAGGGGTGGGAAAGTAATAAGTTTGTGCCATGAGCAATGGGGTGCACCGTGGTGCTACCAGAGCTCAAAAAGGGGTTAAAATAACTCACAGACTGGGCAGTTCCAAAGGTTCTACAGTGAAGGGTGGGTACCAGCAGAGCCATAAAGGACCCTAAGATGTGAAGAGACATTAACACGGTGAGAAGTCACTGCAGATGGATAGGAAGGGGGCCCTGGGCAGGGGGCAGGAGGAGTGCTCTGCCCTGCAGAGAAGGCAGATCTCTCTCCTAAGAGTTGCTTCCGTTTTTCTCCACTGCAGCTCTGCTCAGACCCAAGGGCACGCAATGACTTGAAACCAAATCCTATTTCCATGACATACTTCTCCTAACTCCTTCCTACACTTCTTCTGTTTCCTATCACACACATTGGCATTCTGAGAATATGCTGGAAGGGAAAAATCAAGCAGGCAAAATGGGGACTGTCTGGCTAAAGATTTGTTTTTTGTTTTTTGTTTTTTGTTTTGTTTTGCCATTTGCTCATAACAGCGGATTTACCTTCTCTTGGAACTGTAGTGGAATGGCGAAGAATGATGGATTTCCCTGAGGTCCACGTTGGACACTCCAGCAGATGCTTCTACTTGTAAGGCTAACTGGTAGGCTACTAAGCTTTTTGTTTCCACCTTTCCTCTCCACTTAAGATTTGATAACAAGACTGCCCCATGGAAAGACTCCTCTGCAGATGCTTGTACTTATCTTGAATCAAGAGCAGTGACCCTAGACGTTTGTGTTTTCGATGAAGGAACTACTTGAAGCTCTGGTTTCCACTTTTGGGGTAGATTGTTATTATCTGGGTTGGGTTTTAATACCAATAATGCAGTCTTCTCTTTTTATACCCATCCCCTTCACCCAACAGAATCCATGTGTTTTTCTCCTTTTGAAATTCAGCATCATTTCAACACTCTTGTTGGGTGCACTGTGTTCTTTGCAGGAACTATGTCATAGGCAGTTTATGAACCGGGATGAGTAACAGACCAGCATAAGCTGCTCCACCCAAATCACTTAAGAAGATTTTCAGCTCTGGATCTTTGATCCGTCAAGTGGAAGGAACCAAGTTGGGTTTTAAAGCTGAGAAATTCTTGTCCTCGCCCATCCTTCTTGTGCAGATGGTGTGCTTAGTCTATAAAAGGCTCATGTTCTGGGGCTAGAAAATACTGAGAACATGTTAATAAAAAAGAAGGCAGAAAATGGCTGAGATGTAAGCGTGGTGTGTGTGTGTGTGTGTGTGTGTGTGTGTGTGTGCACACTCCTGACCCTTATTTCTTTTTAAGATAGAATTCATTTCAGTCATGTGGCTCTACCTTGAAAGTTTTTTTTTTTTAATGAAATCTCGGGCAGTAATTGGAGGTCATTAAAAAACAACTTAAGCTATGACATTTTATGGAAAGAGAGGCGATATCATATGACCTTGATTTTAAGTGTGAAATTAAATCTACATAAAGGGCAGTGTTCAGCTCCTCTGAAAAAGCTGAGATACAAATTTAGACACAAATGCAGCCAATATGCTAAAACTCAAACTTTTGATCATTAACCACATCTATTAAAATTTAAAGCAGCCACTTGCCCATTTTTAACACTTTGTGTTAGGGAAGAACAATGCTATATAGGTTTGGCTTGCTTTGAAACAAAAAAGATGTCTGCATTTGTCTTGAAAATGCTGTCTGGCAAATGTCTTCACTTTACAGAATTATTATAATATTCACAAGTGGCTGGATGAAATCAACACTTTATAAATGATGTTTGATTAGCTAATATTAATTTTTCTATCAGCATTTATGGGGAGGGAAGGAAGAGGAGGAGTAACAGAAATCAATTTCTGTTTTAGCTTGGGCTGCCGTATCAAATACCACAGACCGGGTGGCTTACACAACAACATTTGTCATAGTTCTGGAGGCTGTTGGTCCAAGATCAAGGTGCTGGCATATCTGGTATCTGGTGAGAGCCCACTTCCTGGCTTGTAGATGTCTATCTTCTCATTACATCCTCACATGAGTTGGGGAGGGAGAAAGCTCTCTCCTGTCTTTTCTTATAAGGGCACTAACGGCATTATAAGAGCTCCATCCTCATGACCCAGTTACCTCCCAAAGACCCATCTCCAAATCTCATCATGAGATTAGGTTTTCAACATATGAGACAAAGATCCAGTCCATAATGTTCCACCCCTGGCCCCCCAAATCCATGTCCTTCTCACATGCCAAATATGTCCATTCCATCTCAACAGTCCCCAAAGTTCTAACTCATTCCAGCATCAACTCTAAAGTCCAAAGTCTCATCTAATTATCATCTAAATCATATATGAATGAGAATGGAGGTGGGAATGATTCATCCTGAGGCAAAATTCCTCTCCAGCTGTGAACCTGTGAAACCAGACACATTCTGTGCTTCCCAAGTACAATGGTGGGACAGGCATAGGGTAGACATTCTGAAGGGTAGCAGAATACGCCACCCAGAATATGACTGTCAGAGTTCAGGACGTGCTACCCCAAATATGCCACTTTGGTACATTGATTATTTTGAGATGTAGGTACTTGAAAAACAGCACATGCAGGAAGGGACTTTTCTGAACTCCCCTTTATCTGCCTAAAGGCAGACCTTCCAAAAGGAACTCAACTATCATAAATATTCTCTCTGGGAATTTTATCAATCAGGGAAGATTGACTCATCATGTGAGAGAGAGACTAGAAATTGACACCATACCCAACTTTGTCACAAACTATCATACCTCCTCCCATCTATTCTTCTAAGGACCCATTCATCTTCCATAAAAGCCATTTACTCTCCCCTAAGAGACCTATTATCTCCCCCTCCCCTTTCCCTTTTAGGATGATATTTAATCCTGAATTCTAAAGCCACCTCCTCTGTTTGCTGGGTATCTCCCACGTATAGATGAGGTACACATGTTAATAAATGTGTTTGTCTTCCTCTGGTATGTATGTCTTTTATTATGGGGCCGCAGCTAAGAATTCAGAAAGGTAGAGGGAAATTTATTTTTCCTCCTCAATAATTCCCATTCCAAAAGGGAGCGACAGGAGAAAAGGAGGGGGCAACAGGTCCCAAGCAAGTACAAACCCTAGCAAGAAAAATTCTGAGATCTTAAAAACAATCCTCTTTGGCTGGATGCTCTACCCTCCAGACCCACTAGGGTAGCAACATCACACGTGGCTCAGCTGTGTAAAACCATGAAAAGTTTGAGGTAGACCCAATATTAATCAAATGTTTGTTTTTCAGACGAAGTTTTCTTTTTTTGAGAGAGAGAGTGTGCATAAGTGGCGGGGGGCAGAGGGAGGGAGAGAGAATCTCAAGCAGACTGCCCGCTGAACACGGAGCCCACTGCGGGGCTCCATCCCACAAGCCTGAGATCATGGTCTGAGCCAAAATCAAGAGTTGGACCCCTAACCAACTGAGCCACGCATGCCCCCTCTTTTTTTTTTTTTTTTTTTTTTAAGAAGTAAGCTCTATGTCCAATGTGGGGCTTGATTGAACTCATGAGCCCACAGTCAAGAGTTCCATGCTCTACCAACTGAGACAGCCAGGCAGGCTGACACTTTTTTTTTCTAAATGTTTTTAAATAACAGGAAAAAATCAGATCTGTTTTTTTGTTTGTTTGTTTGTTTGTTTGTTTACAGTGAAAATCAGACAACCTATATGTCTTATTATGGGTCATGGATCCTTTAAGACACTGATGAAAACTATGACAGTTGTCATATGTTAAGGTCCCAATGAACTAGGTCTATTCCTGGTTTCTTTATCTGTTTGAGTAATCTACTTAATTCTTCCTATGCCACTACCATACTATTTTTATTATAAGATTTTATACTAAATGTTAATATCTGCTAAGGCCAGATCACTCTCACCATTCTTTTTCAAAATCTTAATCCAATGGGAAATAAATATAACTTTTTAATAAATACTTCTGGGAGAAGTAAGTAATCATCTGGAAGAAAACAAAAATAGACCCCTATCCTTATACCATCACAATAATATGGAATAAAGATCTAAATTTTAAAAAATAAATTAAGGGTGACTGGGTGGCTCAGATGGTTAAGCGTCTGCCTTCGGCTCAGGTCATGATCCCAGGGTCCTGGGATGGAGTCCCGCATCGGGCTCCCTGCTCCTTGGGAGCCTGCTTCTCCCTCTCTCTCTCTCTCTCTGTCTCTCATGAATAAATAAATAAAATCTTTAAAAAAATAAATTAATACAAGTATTAGCATATATCTTGAGTTAGAAACTAAGCAAGACAGGAAACCCAGAAGCCAAGAGGAAAAGACAGAAATATTCAACTACATAAAATTAAGCATTTTATTTTGGTAATATTCATCATAAGCAGAATGAATGGAAGGACCATCATGGATCAGAAAAATATTTGTCATATATGACGTGTGACATATCATATCACTAAGATGGAAATTATTAAGGAAAATAAAACTTAGAAAAATGGGCAAAGGAAATGTTAATATACAGAAGGACCTGGAAAAGACTAATAATTGCATAACAACTTAAAACTCACTGGCAGTGGGGTGCCTGGCTGGCTCAGTTGGTAGAGCATGCAACTCTTGATCTTGGCGCTGTGAGTCCTAGCACCATGCTGGATGTAGAACTTACTTAAAAAAAAAAAAAAGAAAAAAACAACGGGGATAATACAAATTCCCAAATAATGTGACATAATTTTTCAACTATCAGATTGGCAAAATTCAAAATATGTAATGCTGGTAACAATAATAGTAGATGATATTAATTAGTACATACTGAACTCTTTATCTGGACTTATATCACTTAATGTTCATGACAATGCTAAGAAATAGATTTCTCTTAAATTAAGGAAATAGCTCAGCTAGCAAATGGCAGAGCCAAGATTCAAACCCAGTCTGATGCCCAGAGTCCAAGCTCTGTTTCAACATGCCCAGCACTGATGGGGAGACCGTGGCAGTGTGATTTGCTACAACTGTTAGAGAAAGTAATGTAGTAATAGGTATGGATATTAAAAAACTCATTCCCTTTGACCGGTCATCCCCCAAATAAAAGAATTACCATGATCTGGTATTTCTGATTCTTTGACTACTTGGTAGAACTTAACCTGTAAAACCATGAGTTCGGCAGGGTTGTTTTTTTTTTTATTATTTTTTAATTTTGCGTTTTGTTGTGAGTAGATTCTAAACCACTGATTTTCTTTTCTTTTTTTAATATTTATTTATTTATTTTGGGGGGGCAAAGGGAGAAGGAGGAGACTCCCTGCTGAGTGCAGAGCAAGATGTAGGGCTTGATCCCAGGACCCTGAGATCATGACTTGAGCCGAAATCAAGAGTCGGCTGCTTAAACGACCGAGCCACCCAGGTGCCCCTACACCACTGATTTTCTTAATGACTATATGTATTTCCGATTTTCTGTTGCTTCTTAAATTGGTTTTGGCAAATTGGTTTTTCCAGGAAATCGTTTATGCTATTTACTAAGCTTTGGTCTCCCAGTGCCCGATCTACCCTTTTCTACCTGGTGCTGGAACTCAGCAAACGCCTGCCAACTCCAAGTTCCTACCATCTTCAGCCCCAAGGAAGTAATTTTTCCTTGTGTGTTAATTAATTCTGTGTTACCTCAGTTTCCCCTTTTTGCCTTTTCAGCCACTGGGCACCTGCTTAACCAATTCATTATATTAATTTCCCTGTATTGAAATATCCAGTGTGGTTTCTGTTCCCCCAACAGGATTCCCAATAGCACATCACCACGTAGTAAGTTTTCAAATTTATTAGAATGAAGTTGTTTATGGTGATCCCTTCTTTATTAAAATCTCTGCAGTATCTTGTTTGGTCCTCTTTTCATTCCTAACGCATGTGCTTATTTTTCTTAATTTTTGTCTGTCTCTCGTAGTCTTTTAAAGTAATTACTAGTTTTTGGCACTTTTCTTAACTTGCTACGTTGGATATACTTTCATTTTCAAGGTTTTTTTTTTCAATATAAGCATTTTACAGGTAGAAATTTCTCATAAATTACTACTTCAGCTGCATGTTTGAGTAGTATTTTTTTCATTATTTTCATTTTTTCAAATCTACTTATTTCCTAATTTCTATTAAGAGTACTTCTTTGAGTCATGAATTATTTAGAAGTTTAAAAATTTTCAAATGTATTATTTTTAAATTATCCTTTTCTTATTGATTTCTAAACTACTTGGATTGTGGTTAAAGAACTTGACCAGTGGGGCGCTTGGGTGGCTCAGTCAGTTAAGCGTCTGCCTTTGGCTCAGGTCATTATTCCAGGGTCCTGGGACTGAGCCCTGCATCAGGCTCCCTTCTTGGTGGGGAGCCTGCTTCTCCCTCCTCCTCTGCCTGCCACTCCTCCTGCTTGTGCTCTGTCAAATAAATAAATAAAATCTTTAAAAAAAAGAAAAAAAGAATCTGACCAGTATAATTAAGTTTTGTGATATTTGCTGAGACTTGGATTATGGTCTTAACAGTAGTCAATTTTTATAAATATTCTGTATGTACAAAATTCTCAAATTTGGGGGTACAGAATTCTGTGTATGGCCATTAGATCAAGCTTAATTGCATTGTTCAAATCTTCCATATCCAAATCTTTGTGATTTATCACCTTCTGTAAGTCATATGTTAAAATCTATGATGATGAATTTGTCAGTTTCTCTGTGACCCTGTCACTTTGCTTTAGCACACTAGAATGCAAGGGCATATGTACAAGGATATTAACTGCAGCAGGGTATCTTGGCAAAACACTAAAAGTAACACTTCTAAATGTCCATCACTAGTGAATTGGCTAATTGTATGAAATATTTTATAGCCATTAAAAGCATAAATTTGTTCTATAGCTATTAACCTAGAGGGAGGACCATGTCCAGTGAAAAATATAACATATATATATATATTATATAGTGATCCCATTTTTAGTAAACAAAACAAAAATCCCTCCATCTGTGAACACATTTCATATGTTTGAGTGAGAAAAAAGGCTGTTAACATCATTTCCTCCAGGGAGGTGCCTGGGAAAGAACATTAACTTTGTTTTATTTTATTTATTTACTTGGCAATTCAAGGAAAATCTAGTAAAAAAAAAAAGTGATGATCAATACTCATGAAATCTGATAGGAAGATAGGCCATGTGAAAGAAAGCAAGTCACAAATGCTATGATACAATCTTATGCATTACAGTGACATGTACATGGTGATATGAACGAAGGAAATGCCTGGGAATACACACAATAAATCAGTATTATTACCTCTAAGTGTGAGGATTATGGGGGCTTTTCCACTACTATATGTATTATTTGCATTCATTTTATACAGGTATATTAACTGTGAGTGCAAGAAAAATCTTTAGAAGATGCGACTACAAAAACGCTATGGACCAGGGCACCTGGGTGGCTTAGTCGGTTAAGGGTCTGACAGAGTTTTGGCTCAGGTCATGATCTCAGGGTTGTGAGATTGAGCCCCACATCCAGCTCTGCACTGGGCGTGAAGCCTGCTTAAGATCCTCTCTCTTCCTCTGCCTCTGTCCCTTCTCTCCCAACGCCCACGCTCACTAGCTCTGTCCCTCTCTATAAAGGAAAAAAACAACAAAACACAAAAGCCCAGACACATCAATGCAAAATTTTACGTACAATTTCAGGTAGTTAATAGACTCTCTGAAGCTCATCTATGCATCGCCTAGGTTTCTGCTACAGTAGATACAAGGACAGTTTAATGGCAGAGAAAGTATTTGACCTGCATTTCTCCCTCCGGCCTTGGAGAAGTGCTGGCTCCAGGACAAAACCTTGGTGCTGAAAAATGGCTGGACTCTCATCTGTAACAAGGGCTTCCACCTTACTGGAGTGAAATGTTACTTAAGCTCCTCACACTGCTCCCGCTGTGTGGGCACCTACCTGTGTGAGGTGTCGGAGGGAGGGACTACTGGCCTTAATACCATTTTGGGTCTCCACTTCTAACCGTCTAACTCACTAATTCTCAAAAGGGGAGGAGAAGGTAGGGACATGTGAGAGCAGTTGGTAGACATAAATTCAATATCATATTCAATATCATAATTTAATCCTTAACAATAA
Source organism: Eumetopias jubatus (assembly GCF_037043125.1). Classification (NCBI taxonomy): domain Eukaryota; kingdom Metazoa; phylum Chordata; class Mammalia; order Carnivora; family Otariidae; genus Eumetopias; species Eumetopias jubatus. The sequence continues at coordinate 30,362,562 of NW_028274810.1, read as the reverse complement.
AAAACAAGCTATTGTTTTCCTAATATAAGTATGTCTAGTGGGGGATTTGCCACATAGAACTTGAGCTTCAGAGAGATGAAAGAAGTAGCTGGGAAGGTCGGCAGATTATTCTCTTTAAGCCATCCCTAGGAGGTTGAATCTTATCCTGAAAGCAAGTGGGGGGACTACTTAAAGGCTTTAAGTAGGAAAGTGACATGATTTGAGCCTTTTTTCAATTCTTTTGGTTGCACAGTGGAGAAAGAATTAGCAGCGGGCAAATTTGGAAGTCAGCATACTAGTTAGGCGGTTGTAGTCATTCAGTTTAAGAGATAATGGGCCTTGGATTCTGGGTAACAGCCGTAGGAGTAGAAATAAGTAGGTGGTTTGGAGAAAGAGATACTCCAGAGGTTGAATAAACGTGGACTTATTAATTTGGTAGTGGGAAGCCAAAGAGGAGTCGAGTTAGATTTCCAGATTTCTGGCTTGGGCAGTTAAAAGGTGGTGGTTATCCAGGTCCATAGAGAATGCTGGAAGCAGCACTGGGGTGTGTGGAGATCCAAATACTATTTCCCATTCCTTGCTTCTAGGAGGTTGACAGAAAGGCCAGGAATGGATGCAGGGGCTGACACCCACTTCTGGGTCTCCCACATTTTTCCGAGAACAGTGACAGCCCCTGCTGAACGTTTCTTCTGGTCTATCCATTCTTTCCCTCTGCTCTACTGAGTTAGGGTTTTCTCTTAGCCTCTTCACTCCCAACCCCTCAACAACACAGTTGGAACAGACGATCAATTTAGGAGAAAGTCACAAGGAAAAAGTTACATCATCCAGAGGGTAGAATTTAATGACGACCAAACAAGACATGCATTAATAAATTGATATATATCTTTTTTATTATGCACAGATAAAGGACTTAAAACTGTGGTTATCAAAACTATACATCTAAGCATGTTCATAAAATTGCCAATACATTGAACAGAGAAAAGAATACAACAGGGGTGTTCAAACTGGCCACAGGGATTTTAAGGGTACTCTTTTTACCCTGATAGATGAAAAACAGCAACAAAATCAGGCTCACTCAGGAAAAACCAGAAGAGAGAAGTATTGTATTTGGAAACTGATAATAGTCCTTTTCAGAAAAACATCTGTCAGTTTCATGAACAACCCCCAGATAAAACAAACAGGAAAAAGGTCACACACACACACAAGTCACCCAACAAAATGTGCTCTGTTAACACACCCAGCAGTAGGAGCATCACTCACACCATGAGGTAGTTACAGTACGAAAAGAGTGGCACGTGTGTGCGCACCCCACACACCCACAACCATGCCCACTACAGAACACTCACAGAAAATGGGTTTACAATCTTATTACAGACAAGGAAAAGACCATTTTCGTTTGCTTGTATAGAAAATGCTACAGAAACAGCTCAGACAGATGTCTCTGACTCTTAAAATACAGAGTAATTGCTGGTAAACACATCACGAAAAGCTAGAGGGCATTACATAGACCCTCTGCCCTTGGGAGTTTAGAGCATTTCAACAATAGCTTTAGCTTGAACAACAAACAAAACCAAATGGTCTCTGTGAATAGGGTGTAGCCTGCTGAAGTAACGAAGGACTTTGTAGACAGAAGCATCTAACTGGAATATAACAACAGTTTTAAAGAAACTCGCAGAACTTGTTATAAAGTATAGCTTGTATTTTGTATTGAAACTGTGAAGTATGAAGCGACTGGAAATGTAATAAGCTAGGGAGATAACACTTTCTTTAGAAACATTTTTTAGAGACATTTCTGAGATAGCCAATGATATTCACTCTCCAATTAACGTGGGATCAGGTTTATCAACACGGATTTCTTGATCTGAATAATACTTCTGACAGTAAGACCTAAACAAATAAAAGGTGATTTTTTTCCTTTTCTTTCTTTTAAAATCTTTTGGTTTGCATCCATAAATTTGTAAATTAATTTTAAATTATTTATAAAATCATTGGCAATGTAGCATCTCTCTCAAAAATATACATTTAAATATAATCACGAAAGGCTTTAACCCTGCCCATCTGAAGATTTGGATCTTTTAATACCTCTTAATAGCTAATTTTCTTTTTAATAAGATGGAAAGGGTTTTTTAAACAGCAAAGAACTGATCAAAAGAATTCACAGTAACTGAAATTAAACATTTCATATGGAGTAATTTAAATTTATCGAAAACACTTAAATATATCTTTATACACAAATTTTTGTAGTAAAATATAGCTATAAGTGACTTAAAGACTCTAGTCTTCCTTGAAGACATCTTTAAACTTTTTTATACATAGAATATGCTAAAACAATACATTCTGCTGAAGGTTAGGCAAAGCGCATTATTTTCAAACACAGGTAGCATCATCTAATTCCTCCATTCTGATACCCTTGTGTTAAAAAGTTAACTGAAGGAAATAAATTCTCTAATCTCATATCTTCATTTGTATGTGGAAATCTGCAAAATTTTCAAGAAATCAATGTAGATAGCCTCAAAATCGTAGCTCTCAAGTGATCGGTTTTGGTTCCTATTATCCAGATTGAGTATCTACACTTCTCAAATCAGAGTATTACTCTGTGAGTGGGTAATATATCTGTCCTATCAGTGACTAGTATGATCTGTCAGTATCCTATCAACGACTCTCAGTATCTCCACCTATTTTGTGTGCCTTTTAAACACTGCCTTCAGGTCTTGGGTGTCATCAACATTTTCTACTTAGGGTTCCATTCAGTGAACTAGGCACAACTTCCTTCTTTTAAGGGCGGCGAGATTTGTTTATGAATATTTTGGGGTAGAATCTAGCCTTTCCTGTTTGTAGGTTTCGGAGTCATTTTGGGAAGAATGCTGGAAGAAGGTTAATATTTATTTGCAATGAAGCTATCCTCAGTAGTAAATGAATTGGCATGGAAATTTCCCTCTGGCAGTCTTCTTCTTCTTTTTTCTTTTTTTTTTTTTTAACACAGAGGTATCAGTTGAGCTTATTTTAGCTGCAAAGTGGCATCATATTATTCCATTTTAATGAAATCCACCTCAAATCCTTTTTGAGTTTGGAAAACATTTAAGGCAAGAGAACTAAAGCAGTCCAAAATGAGTGCCCTTTTCCACATCTCAGCACTTTCTTGGCAGACTTGGTGACACTGTTCAGATAACCAACCGGAATCCAACAGGATCTGCTGTGCCTTCGCACGCACGAACAAGAGCTTCGCTTTGTACAAAAGGGTCTATTAAAAATGTTGACATGTTTTGAGTGGAAACACGAATTCTCCCAAATACATTTGAGAGTAAGTTCCAACTCGGAGGCATAGGGCATTTTAAAAAGGGGAATGAATTTTCTCCTTTTTAACTGAGAAAACGAATGTGCCAGAAGACACAGTCTATACCTGTCCTTTCATATACATTACTGTGCAAATTCCTCTTCTACTTTAAAATTAAATTTGCCCCCATTTATGCATTAGTTTTTCAGAATACAAGGTCATAAATGGGCACAAATCTGCAGTCCCAGATTTTGGCCATTTTCAATTTCTATCTACTTATAAAGAAATACAAAATTTGCATTAAGACATTTTTGCAGTCGGTGTGCAAGTGCGGGAGAAGGGGGAAAGCTGATAAGGCTATCAGCACGGGTTTTGGCCCAGGGCACCAGAAAGGAATGTCGCTGTGATGTGTGTCAGGATGCAGTCCCCGAGGGCAGCACCCGTCAAGCCGAGAACATCAGCCCCTAGAGGGTGTGACAGCAAAGTGAGAAGTGTGCATCCAGAAGGTGCAAATCAGATGTGGAGGAACACACTTAGAAAATCCTGAAGTACTCCTTTTGTCTTACATTTTGGGTCAGTTACCCAAGAACCTTCGGCCGTTATCTCCTCACGGGTCCTACTGCCTGCTTCTTATCCTCTTACCGACTCCTCGCGTCAGGGTAAATCTCAGGGCCCCAATTTACGGACAGTCTTACCTGGACAAAGCAGCATTTTGAAAACTGGCATGTGTTTCACATTGAAAACCCCCAAGCCTGTGCGGGGCTGGTGGAGAAGGCCGCCACCTCGGCTTTCTCGCGTGAGTTCTAGTGCGCTACGGCAGTCCAGGGGTCACACGTGGATTAGCCCTGGGTGGGGGGGTGGGCTGGGGGGATGAATACGACAGGTGGTCTCGGTATCGAAATCACTCCCTTTGCGGGGGCACGGCGACGCCGTCCTCCGAGGCCGCGCCCGCGCTGCGGGGCCCCGGGCTGGCGCTGGCGGCGCCCCGGCTAGGCGGCGCTGCTGCTGGAGCAGGGCGTGCTCTGCGTGCTGCCGATGCTGTGCGCCGCGCTGCTGTTTTCCGAGGCCGGCGGCGAGGTGGGGACTTGCTGCCTTCCCGCGGTCTCCCCTGCGGTGAAGGAAGAAAAGGGACAAAGGAAGACGCGTGTGACGTGTGTGCATCCCTGACCGGAACATTTCCCCGTCCGCCCGTTTTATCCGCCGTTTCTCTGGGCGCCATGGCCGGAAGCAAGCCGACCAGGCCTCACAGAGAAAGGCCTTCGGTGTGTTGGTGTTTCCTTTTTGTTTTTAAAGCCTCTTGCGTAGCGAAAAGAGAAGGGTTTTCAAGCTGACTGATGGGCAGTTCTAGCGACTAAGACCCGAGAGAGGACACTGAAACCTCCGGATTTCAGCGCCTCGGACCTGTGAAGAAACCACCACCATCTGCGCTGTGTGCACTACGCAGTATGTGCTCTGGGGCCCTGGATTCAGGAAACACCGCCTGCCTCTTTGCACAGAGAAGTTTGCAGGGTGAGACCTTTTTACACCGTAGCGAGAGAGGTCTGGCGCTTCGGGGGACCTTTTTCTGAATCGAGTTGCTCAAAATGGGGGTGGTGAGCCTCGATTCTGCTGGAGCTACAGCAGAGAGCTGTGTGCCCCAAGCCCACAACTCACCTGAGAAATGGACTTTGGGGCAAGCCTGCTCCCAGAAAAATCTTTGGGGGGAAAGAGCTGAGCTGATCGCCCACGGGGAGCGTGGTTGCCAGAGAACCACCTCCTCCATCCTGCAGTTCACTGGGGGTGCAGCGGGAATATCTCCTAACACATGAAGCATCCCACTTTTCATGACACATCCCACTGCATTTTAACGAAGCCCATTCCTTGTGCCAAATGTGCAGTGCTTTAGAGGAGGAGGGACCCCTGGGGTCGCACACATGGTTTGCATTTAGCACTGCAAAAGGCCCTAGAGCAAAGTCTTTTCTTCAGCGAAAATGGTCTCAGGGCAGCCCTCAAAAATGGTTCTGCTAGGGAAAAGTGATCGGCGCTCCAATGAAAAACACTGCATGTTCTCTGAAAAGTCACAGCATAAACTTAATGAACTTCTGGTCAGCGGTCTCCCAGCCCTCCTCCTCCCCCAATGTGGGAAGCCCCAGAGGGCCAGGTCTGTTGATGAATGAGCCTCCTCTTTCCTGTCATGCTGAAATACACAGCTATCAGCCAGAGAGATAAGCAACCCTCCGGCCGCTTCCTTAAAACAAAACTCACAGAGCAAAGGCTCTACGCTTCAAGGGTAGGATCTTAGCCCGTTACTTCCATTCCCTTGCTGGGGCCCCTGAAAAGACTCTGCTAAAAAAGCAACTCTGCGAAATGTAGAACCGGCTCGTGCCCTAGCATCTGGTTACAGCTTTCCCTGTCACCCATTTCACAAACCACACAACCTACTACACACATGCTGGCATCAACCTCACGGCATTTATATGCTCGCTGCATTATTAGGCCCTTGCTGGATTATCTTTTGATTATTTTTTCTTCTGGGATTGATGGGATAGAGAAGGGACGGGGGGGGGTCAATATGCCTCAGAGGCAGAGAAACTGTGTTTCCACTCTTCTTGGTTTTTTTGGGGGGGGCAATCTATATTTTGGACCCTCCCCAGCATTGCCCTCTACCCTGCATGGATGTATGTAATAAAAGATGGGGAAATTTGCCTTGTTGACAGTGACTTTTCTGCCAGAAATTCACTTTCCCCAGAGTGGGAGCTTATTTCTAGAAGGAAATCAAATCTCTTAGCTATTCTGATGTCAAAAACCAAACCAAAACAAAACCCCAGAAACAAAAAAACCAAAAGCCTCCAGAGACCTGAGCAACTCGTGACATATTTTAAAAATTCAGCTCCCTTAAACCCACATGTTGATCCACACCCAACTGGATCCTTATGTTATCAATTAGAAGGACGAATGTGGCTGTGTGTAAAGCACATTTTAAAAACATCTTTTCCCTATTTAAATAGGGGATACACCAGAAAAGCAGGAGGAATCGACACTTCACCTCTCCTTTTGGCTCACCTGGACTTCATTTGTGCAGCCTGATAGCAGCTAAAGCAAGATGGCCTTGCCTCATTTGTCGACAATGAACAAGTGTCTCATCCAGACCTGGACATGTGCTTGATTATTCCAAGTCAGGAAAAGTGCCAGTTCTACTCCCTGCCCAGGAAGTCTGAATATTTGCTTTCTGATGTTTATTTGCCAAATACAATTTGTTGCCATGCCAGTTTATTTTAATCAGTGCCCATTAAAAAGGTCTTTCAACTTCCAGTTTTGGAAACTCTGGTGCTAATGCAAAACACTGTCCAAAATGAAAGCTCAAAACAAAGAAGCCCCCTATACTCAAGATTGCAGGATGCGTTTCACCATGGTGTACAAGTCAATTTAACCTAATAATCTACTGACTTTGAAACAGCATTATATGTTGACAGATGGTAGCTACACTTGCGGTGAACGTTGCAGAATGTATAAACTTGCGGAATCACTATGTTGGACACCTGCAACTAATGTAACACTGTGTGGCAACTACACTTCAGGGGAAAAAAAACTAGAAAAAAAAAATAATCTACTGACTTTGAGCCAATAATGTGCCAAGCCAAGGAGAATCTTTATCTGAGAATCTGCCCAGAAATAGGGAAAATACCTTCTTCTGTCGTGGTGGCTGTTTTCATATGTAAGACATCACATTTCTCAATATAATCAAGTTATTAAAACCTTTTACCTTCTGAGAAATTAAGACAAAGTTTTTCGTTGTCTGATGGAGGTGGTGCTACAGAAAAAGTCATCACGAGAAACAAAGTTTAATGTGCAGACGCTTCTGTTTAAAAAAGCCAGTGGAGTTCCCCTGGGTTTTCTGAGCTGGGCCCTTTGGTTTTCTGCTCTCTATCACAGTGACCTCTCATTTCTTGGAGCACTGACTTTCTCTAACACATCCCTTGGGTGACAAACACAACCACCCTTCTTCTGGAGAAGATGGGCAGTGAGGACCGCAGGACTAAGCAGAGTAGCCCCACTTAGCAAATGTAAGGAGTCCAAGGAAGGATCCTTGCTGCTCATGGAGTCCAAGGAAGGATCCTTGCTGCTCATAAACATCATAGTTGGCCATCAGAAGAAATGTGTTCAGTCTTCACACTTTGCTCCTAAAATTTCACACCCCACTAAGGAAGAGAGATGTGGGGAGGAAGGGTAGTAGGGGAAGAGGCATTTGGAGGAGGATGTGTTAGAACTAATTTGACCCAGCTCACATATGCGCCTGTGGCTGAGCTGAGCTATTGCCAAAGATGCTTTCAGAAACAGAAAAATAGGGGCGCCTGGGTGGCTCGGTCGGTTGAGTGGTTGCCTTCAGCTCGGGTCATGATCCTGGAGTCCTGGGATCGAGTCCCACATCGGGCTCCCTGGTTGGCGGGGAGCCTGCTTCTCCCTCTCCCTCTGCCTGCCTCTCTGCCTACTTGTGCTCTGTCTGTCTCTGTCAAATAAATAAATAAATAAAATCTTTAAAAAAAAAAGAAATAGAAAAATATATTTCTTAAGGGATAATCTGTTTTATTTCTTTTGCTTGGCATGGAGTTGTCCAAATCTGATTTCCTGCCACCTTTGGCAGTCTACTTTACAACTGGATTCTTATCTCTGTGTCTTTCAGCATGGCAGGTCCTGGGGAAGAAACTTTATCACAGAAAGATGTGAATAACACAGGGAGGCTCTATGGGGAAACAACAACAGAAGAATTTTAAAGAAAGGTGAGAGGAATCTCAAACATTTAGCCCAAAGGAGAATGTTTGCAAATATCACCCAAAGAGGATTATTATAAAGAAGAGCAGACAGCTGTTCTTTATCTCTCTTGAGGGCAGAACATGAGGAAATGAGTTTAAATGGTAGCAAAAAGGATTTAGGTCACAGAGAAAAGAACTTGCTGATTATGGGGATTGGTTAGTTATAAGGGGAATTTATGGAATCTCTTTCTTGGAAGATACTTAAGCACTGGATTGAAAACCATATGCCTAGGGGTGATTTAGATTTAATATTACTTGATGCTGGAAAGAAAAAGATACTGTCCGCTACGCCTATGTGTTGTTTGCAATTATGTACCAATCAATGTCTCAATCTCTTGATATCTTACCTGTAATTATTTTACAAGCTTACTCCTGTAAGGAGAGTGAACTAGACTACCATTAGTTTATAGAAATTTTCAATCACTATTTATCATTTTGAAAAATTGTCCCTCCTTACTTTCTGAGCTAAAAGACTTTCCTTCTGCAGGCAAACTCAGCAGGAGGGTTAAATTTGATGTTATAATTTATGAGGAAAGGGGGAAATATTCCAAGGCAGGAATGAGTGAATGAATAAATTTATTTTTAAGATTTTATTTTTTTTGACAGACAGCACAAGCAGGGGGAGAGGGAGAAGCAGGCTCCCCGCTGAGCAGGGAGCCCAATGTGGGGCTTGATCCCAGGACCCTGAGATCATGACTTGAGCCGAAGGCAGATGCTTAACCACCTGAGCCACCCAGGTGCCCTGCAAGGCAGGACTTTAAAACCTTCCAGAATATCCTACCTGTCGCTTTCTTTCTATGTTCCTGCAGTATGGCCAACCTATTTGCACCTGCATTTTGGTTTTCTATGGCTATCTTACTTTATTTTTTATTTTTAAAGAGAGTTTTATTTTAAGGAATCTCTATACCCAAACATGGGGCTCCAGCTTACGACCCCGAGATCGAGTCACCTGCTCTACCGCCTGAGCTGGCCAGGAGCCTCATAGCTATCTTACTTTTTTGTTTGTTTGTTTTGTTTTCCTTTAGAATTATTTTATTAAATCATAAATGTACAACAGCTTCTTAACTCTACACATGGTGGATCCTGCCGTCTTTATGGTCACACCTGGGTTCCCACCTGGATCTTGCTGGTCGCCGGGACTGCGTCTCTTGCCCCCTACTTTCGTCATCCCTGTCTTGCTGCTCCTCTCTTCACCTGGACTAAACTTGGGAGCCTGAAGAAGCTTCAGATTTCTAGAAACATAGAAAGCCCCCACAGATTCTCCTAATTAAAAGCTCTTATCTGACTCAGGTAAACCTAAGGATGTGCTTGACTTCTGCTTTAAGAACACATAGTATGGGGGCGCCTGGGTGGCTCAGTTGGTTGAGCGTCTGCCTTTGGCTCGGGTCGGGATCCTGGGGTCCTGGGATCGAGTCCCGCATCGGGCTCCTTGCTCAGCAGGGTGCCTGCTTCTCCCCCTCTCTCCGCTGCTCCCCCTGCTTGTGCTCTCTCTCTCACTCTCAAATAAATAAAATAAAATAAAATAAAATAAACATATAGTTGGTTCAATTCAGGATTGCTGAATAGAAGCCTGAGGGATTAGGAAAGGCACACCCAATTCAAGACCTCAGCATTTCATTTTATTTTGCTCTGTGAAATGCAGCATTCCTTCCACTCTTAGATTTTTCTCTGCCTACACATCTGAGAAACCTTCAGTATCTTACATTTTTGGAGGACTTGGGGAGTTCAGGAGACCTTTCACATGCATTCTTGCTTAAGCGTTCTTACCGCCAATAATCCTGGGGAATAGGGATCAGGTTTATGTTTACTAAAAGGAAATGTGGTTAATATACCTGGCTCAGGTACCAAGGCTAGCAGTGGAACTAGAGCTTCAAGTCCAAGTGTTGTACAGATACACGTGGAAGGTGGCCTCCCCCCAGGACCCCCTTCCTTTTCCCTCTTCCTCTCTTCCTCCTCTTATTATCATCAGACTTTGAGTACATTCTGTTCAGGGGCCATAAGGCAAGTTAAAGTAAAGATAAATGATGACAACATCTAACCCATCCTCCTGCATGGATTTGTTTGCAAAAGAAAAGTGTTTTAGCTTGGAGAATGGGGAGGCACAACTTTAGAAACTGATAAACAGCAGCTGAAAACTTCTCTAAACTAAAAGTAGCCTAGTTCACTCTTCTTACAGGGTGAGCTACTGAAATCATTACAATTAGGATATCAAGAGACTGAGACATTAACTGGTACAGAATCGCAACCTACACAGGCCTGGAGGAAAATCTCACCAAAATTAAAACGCATAAACCTGCAAGAAGGAAGAAGGAGAAGGGAGAAGGGAGAAGGGGGAGAAGGGGGAGAAGGGGGAGAAGGGGGAGAAGGGGGAGAAGGGGGAGAAGGGGGAGAAGGGGGAGAAGGGGGAGGGGGAGGAGAAGAACAGGAAGGGAGACAACAGCAGTAAAATACTGGAAACTGGTGAAGAAATGGGTGAGTGACCTAGCAGATTTAAGAGAGCCAGAACCTATGCCAACAGTAAGAAAAGCCGAGAAACAACCAAGGTATAACCCAGAACCCTCAAAAACTCAAGAAATGGTGGCACCAGACACCCCAAAACAGAGGGTAAACATGGGGCTGCAAGCACTGGGGTTGGCTGACTCCCATGTAAGTAGCAGTGAGATTTCCCTAAATCTCCTTCTTTACTCTGTGTGGTGGGACCCTGCCCCTCCTCAGCTGGGAGGAAAACAGGAAGTTTACTCTCCAGAACTGAAATGGAGAGTCTGACCAACACCAGGACAGCTGAGAGCAGAGAACCCAGCTGAAAGAGGACCCCCAGAACACTGACAGCCAGATCTACACCCTCGAGAAAGAAAACAGGAAAACCTGTTTTACTGAAAACCTGATGTGCTCAAGAGGAAAGATCCAAAGAGGTGTTATCAGGAGTTCTTCCGATAAGAGGCCCAGCCAGATCACCCTAAGGGAAGTTCACAAGCAGTATGTCCCATCCACAAGCTCAGAACTTACTCATTATTAGATAATCCTATTTTAGTCTTCTCAGAGAGATAAGATATTATACTCATGAGATAAAAATAGGATATATATTTTTGATTCATTGGAAAAATGTTTTGGAATTTAAAGATCTGAATACAGTATTTTAAAAATTCAGTAGGAAACTGGGGCGCCTGGGGTGGCTCAGTCGGTTAAGCGTCTGCCTTCAGCTCAGGTCATGATCGAGTCCTGGGATTGAGTCTTACGTCAGGCTTCCTGCTCAGTGGGGAGTCTGTTTCCTCCCTCTGCCTGCTGTTCCCCCTGCTTGTGCTCTCTCCTCCCCCCCCCGACAAATAAATAAAATATTTAAAAAATGAAAAAAAATAAAAAATAAAAATTCAGTAAGAAACTAAAAGATAAAGATGAAGAAATCTCTTAGAAATTAAGGGAAAAGTGGAAAACAGAAAAGAAAGGAAAATTAGGTGATCGTTCAAAAGGGTTTTTTTTTTTTTTTTTTGAGAGAGGGGGTGCTGGGCAGAAGGAGGGGAAGAGAATCTCAAGCAGACTCCCTGTTGAGTGCAGAGCCTGATGCGGGGCTTAATTGCATGACCCTGAGATCCTGACTTGAGCCAAAATCAAGAGTAGGATGCTTAATTGAGCCACCCAGGTGCCCCAAGAGATTCAATTCTAAAATGATTTCTAGAATGAGAGAACAGAGAAAACAGGAGAAAACAAATAATTCTAAAAATGTTAATGCTCAAGGACATGAGTTTCTAGACTGAAAGGACTCAGTTAATGCCTGGCATAATGTATGAAAATACACCTAAATCAAGGACTGTTGTAAAATTTCTTCCAGAAAAAAACAAACCAAACCAAACCAAAACAACAACAACAACAACAAACAGGCCAGGAATCTGAATGGCTCTGAGTTTCCCAAAAGCAGTCTTCAGAGCTAAAGGTCAATGAAGAGTGCTTCTAAAATTCTGAAGGAAAATTATTTATAACCTAAAATTCTATACTTTGCCAAACTATCTACCATGTGTTTGTATAAACTGAAGATATTTTCAGATATGCAAGGTGTGACAAACACTTCTTATGTCCCTTTTCAACGAAGAAGGAGGAAGACATGAGATAGATGATACAAGCCATTCAAAACTCCAAAGTGCAGGGTACCCCCAGAATGGAGGTGAAAGAATATAAGAAGGTAGCAGTGTCCAAACAGAGAGGGTGACCAGTTCAGACAGGAACGGGTGAGAAGGCTCCAGGAAAGATTTAGTGAAGGAAATGAATCAGAAGATCTGTTGTCTGAATGTGTTAAGAGGAAAGTGAGTCCACTGGCAGAGAGTCAACAGATGAATTAGTGAGAAGTATACGGAAAACTAAGCTAATATGTGTGCGGGGGGAGATGATCATTAATTCTAGGGAAAATTAAAAGTCATGCAGGAATGGGGCGCCTAGGTAGCTCAGTTGGTTAAGCATCCGACTCTTGGTTTTAGCTCGAGTCATGGTCTCGGGGTCATGAGATTGAGCCCCACATTGGGCTCCACACTTGGGATTCCCTCTCTCCGTTGGCACACTGCCCCTCCTAGCCCCACTTGCATGTTCTCTCTCCCTCTAAAAGAAAAAAAAATCACATAGAAGGAACAATAATATATTACATAGCTAAACTGTGGTTAGCATTTAGGTAGTCACAGTAATGTAAACAGTAAATATTGATCTACCCAAAATTTCAGTATAATTCTGTTAGGAGGATGGTGGAGACAGGGGCGCAATTAGGGGCATGCATGTATAATTGGGGCACAGGGATGAAGAGGGAGTAAATTCTCATTTTCCATTGTAGGAGGTGGACAGAAAAGGCCTAAAAGTGATAAGAAGTGGCGATATTATACTCCTATTATTTCGATGTATGGATTAATGTCCAAAATAATCAGCTAAGAGTCAAAAATGGTGCTCTGAGGAGCAAGAGAAGGGAGTGCGGCAGTAGGGGACTCATGTCCTTCATAACATGAACAATAATAGTTCTTACAGAACTATTTCAGCCTTTAAACTATGTGTGGGTACTACTTTGATAAGGCTAGAAACTTTTACTAAAAAATAAAAGTAAATACTTTTGCCCCTCACCTCAAAAAAAAAACCTTCATGGACTACAGATTTGGGACTCTTGAACTAGTAGGGCTCTCAGGAGCATCAAGATTCTACAGTTCTTTTCTGGCACCATTTCCATTCCAACTGCTCCTTCTCTTTCGCACCATCTCAGTAGAGAAAGTAAGTTTCAGGAATGGAGTTTTCCAAACGGGGTTAATATGGCCTTAAGGAAGTATCCCTTATGGTACCCAAAGCTATGATATGAAAAAGTAGGGATCCAGCTTTCTTAGACTAACACACATTCCAGGTATGTAAGTAGATAACCCCAATTCAAACATGTGACTTGGTTTTGTGCTCTGGGTTCAGAAGGAACAGAAAGCGTAATCAAAGAGAATCTGTCTAAATTAAGGATTTTTTCTGACACAGAGACAGATGCTGCTTGAACCTCCAAATTATGCCATATAAGGTCTGAGTTCCACAGCTTAGATTACTGCGGAAATTGAACACACTGAGTCTGTGTTTGTATACACACTTCTCTCCACTGGCTACTGCATTATGATCTCTCTTCATCTAAACTTGCTGCTTAGCTGATCCAGATATGAAACCGAAGGAGTTCTGGACAGGACAGTACCACTGGGATCTGAAGCAAGCCTTTTTCACACTCATGGGGTGTGGCTTCCCTTAGGACAAGTCTTTAAATTGAACCAGAGGCTACGTCTGTTAGTAAAAAGTCATTCTGAAGCTTTATCACATGTGATGCTAGCAGGGTTAGAGCCCAAATGACAGTGTCTATAAACCTTTTAACTTCCAAATCAGCGTAATTTATATTGCTGGAAACCATAACAGGAAGGGTTTTTGGGTTTGTTTTTCTTTCATCTATTTCCAAACCTATTTCTATATTAACAAAATGTAAAAACTCCTCCCCTTCAGTCTCTGGTTTGTGGGGGAAGGGAGCAGAAACAAAAAACTTGGGAATTTAATAAGCAGAGCAATAAAGCCTTTTTATCAGGTTTGTGAGCTTGGCTGTGCACGAGAGTCAGGGCTTATCAGAGTGAGTTCAGTGGGGTGTGTGCCAAGAGCAAGGACCATGCGGTAGCTGGACCTGGCTTCCTGGCCCTACCTGGCCTGAGATGAACTCTCAGGGTTTGAGGGGGTAGCTCGATGGCCAAGGCTAGTCAGGGCTCAGCAGGCACATGTTAAGCCCATATAAAATCCTCAGGGCTACAGAGTCTTCTTGGCATAGTTTCAAGTTCATTCCCAACATACAGCAGAAACTGCCAACAGCCCTAGAACCTCCTAGCCACGCAGGACATGGGGAAAAATTGTGAGAAACGGCTAGTGTGAGATCTCAATGTGTCCATATTCCCGTGACAAAGTATTTATTCTAAAATGCTACTCCAATAAAAGCTGTCCCTTCTGGTGCTTTGTATGAGCCGTTCACAAGGAAGACTATTCCTAACTCAATTCACAGAGGTTTGTATAGCCTCAGAATCATTACATGTAAGGTTAAGAGTCCTATTTTCTCTCTCACATGAAATATACCTCCCTCAAACATCCGTGACTAGGAACAAGAATCTGAGGACTCAAAGCCCCACTATTACACTCTCCTCAACTTTTGCTTTGGACTGTGTGACTTCCCCAAGCTGGGCACAAAAGGACTTGTTCTGCCACAATCTAAAATGACTCAGTTGGAGGATGCAGGATTTGAAGTGAAAATTCTGGTAAGGATTAAGATATGACTTCTCAAAATGCCCTTCCGTACTTCTCCTCCCTTTAAAGCAGTCTTCTTTTCAGATTGTCTGGTTGAATGGCGCAAGGCCAAAGATGAGGGCGTTCATTGGTTCGGTGGAAAATTAATGAAATTCTAAACAGAAAGGCTGAACTTGCCACGGCCTCTGACTGATAAATCAAGCACAATTTACCTGGGTTCACAGTGTAAACTGCAAGGATCCAAGGACATAGAAGCCCAGCTAGCTCACTAAACATACCCCCAAATGCATGTCTTTCTTGGCTATATCTATCTGCATGGAAACTAAGAAAGAAGTAACATAAGGGCAGTCCATTTGTTTCTTCCCCACTGCACTAGACTCCCCTTCCCAGGCCTGCCCTCTGTACTGGGGTCAGAACAGGTTCTCTGCTCAGGCCAGAAGGTTTCAACCTTGGGATTGAGGGGAAGGGGCAAGAGAAGGGTGCGGGGGCACATCAGAATTTTGGGGGAAGAGGAACATAGTTTGAAAACAAAGTGCTTTGTGGGGCGCCTGGGTGGCTCAGTTGGTTGAGCGACTGCCTTCGGCTCAGGTCATGATCCTGGAGTCCCGGGATCGAGTCCTGCATCAGGCTCCCTGCTTGGCGGGGAGTCTGCTTCTCCCCGACCCTCTTCCCTCTCGTGCTCTCTCTCATTCTCTCTCTCTCAAATAAATAAATAAAATCTTTAAAAAAAAAAAGAAAACAAAGTGCTTTGTTTCACCATTTTTGTTTGCAATTCACGAAAATATATTTTAAAATTTAAATAACTTTATAGAAGAAAGACATGAGAATTTTATGCTTATCAAAGAGGACAAGGCGGGACGCCTGGGTGGCTCAGTTGGTTAAGTGTCTGCCTTCAGCTCAGGCCATGATTCCAGTGGGTCCTGGGATTGAGCCCTGCATCGGGCTCCCTGCTCAGTGGGAAGCCTGCTTCTCCCTCTGCCTGCCACTCCCCCCTGCTTGTGCTCTCGCTCTCTCTGACAAGTAAATAAAATCTTAAAAAAAAAGAGGACATGGCACGGGTTTTAAAAGGGTCAAGAAATTCTGGTTGAAGTCAATGAGATTGGGGACTCTGGTGGGCAGTGCTCAGCCTCTTGGCAAATATGGTAATAAAATCTTAGCTTCCTTTTTCACTTCCTGCCCATTCATACATCTGTACTGAAGTCTTGAGCGTTGAGGGAAGGGTTTATATTTCCATTTTGTCTACATCAATTTTCTTTAATTAAACCCTAACCACAGAATAGCTTTATTAGTAGCTAACCTTCACCAACATCTCAATTGCAATTAGCATAGTTTAAACATTCCTTTTCTTTTTTTTTTTAAATATTTATTTATTTGAGAGAGCAAGAATGAGAGAGAGAGAGTACATGAGAGAGGGGAGGGTCAGAGGGAGAAGCAGGCTCCTCGCCGAGCAGGGAGCCCAATGCAGGACTCAATCCCGGGACTCCGGGATCATGACCTGAGCCGAAGGCAGTCGCTTAACCAACTGAGCCACCCAGGCGCCCTTAAACATTCCTTTTCTAAAGGTGCTTAAAACAAATTATATTTTTGCAAAACCCACCTGATGCCAAATATGTCTATGTGCAAACTGTGGGAATGACCTTTCTCTCTCGTTCATTATTATTCCATCCACTCATCCGTGTAACGCCAACAGTGAAATGTCTGCTGTGTGGCAGACACATAGGACACACACCAACTAGTATTCGATGGTCACACTCACCTGTGTGAGAATAGATGTACCACAGGGCCCCCGTCAGGAGGGCTCCGATCACAAACGCCGCAAACGCAATGCCCATCACGGTGAGGGTGTCCAGACCGTGGAAAACTGCTATAAGGAAGGGAAGCCAGTACATACTTTCAGTGAGTCTGCACCAGATGTTGCAATTTTGTATTTGTTTCACAAGCACTGTCAAGAAGGCTGGGCACGGACTAAGAAAATGAGGACGAAATGAGAATCCCAACCAAATGCAATGTCTTTAAAACTTGCACATTTTTTTTCCTCAAAAGAAAAATGAAATGATCAGATTTCCAAGATAGCTTCAGGTTGCATCCTCAGTTTGAAGATGCTTTGGAAAATGAAGTGAGCTCCCATTACCGAAATGTGGCGCACCGCTTCTTATTCATCAAACACTTCCAACAACGAGACAAGAAAACACAGAGAAAACACATTTCAAATAATCTACAAATACATTTTCACGGACATTTATAGGTATGAGAGGTAACAGGAAGATAGGGGGTGGACAAGGGGGAAACAAGGCAAGGATCAACTATTCCTACAGATTCTAACGTTTCGCGGGTCCCCTCAGATCAAACCCTCCATCCTAACAATTCTGTATTGTGTCACTTAAAACAACCTACTTTTTAACACTCTTCTGACCGTGATCTTTCTATGAGGGGGGCGGAATACTTCTCAATGTGGAGTTATGTCAGTTTTATGGTCAGCAAAACATATAAACAGAACCAATTGTTCCTCCACTTGGCAAAGATGTTTATATTTGAAATTAATTCCAGGCCACAGAAATAGAACATTTCCTCTCATTTAAGAGAACTACCTTCTATGAATCACTTATAAGAAGTTAAAATCAGCTTCCAAGAGACGAGGTTTTCAGTTGAATAAAATTTCTAGGGTGTCTATTTTTTAAATGTAAATTTAGGGTGTAGGATCTCCCTATTATCTCAATCCCATTTCTATGTTCCTCTCGAGTCAGAAGCAACTCTGGCTGATCTCTATGTAAATTAAATCTCTTTGCCTTTCATCTTACTTCAGTGTAAAATATCTAGTTGTATAGAGAAATGTGACACGCCCCTCCCCACCTCCGAGCAGCCCCAGAACTTGTAAGGGCTCGGGAAAAGTATGCCATGCTGCCAAAGATTCTGGAATTTTGGAATTTCCAAGTCCTGGTGGCTACTTTTCTAGCCATATGCCCTTTGGTGTGTCAACTTCTGGAAATGGGGATAGCACTGCTTCACCTGCTAAAGGCAGGGAGTAAACAAAAGGAGTTTGTAGAAGGTTTGGGGATCCCGAGGAAGGAATATGAACTGGGAAGAACTCTGGAGGTTAAGATGAACCAAACCATATACTCCACTTAATTTAGTCTGTAGGTATTAAAAGATGATTTGCCTTTTTATGCTTACAGATGCAAAAATGGGGCACCACTGAAAGTTTTGAGTAAAACTCCTCTGAAATTCTAAAAATGGAGATGTCACTTATGAAAATCAGGCTGGGTGAGTATGAGAGAAATATGTCCACATGTGTCTCTTTGTGGGTTCATGATACTCTTTCATGATATTGTTGAAGTAAGACACTTAATTGTAACAGTGTAGTGCTTTGCATAAAGGAACTCCCCAGACTGTTATGTGTATGAGGTGAGCCATGGAGACTAACCTAGAGAGTCATAGGAAATATAAAAAGCACAGATTTTTATATTATATTGTTGCCACAAGGCAACACCATCTAGAAGAGCTATGGGTGCAAAGCCAGAAAGCCCAGGATCTAGTCCTGCCTGAATGCCAATTATAACCACGGGTAAGTCACCTGAATATTTTTTGGTCAGAATCTTCTTCCGTACAGAGTGACAAAATTGGCTCAGACAAATCCCAATGCATCGCTCTGTAGTAGTTGGTCTCTTTTCTTTTCTTTTTTTTTTTTTTACAAGTCCCCCCTCCTCCCCTTTCCTTGCACACCCCCCTGGACTAGAGACAGTCTCAAAGAGACAGCAACTAGTTCCCTTAGCACTACTTCCCTGAGCAGGTAACTACTATCAATGCCAAGTAAAGCAAACCACTCCCATATGTGAGTTATTGGTTTTAGATCACAACTGGTATAAGTATGCAAATAAGGAACTCTCTCTAAAGCGAAGTAAATTACTACCTTCCCATTAAGGCCACACATGCCAGTGGGTCCACAAATTCACATTTAAAAGTGGCAGACAGGAAAAAAGAGAATGAAGGAAGGACAGAGGAAAGGAAAAAGTATGAGATTACGAAAAAAAGTGGGAGACAGGGAATGAGAGCAGAGGTCTTCTTATCAAAACTCAAAGTTTGCCAAATGCTCTATAACCAACTCATTCTTATAAAAAGCCCAGGAGGCTTCCTTTCAAAATAGATGCATAAAGACTTACGTGGAGAAATTGGACTCGGTTCCTTAATGCTTGGACCTGTTTCTGAAAAAAAAAAAATCATGATGCATTCCACAGAGAAACCAAGTTTTAAGCAAAAGTTCATCACGATCTCAGCAGAGATTGACACTTTCCTATTGGTCAATACTCTGTGAAAGCTTTGCCAGTTATCCTTAGAAGTCAAAACTGTAACATGGACTACCCAGAAATGTAAAGCATTGTACTTTGTGTCAACAATCAATTGTACAGGCTCTCCAATTTGAAGAAAACTTGAAGGCAAACTTAAGGAATCTGAGTCTGACGGCATGTATGTGTGCGTATACCTTTATATTTATTTACAAGAGGATTCAATACCTTTAAATACCATATTTCTCCAGTGTATTCATGCTGTTTTTCCACTTTCAAAAAATTCTTTTAACATACACAAGTTTTGTGGGGCACCTGGGTGGCTCAGTGGGTTAAGCATCCGACTCTTGGTTTCGGCTCAGGTCATCTCAGGGTCGTGAGATCGAGCCCTGCATGAGGCTCCATGCTCAACTCAGCAGAGTCTGCTTGGATTCTCTCTCCCTCTGCCTCTTCCTCTCTCTCTCTCTCACTCAAATAAATAAATAAGTAAATAAATAAATAAGATCTTTGAAAAAATGTACATAAGTTTTGTGAAAGTGTCCTTATTCTTCTTTCCTTAATGCTATTATGCTACAGTTCAGCTCCTTTTTTAAAAAATAAGAATTTAGGGGCACCTGGGTGCCTCAGATGGCTAAGCATCTGCTTTTGGCTCAGGTCATGATCCCCAGGTCCTGGGATCGACTCCCATGTCGGGCTGCCTGCTCAGCAGGGAGTCTGCTTCTCCCTCTACCTCTGCCTCTCCCCCTGCTCATGTTCACTCTCTCTCTCTGTTTCAAATGAATAAATAAAAAATTCTTTTAAAAAAATAAGAATTTATTTATTTATTTATTGAGCAAGTGAGAGAGAGCACGCACACGCACAGGCGGAGGGGCAGGGGGGAAGGAGAGGGACAAGCAGACTCTGTGCTGAGTGGAGCCTGACGGGCAATTTCACAATCATGACCTGAGCCGAAACTAAGAGTTGGATGCAACTGAGCCACCCAGGTGGCACTCAGCATCTTTTCATCATACGTCTGCATTATTACAGAGCTTTCCTAACTGGTCTCCTTGTTTCCACCGACTGCCCCTGCTCCTGCCCCAAATATTTCCTCCTCCATATTTTCCCCTCGGAGTGAATTTTCCAGAGCCCAGAGTTGATTATGTTATTGACCTGATTAAATTGCTCCATGACTTCCTGCACTCACAGGAAAAAAACTAAACTCCAGTCTGGCACACAAAAGTTCTGCCTTCCTTCTCTACCAACCTGTTGCTAGCCTCCTTTCCTAAAGAGCCCTTCCCCCATGCTGGGCTCCTTATACTTATTTAAGCTCCCCAAATTCTCTATGCTGCTCTGATCATCATACTTTTGCAAGCCATCCCCTGAAATACCCTCCTCCCTCAGACCTGCTTTGTTGGTATGTTCACTGGGAGGCTTTCTCTGACTCTCCCTCCAACCTCCACCCCAGCAGGGCCAGTCTCTACCCATGTGGCTTATTCCACCCCTCGGTTGTCCTACATATACTCCAGCACATCGTAATTCTCTAGGTTCTTTTCTGCCCGGAGGGCAGGGTCTAGTTCTTACTCATCTGGACATCCCAGGGCTCAGCCTAGCATGGAACAGGCCTGCCAGAAATCAGTGAAGGATGAGTAGAATGTTGACAATGGAGACAAGAAAGGGAGCTGGGAACAAGGCTATACAACAGTGCTTGTATGCTTTGACATTTCTATAATGCTTTCGTGTTCAAATCTCATTTGACTTTCACACCAGCCCTGTGAGAGAGGCAGAAAAAGAATTCTTATCACTATTTTACAAACGAGCATCCTGAGACTCTGCTATCATGTGACTTGCCCAAGGTCACAGCTGGAAAGCATCAGGGCAGGGGCTGAACCCAAATTCCAGATTCTGCTTCGGAGGCTACATGACTGGGGAGTGTTGCTCTGTCCTTAGCAGGGGAGCACTGATTAAGAAGCTACTTGTGACTCAGAGTGAGAATAGCACAGACCGGGACGGGGGGTGGGGCACGCAGCGGGATGGCTGTATCATGGCCCAATACTTATTTTTGTATGGCTTGTGAACTAAGAGTACATTCTGTATTTCTAAGTGACTGGAAAAAAAAAAAACCCAAAGAATAAAATTTTATGACATATGAAAAGTATGTGCAAGTTAAACCTATTCCATAAATAAATTCCATAAATAAAGTTTTCTTTGAACATATCCACACGCATCATTTGTATATTGTCCATGCCTACAATGCTGTAGGAGCAGCCCGGAGTCATCAGGGCAGGCACTGTTCGAGGAACAGACCCGAAACACTCACCAGCTGGCCCTTCCCAGAAAAAGTGTGCTGTGTCCTGGGACACACTCCACCCCTGCCCTTTCGAGTGGCAAGTGGTGAGTGTTCAGTGCGTCTCTTTTCATCTCCATTTTCATTCAGTGAAGAAGGAACACATACCTTGTGTTGGAATCCACAGTGGAGCAAAAGAAATTGTGAAAAACTGACCAAACCAGGGGCATTTGAGGTCGTGTTTATAGAAATAAAGAAGCTACATAGGACCGTAAATTCTCAGGATTAACCACCTCAGCTGGGCTACCTCCATTCCTGCAGCATGGGGTGTTCGGGTCCAGCTCTAGGGGAAGGAATGCTATGGGATGAAGCAAAGCCCACCACAACGGAATGGTGCCCCCCAGAGTTGTGCAACGTGGTGGCACAGGTTGTACTTAAATAAAATTACTAAAATTAAAATAACTGTGAAAGCTTTTAAGAAAATCTTTCTTCTTTTTTTAAGAAAATGTATTTCAGTATGCAGAACACTCACCAACTACAAAATAACACAGGAGACTGTCTCCAGAGGGTTTGGTCCCACCAGCCTATTGGCAGAGATAAAATAATGATGGTGATGCCTTCCATTTATACGTGTGTAGTGTTTTACAACTGACAAAAAGCCTTCACTTAGATTTTCTCGTTTTAAACTCCCGAGAACCCTATGAAGTAGGGGTATCTAACCACAAAATTCTACTTCCAAGAAGCGGTGGTTGGATTCACTGAACTAAGTCCAAAGGCATTTAAAGGTCTCTATAGCGTTCATCATAGTGAGAAATATCCACACTTCTGGGAAGAGTTCCATCCGATCAACCGCCCATGGCCGAACTTTGTCACTCAGAATCCCTAAGTGGTTTTAAATAATGACTCTCCCTTAAGGAGACCTCACATGTGAGAATGTGGGTTTTAGAGCAAGGCCTGTGTGATGGATGGCATTGTTTTAAAATTCTTAATGGACTTATGCTATGATCTAATCCTTCTCCCCCACCCCAAATAGGGGACTTCTCTCAGGGCTAAATAGAAACAGTTGTTTCTTATTTCCCCTGGGTGAAGTTCCTCCATAAACAATAACAAGTACAAGCTTCAGCACTAAGGTTATAGGATTTTATCCTCTTTTTTGTTCCAAAAATTCCCAATAACCCCTGTGTATGACTAAAGGAGTCTGATCTCCACCGGAACCCTGTAATCGAGCTGGCACACTGAAAGGAAAACAGGGGAACACAGCAATATTTACTTTTGGTTTAAGGGTAGAATTGTAAGAAAGGAACCCTTGCTATTGCTGCAAAGAGAATGTTAACAATAGAGATTTATTTGCAGAAAGAACAAACTATAATCAACATTCTGAATTAAATCTCTTCATATACTCTTGAGCAAATTTCGGTCTGCCTCTAGAACCAAATTTCCCTCCTCAGATGGTTAGGCATGGTTTTCATAGATGGGATATTTCTGGGGTTATGCATGAGTAACTGACCACAGCTTTCAGCTTCCAGCTTTCAATTCAGTTCTCCTAAACATGATAGGATCGAGCAGGCCCGCAGGGAAACAAGGTGCCAACTCGGTACCCACATCTATTGGTGTTTGGCAAAGAGTGAGAGATAGGGAGATGAAGAGAGGCCTCTGCGCAGATCTCTTTCAACATATAGTTTTTATTAACTTCACTGTAAACAATCCCCTTCTCTGGGTTCTTTCAGTATTTATGGCATTCACTGCAATTGCCTGGTCACTTATCTGCACCCTTCCACTTGATCAGTGGTTCTTATCTAGGGTGATTTTTGCGCCCCCACACCCTACCAGGACATTTGGAAATGTCTGGAGACATTTGGGGTTGTCACAATGGGTAGTGGGGGGGGTTGGCTATGGGCATCTAGTGGGTAGAGGCCAAGGATGCTATTCAAAATCCTACAATGCACAGGACAGCCCTCTATAACAAAGAGTTATCCAGCTCAAAAGCATCAACAGAGTCAAGGTTGTGAACCCCTGCATGACAGTGTAAAGGCCTTACAGACAGGGTAATGTGTTTACTGTATGCCTGGCATATAATAGGTACCAATAAACATTTTTTGGAATAAGCATAATTGTCATGTATATCTTATTACTGTGTACATCTCCCCAAAACCAAACTTCATGCTGCTTTCAGGGTAGTCTTCCTAAATGATCTGATCATTGGTTCCTTACCCAAGAGCTCTTTTTTTTTTAAGATTTTATTTTTTCTAAGTAATCTCCACACCCAGCATGGGGCTCAACCCCACAACCCTGAGATCAAGAGTTGCATGCTCCACCAACTGAGCCAGCCGGGCACCCCAATCTTTCAGTGGTTCTTAACTTTTAGAGGTGCATACTGGAATATTTATGGATGAGATGAAATGTCTGGATTTCCTTCAAAACAATCTAGGGACAGAAAGTGATAAAACAAGTTTGGCCATAAATGGGTAGTTGTTGAAGCCAGAAGGAGGGTTCATGGGACTTCATTCTACTATTCTATTTTTGTATATAGTTGATATATATATTCCAAAGTAAAAAGTCCCTGTGATACCCCTCTCCCTTGGATAAAGACTGAATGACTTAGTCTGTCCATTAAGCATTTCTACCATCTTTCTCCTCAGCTTCTCCTCATCTCTACCTCCGCCTGAGGACAAAATCTGGCTGGGTGCATTAGAGTATTTTTGTTCTGGAAAAATCAAATTGTGTTCCAAAAAGTAATGCCTCTCTTGGATGAACTTCCAACTGACGTTCACAACTTTCCCTTTCATTCCCCATCCACCCCTACTCTCCCCAAAATCCTAGTTTGGCTGAGAGGTTAAGAGGAAGGAAAGGAAATTAATATTTACTGAGTGCCCATGATATGCCAGGTGCTGTCCTGAGCACACTTACTTTTGAAAAGTTATGTAGTGGAAATTCAGTATTTTGAACATTTAACTTGCTAAGAATTACATATCGTACATAAATCATGGCCTATTTGGGGATGATGTTTATTGTTCTTTCTCACTCACTTTTTTATATGTGCCCTAAATTTCAGAAAAATGGTAACTTTTCCCTTTCACCGTTCTCAAAAAATTATCACTGACGTGGTATAGCCGTTTTTATTGTGTAAGCCCTACTGTTCTCAAATGCCACAAAAATGGTCACAGCATCCAAAGCAAACCGCACTAACATGCCTATACTTCAAAATATTTCAGAAAATATGGTAGGATGGCACTACCTCAACTATTTTAATTGTTTTGCCATAAACCATAATATGCATAAAGTATTCGTGTTTTCTGGGCTTTTCTTGTGAGTTACAATTCAAAGTCACAGAACTTCTAAATTTTAAGACTCTCTTAAACAGCTTCCATCTTACCCTCTGGAGAACAGACTTTTTCCCCAAAATTCTTCATCTTTCCAGTTCACAGTCAATTAGAGTATTTGGGTGTGAACTTGAACGCCAATGTGACATGTATGGCATGAACAGGAGAAGAGGTAGGAGGGGGAGGTCAAGAGATAGATGCCTGTGTTGCTTGTAGTTTATTAAAAACTAGAATCAACCTTCCACCTAGCATAAGCCCAAGGGTTTAGAAAGGCACGAACTGTGGAATCAAAGTGCCTGGATTTGAATCCCAGATCCACCATTTATTTATATGTGGTGTGACCTTGGTCAAGTTACTTATTCTTGCTCTATACTTGCCTCACAGAAGGGCTATGAGGATTAAATACGAGGATCCACACAAAGCATTTAGCACAGAGCCTTGTACCAAGTAAATGCTCAGTAAATGTGAGATAATCATTGTTGTCATTTCTATGACTATCATCACCACCAGCACCGTCATCTACTGTTGAGAGTTTTGGCAGCAAAAGAATGTTAACCCAGTGCTGGTTCCCAAGGGACTGAGACGGTGGCTACATGCTGTAGAAGTTCGGGCAAGTTCCATTAAAGATGGTGGCCCAGAGGAGGGACCCAGAGTTATTTAGTCTTGGCCCATTCTCTCTGTCCACAGAAGGAAGAAACACCACCTGAAATGTGTCCACGCCATTGGTATTGGGAGCTACAGAGCAGCTCTCAGCTTGGCTGTGAAGCCAATAACCAGAGACTTTATCTGCTATTGCCCCAGAAAACCCAAGTGTTGAAAAATAAGAGGGACCAAACGACCGTGGAGACCTGGAACTTTGGCACAGCCTTCAAAGAGAATCTGTGTGGTTAAAAGAGGACAGTGAAACATCCCACTGCTTGAGCAATTTTTATCCCTAAAATTCATTCCAGTAAGAGATACTTCTGGAGATACTGTAGTATCTGTGGCTTACAACAGTAACACACAAAGCTGGCAGGAAGAATGATCATGACCCTGTTATTATTCAAATAAACTAATGCTGTTAGGCAAATGGTCACATTCCCACTTCAAGTGACTATTCCAATTCACTGAGAGGCAGAGGGAAAGCACAGACTCCAGTGGCCTGCCTCATGGAGAAATGATTTCAGAGTCAAAAGAAAATAAACATAAAAGGTGGGAGGAGTCACTCACAGAGCTGAAAACTGCCAGAAAACCGACGCCACTCGGTGCAGTTAGAAAGCACATCTGCACAAAGCCCCTGGGAAGATGGCCATAGTCTAACCTGCATTTGTTTAACAAACCTAAGCAATGAACTTTCTTCACTGCACGCTTCTCCACTAAAAGCTACTCTCCATTAGCAAATCTCGTGAAACTGCTTTGATATTTGGTAAAACTTTCCTCTTGAAATTTTATGTAAAAGAACACTGAACTTTCAGGATAATTACACTAAGTTTAAATAAAAGTAACTACCTAATTTACAAGAGGAATTACTTAGAAAAATAACACCAAACTTGAAAGAAGCATGCATGAATTACTAGAGGTTATACTACTGCAGTATTAATGCCCAATTATTGTCGGGCATAGAAAAAAAAGCAAGCTGCTGCCATCAGTTACCCACAGAACTCTATCTCTGGAAATAGGTAAGAGTAACAGATGGAGTACGAGGTAGCAGTTGTTACTGTTAAACCACTTTCGCAGTACAAAATGCAGCCAGCTGTTGCCCGATTGTGATATACTTTGCAACCCAATTAATTCACTTATTTCCTTCCCCTGGACCCAATAAACAGGGAACTCTTTGGGCAATAAATTTAAAAAAACACAAAACAGTTTTGTTTTTTTTTTAAAGTAGGCTCCATGGAGCCCAATGCAGGGCTTGAACTCATGACCCTGTGATCAAGACCTCAGCTGAGATCAAGACCAGAGCTGAGACCAAGAGTTGGATATTTAACCAACTGAGCCACCTAGGTGCTCCCGGGCAATCCATTTAAAGAAGGACTGGCTGGTTCACTGTTTCAAATGGTTGAAAACCAATCATTCAAAGTAAAACAAACAGCAACAACAAAAGGTGTTGCTGAAGAACTAATGAACATCTACTATGTACGTTTCACACCCCTTTCGGGATGACTGGGAAATGAATTAAAATCTATTTGGCTTCTTCAAACGGTAGAGCTGAGTGTTATAGCTGAAAGGGTCTCTAGAAGCCATCTGGTCTAAACCCTTCCTTTTCCAGATATAGAAAATGAAAGTCAAGGACAGAAGGAGAGATCTCCAAAGTCCCATAGCCAGTTAGCAGGGAAAGAGCTGTGCTCCAGGCTCCTGACTCTAAGCCACACCCTCCCCACTACACTCTCTTGCCTTTCCAAAGTGAGCATGCCCCTAGGAGAAGGGCAGATGCCACCACCAGATATGTCAGCAAGAATGGCACTGCTATTTTCACAAAGGTCACTCCACCAAAGAACAAAACAGACAGCATCCACGTGCCTCTCTATCAGGTACTGTGTGATTATTCTATTAGCCCCTGAGGCCTGGCCTGGTCAAATCCAACAGTGCTTAGATCAGAAAGGCCATCCCAGGGCTGCCCCCGAGCCTAGACGTGGTAGCAGCTCCACCCAGCAGGTCTCCCAGCCAATGCTCACCAACTGGAGATAGGATGCTTGCTGGCTCTTATCAAGGCTCCAGTGCTGTGCTTCTCCTCTGCCCCTCGGGGTGGTGGAAGGAGGCCCCAGAGACCTAGCCCTGAAAGATCTAACCCCAGAGGCTAGGAATCCACTTTTACTCTCCCAGACCTCTCTTAGGTTGGCACCCTTAGACAATGTTTCTAGGTAGTCATAGGTTGTTTTTAGTAACAAATGTAGCTGCCCAGATAGCCCGAATGTGCCTTTGGCTCCACCCCCCCAGATGCTGCCAGCTGCCTGATGTGTTCTTGCCCGTCCGTGCCCTTCAGTCGTGATGCCCGTCCCATCAGAGGCTCTCCACAGTCACCTGGGCCTCAGGTCTATTCCTAATACTCCCATGGAGCCCAGCTCTGCTTCTCTATTGGTTTAGCTGACTTGGCCTACACCAGGTCTGGCTTTGCCTTGCCTGGTCACCTGAGGCCACACCTCCTAGGACGGCACCCTTCCTTTTCTCCTACAAGAAAGTGCAGACTGCTGAATGCTCCTATGTGTGTAGGAAGAGGCACCCTTGGCTTCGAGCAACAAATGTGACTGTGTACAATTTTGAAACCTGAATTATAAAAATGCATTTGGACAGTAGTTCTCAACCTTTCTTCTGCTCTGACCTAAGATGGATGGTATTCACAAACACAACACCCTCCCCCCAACAAAGGCATCTGCGATCTGGACACAGCCCTGGGACTGCTTGTACTCAGCACAAACACCACTAGTAGATCATGAAAGATGGGCTGTGGGCTGTTCAATCCTGGCATGCGAGGAGGACCTCGGAGGCTTCCCTGCATACTTGAGGAAGATATTTGAATGGCAAGGGAGAGTGACATCGGGATAGGGACAACTTTGACTCTGATCTAATATTTAAAAGAGGAAATCGTTGGCAAACCTATCACTAATAACTCAGCCATAAGGCAGAGCAGACCCAACTCTATAAAAGGCTCCTTTGGCAAAAATCCTTTTCTAAAGTTACTAATTGGCCCTTAAACTTATTTTTTTTTTATATTTTATTTATTTGAGAGAGAGCACGCGCACACGCGTGTGCGCATGCATGAAAGCAGAGGCAGAGGGAGAGGGAGAAGCAGACTCCCTTCTGAGTGAGAAGCCCAACTCAGCACTCGATCCCACGACCCTGAGGTCATGACCTGAGCTGAAGCCAGATGCTTAACCGACTGAGCCCCCCAGGCGCCCCGGCCCTTAATGTATCTTTTGAATACAACTGTACTTTGATTTACAGTATTGGAGCTACTGCTTCTTTTTCATTGTTTTAATACTGGACCTTCTTAAAAGAAGCAGACCTCAGGCCCCTATTCTCTGACTGAGCCTCCCAAAGCGCACCTTTAGCCTCTACTTGCTGGTGGATCACAGCGAGGGGCTTGGTGAATGTCTTCTTATTCTGCATCATGGCCCAGATCATTGAGGCGTCCAGTGAGGTGCAGGCTTCATCCGGGGGCACACACTGCAGAGAGGCAGAGCAAAGCAGGGTCAGGGGTCACTCTGAAGAGCCTGCACCCGCTTGGCCTGCACAGTTGTCCTGCACCCCTTATCAGACAGCTCACAGCTGTTTACCACAGAAAAACAGAAGATCTGGGTGTTTTCCAAAGAACCGTAAATAATCTGGGAGATATTGTGGCAGACCCAGGATAGTCTCAGCTGCACTTGAAGGTTCAAATATCACTGGATGGCTTATAAACACTGCTTTTCTTCCCCATCTTCCCACAAAACAACTAGAGGTTTTAGTGTTATTTAGTCTGAAAAGTAAAGAAACTATATGATGAGCGTTGGCCCTTCACCAAGCTGGCTTCACATAAATGGTTCCTGTTTGTGATTTGTGATTGTGGGAAACTTCATGTGCTGCCTTATGAAAGTGACAGATTTTACATTTGTTGTCCAAAAAGATAATCATGTTGTCCAGTTTGTTTGATTTTTTAAATCCTGGTATAGGCTCATTCAAAATGACGCTTTCCAGGGTCGTCTGCTACAGTGTTCCAAACTGGAGCCCTGGGGAATTGTACCCACGTGTGGGGGCCATGAGAACAGTTGTTTCCAGTTATTTTCAGGCCCCAAACTTAGAATTAGCATGCTCAAGCCCGGTATACCTGTTTTTAAAAAGTGTGATCACACTCCTACCTTTTTCTTTAAAATAACTTTCGTTCCTTGTCTACGCTCATCAATAGGGGAAACTAACGTAAGTGACATCTACTTGCTTTTGTTGTTAAGAAATAGATCTATCTTTTAAAAAGCCTATAGCAAGCCATCCCCCAAAGCTAATAAATTTCAAATCACAAAAGAGCAAAGTCTTTTGGCTTTACTGTCATTGCTGCTCTGAGCAGCGGATTATAAGAAGACAACCTCCTCTCCCTCAAAGCCCAGAGAAAGGCCTTTACAACAAGCCTCTTGCACAGGGAAACAACAGATTGTCTGTGGAAAGGCCTCATTATTGAAAAGATTTGCATTTTAGGAAAAACCTGCTTACTGTGCTATCAGTTCTTCAGTTAAGTAAGGGTCAACGATTGTACACCCAACTCACAGCTCGACCCTGGACAAGATACTCAACTCCAGCCTTAGTTTCATCAACTAAGGGCCAGGCTGGACTCAGCGATCTTTGAGAACTCCTCCTAGAAAGATTCTTTGGCTCTGTGTTATCATCTGAGAAGTCACTAGAACTGTGGAAATATTAACTACAAGCAGTAAACACAGAGACAGTGGTAACAGCTCATCTGAAGCCACTGCTCTATAAATGGCGGACTATTGTCAAATTTACTGTCTCCTTTGTTCCTCTGTTCCCAAGGGAAGCCAGGTACTATTATTTCACTCTTCCAGATGAAGCCATGCAGATTCTGAGAGGTCGGGGGACTTGCTTCAAGTCTTGTTAGTAAGCAGCATGCCTTCCTTCTCAGTCCTCATGCCCTTTCCTGTTTCTCGTGCCTTGGCTGTAAATAGGGACTTTAGGTTTAGGGTCACATTCCATGTCATCCACTGGGACTTAGAGCTCTCCATAGAATGTTATGGAGGAAAATATTAGGACTAATATTCACACACTAACATGCTACGGATGGTGCCAGGCCAGGCTCAGAGAGAGATAACAACCAGGCCGACAGTAAAGACCCCTAGAAACTGCCAGGCCTCCCCTCCTAGATCTCTAGCTCCTAAAAGTCATCCTCTGGCTGCAGGGAGCAGCTGTGTCCACAGCCAAGCATTCAGCTTCCCCAGGACTCTCTACCATGGGGAGGTGGTCCCTGGAAGGTGAATGTCTACAAGGCTAAGGCATCAATGTTTCCAAAAGCAACCTAAAGAACATAGTCTGAATCATCTTATACATTCATGCTCCCAAATGATTATGATCAGATTTGCTACATTTTCATATGTAGTATAAAATTTTCTTTGGTGTTGTCAGAGGAATGGATGCCCAGGGGAATATAACAGTGTAAAGCATTCAGATTGGTGGTAATCTATCCAATAATATAATTTTTCCTCCTCCCTCTGTACCTCTATCTTACAACCTATATATTAAGAGAGAATTCCAAACATACATTTATTGATACTGCACAATCATTAGTTTTAGACACTGACTGATATGTGACTACAAAAGTTTTATAAGTCAGCTGACACTGCATGAGATAATTACAGAAGAAGTGCCCATACGGAATTATAAATAATCATGGCAGATCACAGAAACAAAACTATGGCAGAAGACACCTTTCTTGCACAAGGTCAACTAATGAGGTATTGTCATCAACCTTGCAGATTTCCCTCTACACGGCCATTCCAACAAGGTCAAAGTGTTCTGATTTCTGTTGTGGCAATAGAATGTACTGGGTTCAATATGGGGAGGGATATGAGGCAAACATGATGAACAAATATGAAGCTGAGAAAAATTAAAATATTTGTTAGTTTCCCTTAGAAGTCCTCCTGGGACAAGTCAACCTTATAATTCACACAGAGGAGGTCAAAAAACAATTGCAATACAAGTCTCAGCAGGACCTGGAAAAATTAATCCTCACACTGAACTTGTCCTTTCAGCTCTCTGTACTTTTGGCACCGCACACTATCTGAATTGCAAAGATAAAGCCAGACCTCTCCCTCAATGGAAAACAGTCTTGATTTATCATTTGTAAGATACTACTAAGTAGCATGCATGGAAAAAAAAAGTCATACTGTCAGGATTTATTCTCTAAGACTCCATAAAACTCATGGTTCCCTGCTAACACAGATTTTATTACTTCAATTGGGCAGTTCCCAAACCAAAAACCTCAACCTGCAATAACTCGTGATTAAACTTCTCCGGTAGATCATTGCCTCACCTAAAAATGTCAAAATAACACAGAGATGGATGAAGGCCCGCTAACCTTAGGTAACTTCTGGGGGTCTTTCTCCTTCTTGGTGCACAATGTGAGCTCACATTGTAGAAAGAGCAGTGAGGTGTTGAAAATGGACTTAAACACAAAGCTGAATCGCTTCTTGTCCATCTCAGCTTGTGGGACAGGAAAGTGCACCCTCTTGGGATTGTAAAATTTCACAGATTCGTCTTTAGGACAAATGTTTTCAATGATGGTGTAATCAGACATCCTATCAGGGTTTGAATATGGAGAGATAAAGCACGTTTGGATGGCAAATCCCAATTCTTGGTCAGCCTTAGTAACAGATACCTACAAAAGAACAGAAAGAGCAATCAGAACTCAATTGTTGGCATCTCACTTTTACTTTAGGCACAACACGGGGCTTCTGATGAGGGACACTGCTTTATTTTCATAACATAATAGTCTTCTTTCTAATTACAAAAGTAATAAATACTCATTGAAAAAAGATGCTTTCCATCTAAACTTGGTATGGATGATGACAGTGAATTATTTAGTTCAAATGCCAGTCTGGAAGATTCCAATACAAGATGAATTAAGTCTCTTCAACCTCCCATAAGTCCTCTGGGAGATAAAAATAAAGGCATAGCATGCACCTAAAGTGGATTTCCAAAATAAACAAAACACGAACAGACAAAGCACCTAATGTCATAATACTGTGTCATGTCTCAATAGTGTACCACCTGTAAAGCAAGCTATTTTTCAAAGCTGCTCGAAAAATAAAGTACAGAGGCAGAATCTATTTAACCTAGGCAGAGAGGACTGAACTTCTAAACTGCCACAAGTCAGAATGAGCCTAAAACCTTGCAGTAAAACTGCAGATTCATGTCAAGTCCTGCTTCATAGCAAGCAGGCAGAGCTGGCCTACAGGCTTTGGTGTCCGGGACCGTACAATCTGGTGGCGATCACAAGCCTGGCAAAGTGTCCTAGCTGCTCACAGGTCCAAACCAGGCCTTGCCAAGTACTCTCCCTTCACTCTTTAAGCCCAAGGGTATTTTAAGGGAAATCTAATCTGGAAATGTTTCCAACTCATTATACTTCCCTCTTACAAAACATTTGTATGGGCTCTGTCCAAACCTTGTTAAGGTTCTTTTCTTTAGAAACAGGAAGTGGTGTTTGGCCAAGTATAAACAGAATTCAAACCTCAACTCTCCTGAACGCAGCTAAAATCCCCAGGCCAGAGTGGATTCTCCATTTGGCGACACACGGATCGCTGCGTGAACTGCCTTTCCCCTCATGCTTCATTCCCTGCCTAAACTTAGGATCAAAATAAACATAAACACTTTAGAAATAAAGTTAGTCCTTAACCATAAGCCAATAGCCCCAAAAGCCTTTCAAAAGGCATGGAGATATAAACACACTTTCCATCCTGGGAACCCAGGGGAAACCCCTGACATCGCATGGGGCTCTGAGGACACAGCACTATTTTGAAAGATCCCTCCGCGGTAAGGCCAAGACACTCAGCAATGAAGCTGATTGTCATTATGTCACGCGGCGCTTTAAAGCTCAATCCCTCTGACTGTGAGATAAAGAGTTTCAACCCCATTTTGGAGGAAAAAATGAACATACAGGATAGACGACTCGTTCAAAATCCTACCTGGGAAGCACCGGATAAAACCAAGCCTCAAACCCAGGTCTTCCAACTTCAAGCCCATTTTCTCTTTACTATTTCACTGTAGCCACAGGGTTGATTCAACCAAACCCACCATGTGGCCTTGGGAGAACACCTGGTGGGAAATCTTTCTAGGAAGTAGTGTTTGGGAGTCTGCAAATATTCACACATCATTATTTTGCCAATATTTCTGAAAAATAAGATATTTTATCTGGGAAAGATGGCAAATTACATATATCCTATTACTAAAAAGTACCCTTTAACATGAACTCAGAACCCACAATGCAAACATGTAGACAGAAGAAGAAATGTAAATCTTTTCTCGAATCTCAAAGAAAGCATGTAATGGGAGAAACTCTAAGGTATCCCAAAAAGTTGTTTTAGAGGAAAAAATATTATCAGCAAGTCCTTTAATCTAAAATGCCCTGGGCGGGGGAGGGTGGGCACAGTCAGTTAAGTGGCTGCCTCTTCGTTTCGGTTCAGGTCGTGAGAACGAACCTTGCATCGGACTCTGCGCTGAGCGTGAAGTCTGCTTGGATTCTCTTCCCTCTTTCTCTGCCTCTCCCCCACTCAGATAAATAAATAAATCTTGTAAAAAAATAAAATGGCCTAGAAATGAGTAGTAGAAGGACTACAGGTCTCAGAGGGAGACAAGCCTCAGGAAATTGTGTGGCTCATGGCCTGTGAACTCTGAGCCTCAGCTTCCTCCCATACAGAAGAAGGGCACCAATACCAACTAGAAACAATTATTGTGAGGATCTGTAAAGTCACAATTACCCGCAAACAACACAGTTCCCAGCTAGTCAATACACAACAGCTGTAATCAGCAGTACTATTCTAGATTTAAATTTGGGGGGTTATAAACAGCTCTTTTTAATGCCCCAAGACAAATGAACTAACAGAA
The DNA here is from genome assembly GCF_037043125.1 of Eumetopias jubatus. NCBI lineage: Eukaryota > Metazoa > Chordata > Mammalia > Carnivora > Otariidae > Eumetopias > Eumetopias jubatus. The sequence continues at coordinate 30,328,333 of NW_028274810.1, read as the reverse complement.
AAGCTGCCATGACGTGACCAACTATCACCCAGAGATGACCAAAGACCACGTGGCAAAATCAGTAATGTCTTGGATTAAAGGAAAGGATATGGTCTAGAAGGAACAGGATTCTGGGGGTGTGATAAGGATGGCTGGGAGAAGAAACTTGGTAATAGTTTTCTAGGCCAAACCAATGATTCAGTGAGTTTTACTTAAATAAAAAAATTTTCTTACCAGCATTGGTATCCAAACAGAAACAAAGATTAGGTGTGGCTGCTATTTTATTTTGCAAAATATTTACAGATTCTCGATTTTAGGTGGTTTTTTAAAAAATATTTTATTTATTTATTTGACAGAGAGAGACAGGAAGAGAGGGAACACAAACAGAGGGAGAGGGAGAAGCAGACTCCCCACTGAGCAGAGAGCCCGATGCGGGGCTCGATCCCAGGACACTGGGATCATGACCTGAGCCCAAGGCAGACGCTTAATGACTGAGCCACCCAGGCGCCCCAATTTTAGGTGGTTTTAAACAACTTTAAAATAAAGCTGTTTAAAACATATACCACCCTCCTCAAACTCTCAGTACACCTGATATTTAAAATGGTAGCAAATAGGGGCACCTGGGAGTGGCTCAGTCGTTAAGTGTCTGCCTTCAGCTCAGGTCATGGTCCCAGGATCCTGGGATCGAGCCCCGCATCGGGCTCCCCGCTCAGTGGGGAGCCTGCTTCTCCCTCTGCCTCTCCCCTTGCTTGTGTTCTCTCTCTCTCACTGTGTCTCTCTGTCAAATGAATAAAATCCTTAAAAAAATTAAAATAAATAAATAAATAAAATGGTAGCAAATAGATTCAGTCCATTTCTTTTTCATCATTTCACAATGTCTTTGACTAAATTTAACTATGAAAAATACAGATGATATATGAAAAGATATAAATGTGAAAATAAGGGAAAAAAAGAATTTCAAGTAAGCAGCACTGGGTGGACTGGGGAGAAAAAACCAAAACTCCCAGGGTAGGATACAGGAGGAAGACTGGCCAGTGATTAGCATAGAGCAGCAAAGCCATAAATTAGCAGAGCTGGGTACACATTTGGAAAAGAACAAACTGCAGTTAAGCAGGGCCCCTAAAACCCAGGGCATGACAGAGAGTCACTACCCAAATGCACACAGATGGATTGTGCAGCCAGAAATGCAAGAAGAAAATAATGCTCTTGGATAAGAAGTGATCTATAATTAGGAACAGCATGTAGAAAGCAGTATATTTTCCCCAGTGGAGAAAGAAGGTATACCCAAAGAAAGAGAAGACCTCTCAAAACAGGGAATCAAAAAAGAGGAGAGATCCAGGAAAATGTCTAGAGCCAGTGGGCTCTATCCCAGAATCTGAACAAATGTGAGAGTTATTTATCTTTCTGAAATAGAAATATGTGCTCTGAAGTCACTTTCAACTTATGGAAGCATCCCATTTCGACCCCGTAAGCTTCTCACTCCTCGCCCAGTAAAGTAGAACACTAGCTTGCAGTTTAGCCCCAAAACTAGCTCAGGAGAAGATGATGTTCCTGTAAGACCAGCAGATATCCTAGAATCTAATCTAAACCTGGATATTTGCACTGCTAAGTGGTCATATTTTCTCCTCTTTAAATGGCAATTTGAGGATAAATGATAATAGCATCGAGTGGGCTCTTGAGCCAGACAACCTGAGTATGGACCTACTCTGAACTCCACTAGTTACTGTCTGACCTTAGACAAGTTTGTGCCTCAATTTCCTCACCCCTAAAATGGGGATATCAATAGTCTTGTCTCATCGGACTGCTTTGAAGAGTAAATTACTACAATAATTATAACCAAGTTTGGCATAAAATAAATCTGCAACAAATATTAGCTGTTATTACTTCATTCCTACTACCACTACCTAATATTTTTATAGTTATTCCACAAACTTATGCTATGCATAATCATTACCATTACATATATGGAACAGCTTACTGCATTTATAGATACATTTAGATAATGATCTAAAAAAACCTTAATTTTCATGAGATAGGGTAGCACGCAGCATTTCACTGTGGTACCATGTGAGGTGGTGTGAAGTGTTCCTGGTTAACTCTGACACTGCAACTACTGAACCACTGTTCCAAAAAAGCTAATGACAAGCAAGAACGGGGCTTTATTAGTAGAATTCACACCACTGATTTTTTTATTTTAGTTTATTTATTTGACAGAGAGAGAGTACAAGCGGGGGGAGCTACAGGCAGAGGGAGAAAGGGAGAAGCAGGCTCTCTGCTGAGCAAGGAGCCTGATGCAGGACTCAATCCCAGGACCCTGGGATCATGACCCGAGCCGAAGGCAGACGCTTAACCGACTGAGCCACCCAGGTGCCCCATCACACCACCGATTTTTTAAAAAAGCATTCATCTGTAAAACGCTCTCCCCATGTAGCAAATCCTGCAATGTCTTACTTTGGTCAGAAATCAACCTGGATGCATTTTCTGAGCCAAGCCCTCAAGGAGAGCTGGTTAATGGCCACAGGGAAGAACATGATGAGGTCTTCTGCTGCAGGCACCTTGGCTCTGCCCCAGGAGCTATGACAATTCCGCCCTAACCTAAAAGCCCAAGGCTAATGTCCAGGTCTCATACCTCAACATAAACGTGTCCATTCTCTGCCACGGAGAAGACCCCCTGAGAGGGCACGAGAAAGAGGTCAGTGTTGTACAGCTCCATGTTGAAAGTGATGTTTCTGTTGGGTGGGTCCTGGAAGCTATTGGGATTCCCCACCTGCCGCAGGCTGCAATTAAACTGGGGAAAACAAACAAACAAACAAAACAGAGATAAATCCCAGTCAAATCAAGGATGAAGACCCTGGAACTTTGTAAGCTTTGGTCTTTAAAGAACATCCATTCTCCGCCCGCCTCCCCCCGCCCCCCCCCCCACCCGCTAGTCCCTAACTAGGGCCAACCAAAAAGACAACATTCTCACAAACTACCTGCTGCAAACGAACACGTACCACCACAATTTCAGGTCGGCTGAAGAAGGAGGTATCACCTTCATCCATATCTCCTGGAAATCCATTATCGCCTGACTCCAAATCTTCATAACCATCTGGCCAGCCACTACTATCTCCAGGTGACGGAACCTGTATCACAATCTAAAAGGCAAAGAAAGCACAGTGTTGTTAAGACACCAAATCAATGATTTGGTTCTACCTCACACAAACACCCATGTAATAATTCAGATGCAAACTGAAAATCTGAACTTAAAAAAAACCAACAAAACTCCAAGTTTTCTTAGGATTCTACCTTCAAAGAGATTAAAAATAAAGAGAAACCCAACATACATTCCAATTAAGACTTGAACTAAAATATGCGTTTTTCCTTGTGAAAAATAAGACGTTTCAAACAGTGGGAAAAAACTAGGCACTGAAATAGGGCTGAACGGGGTTGTCAGTAGGCCAGTCTACACTGGAAGGGAGGGGGCTTCTCTTTACATCAAAAATTCTAACAAATACTAAGAGTAAGCTAATTCAAAGAACTTTTCTTATTTGTACCCATCAAGATTTGTATAAAGTGTGAGTTGGAAACTAAGTACCTAATGTTTACTATTGAGCTAGTCTCCTCATCTTTTCTCTGTACTCCTCTATCTTTTCCTCATTTCCTCCCCCATATCTTTGTGTATGGTACAGATGCAGGAAAGAATCATGTTTTTATCTATGACAATCTATCTTAATGTTAGTTGAAATGACTATTCCTAGGTTAGTTCTAGATAACATGTAAAATTCACCTGAGGACCATGACTCCATAAATAAAATCTTAATTTCTTTGCATTTAGAGAATACTCACATTTTTTGTTTGGTTTTATTTCATGGGCTTAGATTTTTGAATATGGTGCAAAACAAAAATATGTATTAAGTCAGAAAATTGCTACAGTTATAATTGGAACAGCTACAATATTCACTGAAGGGAAGAGCATGGGAAGGGAATGTAGGAAAACCACTTCTCCATTCTTTACCAGTTCTGCAGAAAGAAGTATTGATGGAATTGAAGCCAAGTACCCAGGACATTGCTTACCCTACGTATCATCATCATAATATACATACATACACACACACACACACACACACACACACACACCCCATGAGAAGAAAGGGATTTTAAGGGCTTAAGATACACCTTTCTCTTCCGAGGCAAATTTTTGTTTGTTTGTTTGTTTGTTTCACTTAACAGATTACCATAGCCTCTTATTGGTGTTAATTTAGTCATAAATTTAAAATTCCAAAATCAAGTATATCAGTGATATATGCCATTCATTATATCTGGAAAAACTGGATAATGTAAGAAAATTTAGTGTTGGAATTGGCAGGAGGGTGTTCATCATAGAGGTCAAAGGTTAATAAATGATTCCAGTAACAAAGGGAGATTAGCTGGGCCAGCCTGGTGTCAGGGAAAGATTAGTGGATGAGAGGTCAGGAAGCTGGATTCAGTCCTGGCTCTGCCATTAACTAGTTCCTCAAATCTAAGCAAGTCTCTTAATTCCCGGGAGTTCAATTTCCTCACCTGTGAAATGAGGAAGTTGAATGAGATCATCTGAAGGTTCTTTCCAGCTCAAACACTCTATGTCTGAAGAATAATAAACTTGGGTCCATAGGAGAGTCAGTGCCCACGTGAGCCACCCTGACAGAGCACCTGATCTCCAGTCTTTCTTCTGGATGGGTCAAGTGCATCTACTGAAGGGCAGTGGGACGGACATGAATGACAGTCCCACCCACCCTGTCCCATGCCAAAGCTGAACTCGGGGATTTATGAGCCTTATTTTTGCCGTCAAAAGTATAACCTGAACCGCAAAATTAACACTATAAAGTACTTGTGAAATTTCATGTTTCAAATTCTTTTAATATTCACTGCCTAGTGTATATTTCTGCAAGAATTGGCTTAATCTGAAGAAAAAAGATTTAGATGAATGAGCTGACGAGAAGGATTTCTGAAAAGTGTAGGTTAGCTATTGCAGTGGTTATCATTGGGGAAATCTATGTAATCTCGCTTTGGGTAACGTCAAAAGTAGCAAATCTCCTGATTTGCTTCATTGTAAGATCTTTCTCAGAGGTGGAGAGAGACTTAATAATTTCTTGAGAGCCGTTTTCGGATTTCTCTTGGTTCTTTTGTTCATGAGGAAAGGAGATGTCCTCCCATCTCTGGACAAAACTCAAATGAGGCCACAGAGACCATGTAGCTGGTTAGCTCAGTTGTGTAGACTCAGGGTCAAAGTACATCCCATTTTGTTGAGAACTGACGCTTGGCTTTGTTTAGGCCTGGGGTACACGCCCCTGCTCATGGTCATAGAAACTTTAAGGCTAATTTTAAGGTAACACCTGGCAAGGCTGTGGCAAAGGGCCAAGCTTTGTTTTAGAGAACACTCACGGAATTATAGTAAACCACACCATCTGGGGCTGACCGCCGGTGACGAGTACCACAGCCATTCAGGGGAGACTCCAAAATGAAGTGGGTGCCATTCATCTTGGCCTTGCAGGTAGGATCCAACAGGGTGAGCTCCATCCCTGAGTAGCTGTTGGCCTGAAACAACCACCACCAAAGACATAAAGGGGGGGCCCACAGGCAGGTCTGCAGCACACGGGGAGCACGTTTTGCCCAGTCTTCCCATACAGTATTGGTTGCTGGAGGCCTGCGTTTCCCCTCCCTGCTCGCCTCCTCCCAACCTACCAAGGATTGTGTTTGTTGGCCTTGGAAATTCAATACCAAAATATTGACACATGAGGATCTGGAACCCCCCTCAACTGAGAACAACAGGACCCGAGTGAGACTCCCAGCCAAGGGGAAGTGAGTCCATCCAACTGAGAAAACAGTATCAAGTCCCCAGAGTTCAAAAGTGAAAGAAAGAGAAGGAAATAACTAACACACACTGGCGCAAGAGGGAAAAGGAGGTGGCTTTCTCTTCTCTAAGAAATTGCAATGACCTGAAAAGAATCTTTTTCTACAGCCACGATCATCTTCTCATCATCACATCTGACTGACAGGGCAACCTCCATGTTCCCTTGCACCTCCTCGGGCTCTGTGGGATCAGGAAACAGTTGTATGCTGGGGATGACCGGGGCCTTTGGCCGGGGGATCCCATCTTCTCCTCCTTCCTTCTGGCCTCTCCTGGCGATGTCAGGGAAGGGAAAGGGGAAACCTCCATTTCGGCCTCCCCCTCCTCGGATGGGTGGGTTCTCCAGGGCAGGCAGGGCGACAGGGTCCAGCAAGATCCGTAGCTCAGGAGGGATGGTATGGACTTCCTCATCTCTCATTTCCTCTGGTGGTGAAAGAAGAAGGCAAAACATCGTCAGTGTTTGATACCAGGCCACAATCATCATCATTAGACGGAAGAACAAGGGGAACTAGCACAGAATGGGCATGCGTAAAACGACTCTTCACAAGCAATGTGTAAAAGAGATGGGGATCTGGAAGTCTGAATTCTAGTCCTGGTGTTCTTTCTAACTGACTGAGTGGCTTGGGGCCAATGGCTTATTTCTCTGTGTCTTGGTTTTCTAATTTTTAAAATTGAGGTTGGATTAGATCAATAGTTCTCTACTTTGGCTGCACATTAAAATTATTTGGGGAACTGAAAAAAATTCCCTATACCCAGGCTGTACCCCAGGTCAAATAAAAATCAGACTCTCTGGAGTGGAACCTAATCATTAATATGTTTAAAGCTCTCTGTATGGTTCCAATGTACACCCAAGGTCGAGAACCATTGGACTAGATAACTTCTAAGGCTCTACAAGCTATACAAATCTATGATTTGAATAAGAACATTATTGTCCCAATATATTATTGGGCCACTGAAATACCTCCCTTGAATCTAGAGATTCTTTAGAATAATTTCTCTAAGGAATTCTTGAAACAATATTGGCATTTTAAAATTATTCGCCATCTCCTTTCTGCCTACTAAATTCCAACAGCTATCTAGGCATCCTGGCCTTTTAGGACCTAGTCCTGAAAAGAGAAAGTTGCTTAGGCACACTTACTCCTTGAAAGGGAGAGACATATCTCCATATAATTAATGCTCAGTGTTCTGTCCTATTTTCAACAATTTAGGGAAGAAAAATTTTCCCAGTGTTGTCCATATCCAGTCTCAAAGCCAATGCCTGAGGTCAGTCCACCTCAGTGGGAGCAGGAAGTGAAGATAACCAGAGGACATGAACTCTCCTTCAATACTATCTTTTGGAAAAAGATGGCACAGCCGTATGGATCCAAAAGAAATCAGAGCTTTAGAAGGTGTTTAATTTGTACGTGGATAGAAACCTTCACAACTCTTTGAGGTAGGGCCTGTTTTTTCTCCCATATTACTGAGGAGGAACCTGAGGCTCAGAGGTTAAGCAACTTCCCCCTGAAACGGTGAGTAAGTGGCCCGTACTCACACTTGGTAGCAGTACCACTGGGGTAAGGAACAGGTCTGGGGATCAGAAAACTTGGGATTTGAGTCTCGCTAGCTACAAGGCTCTGGAAAAACCTCAAGAACCTGTTAATATTCCATTTTCTGCTCCATCCAACTGGGGTAAGAACTCCTGTGTTCCCTCTGGGTGAGATCGAGAAAGTGCCTGGTGACTACTGTCCTGCAAGATACAGCTTGACCTAGGACTTCTCCCCTGTGGTAGGAGCAGCTGTACCTCAGCTGTAAGTGATTAGTAGGCACTTCTGAGAGAAGAATCCAGGCTAATTTGCTCCTAATGTAATCACAGTGAATTATTTGATCTACAACGAAGTTCTCCAACATGCAATCAACTCTGTTAGTGAGAAATCTGTACCAAAGACCGTTTCCTCAAAATAATCTATCACAATTCTAGATAACCTTAAGCTTTATAGTAGTCAAATGAATCATCAAAATTTACAACAGAACAACAGCACCATATAAGCTGAAATGAGAGTTCCTCATTGGAAAGCCTCATTTGGTGGATATTTTTACTTGAGGAAAAAAAAAAATCACACTTACCATTGTTTTCAAGCTGAAGATGGAATCTGTTAGCCACAGGAGCCACTGTATATGATGTTACTGGACTATAGCCGTTGTCCAAAGCCCACTTGACCAGATTCTCTTGGGTTGAAGGAATGTCATCTCTTATTGATTTGGTCATTATCATGGATCTTTCACTCTCTTTCCCAAAGCCAATACTGTTAGGAGCCTAAAGATAACAGCAAAATTTCACTCATGAGTCTAAAACTAAACAGTGCTTTAAATAAGAATTGAATAGCTGAAACAAACAGATTCTACATATTGTAGATGAAGGAACTATTTATTCTTTTGATCCCTATTTTCCTTGGACTAAGGACACTGGCATGAAAATCTTTAATAGCAGATTAAAAGAAATCTATTCATGCTGTTTGATCATACCATTTGGGTTGCTTATATTGATAAAAATAACCCAATGATCGCTAAGTAGCTACATACTAAGTATACCTAATATGTTACCAGAGTTAGTTTAATGTTTTAAATTATATATGCATACATATCAAACTTTCCCTTATTTTTACTTAAAATGATGTATAAAATATACAGATGTGCATGTTATCCTGCCAAAAATATGTCCCTGCTTCTATCTCCTGTACCCTAGATTTAAATGAAAGAAGTCACAACCTAGTTACTTCACTGTGGAGACCGTCTCATCTTTGTAAACTATTAAATTCCATATGGTGAAATAACCATACTGATATTGCAGTTATAATTTATGATCAATTTAGTGATCCTGTCACTGTATTCATCTGTCAAGTTTATTAACTGTATATGCTTAGATTTTGTCTTTTAAATATTAATTCCTTAATTTGGGTTACTGTCTCTCTAACCAATATTTCATCCCACAATACAAGTTGACTTTCACTTGGTAATTAGTTACAAAATGAATAGTGAATGATAGAAATCCTTCCAAGAAAGGACTGAGTAACCAAGACACGGATGGTAAATTTCCACATCACCTGGCTCCTAGGACAGTGATCTTGTCAGATGCGAGGGAGCTGAATGCTGTAGGGGAGGTGCCAAAACGAAGGCACCACCTTTTCAACAACTGCTCCAACAAGGCTGGCAAGCCCTTCCAGCACGCAGATCAGACCATTTTCATGCCGTATAAAGATCACTTTAATTTCCATGCCCAATTATTTTTTCCTGCATACATGCAGCATTTTTTCCCAAATTCCTCATTTGTTTCCCATTCTATTTGCCCCTAACAGGACTAAATATTAATCCTTTCCCACTGCAAAACCATAGAAGATTCACAGGCTCTAAGCTCTCTTGGCCTCTTTGGTTGTGGGATATTGGCTGAGGACACATATTTTCAATTCAAAGCTCAAAGGCTCTCCCCCAGGGTATTTTTCTGTTACCCAAAGTGCTTCTCCAAAGCTGCGAAGCTGCGTGACTGGCCAGTCACAATCATGCATGCAAAGGAACCATGCTTCGCAGCCATTTGTGAAAAACTCAGTTTCACAGGTTTGGAATCTTCTAGCTCTTACTTTGATTCAGAGAAAACGTCCTGGGGGAAGGAAGGGTTAAAAAAAAAAAAACTAAACTAAGATGAGATAAAGAAGGATCCAATTCGTTCTTAAAACTTAGTTTCTTAGGCGCAGCTTCTAGCCTTTCAAAGCAGCATGTCATTTTGGTTGGCTGGACTTGCAACACTGGCCTAAACAGGACTGCTTGGCCTCATCTGCCCTAGTCTTTTATGTTGTTGGACAGCTGAGAAAATACTGTATTTCCAGAATACTATCATCACAACTGCCACCTGTCTCTTTGGTACCAGTATGGAATGATTTGTTTACACCTTTCCACATTAAATCTAGGAGCTGTCAATACAACTCATATTGATTACACCTCGGGACTTACAAAGCTAGAAATCTATCTACACATTTGTAAAACAGCAAGGCTTGGCAAGTTGGTTCCTTCCCAGCAATGAGCGAATTCCTCACCCTGTATTTCTGGGAGTCCCCAGGCTTTTCCAAGGCTTCAGTGTAGCTACTCCAAATGGGAGTTTTCTGGGGGGGGGGGTGGTCCTCCAAATACCACCACTATGTTTCAGCCACATCTTTGTGAAGGATGGTGAGCTAGGTAGAGTCCAAGCACCTCCCTCCCCCCTTCCCCTCCACTGCCAAACACACACTTGCATCAGAACTGATGGTGGAGGGGGAGAGGTTGGTCAGAGATGTAATGCATATTCCCACTGGGATTAAAACATGTCTTTTCTAAGAACAAGCTGCCTATCATCAACTCTGAAGTGCTGAGGCCATTTGAAATAGTATAACAAAAAATTTCTAGTAAGTTTCCTCCATCCATTCTTTTATGTTTCAGAGGTTCTTCCAAAATGTGATTATGCATGGTCCATAGGGGACCTGAAGAAAGAGCCAGAGCTGGGCATTGCGGATGCTTCTAGTATTCCCGTTCTTGTCCACAGTCCTGCCCTTTGCATCTCTTTGGACCATTCTGTCATTTGGAGGGTGCATTCTGCCCCATGCCCCACCCCCTACAAGCACACACATGCCATTCATGTTTAATGGGGCGCTTCTTTACATTTACCCCATCAAGTTCCTTATAATTCTTTTAGTAGACATTTTGTTTTTCACTTTGTTTAGAGAAGTTGCTCTTATAGACAAATTTTTGAAAAATTGCTTGTGGAAGGAAGATGAACTCCCTTTTTATGGCAAGCATTGTGCTAGAAGCTTTACATATGTTCTTTAATTCTCCTGTAAAATATAAGGAGATGGGCATTATTATTCCCTGATTAGAGAGGGGAACCCTGAGGTGCACAGAAATAGCACGTATGGTGGAGACCACCATGTACACCCAGTGTGGCAAGTGCTTTAGATGAAATACCCAGTAGGCACCTGACAAACGTTTGTTGAATGAGTAAATAAATGAATGAAGGAATGAACGAACTCTACCATACCTCACAAGAACTCTCGAGGTGAGTACTGTCATCATATCCGTTTCGTAGGTGAGGCCACAGACTATCAACTAAGGATTGTCATTCCTCTACCAACTAAGAGGAATGGCAATCAGAAATGGGATTTGATTCCAGCCCTGTCAGGCACCAAAGCCATGGTTCTTGCCACTCTACCAGGCTATCTCTGAAGAAAATACTATGAACAAGGCCACTATAAACCCCATCCCCTTTCTAAGCATGAGTGTATGTTTTTTTAGTAGCAGGTACCTTCCCCTCATAGCACAGGCAGAATTCACATCTGAGACTGGGAGTTAGGAAATCACAAAGCATGAAACGGATTGGGAGAATAAAAAAGAACATCATGCAACATTACCTAATTGTTTAGTAATGTTGTCATGCATTGTCCAAAATTGGCCTGGAACAGGAGTACAGCCAAAGAGGGGAATATAAACAGATCTTGCACTGGGATGAGCAATCTCATTTCTAGCCTTCCTTATTCATATGAAAAGTGAAGGCATTCACAGCGAACTCCAGGAACACATGCTCAGGTACAGAGAGAGCCACTGAAGGGTCAGAGCCGAAAGAACATTTACACAGCTCCAGCAGGGAATTAAAATGTACCGTATGTTTTTGCCTTTCAAAGCATGATTCCCTTTCCTGTTTTTGTTATTCTGAAAATTAAAAACATTTGGTTGGTGTGCCAGGCAGCAAATGCTGTAGACACCCCGGGTCACCAACACCCCTCATGCCATGCCAGGGAAAGCAATCAAAACAGCTCTGACTTCAGAAAATCACGGCTGGGCTTTGTTCTCGACACCAAATTAATGGATCACCCTTACACACGATGGTTTATTTGGATCCTCTCAAAGTTTAAAAAAAAAAAAAAAACCCACAGGAACCAGAAACGATTACTTTAAAATTAAGATGTGTATGCTCGTGGCTTTGCCTGCTGCCTCTGGTGAGTGCTCATGCATGATGGTACCTAGGGGAGCAGCGGCTTTGTTCACTGCTGTATCACACTTAAGGATAAATAACACCCAAACCAAAGGCATCCCTCCCCCCCAAATACTGAAAACATAAAATCCTCTCCAATTGATACAATGCAGGTACTGAAAAAGGAATCAGACACAATTTTTTAAAAAGACAATGCACAAAAACTGAAATCTATAAAAGAGATGCTAAGATAGTTATATTCCTGAAAATGAAGAGGGGGAGTTTTCCTTTAACTTTCAATGTAATTTGTGCAATATTCTGTCAAACAGTTATCTTCCTAAAAATATTTGAAAAAGATTTATTTTGGGGCACCTGGGTGGTGCAGTTGGTTAAGCGTCCGACTCTTGGTTTCAGCTCAGGCCATGATGCCGGGGTTGTGGGATCGAGCCCCGTGTCAGGCTCCTCACTTAATACGGAGTCTGCTTGAGATTCTCTCTCCTCTCCTTCTAAGCTTTCCCCCACTCTCTCTCTCAAATAAAGAAATAAATCTTTAAAAAAATTTATTTTACTGAATTTCAACATTCGACTTCTCAGGAGATTAGCTGCTGTTTGCCTATCACACCAACCAATTAAACTTCTTAAGTATATTTCCTTCATGAAAATAATGCTTAGGGAATAGGCTGGGGGTACTTTTCCTGTATCATTTCACTAACCTCTCCGTTACTGTGATTCTTTTATCAGTGTTTCTCTCTCAGAAGTTAGAAGAAGCAAAAAGACACGCCAATAGCATGTACTTATCTCAAAAAGAAAAGTCAACAGTATGAGCTGGGGTCAGCCCAATTTTCCACACCTTCCCTAAATACCTCACCCCAAAGTAAGAGCTGATATTCAGTACCACGACACTGAGGCCCTTACAGGACTGTCAGCCATGAAAGGCCCCATTATGCAAGTTATTCTACACTTACTCTGACTGGAAACTACACTCATACACGTCAGGAATTTCACAAATGAGGCAACAGGGTCCAGAGAGGTTAAGGGACTCGCCCAAGGTCACCGTTTTTAAATGGCAGAGTCTGGACTCACATCTCGATCTTGACCCCAGAGGCCACGCTTTTAACCACCACACTGTCTGCCCTTATCAGGAGAAACCAAGGAGCAGCCTATTTCACAAAGTGAAAAACAACAGAGAGAGCTCAGAGAAGCAGAAACTTCACAAAAATAACACACATAAGCACAGCTTAAATTGCTGCCATGCATCAAAACAAAGAAATGCTCGACCAACTTACAACAACTTTCAGGTTTCCCTTAACATCAAAAGACTTGATCACCCAGTTGACAGACTTTTTGCACTTCAAGATCAGGATGAGATTTTTGACCACCTCAAGGTCCTTTTGAGAAGGTCTTATGTCAATTATTATGTCCACCTGGAAAGCACTGTGAATGGAAAACAAAGGCAAAGTTAGGACCCAAATGCCAGAAAGTTGCAACTCTCTCCTCTCTTCCAAGTCTTCATGTTTCCAGTGTCTGGCCAGTTGATTAAAAAGCTGGACTTGATCCCAGGCAAATGACATGTGCAAAACAGATTGTTAGTGCACACAAAACAAAATGGTTTTACATAACAATAGACAAATATGCCTGCTGATAATTGGACACTAAAATTTTTCTCCTTCTTTAGGAAAAAAAAAAAAAAAGATGGTTACTTAATGCATCCACTGTTTGAAATGGACTTGGGCAACCAGAGTTGTTTACTTTTAAAGCAGAATTGTTGCTTTTCAACCTTCAACACCTTCAATGTGTAACTTTCCAATTTCCTATATGCTCAAAATCCTTCAAAACCAGAAATTTAAGTGCCAGTTTGGTAAGGAAGGTGGCAGGGAGGAGGGAGGCCTGGTAATAAAAACAAAACAAACAAACAAACAAACAAAAAAACCAAACTAGGACACTTCAGATAAAATAAGTGAAAGGCTAGAAAATTTGACTTATATAAGGTTTGCTTAAGCCATTAACATTAGCTACAGAATCATATCTGTATTTACTTTCCCAAACTTCTGGATATACAGTTATTAAAATAAAGAAAACAGATGGCCAACCAAGTGATTACTGGAAAATTGATGAACACAACCCAAACTTCTAAGAATTCAGTATAAAAGAGATTTTTTTTAACCAAACAATAACATTTCTGTCATTCTGAATTTAAAGGAAAGTATTTCTTTCCATTTGGTTTTACACACTTGTAAAGCATATGATGAATGATATACTCAAATGAAGCCTAAGGCTTAATATCTAAGCACATTTGCCAGATTGCTTCTATTCCTGTTCTCTTTTAAATTTTCCACAAAATTCTTCATGTGGGACCGAATGGAATCTTCCCAAAACTGATGTGTAGTTTATTCATTTTGAAAGCAAAATTTGATTAGAATTTTAACTTTGAAATCCCTCTACAGTATAAATTTACATTTTAAGTCACTAGTCCACAGGAATGCAGGCTAAAGTGGGAGAAAGAGCCACTTTTCCTCTTTTATTCTCTTTTTTAATTCCCTAATCATTCTTGACGGGGAGAGTTAAATTTTTAGTCCTGGGGCAAGAAGCTGAGGGTAGAAGAAGGAGAAAAAGAACACAAGCGAGAGGCAGGTTGTATCTAATGGCTCTCTGGTGTGTCACCATGAAGGGTCACACCTACACACACACACACACACACACACAAAGCTTTAAAGTCTGAGTGCAAATATGCTACTAGAACACTAGGAACAGAATTTTATTAAAAACAGAATGTTATTAAAATTATAATTATGTTAATAAGGCATGTAATTATTTTTTATCAGGGATAACCTCAAAGGAGACATCAGTGTCCAGAAGTTCAGAAGAGGCTTCAGAAACTTATCTAGAATATAGGGGATCTAGAGACAGATGAAGAAAATAAAATACACCATTGGTGCCTTCACTCCCTTTTTCAAAACTTCTGTTAATTCACCCAAAGCATCTAACCTTCTACACAAGAAGGGTTGTACCTCTCTCTGCCTCAAGTCAGTAAAGATCTTTATTTTCATCTCTCTCTCTTTTTTAAGATTTTATTTACTTATTTATTTGAGAGAGAGAGAGCAAGCGGGGGGAGGGGTAAGGGGAGAGGGAGAGACTCTCAAGCACACTCTGCGCTGAGCCAGGAGCCCTACACGGGGCTCAATGTCATGACCGGGAGACCATGACCTGAGCAGAAACCAAGAGTTGGACGCTTAATTGACTGCACCATCCAGGCACCTCTTTCATCTCCTCTCAGTTCAAAACACACACACACACACACACACACACACACACAATCACAATCACACTCACTTACCTGTAGGGGTTAGAGTTGGGGGTAATTAACTCAATGATGTGTACTTCCTTATCCTGGGGCTGGCTGGATATCACACAACCCTCTGCTGCTTTGGGCTGAAGGTACTCAGCAAGGTAATTGAGCGAGAGAAAATTCTTCCCTATGTTGCACGTGGGAGGGAACACTTGATCTGAAAGTCAAGAAGCCCAGGACAATCCGTCAAACGGCTGAGCTATGTGGTAACTAGAATCGAAGGGAAGAAGGCGACAGTGACACTGAGCAGGTTCAGGACCCAGGGAACCACAAGCCCTAGGAAGTGCCTTAGAACTCCTCAGCCATGGTGCTGAAATGCCTCCCATATCGTCACCAGTGACCTCCTACTGACCAACTCTATTGGCCTCTTTGGGTCTAAAGCTTGTCCTTTCCTGTTCTCTGTGACACTGCTTTGTCTTCGTCCACTTCCTCTGACCTATCTCTCGTCCCTCTCCCTGGCTCCTCCTCCTCTGCCCATTCGTTAAACACCAGCAATCCTCAATCTTCAGTGCACACCAGAATTCACCCATTCGGGACCCCACCCCAGAGATTCTGATTTGGAAGACCTGGGGTGGGGGTGGGGGATGCCTAGGAAGCTTTCTTTTTGAAGAGCTCCATAGTTGATTCTGATACAAAACCAAGGCTAAGAACCCTGTTCCTTCCTCAATCCCCGTTTCATCTCACGTTCTTCCCAGATGATCTCCATCACTCCCAGGGCTTCAACCTGCCCCTTGATCATCACTCTCTTTTCTGAGCTCCAGACTTGTGTTGTCTTCTGTCTACCAAGCACATAAAATCCAATAGGTAGTTCACAGCCTGCATATGCGCTCCTGAAATCATGATCTATCCTATTCCCCAGACATGCTCCTCCTTGGATATGTGTTCATTCCTATTCCCCAGACATGCTCCTCCTTGGATATGTGTTCATTCCTATTCCCCAGACATGCTCCTCCTTGGATATGTGTTCATTCCTATTCCCCAGACATGCTCCTCCTTGGATATGTGTTCTTTCCTATTCCCCAGATATGCTCCTCCTTGGATATTTGTTATTTCCTATTCCCCAGACATGCTCCTCCTTGGATATGTGTTCTTTCCTATTCCCCAGATATGCTCCTCCTTGGATATTTGTTATTTCCTATTCCCCAGACATGCTCCTCCTTGGATATGTGTTCATTCCTATTCCCCAGACATGCTCCTCCTTGGATATTTGTTATTTCCTATTCCCCAGATATGCTCCTCCTTGGATATTTGTTCATTCCTATTCCCCAGATAGGCTCCTCCTTGGATATTTGTTATTTCCTATTCCCCAGACAGGCTCCTCCTTGGATATTTGTTCATTCCTATTCCCCAGATATGCTCCTCCTTGGATATTTGTTATTTCAATTAATAGGAGAACCAACCACCTAATTAATTCTCTGGCCTGCTAGTGAGAATTAGTCATTCCCTCATATTTATTCACCACAACACTACAGATCTAAAGACTGAAGGAAGGAGTTTGGGGTAAACAGTGAGGGCAGACTTTCACTCTTTCTCACAATCTTGACGCAGATGACTAACACTTTGGTAATACTTTACATTTTACAAGGTGCTTTCACAAACATCATCTCATTGTGCTGAGGGCTGCTCATCACCTCCACCAGGGAAAGTGATACAAGTACCGAGAGTCTGAAGATACTCCCGTTTACACATGCCGTTTACACAGCACTGCGCTTGATGGGATTTCCAGCCAGTGGTTTAAATGTTTAAACATAACTTGAAAATGCTGGCTGTGTAACAGCTGGGACCAGTGTCAAGGAAGTTCTAGGTGTAGCAAACTTTTTTTCAGAAGGGGTAATTAATCAGAGCCCTGGCACGTTAATGAAACAACCTTCTGCCTCTTTCATTGAACAGACGGGATGCTGGGGTTCAAATTCATGTGCAAGTGTCACTCAGGAGAGAGGGATCAGCCCAGGAGGTCCCCAGATTGGGTTGATGCTGCCCTGCTCCCAACCCCCACCAAGCCTGCATCACCTCCCTCGTGCCGAAGTCTACAGCGCACATGGAGGCATCCTGGCTCTGGGCACCCTGGCGCCCTCACCACCAGGTCAAGACCAGAGGGGACCAGAGGAGCTCACGAGGCCCCGGCATGCAGGCTCTTCACCCTGCGTTCTTCCCTACAGACACCCTCAGAGAGAAGAGGCTGGGGCTCCACTGACTCCGGCGGCTGGAGCAGCCTCCCCCGCCTCCCCACATCTGCTGAGGGTTTTGCCAGATGAACAGATGAGGAATGCACACTGTGCAGCTGCAGGCCTGCGGATGCCTCCCCCAGATCACAGGATGGAAAATGATACCGGGGTGGCAAGACTGCAACGGAATCAAGAATCAGAGGGGGCGTGTACGGGTCGCAGAAAAGCTAGTTTGGAACTCAAAGTACTAGAACCCTCTCGGGACGCTGGCCTGCAGATCCGTCCAGTTCACAGGTGTGCCTGGTTTGCATCTGGTGTAGAGTAGGCACATGGTGTAGGTTTCCTGAATTGACACACAATGATGTGAGATTTGAGACAAATAACAAAAAACTCACCCACGTTGTGACTAGGAAATGTTTAAAAGTTGCCGGTATTAAGGGTTGGTCCCAGATGCCATTGTCACTAAGTTGAATAAGCTGATCACTCTCTGTTGTGTACACATGTGTGCGTATGAGTTCTTTTTCCCCCAAACGACCTTCCGCACGCCTGGCATCAAAACTTACACCAACTGCCAAGTAGAAAGGAAACCACAAAGGGGAATCCCCGCATAGAAACCTGGCAAGTTTTTTGGGGAAAAAAGTCACATGCTTACTTGTATTTTAGGAAAGGACTGACAAATGACTTTGCAACCTAGAATGATAGACTCAGGAAACATGGTGGGTAATGCAAACTCCTCATTTTCTTGCTGTGGAAACTGAGGCATAGGTGGCAAATCAGAGGGTTGCTTGAAGTCTCACAGTTAACGAGACTGGTTGGGATAAGAACTGAAACTCCTTGATTCTTCCACTCTAGGTATGCAGGTTAGAGTAGCAGTTCTCTAATGTTAGCACGTATCTGAATCACCAGGAATGCTTGTTAAAACACAGGTGGCTAGACCCCACCCCCAGAGTTTTCAGTCCAGTTAGTCTTGGACGGGCCCAAGAATTGGCATTTCTAATAAGTTCCCAGGTGATGAGGATGCTGCTGGGGCGGGAACCATATTTGAGAGCCACTGGGGATACAGCAAGAGGAGGCTCATGGGCTGGGATCCCTGGACTCAAGCAAGGTGGAGACAAGTCACGTTCTGGGAAGCTGGCTGATGAGTCCTGCTCAGTGGAGCCTGATCCATGGTGATAGATGACATCACCTCGTGGTCCACCAACCTAACCAAGGACCCTCATTTCTCCCAACGGCTCTTCTCCATGCTACCAGTGACTCGTACCCAATTGGTGGCTGGAATCAAGTTTCAGGGGCTCCAAAGGTGTTATCAAGGAGTCATCAGCTTTTACTGGACTGGACACCAGGTCCTTTAAGTTCTTCCCTGGCTCAGCGTGTGGCCCTGGGGACGTCACTAAACTCCTCACTCTCAAGGCAGGCGACGACTGCACATGGAAGTTCATGCACTGTCAAGAGAACAGCTCAACATTCTAAGTGTTACTGTAACACATTTTCTTATTCTAACAAATTCTGGGGGGCAAAGGGTGAGTAATCAGCATTCTTTTATGCTACTAGAGTTCTCCTTCAGAAATGCAGACCACTGGCAGGGCTTAGAATCTTTGTTAAAAAGGTTTTTCATTTTGTTCCAATGGGACTTGACTTCTATTATAAGCTACCTGACCACCCTCAGAGTCCAGTAACAAACTTCAACTTTTTGAGTCCAACACTCATCTAAAACTCTTCTCTTTACTCTGCAAAACAAGTCTTTCCATCCAGGTGCCTGCTTGCATTTTTAGGTTGCGCTTACTTGGCTAAGACTTAATATACGGCATCAGAAAACAAGCATTAGGCTCAAGAGTCAGGAAACCTGGGTTTGAATTCTGGCTTCGCCCCTTGCTAATAATGTGGATTTGAGCACGCTAGCTTCACCCACCACTAACTCCTCTGTAAAATGGTGGAAATAACGGTTTCCCCCTAGGACTGCCGGCGAGGTTAAGTGGGGTCCATGGGAAAAGCACCCGATGTGGCCTCTGCACACAGCACACATTCCAGCATCAGGGTCTGTCTTTCCTGCACCTGTCACACAGCCCAGGTATAAGAATGGGCCGAGAGCAAGCATTCAACAGCCCATGCTGTGTTGTCATGCTGCCTGTGTTAGAGGTGCCAAGTGCTGCAGAATTCAACAGAAAGCAGATGGACGCTGCCGATGTGAAATGCAGTTTTCACCTAATCACCTGACTATGACAAGAACTCATTCACAAGAGTTGTTATTTCTAGTAACTTAGGGGGGCTCCAAATATACTCAACTAAAAATAATGATGAAAGAAGTTATTTTTAAAAATGGGCCTTCAAGCTGAGTGATCAGATATATATATCCTTCTGCAAGGCAAGGAAATTAAAATGGGCCATCTCTGATCAAGGCCACACAGTTCCGTTCTCCAATAATTTTGTCCTTGTCATGGGTATTAAAATATATTCAAACACTTTTCCTCTGCTATTGTCCAAAATCTAACTGATGTTTCAAGACCATAAACTAACACTGGCTTCCAATGTTTGCAGGTTAATAGGGAAAGGGATGCCCTAACTGTTGACTCATTCTGGCAACTCTTCGTTCTTTCCATTAGCGATCACCTCCTTTCCCCCACCTCAGATTCTCACCCTTCCCTTACTCTGACTTCTGTGCATGCGTGTCTTCTAAACCCTACACCACAACCTCCTCCTCTGTCAACCATGCTACTCCCCATTTCCTGCTTGGCTGTTACCAGGCCTATTTCCTCCGAAGGAAAAAGGGAAGGAACGAGCATGAGGGGAGCAGGCCCAATGATCTCCTGGGTCCCTGCCAGCTCCAACATTCTGTAATTCTATGATTCTTTGCCCTAACCACCTGCTCTCTGAAAAGAAAACAACTGATGTCATAAATCAGTCATTAATTGAAACCACATAAAATTTACCTTCTCCCACTTTAATATAAATGTTTCTTGCTATCTTGAGTTCAGTGAATGAAGTGACTGCTCCGTACTCCTTTCGAGCCCAATTTAACAGATGTTCGTTTCCATGGGGGAAGCTCCTTTCTTCTGTTTCTGCTGACAAGGAGAAGTTTCCTGATGAAAATTGGACCGTGGAACCCTGAGACACCTAGAGGAAATAGAATAGAATAGAGGAACATACATATTTAATGTGGTGCAGTCACTGGGAGCTGAATCTTAATTACAGAAGGCACTTATCAACCAATGGGTATTTGTCAGTCCAACCTCTTCGCTCTGTTATACAGGCAGATCATCTTATTTCAGCAGCTGATTCAAGAAACAGTCCCAGGGCTACTTCTCCCAGAAAACAACAAAACTATCAATGATGCAGGATGTACGTAAGAATTTTCAAAGAACTCTGTGATGAGAGACTGCAGAGTGCGTTGCGAATTATCATTGCTGTTTTTTTCTGATATCTAAATTGAAGTAATTTCAGGTAATGCATTTCAAGTCGAGCAGAAAGTCTTGGTGAGTATTGTCATGGGCTTGTAGTGGGCTTCAAGATCCCGGACAAGCAAGCCAAAGTCCCAGTAGCAAGTAAACTTGACTTCTAGGTCTCCCAGGACCATAGCATCTACCGACAGTCACCACCACGGAGACACCGCAAGAATCCCCCTTTGGTTTATGTTCTCCTGGACACGGAGATAAAAAGAATGACTGGAGACTGCCAGTCTTCTACCACATTACACTGCTTCCTGGAAGAAAGATGCATGTATGTTACCGTTTATTTTGTAAGACCCTCAAATACCCACAGATAATGAAGTCAAGAGGCTGTTAGACTGATCCTCATAAAACTTTCAGGATGATTTATGCAAGTGCCACATTCTTGCTCGATGTATTTAGACAATTGCTGACCCAGCACATCATGGTATATATAATTAACACATACAAAGGAGGAAAATTATCATCTTGTTGCTGCACTGTAATCAAATTTAGTTGGTGAAAATATGCATGTCATCTTAATTGGCTAGCTTTTGCAAAAATAACTGATTTTATGAATATCAGGGTGAAACCTCAAATTGTCAGCAAAAAGGTTCATAAATTCCTAAGTCACACAACTATAAATGTATTAAATTTCACATTAACAATTTACCACTAACAAAAAGCAAAATAGTGTCTGAAGGGGTTATAAATAACCAGACAAAAAGCAGGTTGAGAACACAGATTTTGCTTATGGTTCTATCGCTTACAGCAGTGTTTTCAAGCTTAACGTACATACAAAATAGTACTAATCCTAACTATTGTGCTGGCCTTAATATTTTCCATTCAATTATATGTATATACAGTAGTCTTCCCTTATCTGTGGGGCATACCTTCCAAGACACCCAGTGGGTGCCTGAAACCACAGGTAGTACTGAACCCTATGTATACCATTTTTTCCCTATACATACACAACTATAATAACGTTTAATTTATAAATGACACACAATAAGAGATTAATAATTAGTGATAAAATAGAGCAATTAAAACATGTTATAAATAAAAGTTATGTGAATGCGGTCTCCTTCAAAATATCTTATTATACTATATTCACCCTGTGATGATGTCAGATGATGAAATGCTTGCGTGAGGAGGAGCTCCTGAGTGGCTCAGTTGGTTGTGTCTGACTCTTGATTTCGGCTCAGGTCACGATTTCAGGGTCATGAGATCGAGCCCCACGTTAGGCTCCACGCTTATCGGGATGCTGCTTGAGATTCTCTCTCTCTCTCCCTCGGCCCCTCCCCCTGCTTGTACGCGCTCTCTCTCTCTCTCTCTCTAAAATAAATAAATAAATCTTTAAAAAAAAATGCCTACATGAGGAGATGAAGTGAGATTAATG
This sequence comes from Eumetopias jubatus, assembly GCF_037043125.1. NCBI lineage: Eukaryota > Metazoa > Chordata > Mammalia > Carnivora > Otariidae > Eumetopias > Eumetopias jubatus. The sequence goes on along the minus strand of NW_028274810.1, from coordinate 30,306,185 downwards.
ACACAGGCATTGTGACGCAGTGTTAGGCTACCACTGACCTCCTGAAAATTTGTCAGAAGGTGGATCATCTGTCTCTAGGCTGCAGCTGACCACCAATAAAAAAAAAAAAAAACATGGAAAGCAAAATTGCAGGTAAGGGGGCACTACTGTATTGTTTTAAATGCTAGCAAAGAAGTTCTTCACCAAATTGATTCCATGACTACTAATGCTGTGGTCTCACTTTTGGCTGAAAAGTAGAAGCACTTAAGAGCTTCTAAAATATCCTAAGGTCCAGGCCACACCCCAGACCAATTAGAATCTTTGGGATGGGACCCAGCCATCGGAATATTTTAAGGCTCCCTGAGGGATTCCCAAGGTCAGCCATGGTCGAGAAGCCCTGCATTAGTTGGTACTGAGTAATCCATAGTGTGAAAAGCATTATTATAGGTCAGGGACAGTGTGGGTACCTTGCAGCTTTCTCTATACCAGTGGTTCTCAACTGGGGTGATTTTGTCACCCTGGGGACTTCTGGCAATGTCTGGAAACATTTTTTAATTGTCACAATTGGGAGGGAGGAGCTATCTAGTGATTAGAGCCCAGGGATGCTGCTAAACATCCTACAATGCACAGAGCAGCCCCTACAATCAAGAATTATCCAAAATGTTGGGGCACCTGGGTGGCTCAGTTGGTTAAGCAACTGCCTTCAGCTCAGGTCATGATCCTGGAGTCCCAGGATCGAGTCTCATATCGGGCTTCCTGCTCAGCAGGGAGTCTGCTTCTCCCTCTGACCCTCCCCTCTCTCTCATGCTCTCTCTCTCTCTCTCTCTCTCTCTCAAATAAATAAATAAAATCTTTAGAAAAAAAAAAAGAAATATCCAAAATGTCAATAGTACTGTGACTGAGAAATCCTGGTCTACACTTTGAACTGACCACATATTAGTAACATTCAAATATCTACTGGATTCCCAGATTAGATCCCCAAATTGACAGCCCTCCAAATGCTAGAAGTTGGACCGTCGAGTACTTAATAAAGAATAAGGGAATCTTCCTGGTTTGTGTTGGCCCAGGAAGCCCAGAACTAATCATTACTATGCTGGACATAAGCCATGACCTCGAACAATAGTTGCCACGTCCTGCACACCTACTATGTATCAGGCACCACGAAGTGCTACGAGGTGTGGTAATGACACTTGCCAAATGTCCCGATGCGAGTTCTATATAAGTAAAACCAGTGGGGACGGTTTAGCTTCAACCTTGTTTTGACAATGCCTGCCTAAGAAAAAGTTCCTGAACCGTTTACCTGCCAAACAATAACCATGCCAACCTGTGTCCAAATCCTCCGAGGCTTAGTTACTCACCAACACTGAACTTCAGTGTTTATCTGATATTTCTGACTTAAGCACTGTAGTAAAATCTTTTCACCGAGAAGCACTTGTGCTAAAAAGTCATTTTTATCAAGCCCGTCACCAAAAAAACCCACAACAGTGCAAAGGCCATCGTCCCTCTGCCAGCACAGTTCTGAATGTTTAGGCAAGCATCCCTCGATGCTCCACTCCCTTTGCCCTCATTCATGTGACAGCTATGAAATAAAGCACTTGAGTTTTAAGCGTTTTACAGAGAGTGCGTTTCTTCAGCGTGGAAGGTGGGCTATACTGTGTAAATGAGAGAAGAAATAGGGAGCAACTTGGAAATGTATCCTCAGGTCACAGAAAAGCAATCCTATGGCATGGCTGGTTCTCCAAGAAGGGGCAACGCCTGGCTGATCCCTCCAAGTACCATCAACCCCGCTCAAGTCTGTGTTCTCCCAGACCAGCGGCAACTAGGTTCATACACTCACGGCTGAGGAATCTGGAAAAGGAGTGAACTGCCACTCCTCAGGCACATTCCAATATGCAGAAAGCAAAGCTTGCCAGAGGCAGTGAAGTGTCCCTGACTGCAGGTCAGTGGAAATTTTCTGCTGTGGCAAGGGGTTAGTCAGCACTCCTCCTGACCACCCGTTCTCCTGGCTCTGAAAAAGCTGGACGCGGACAAAGGCCTCCCCCAACCCCCACCGAGATTTAGGAGGTAATGTTATTTCCATCTGATCCTCGGGACGACCTGCGAGCGAGGCTACTGTGATTTCCACAGTAGAGAGGAAGAAACCTCAGAGAAGCTACTGGCCTACCCAAGGTCAGAGAATCAGCACTGGAGCAAGACCAGAACAGGAGACTTCTGACTCCTGGTCAGAGCTGGCCTCTGAGCTAACCCTGCCACAAAGAACACCTCACTAGCTCCCAAGACAGATTTCTGTTCTATCTGTAAGCTTTGCCTTCCACCCACGTGCCTGAGCTATGCCTTCCAGACCAAGCATTCCTTCTTCTTTTCTCCATGAGACAAGCCTTCAAATGTTTGAAGATGTCGTTTGACCCCGATCATGACTTCGGTTCTTCAGGGCACTATTTCCAGCCCCCTCAACTCCTCCCCAGATACTGTGGTTCTCAGATCCTCACCAGCACAGTCTCGGAAATGTGGTGCCTGGGACAAGACTTGGGGTTTGGGGTGCAATCTGGCAAATGCACTGTAATGGTTAATTCTGTGTCAACCTGACTGGGCGACAAGGTGCCCAGATAGTTGGTCAAACATTATTCTGAGTATTTCCGTGAGGGTGTCTGTGGATGAGATTAACATTTAAATCAGTAGACTAAGTAAAACAGACTGCCCTTCCTAACATGTGTGGGCCTCAAAACAGTTGAAGGACTGACTCTTCCCTCTGAGGAAGAGAAAATTCTCCTGCCTGACCAAACTCATCTCCTTCAAACTGGGATATCGGCTCTTCCTGGTTCTACAGTAGCCTGCTGGCCTTCGAATTCAAACTGGGACAGACTCTGCAGAACTGGGGACTTGCTAGCCTCCATAATCATGTGAGCCAATTCCTTACATCTCTTTACATACATACATGGACCCTTAATGAGGCCCAAAATCACATTAGCTTTCCTATCAGCTGACTGGTATCTCATATTTATTAATTTATACTCTAAACATACTTGTGACAAATATTTATTGAGCACCTGCTTCCACTCTGCCAGGCACCGCTGGAGACGCTGGGATAACAGTACAGAAGGTGACAGACAAAACTCCCCATCCTTGTGGAGCTTACAGTCTGGTAAGGAAGTCAGAGGAGCATGGTCAGTCAGTCAAATATGTAATAGCCTAACAAGTGCTATGGAGAGAGAAGAAGAGAAGGTTTAAATGCTGTCATGGGGAAAGTCCAACTGAGAAAGTCATTGAGCAGTTAAAGCCCTGAAAGAGAGAGACAGCAAGCCCTGTGGACGGACGTGAGAAGGAAAGCAGTTAAAGTGTAAAAGTCAGGCAAGGGGGAGGGGCAGCAGGGAGGCCAATGTAGCCAGAGCACTGGGATTGGGGGGGGGGGGAGGGTGGAGTGGAGGACAGGTAGGTAGAGAGGTCAGTGAGACCAGGAGGTCCGATCTGACCTCACCTTTACCCAACCTTACCCTGCTGGTAAGGACTTGTGGTGTTTAGTCTGGGTGAGAGGGGCCACCACTGAGAGTTCATGAAAACATCTAACAAACGTTTTAACAGAATTACTCTGGCTGCTCTGGCCAGTCTAGACTGAAGGGAGACAAGAGCAGGAGTCCAGGAGTAGACTTCTGCCATAACCCCAGGGAGAAAGGGTGGCAGCTCACACCAGGGAGGTGGTGGTGGAGATGCTGGGACCTAAATCCCCAGGTCTTTATTTTATTGGGTCGAGGCTTTTTGCATCCTTCCCTTATACCAGTAACTCTTTCATATAAATACAAAGTTCTATATTCCTTAGACCCATATTTGAAGTCTGTAGAGAACACATAAAAATCCTCATTCTGTTAGCTGTCACCATCGCTGTATTTCATACATGGTGTCTGGTACACATTCATCTGAATCCCTGAGCAGTGGGGTAAGACCAGGCTAAGGTCTGTGGACTTTCAAGTGTACTCTCATGCTGACCCCAGCATGCTGAACAGCACTTGCTGGGGTCCCAGGTTGCTCAGCAACTACAAAGTTAACCCCAGAGAACTGTCCTCATCTCATCTCTAAGGGCATCGTGCTAGAACCCGCCTGGAGTCCTGCTGAAATAAAGACATGCTCTATCACTCTCATCCCTCCACTGGCCACTCCCTAGTCCCTGCCTCATCTTCATGGGATGGTATCCTCATTAGAGTCTGGCTTGGGTTAAAGTCTGTGGAAGAACCTAGATGTAAAGAGAATAATGACAACCAAAAAATAGTTTTTCTCATACAAGGAGTGGTTACAATCACAATTGCAAAGAAAATAACTACATGAGTGAATATGGAATTGTTTAAGAAAATGTGAAGAGCAAGGATTTTATATTCAGATAAACGGCAGAAACTTTCCAAGGCTATTTATTCTATCCCCCATTCTCCACCTTATTTGTAGGTTCTTGCCATGCTACCACCCCACTTTTGGTTCGAATATCTCAAGCAACCTGTATCTCAAGGATTACAATCACCCCCTATCTTCCAAGCCGCCAATCCTATCTCCTTCCTCCACCCTGGCACCTGAGAGATCTTTCTAAAAAGTCAACACATGATGATGCAGGGTAGTATCTAAGCATCTTAGATGGCATATGGCCAGAGAGGGCCTCTCCCCACCCCTCCCCCATCTACTCACCATTCGGAATCACTCAGCGGCAGACACAGCCTGCTGCTTCAGGCTCTGAAATATTTTTACATCCTGCTCCCCACCTGGACCGCTCTTTCCAAGCCTCCCCAACTCGCCTCCTCTCCTCAAGGTGGAGCGGGACACAGGTGTCTTGTCACACCTCTAGTCTAGCCCCTCTCTCACATGAACTGTTGACTATCAGCAAACCTGACAGAAGAACAACACCGGAGGGCCAAGAAAGCACCTTGTTCATTCTAAATCCCCGGGCCTGGCACAGAGCTTGGCACAAAGCAGGGACTTGGTAATTGCTTGTTGAATGGAACTCAGTTCTGTTACTTACAGGAAAGGATAGGCCACAATTTCTTTGTTCCTGTAACCCAAACTCCTTACTTCCCTCACTGCCTGGGAAATGATCTTTTAGCCAATCTTTAAACCCCACAATTTGCTTTTTCACCCAATAACTCCAACTAAAAACCAATTACTAAATCATTCAGTAGTTCCATGTCTTCCCCCCCGCCTCCCCAAATTCAGTGAACTTTCCTCCTGCTTGCTAATTAAAACCCAATCCTCTGACATTCCCTGACATGACAAACATCTTCCTGTGGGAATGAACGGAGCACTGAGCTACAAGAATCCTGATCCTTAGCAAGTAAGCGTCTGTTGAAGGGGCAACTGTGAAGCACTTTACTGCCCAACCACCCCCGGGCTGCCGAGATGCACACGGAGCCACCTCTTCTCCTGAATGCTCTTCCCTGCTTGAACCACACACATTTGTATTTTCGATTCTGGTTATGCTACCAGATTTTTTTTTTTTAAAGAGCAGAACATTACTCTATCTGCCAGTGCTGGGAGTTTTATTACAAGAACTTACAGCTAGGCAACGAGAGCCAAGTTTATTATTTTTTCTGGATCAGATTCAACAATCTTGTCCAAAAAGAGCAAGAAAAAAGCAAAAGAGGCAACCAGCCCTTTTGTTTCCACACCTGCATTTAAGCTTTAACTCTTAAGGTCCTAAACAGATCCACGGAAGCCTCACGATTTATCTCCCAAGCCCAAGTGAAGTGAACAAATCCTGGCTGATGGGTGCCGTCACCATTTTCCTGGAAAAGGGGTTCTCTGTTTTAGCACTTAACTCAGCACATCGGCTGACTCAGAGGCCTGGTGGTTGCCTCACAGTATCCCTCCGGGCCTCCCCCAGGTTGGTTTGGTCTTCAGTGAGGGGGGAGACAGAAACTTCGCGGAGGACGGTGCCATCCCATAAGGACTCGTCTCGTCCTGTCCCCTGCCTCACTGCCCTCACCTCACAAAGAACGCTCCCAGATGAACGATCCTGATAAAGAAGTCTCATCTGAAGTTTCACCTCACCCTCTTCAAGGCCCCTCCCATGTTACATTCTCATGGGGCCTATTTAAAATTACAATCCAACCCCCCAGAAGCCCCACTCTAGCAATCCTGATGCCCCCCGCCCAAACCTGCTTTCCATGTTCTTATTGCTATTAGATTGAATAGTCACCTTCCTAAATATCATATAATTTACTTATTTATTATGCTGATTGCCCATCTCCTCCCACCAGCTTGTAAGCTCCCTCAGAGGCTGGGATCCTCGTCTGCTTTGCTCGTGGGGATATCCCAAGCACCTACAATCGTGTTGTGTATGGAAAAGAGAGTCAAGAAGTACTTGTTTAATGAATCAATGAATCTTAAGGTCTGATCAACTGGTAGTACCTGCCTAAAGTTCTGTCACTGAGAAGGTTTCAGAGGTCATTCACATAGAGAAGTCGTGGAGAAACGAGGAGCGCCGTGATCAATCACACGTCTGCCAATGGCTTGGGGCAGCCTGTACTTGCTCCACAGCTGTCCAGCATAGTAGCCACAAGCCACACGCCACCGCTGCACACTTGAAATATGGCTAGGGAAACTGACCTGTGCTGTAAATGTAAACTACATACCAGACTTTGTACTGTGTCATATAGCACAAGAAAAAAGTAAAGAGATCTCAACAATTTTTTTATTGATTACATGTTAAATGATATTATTTGACTATCCTGGGTTAAATTACATATGCCATTACAATTAATTTCACTTATTTCTTTTACCTTTTTAAAAGATTTTATTTATTTATTTGAGAGAGAGAGAGCGTGAGCACCAGAGGGGGGAGGGGCAGAGGGAGAAGCAGACTCCCCACTAAGCAGGGACCCTGAAGTAGAACTCCATCCCAGGGCCCTGGGATCATGACCTGAGCCAAAGGCAGATGTTTAACCGACTGAACCATCTAGGTGCCCCATTTCTTTTACTTTTTTAAATGCACTAATAGAAGATTTTAAATTGCCTCTGTGGTTCACATTTTATTTCTATTGGACGGCACTGCTCTAGAACCTCCTCCAGTATGACTATAAGGAAGCACCGATAATATCAGTCTATCCATCTGCTTCTTGATCTGGTCTCAGAACATAAACTAATGTCAAGAAGCCTCCTCAAGGCCAATACTTCACAAAGTGTGATCCTTAGACCAGTTTAATCATCCTGCAGATTCCAGGATGGGTAGGAAGGTAGGGTCCAGGAAATTGCATTATAACCTTCCTCCCACCACCCCCATAATTCCAAGGCATACTCGAGGATCACTGCTCTAGACTGTAGATCCACGTATTATTTAAATTCCAAATAATCTTTGTCAAGCATGAACAGGATTGTATACAGATCAAGCAAGAATCCTCTCCTCTGCGCTGCTAGAAAAAAGGGGGGGAAACAAAAGCCAAGAGGGAGAGAGTAAAGCCAAGTCATGGATGGAGTCATCTTCTTGCACATCTAAAAAGAAAGAAATGGGCCTTGTGAAATCAGAGGAGCCACAGCCCCCCAAAGATAAAGAAATGCCTGCTGACATCTCAGAGGAAAATTTGTTCCAGGAATCAAACACACACCTTGTAAGCTGAGCTGTGGTCCATTTGGAGCTTGAGTTATCGGTTGGATGAATGCCTGCTATTCAGGTTGAATAGCTCCTTGGGGCAGCTCTGCTCTGCTCAAACACCCAGCTTCACATATTTACATGACTTTGGCATTGGTCAAAGGGCAGCATGTAGACAATCAGGATCATCTCCTCTCCCTCTTCTGTCCTGCCCTAACCCCAACTTTTACCACTCCTATTCCTTTCCCCTGACTCCTGTGCAGACAAATCTCTTTTTGGAGCTGCCTGCTTGGGAAAAGAGAGCAAAGCAAGAAAAACAAATAAAGCAAAGAAAAACACATCAGTATTTCCAAAACACCTGCTGTGTCAAGTATTTACTAATTCCATTCTAGAGGAAAAAAAGACAACAGGCATTTCTCTAGACTTTAGGTTTCTATGTAAATAGGATCTATGCAGATGGGTCCTAGGACTCGTAACAGTGCCCACACAGAAAGGCACTGAGATTATACTTTGGTGTATTTTGTGCATAAAGTCCAGTAAAAACAAACTCACATAAAGTACTAGAATGGTACTGAAATATTTACCTCCCAAATGAGGACTAAGCCCTACAGTCTGAAAGAGGAAAATCACACACTCTCCCTACCCAATTCCTGGGAGGGCTGTGCTTGCCTATTTCCTCCAAAGCCACGTGATGTGAAACGTGATCTGAAACATGTTTTCTATTAACCATATATCATGACTCAGTGTTTTTTTTTTTAAGTTTGTTTTAAAGAAATAATAACTTCCATGCCCATGAACCTACAGTCATAATTTGTAATGCTACATATTCATGAGCCATGTGATTATGGTATCTGCCAATCACGCATTCAAGAAACACAAGTCCATGAAACCATTTAAAAATTCTTGGGTGTTTTTTTATATTGTATCTACAACCAGATTACTTTCTTTTACTAAAACGACTTAAAACATATTTGACACTTTTTCTCAAAACATTCATGATGGTCACCCTCTGCTTTTAATTTTTATTTTTGCTGAACTATAAAGAACTAAAGGACTGAAACTGTCCTCTGTTCTTAACACCCAACATGTTTACACAGGTCCAAGAGGAAAGCTCTGAGATGTTGCCCTCGGAATATAAACATGCACAAACTTGAATGTGAGCCACTACAAAACCAATACTCTAATCTCCCATGGCAATGTTACAAAAAATGATACTATATGTGAATATACAAAGAGAAGCAAAATATGTCACTCCACCTGAAAGACAGACTCAGTCCACACAGGTTACCAAATTAATGAAGCATGAGCTGCTTTATAATGTACAGTTTTCCAAAGTAGAGTCCCAGGCCACACAGGGACCCTTGATGGTCTTAGAAAATGAGCTCTACAGACTCCTAAATTTACCCTTTCTCATCCGCCAATGTTAGCAGGATTTTAGGATGAGCATGACCCAAAATTTAAAGTGCACTTGCCATCTAAAGGGTATTTTTCAGAGGAGCCTGGGTGGCTTAGTCAGTTGAGCATCCAAATTTTGATTTCAGCTCAGGTCACCATCTCAGGGTCATGAGATCAAGCCCCATGTCAGGCTCAATATTGAGCCTGCTTAAAATTCTCTCCTTCCCTCTGCTTAAGATTCACCCCTACCCCTACCCCTACACTCATGCGTGCACGGGCATGCTCGTGCACTCTTTCTCTAAAAAAAAAAAAAAAAAAAAGAAAGAAAAGAAAGGTTATTTTTCAGGAAAAAAATAAAACGTTGGCATCTATTATTAGCATTACTATTACTTGCCATGATCCTCAATCTGTTTTTGCCCTCCAAATGTGCTTCTGGGAAATCCCTCACCAGGGAAGATTCTTTTATTTTTCTTTTAAGTTACATCCAGTCTGCCAACCCAGGTTCAAGGGCACAAATGGAAATTTACAAGTGCTTGGCTCTAAATAGGTTCTTAGAATTCCCTTTACAGAATTCCTCTTTATCACGATGGATAATCTAAGTTCTATTTTATAGACAAGGAAATTAACACTCAGAGAAGCTACAGGATCTGTCCAAGCCACACAGCTGGTAGAAAGCAGAGCTGACAACAGAAACACAGACTTTCTTTCCCACTGGAGAGCTGTTCCTACTCCACTACCATGGAGTAGTCAGCTACTGAACTCAAGAAATCAGTACAGCTGGGTAGACAGAGCCCCACCATAGCCTCCAAGCAATAGAACACCGGGAGATAATAGACCATAAAGGTTCTTACTGATCACTTACCAAGTGAACAAACCTCTGTTATGGAAATGGATTCCCTCATGTTAAAATGAGGAAAATAATAGGACCTACTTCATAGGCTTGTTATGAAGGTTAAATAAGGTAATATATATAAAGTGCCTGGAAGAGTGCCTAGCACATGGCTCACGCTCTGTTTGTCAAATGTACACATACATGTATACATAGATTCACAACAGGCCACGAGGGTTGTCTGACAGACGGTAAGGTTGACAGGCCACAATTCATTCCTCACTGTGACTGGACCATTGCCTTCTTGTCCAATCTGCCAGAAAAGGATATATGAACCCTGTTTTCAAGGGTTGGAGCAGGGCTGGCTCCAAACAGTAGCTCTGAACATCACCCAGCAGCCTGTATCAGCCAGAAACTATAGAATCTCCAGAACAGGCTCTCTGTGATAAAGGCTAGAGATCAAATGGGCTTTTGGGGGCTTTTGGCAGAGGTGGCAGATGGATAAGCCCCTGACTTCTGGGTACACTCTGGGTCCGAGGATCACAGCTGAGTCATTCACCCACCCTCATGGGACAAGGCAGGAGCAGAGTGAAAAGAACTCCCTGGCCCAGGGGCATTCAGAGGCCATCTGAGGACCGGGTGTTAGCACCAAGGGCAAAAACCGAGAGCAAAAACTGTTCTTGGGATACACTTCTACTTCGGACAAAGAAACAAGAAAGGCCAAAGGGGCCTTTTCTTCTGCAGAAATCAGCTTCCAAGCCAGGGGGTTGGATGATGGAGGTCTGGAGTGCCAGATTTGGGCTGCCTCAAATAAACCCAAAGACTCTGTGCCCAGGAAGGAGGCAGGCCATCATGCAGTCCCCGTCAGAGACGGGGAATGCAGGCCACCTGTGGGGAATGCTTACCAAGAGCCTCACTGTCTACAGCTTATGAGAGGACCAAGGCACAGCCACGAGCTTTCAAGCCAGCCTCACCACAGTCTCCCAGGAAACAGGTTTCTCCCCCTCCCATAACACAAGAAAATATTCTGCAACCTCCCTTAACAAACACTCACTTTTCTACCAAACAGCCCCTTGGAGGCTGCCTACGGCATTAACCAAGGGCACCAGCGATGTCATGTTTGATACAATTGCCCAAAGCTTGGGAGGGGCAGCTCCATCAAATTGCCAGATTAGCCTTGGACCATAAAGCCTTAAAGCAAGTAATGGAACTCTTACGCAAAGAAACCAGCCTTCCCCCCTCGGTGAAATCAAGTTTATTTAACCTCAATTTGTTGAATGAAAGCAAAGCCTTCACAGAGATGCGGCCCAGGCCTGCACACAGACATGACACAGCAAGTCCAGCTGAGCCAGGAAAAGTCGACGCTTGCGTGAACCCTCCAGGACAGGATGTCTTGATCAAGAAGAATACACCCAGGCAAACCTCATAAGGCTGAGGGGCCACTCACGGGCAACATTCACAAGCCTTAACCCGGCAAGTTAAGATAAATCCTAGGAAGTCTTCCAAGAAACTCTTTCTGGACAAGGATTACCAGCTGAAACTGGCCTCTTTCCAACACTCGAATTGCCACAGTGACATTTAGGAAGAGCTCTCTTACCACAAATGGGCCAGAAACTCGTTCCTAGGAAATATGGTAGTTGACTGACCCTAGTTCATGAGAGGATCAAGCCCCGTACAATTAGGGCTCTTATGGACAAGCCACAAAACCAACAGATAAGCAGTCTTTGGAACAAAAATGCATGGTACACAACCACTTGGAATATCCCACAGGGCACAGTGAGTCATTCCGCAAGAGACATTTTTTAAAAAGAAGAAGAACCAATCTTGAAATGTTTAGTTACTTAATCTGCCTCTGAGAGAGAATTTATTTGGGGAAAGCCTCACTGGAAAATCCAAAATGGTGTATGCGGACCCCTAGGCAGCATGCTCCTAGTATACAGGAGTGACGCTTGAGGTCGAGCAAAAGCTGTGCTCATGTCTGCAACCCTGACCCGTGCTGCTCCCCGGCTCGCCTCACAGACGGAGCTGCCTTCACTGCATTCGGAAGAGGAGGATTCTCATCTTCTCCCCTCTTTGGGATCCAACAATGGCACTTCTCACGCTCAACTGCAATTCCCAATCTCTTCACTATCTCTAGCAGGCAGCTCCTCGAGGGCAGGCAGTCCACTCTATTTCTCTCTGGAATCCTCCATACCTAGCCTTGGTTTGCAACAGCCTGCAGGCACTAAAAACCAGGTGTGGGATGAACGAACAAGTAGATGCATAAACTGTCATCTCAGGTATGCTCATCTCATGTTTTTCTAAATGTGGGGAGAGCTGCCAAACAAGGGAAAGGAGGAATTTCGAAAAGAAAAAAAAAATCATTTCCAGATTTTTAAATGCAACATAGTGGAGGATACAGGAATTTTTTTTTTTTTTTTTAAGTTCCCTCCTCCACAACCAAATGCGAATGCCTGAGTTATTCAAAGGGCATTTTTGGATACTACAACTCTCACTTACACATCACTTGGAGTCATGAAAAGGAATGCGTGGACATGTGCCGTGTTATAGGCTGTGCATGTCCCTTCCTCGAGCGGAGCTGAGCGCACATCTGGGGTTATTTAACAACTGATTGGAAATTTCGCCTTCTGATTTCCAGTTAAATACTGGGCACAGGAAAACAAATAGCACTTGTTTTTCACTGAGCCTTGTCAGTCATCCAAACTGCAGTGCAGACCAGAGAACTGCCTGTGGTTTGGTGGCAGAGGCCCAAAATAGTTAGACCTTTTTTTCCCCCAAGTTGAAGTACAAGGAATAAACCAGATTTTGGAAACCCCGGGCTCTTCACCGACCCCTCCCCCCGATCTCAGAAACACAAAACTAGATTTTAAATATTAAGCATGTTCCTGGCATTAATTTACATTTTTCATTAGGATTAAATTTTGATTTGTTTTTATTCCAAAGCCAAGAGCATAGCGATTGGTTTCTCTCATTTTTTTTTTCAACTGCCCTGCCCTGATATTTACTTGGATTTGCTGAAGAGGCAATGTTCAGATTACCATTTTCTGTTTGCAATTAAACTGGAATATAATATCTAGAGCCGTATTATCAAAGAATCAGAGAGTCTCTTTAGAGACTGGCTAGTGCCATCTCCTCACTTTAGAGATGAGGAAACTGAGGCCCAAGGAGTGAAGTGATTTTGTTCAATGATACAGAACTAGTTAGTGGCACAGCCCCCTAGTACTCAGGCCTCCTGGTACCCAGGCCAGGGTATTCAGCAGAAACAAAAATCTGAATTACCTCTGAGTAGAGCTGCCTGATAAAATACGGAACAGCTAGTTAAATTTGACTTTCAGATAAACAGTGAATAATTTTTTTTTGAAGATTTTATTTATTTGAGAGAGAGAGAGAATGAGAGACAGAAAGCACGAGAGGGAGGAGGGTCAGAAGGAGAAGCAGACTCCCCCCTGAGCAGGGAGCCCGATGTGGGACTCCATCCCGGGACTCCAGGATCATGACCTGAGCCGAAGGCAGCCGCTTAACCAACTGAGCCACCCAGGGGCCCAACAGTGAATAAATTTTTAGAGTAACTATGCCCAACATATCATATAGGCATACAAAAAAGAAGTAATTGTTGTTTATTTGAATTTCAAATTTAATGGGCATCCTGTAAATCTGTCAACTCTGGAAACCTTATCTTAGAAACCAATATCCTCTCCCACTCCATACCTCCACTCAAACATACACATGTATACATACATTTCCTTCTTTTTAATGTTAATGGCTGGAAAACAGAAGTTGCAGCACAGTAATCCCAAGGACTAATGAGACTGGAAGAAATTGCTGCTTATTTTTTGACTTTGTTCCTCTTAGATGCCTTTCTTCCTTATAAGAATGTAGAACAACTAACACTGACATGATGAGACATTAAAAGGCTGGCCATAAAAGAATAAAAGGCTGGCCAAGGCCTCTGGATTAGACATTTTAGGTCTCATCTTGAGCCATTTCTTCTTGTCCCAGGGCTCTGAGTCTGTGGACCTCGCAGGAAAGCACACTTAGGTTCAGAATACAATAAAACAAGATTAAAACAAAACGAAACAAAAATCAGGTACATGGAATAAAGTAAAAAGATATATTTTTAAATCCAATTCATTGGTTTTACATCTCAATTTTTATTATTTTTTTAAGATTTTATTTATTTATTAGACAGAGAGATAGAGTGAGCACAAGCAGGGGGAGCGGCAGAGGGAGAGGGAGAGGGAGAAGCAGGCTCCCTGCCGAGCAGGGAGCCAGACACGGGGCTCAATCCCAGGACCCTGGGATCATGACCTGAGCCGAAGGCAGACGCTTAACCGACTGAGCCACCCAGGGGCCCCTACACCTTAATTTTTAAAAAGAGTGCTGGAGAGAATTTTTTTCTAACAACTTAATTGAGATATAATTCACATATTATAATATCCATCCTTTTAATCTGTACAATTCAGGGTTTTTAGTATATTCACAGTTGTAATCTAATCATCACTACCTAATTCCAGAACATTTTTTTTAAATTTTTTATTGTTATGTTAATCACCATATATTACATCATTTGTTTTGGTGTAGTGTTCCATGATTCATTGTTTGTTCATAACACCCAGTGGTCCATGCAGAATGTGCCCTCTTTAATACCCATCACCAGGCCAACCCATCCCCCCACCCTCCTCCCCTCTAGAAACCTCAGTCTGTTTTTCAGAGTCCATCATCCCTCCTGGTTCGTCTCCCCCTAATTCCAGAACATTTTTACCATTCCCCAGAGAAACTGCATACCATTAGTAGTCATTCCTCATTCTCCCGTCCCACCAGCCTTCGTAATCACTGATGTACTTTCTGTCTCTATGGATTTGCCCGTTCTGGAAACAAATGGAATTACACAACATGCGGCCTTTTGTGTCTGGCTTTTTTCACTTATAATGTTTTCAAGGTTCATCCATACTGTGGTATGTATCAACATGCCACTCCTTTTAATAGCCAAATAATATTCCATTGCATTGATATACATTTTTTTAACCCATCTATCAGTTAATGGATATTTGGGATGTTTCCACTTTTGGGTTGTTAAGAATAATGCTGCTATGAACACTTGTGGGCAAGTTTTTCTGTAGACATATGTTTTGCCCAATTGTCTTCAAAGGCACCATTTTACGTTCCTGCCAGCCATTTATGAGGGTTCCAATTTCCCTACATCCTCAACAGCACTTGTTATTATCTGCCTTTTTTATTAGAGCCATCCTAGGTGTGAAGTGGCATCTCGTTGTGGTTTTAAGCCTGTATTTTCCTAATGACTAATGAAATTGAACATGTTTTCGTGTGCTCATTGGCCATTTGTGTTTTTTCTTTGATGAAATGTCTATTCAAATTGTAGCATATTTCTAAAGACAATCTAGTATTGTCCCAATCTTTTTTTTTTTTTTAAGCAAACTCAGGTTGACAGTTCAGATATTTATTGCCCAGTTGAGCTATGCTTTTTCTTCAGTGTGGAAATAATTACATAAATAAAGTTTTTGCAGACTGAGAGAGTAGGGTTATTCTTATTTCTAATTGCATTGAGGGACAACTCTAACCAATTCAATATTCTCTGGGCCATCCATACACCCTACAAAAGAAAATCTACACAGCTGTGACAACTCCATCATGCATGCGCACGTGCACGTACATGTGTGTGTGCACGTGTGTGAAAGAGACACTCATACTCAAAGACTCACTACTTGACAATGAAACGATCACTCTTCATCCCACTCTGTTTCCTATGTAACCAGAACAACCAGATAAAGGAACTGCACTCGCAGAGGAAACTCAATCCCACACTCTCCCCCTACCTGATATGCTCCTTCTTGCCCATACTGTGAAATCCTAAGAAGGCCTAGAATGATTTGACAGAAAGAGCCAGATACCTTTATCAGACACTATTAAAGTATAATGTTTCTAGTCACTCATGGGTGGCTGAGACAGAGCAACACAAGCCCCTGCTAACTAACTAACTTAAAAAGGTTCCCTTTTTAAGTCGGGGCAGCTATAATGCAGACGTGTCAAGTTAAATTAAAAGGTCATCCTGAACAGAGGAGTAATACCATTGCTTTAACTTTTCTCACCATCCTACTTAAAAGAAAAAAACAAACCAAAACTGCTTAGTATTGTAACTCTATCTGGAAAGTAAAGACCGCTTTAAGGCAGTAATGCAGACACACACATCTTAGACTAAGAACCAAGAGATTGCGCCTGGGTGGCTCAGCGTGCACCTCTTGATTTTGGCTCAGGTCGTGATTTCAGGGCTGTGAGACTGAGCCCTGCCTTGGGCTCTGTGCTCAGCAGGAAGCCTGCTGGAGATTCTCTCTCTCCCTCTTCTTCTGTCTCCCACCCCCCAAAAAGACTGCCTCTCTCCTCTGCAACTCTGAGCTCGCTGGGTAACCTGGGAGAAGTCAGTGATGGAAACGGCTAAGCCCCAGTTTCTGAAAATTCCATGGGCCTTCTAAAGTGTTTGTAAAATAACGTAATTATCTTATCACCAAACTTTAACTCTTAACTACTGTAAATGGATAAACAGAATTCACCACGGGTTTTCTATCCAGCAGCAGATCCCTCTGCTGCAACAGCTGTCCAGTGGATGAGCAGACCCTGAAATTCCTTTCCAGCTACACAGAGCAAGGGAAGAGCTTGCCTTCCCTTCTTCACTTCACACACTCTCTCTTAGGGAGAGCTACCCAGCTTATGAGAGAGTTTGCATCACCCATCCACTGACCTGAGAACCCGAAGGAACAAAAGATGTTCTACCTTGAAGGAATGTACACAGGGGAGGAAACCATTCTCCCTAAAGAAAGCCTGCTGGACAACAAAGCAGAGCTCAAGTGTCCCTGAATTTAAATCCTTGCCTTCTCCCAATGCTGTCTCCCCTTTATTGGTAATTTTAGGTTCATCACTTGCCCTGCAATCTCCTTCTGTAGGATTAACTCCAAATAGGGATGATGTTAAATTGTTAATTAAAGCCATCTCCTTTTTTCATTGTTAGTACATTTTAAACTGGTGGCCCAGAAACAGTGCTTATAGATCTTAAACAAAACTAAGGCAAATAAATAATAATTAGGGCTAAGATACTTTCCATTAAAATGCATGGAGTGGTAGGTTCACGAAGAATCCCAAAAGTGACCAGTACAACTATGATATATGTGGCCCCCACTTTACATCTGGACCTGTAGCCCAGAAAAATAGGAACTCGTTTCAATCTTGAACAGGATAAGCCAGACCTTTATAATTAGAAATATAGATTCAACATCCTTCCCAAGTGTTCTTTACTATGATTAATAACAAACAGTCACAATAACAGCAGGTAATGGGGTTAGGCACTATACTAAACATGTTACATGTAATCTCATCTAATCAAGATAACAACCCCGTGATGCAGGGACTGTTAATTTTCCCATATTACAGGTGAGGAAAATCAGGCTCACAGAAATAAAATAATCTGCCTCAAATTACTATTTGCATTCAAAGGAGGGTGGGCAAAGCCTTTGTTCATAACCTCTCCCATAAACAGCCCAGTGTGGTAGCCTCATATAGCTATTGAGTACCTGCAATAGGGCTGGTATGCCTAAGGAACTATATTTGTAATCTTATTTTTTTAAAGATCTTATTTATTTATTTATTTGAGAGAGAAAGAGAGAGCAAGCATGGAGGCAGAGAGGCAGAGGGAGAAAAGAATCTTAAGCAGACTCCATGCTGAGTGCAGAGCTGGACGTGGGGCTTGATCCCAGGACCCTGAGATCATGACCTGAGCCTAAACTAAAGAGTCGGGCGCTTAACCGACTGAGCCACCCAGGTGCCCCAATATATTTGTAATTTTAGTTAATTTAAATTTAAACAGCTCACCCATAGCTAGTGCCTACAGTATTGGGACAATATAGCTCAGCACTCTAAGGGCTAAATGTACATAGACTTCATGATCATAGCCATTCCACTTACTGTCACAAGTACCTTTAATTACAGGAGACAGACAATGACTATGAGTATGAAAGCAGCAGTCTGGGGTAAGAGCTTATAGAATAAGTCCTATCTGGGTTTGAAAGAATGTTACTCAATTTGGTTTTGTCCAATGTCTCCTCATGACTAGATTCAGGTTATGTGCTTGTTTGGCTAGAATACAACATAAACGATGCTGTTTCATTTAAAGGCATACAATGTTTACCTGCACCATATTGGTGATGTTAACTTTGATCACTTGGTTGAGGTATTGTTGGGTATCCCTACTGTATATAGTTACTGTTTTTTCTTTTGTTATTAATAACTAATTTGAGACTATGTAAATATACGATTCCTCAAACTCCCTTCACCTTTGCTATATTTAGCTTCTTCTTCCCCCCACTTTTTTTTTTTTTTAAGATTTATTTATTTATTTTAGAGAGAGAGGAAGAGAGCACAAGAGCAGGGGGAGGGAGAGAGTGACTCCCAAGCAGATTCCCTGCTGAGCACAGAGCCTGATGTGGGGCTTGGTCTCATGACCCTGAGATCATGACTTGAGCCGAAATCAATAGTTGCTTAACCAACTGAGCCACCTAGGTGCCCCTACATTTAGCTTCTATTGATGATTCCTGTCCAATAAACTTTTACTATAAATGATTACAAAATCAGGAATTTCTAACTCCACCATTCCCTCTATATTATTGATTGGCATTTGACTGAAAAGAAGAGCTGTCCCTTATCCCTTTTTACTAATTTGTCTACTTATTAGCTGTATTGATTACAGACTCCTACTTTATTCAATAGGTATCTTTGAGTTTTTAAAAGTATTCTTCAAATACTTTTGACAAGGTCAAAAGTATTTTCTTGTCATCAGGTCATGACAAGAAAATATAGATCTGGATTAAGAGTCATTAATTGGCAAAGTGTGCTCACTCTGCAAGAGAAAGAAGATTAACTGAGGCCTCTTCTTGTTCTGGATGCTTTGGGGGCAAAGAGGTTTAAAAGCCTGAGTCTCTGCAGTTAAGGACATTAGCATGGAGCTCTAGCAATAGACAACATGAGTTATCACTGCGAAGGGCAGTGTTGCTCATCATCAGACATGATATCATACCCCAAAAATTCCATCCAAACAACCCATCAATTTCTCCACAACTAGCAAACTTGAATGTTCTGGCAAACTCAAAAGGACATGATTTACAAATAGTAGGTAATATTTGGATCTTTCCACAAGAGCTGGGTTCCAGTTTTTTTTATAAAATACAAATGTTTTCATTTTGGAACTCGCTGTGTCACTTTCTCAACAAACAGATCCTCGTATCAGAAAGTAGGCCTGTGTTATATACAAATAGAATGGGCTTGTGTGTATTTATTTTGTGGTCAGAGACCACACACCTAGAGGCTATTTACAATGTTTACATTGCTCTTGATGTCACCAGAGGAGTCTCAGAGCTGAGACCAAAGCCCAGGCCACACAGAGTATGACTGCAGGTCCTGCTCTGACATGCAAACTAGACTGGACCCTCCATCCACAGTCAGACACACATGTGCAATGTTTGTTTTCTGTGACTGCTTATCTCCACCGTCCAAACCCCACTAAGAGCATTCTTCAAATTTAACACACTGTGGACTCGGGTATTATTTCAATGAAATAAGCCTTAATTTTAAAAAAGACCTGCAAAGGTTTGGGGTCCTTATAGTCCTAAGGATAGTGTGAAGGATAGTCTGGGAGGGTTTCAAACACTTACCAAGAAAAGTCTAGAGACCCCAACCGCAAGCCTCTCTGTCTTCAGATGCCAGACCAGGGGCTTTGGGGAGTTGAGCAGGAACACGACAGGCTTGTGGTGAATGTGGACGGAGGAGATAGGATTGAGGTGTAGAGTGACCTAGGAAGCAACCGAAAGAGGAATCTTAACACTGGCTCCCCATTAAACTCACTTAGCGTAGCATTTGGAATGCCTTTTCACAGCTCACTGTTAAGAAAAGCTGTAAGTTAGTTCAGCGTCTATGGATAAGATATATTAGGTTGAACTCGATGATACTGCCAATATTTGGCCTTTTTTTTTTTTTTTTTACTACACAAATGGCTACCTCGTATAATTCAACGCACACTAATCTCAACCAAACATGATTCAGCTCCCAGTAATAGTGGAACACAAATAAACAGAACACTTTTTTTTTCAAAGTTAGCAAAGGCAGAACAAAAGTGACTTTCCCTCAGAACTGTCTTCTCCTACAAGGCAAATGATGAAGCTGAAAAGTGAGAGTACAGAATCCCCTGGGGATGGGTCATCCCTCTGGACCACCAGAGAAAGGACTTTCTTCTCTTCCAGGTAAGCTCCAACCTCTAAAAAGTTAAGTGAGTTCTGCCAAAGAAAAGTGCCGAAAGCTAAGGGAAAGGGGCTACCAAGGGGAACTGCCAGTGCTTTCATCATCCCAACTATGAGCTTGAAGGGGTTTTCCAAAAAATGAAGCACAGAGAACACACAGAATAAATATTGATTGTATATAAACCTGGTCCAAAAAAAAAAAAAAAAAAAACAGGGAAGAAAACCTCAAGCCTGGATAAGAAAAGTGTGACCAGTTTTGATAGCAGATCAAGGACTATTGTAGGTTATGACTGTCATCATTAACATCATCAGAAAGCACCTACGAGGACAGCTGGAAACAGTGGGTCCAATGACATCTTCCTGGAGCACACCAGCCAACGTAGGTCAACGTGAACATAGAAAAGCCAAAGGGTGCATAAAGAAATAGCAGATGCTTTCACAGAAGCATGTCTCCTACTGGCTTTCTGGACAGAGGGATGAGGCAAGACCCAAGAAGCACATATGTTAAAAAAATGAACTCACCCAAGAGCACCAGAAAGTGATGAGAGGGAAAGCACAAAAAATGACTTTAGTTGGCAAGACAGAGACCGAGTAATACACTGGGAATAACAGAACATCTCAGGCCTAATCCTTATGAGGATTAAATGGCCTACATCTATGATCTGAGCCTAGAGAGCCATCAGGGATAGAGCACTCAAAGCTGGACTATTTTACATCTTCCAGTGGCTGCTGGCCCACTTCGATCTCAATGTATCTCTGCCTTTTATTGTAGGGACTGCCTAGGACACCAATGTCACCTATCACAGTAGCCTCTCAGGTCACTGCTAATAAGGCAACAAACTTTACTTTCAATACCCATGCCTTAGCACATGGTAGGCACTCAGTGAGTGCCAATTAGATATTTAATTTTCTAATTTCCAATGCGACAAAAGTACTTTATTCTATTAATAATTTGCACTATGGTATGTAATATCATGTCTATTCATTAACTGTTGAGTGTGTGTGTCTTAATCTCTGAAATAGACTGCAAATAGTAGGCAAAGATATATCTTACTTTAATACTGTGCTCAAACAGAGTAGTAGACAGTTGTTTCAAGGACCGATTTATCACAGCAGATTCATAAACTTATGTTATCTAAAAGGTTAAAAAGGCTGAGTATATTAATAGGTTCAAAGGGACTTAGCTAGCTACTTTACAGAAAAATTTTAAAACATGAGCAATACTATCATGAGCTATTTCTGCAACACAGCTAGGACCACTTTTACCATTCGGCATATGCAAAGTACTAAAAGCAGAGTACTAATGAACAGTGATGTCAAGTACGGCTGCAGCATAATAACACATTTCTTGGTTGTACAAATTCTACCCCACAGCGTTTTGCACAGCTGTCTGCATCTAGAAATAAACAGACTGGTGGCTGCTGTAAACAAGAGAGGCTGCAGAACCAGAGCAGGGGCAGAGCGTCAAACTGAATGTGGCATGAACAGAGATGCACACCATAGAAAACACACCCTCCGGAGAGGGAAGAAAGGAGAAATGAAGTCATTACTTGTTCAAGAGTACCTGAAAATTGCTAAGAAACACTCTGTCACGAACAGTATGTGCCAGTAAAAAGTTTCCAGAGTTATTCATTCCCAAATTGTTTATCAAGCACCATCACGGCACAAAGAATGGCCATGCCTATCCACCGAGGGTACACCAACTCTTTTTCCAATGATTTCCTTTGCAGCCCTCAGGCATACCACTCTTGAAGTGTGTAGATAAAATAGCAATAAATATATATCTCAAATGAACAAGAATTAAAAAAAAACTTAGGAAATGAAAAGAAAAGCGTGTATGAGACAGATATTGGTGCTGGGGTCCAAAATTTTCCAGATGGTCAAAAGTGTCAAGGCCTGGCTCACACAATCAAGGAAAGATTTCTAGGAGCCACAGCTCTGAGCTTTCCTGGAAACGGCTCCCTCTTCAATATGTGGCAGCGTCTGGCCAAGATGAATCTTCGACTCTGGCACACAGGGCCCAGGCAAAGCCCCAAAAACCATCTGGCGAAGAAGAATTCACACTATGATTGGGAAATTAAAAGAAAAATACTCAATACTTCTTTTAAAAGATCATTTGGCAGGACCAGAGAGTCCCCCCAAGCACCCACTCATCCAACCCCTCAGCAACCTTCCTCTACTGGAATAAATCTTGCTGAGGGAAAGATAGAGGATAACCAAAAACAACCAACCGAAGAATGAAGGTATAAAAGCTCACCCAGTGGTGGGGAGAACATGCCCACCAGAATATCTGCAAGAATTCCTGGCTAAGGTCCCTACTTTCTCTCAGGCAGAAAGGGAAGGGAAGGGAAGGGAAGGGAAAGGAAGGGAAAGAAAATCCTCTTTAGAATCAACTGTAGCTCAGGATAGACTATAATTACAAAGATAAGAGCATATTGCTGAAGGTTTTCGTGGGTGGATTATTGCCCCATGATCATGGTTTGAAGACCAGAGCTGAGGCAGGCTGCAGAAAAGAAACAACCCATGGAGAAATGATACACGTGGTATCCGATGACTTCCAGTTTGGCAATCCAGACAGCTCAAGCCTATGTTACATTTACATAGAAATAAGAGTCACTACTTAGTTCATTAGCGATAACAAACTAAACTAGGGGCCATGTGACTGGGAAGGCTGATGAAACTAAAGGGAATGCACCCCAAATGAGGAAAAAATGACTAGTCTCTAAATTAGTAGATTCTGTGTTAACCTTTGGCAGTAACAAAGCATTTAAGAACTCAGAGCAACAGATGAACCTTCTCACCACACACACAAAAACCCATATGCACACAACATTTTGCAGGCAATGTCAGAGAAAATACATTCACTGCAGGGCCCATGAATTCCAGGTTAAGTACCCATTAATCCAGGTTAAGGAGTCCATTGTAGAGGAGCAGGAACATTCAAATGGCAGAAACAGAAACAAAATGACTCCACATAATTAAACTAGAGATTATACCTCTGGTTTTAACAGGTCATCCTCTCAGAGAAAGAACTTATTAGATGACAACTCAGAAATAAAACATTTGTCCATGCAGTTTCTGGGGTTTCAGTGACCTCCTAAAACTGTACTTTGACTACAAAGTGGTCCGTAAAGCCCAGTCCAAGAGTTCTGCTCTCATCTTGTCTCAAACAGTGCCGCCTTTCAGTCTTCCTAATAGCGTGAGAAAATGCAAGTAAATCTAATCTGTCACATCCCATATGTAGACACTGTCCCTCATACACTGCATCCTTCCCCTAAATGGGGAAAAGCTCACTGGTTCTGAGCTAATGGAAAGCTAATCTGTTCTATGACATCTATTTATACTGGGTCTTCTGAGGTTATCTGTGTACTTCAACAAACTACCAGATGTAATTAATGTATTTCTTCTATTTTATAAAGAAATTCAAAGTAAATCTTTTCTGAGTGCTTTCCTGGGGAATCTGAATACAATTTTGACCAAAATCAAGGCCCCTCCAAGGAGCATAGAGCCTCAGAGTGGAAAGACAAACTTCCTGTCTCCCATTTAGGAAGCATGGCCTTGTCCATGTTATCACCAGAAAACAACAAGGACAATTTTCTCTGGACCTTGTTAGGGTGAAGACCTCTCAGTTTTCCAAAAATTATCTTTGATAAGCAAAAACTACATATTGTCTCAAACTCTGTAAATCACTTTATGAAAATGAATTATGTACTTACAGGAAAGAAAACAAACACCCCTTTATGGAAAGATGCCATATGAAAATTGTTTTGAATTTCTAAGGGTTCATAGTAGAGATGCAAGGTATTTCTACCAGAGTGATTTCAAAAATTCCCTATCAGTTAGACCCCCCTACTCCTGGGGTTTGTTCAGACAAACATCAGCAAAGAAAGCAAAACAACTGATATAAGAGCTGAACAGCTGTCTGATTTTGCTAACGTGTCAGTGAGGTTCCATTTCAACATTTCTGATTCTCATTAACAGTCCCTATGGACCCATGAAACAATGAAGTCATCCAAAACACTACCAGAGAGACTCCTGTTCTCTAAAACCAGACCAAATGCTCTGAAATGGATGCTCCAATAATCAGTTTACAAGAAGCCAGATAAGAAAAGAACTCTAGCAGTGTGTCTATAACCAGGACCCGTAACATAAAATCACATCCTGGTCTGGATACAGCCATCATCTCTCCCCTATTCAGAGGTAAGGGGACATCCACTTAGCAACAGTGCTGGGTAGTAACTGAAAACATCCTGAATCTGGGTCTCATAGCACCCATAATTTACACAGAAGGACAATGAGACATGCACTATTTTTCAGGATGTTGGGGGACCACAGCAGAACTCAAATTTCACCTCTCTGGGCAATATGACTTTTAGGAGCTCAAACCTGACCCCAGATGCATCTGAATTGTGCAACCAATTGCTGTGAGTGGGAAACAGTAGTTAGTTGCTGCCACAGCGTTTGAAAGTGTAATCGGGTCTAAGGAACCCCCTACAGCTGACATTTTATTTGCCATCGCTTGTCCTTTGCCATTTGGGAATTGGTATAAAAAGATTCCCTTAAAATATTCTTGGGGGGTGGATTTGGAGCTTTTAAAAATTTTCCTTATTATATTATTTTTACATTTCTCTGAATTTCTAGAAAAACATCCATCAGTTGGTACTGAATTCAAGGAATCTCCAGCCCCTAAGTGACTCCGCCCCCACCCAGGGAATCAACCGACCATTCTCTCCGGTCTCAGCAGCTTGGGGTCAGAGATTTCACACTGCTATGGCAAATGATATCAAGCTCTTTCCCCAATGGTTTTGACTTGAAACCATTTAATGTGATGAGAGGGATACAGCCACTCAATTCCAAAACCAATTCCTCCTCCCCCAAAGAAGGACAGGATTCAGGATTCCCTGGGAGCTTCTGAAAATAATCTAATCTATTACGACCTCAAAACGGCAGCGGGGGGGGGGGGGAGGGGGGACCTAAAATGAAAGCTTGAAATCTGATGCAGAAATAAGCCTGCCCTCTCTGCTCTATATTTTGAATGCCCTGGAAAAATACTCGGAACTAAATTTGGGTTGGGGGTTGAGGGGCAAGAGCTCATATAAACAGAAGAATATTTCTGAAACTACAGGTCATGGCCCTCTACAGGGGTCCTGGGAGAGTTGCAAGGGGATTCTAGAGACCCTGGCCCTTCCTTCCCAGAGTAGCCCACAGCTCAGTCGCTATGGGGAAGAGAGGTAGGGAAAGGGGAGACCCCAGATGTGGGCATGCTCTGGAGTAGAAGCGCTGTGGGAGCCCTCAGCAGGCCACTGCTGATGGCAAGTCTAACACCAAGAGCCACTGTTCCATCATCTGTTAGTATTAAGCATCTGCCATCTGAATATCATACTGGAGGTCGCCAACACACCAGAGCCTTTCAGGATTCTGGTCTGCAGCACCGTCCTGCCAGCCCCCAGAAAGACATGTATGTCCAGTTCAAAATCAGTGAAATCTTTCCCTATCCACAGGCAGAGCTGGAGCTCAACAGTGCTCCCACAGACCATGCTCATGTTTCCACCTCTGCATTGCACTGCAATCATCTGCTTAGATGTTTGTCATTTACACACACACATTCCCCCTTACGCTGTGAAATCCTCAAGGCATTCTTCAAGGGCAGAAACCGAGTCACACTCATTTCTGCATCCTTGGGCCTAGCGTAGAGCTGAACAATTAGCGAGCAGTCAACAATTTTTCTGAAAGAGTAAATGGAAGAACCAATAAAAGTCACTCAAGAAATATGATTCAAATAATGGTTACAGAGTCATAGTGTCATGTTTTTCTGGCCAAAAGGGATGGGCGTGCACTAGTAAAGAGAACATTAACTTTCACTATGAAGTTTGACTTGAACTTTAAAAAACACACTTAAGAAAAGCAGATTCCCACTCATGTTACCAAAATGACTGGTAATGTACATGGGAGAGGACCCCCGATGCCACGCCCAGGCTGTGGGGCCTCTGTTGTGTGTACAAGAGCAGCACTTATGCGATGTTTGGGGACCACACTAGGCAAATACACACACACACACACACACACACACACACACAAATTGTTTTATCTTTAACAGTTACGAATATACAAATAGGTAAAATGTGAAAAAGCCTTTGGAGCAGGTTTTCCTTCCCAGGGATAAATAACAAAGATAAATAATTTTGACCAAACATTCTACTATATCTTAGAACATAGAATTTTAAAGACTTTTCATTGGGATGCCTGGGTGGCTCAGATGGTTAAGCATCTGCCTTCAGCTCAGGTCACGATCTCCAGGTCCTAGGATCGAGCCCCATGTCAGACTCCCAGCTCAGTGGGGAGTCTGCTTCTCCCTCTCCCTCTGCCTCTCCCCCTGATTGTGCTCTCTCTCTCTCAAATGAATAAATAAAATCTTTTAAAAAATTAAAAAATAAACACTTTTCATTTAGGCAACAAAGCGTGCTACAATGGTTAGAAATTAAAATTCTAGACAAATTAAAGGAATTCAGTAAGTTGCACAATGATTAATGTAAAAAAGTTTGCTTTTATTTTTTTATATTCCCTGTCACATTTAATAAAAAGACCCATTTCAAATACTTTATTATTGTTTTTAACACTACTATGTAACCAAAGCACCATATAACTAAGGACCGTGTAAAAAAGTTTTTTTAAATTCGAGACAGGGCATTTTATTTATTTATTTATTTATTTATTTATCTGAGAGAGAGAGCATGCATGCATGTGGATGGGGGCAGAGGGAGAGAGAGAATCTTAAGCAGGACACGGGGCTCCATCTCACCACCGTGGGATCATGACCTGAGCAGAAATCAAGAGTTGGACACTTAACCGACTGAGCTACCCAGGTGCCTCTGAACTATGTAAATTTAATTCCTCTCAACTTCTACTTTTTATAATGGGCTTCAAATTGGTTTTGCTACTTAACTTTTAATAAACCTGTATTTTGGCATGTATATTTCTGTAATAGGATGTCAGAGTGGCTGGCTTGTCAATACTGTGGTGAACAGATCTGCATAATAAAGAGAATCATTGAGGTGACCAATGGGAGCTGATTTAAAAAGTAGGCGTAGCAAGAACCCAATTCTCACATGATCTGAGTACTGAATTAATCATTTCCACCAGCCAAATATAGTCACAGATATCAGTAAAGACTGCTGCTTGAGCACCATCTTAAAGTTAGCAAATTTGTAATAGAAAAAAACCCAACCAACCAACCCCCCACAAAATGCACTGTTGTTCAGGTAGTGATTTAAGATACTTTAAGCTCTATAAAAGGATGGCACCTGGATTCCCCGGGCCTTATATATTAAGCTGAAGCTGGGGAGGAATTGTGAGTGGGTGTACAGTGTCATCTTTCTAGCACGAAAGAGAAATCTGAAGAGGAGTAACTGTTAAGGCATGGACTTCACAAACACTTCATTTGTGTCTCTGTTGTTAATAGGAATAGTAGTGGGCATAGTAGGGACAGCCATCATTATTGCATTCCGGGGGAAGACAATGGGCAGGCAGGTCCATGGGTCCTTCCACTGGGTTAAGATTTGCTGCTCTCATCAGAAGTTGTTCTGCCTAATTATCTAATTATTCCCATTTTAAAGACAAAGAAACTGATGCTTAGAAGTAAATACTTTATCCAGATCATATGGCCAGAGAGTGGCGATGCTGGGAGTAGAATCCATGTCTTGGGTTGTCCTCTTTTTCTGCCCTACCTTCCCACTCCACCTTGAACTTAGGTGTTGGCCTTGAGGCAGAGAAGAGCACAGCGACCTCCTCTACAGGAGTAAGAGGCAGGAACTATTTTGCTTCTGGGAAAGAAAAGATAAGGAAGAAAGGCAGGGGGCTGAGTTGCCAGCAAGATGATGGGAGGCTAGCACAAGCTGGGAGGTAGGTAAAACTCCACAGGGATGGGGCAACAAGCATTTTTACGAACTGTGATGTCTACATTGCCAGCTAAAGTTGTTTGAGTTGCTTTGATGTAAATCCTTCTCTACCTCTACTATAAAAGCTTTAGTAATGCTCACTGTTCTCACGAACGAGTGCACTGTGGAACTCAAAATGGCGCCGGTTGCATTTCACATCCAAGTGGATCAGCTGTTTCTCAAACAGAGCACATGTAGAATTACAAAACCAGGAAGTGGAGAGGGCCTGAGAACTTTACGGCTCTGGCAATCTGCAAAAACAGACCCTCTGTATTTCTATAACCCACTGAATTAGCAAAGGTGCAACTCAATCAGTCCTTGAACTCCAGGGCCTCCCTGATGATATGTGGATTAGACCAAATGACTCCCTAAGGAAACTAAATTCTGGTCAGGGAAGAAAAAACCTGGGAATTCTGTGAAGTCTGGTTTCCTTTGAAAGCTCTAACAAAAACAACTCCTGAGGTTCACAGTACTGGCCCCCTAAGGATATTCTGGTCTCATCCAACCAGGTTATGATTTTGAGTGGAAATGTTTTTAAAGGAACTTTTCAATGTTACATGGCTTATCTTTGAGAAAGGGAGAAATAACCCAGAAGCCAAAGCGGGAGAACATGTTATCATTCTGTATTTTTGGAGTATTTTCCCTGAAGAAACATTATTTTTCTTTGATTTAATGTTCCACTATTTTTCAGAGGCATGGAATTTTAAATGCTTTTAATTCAGGCAATGAACTGTGTCAGAACAGCCTAATTGACAGTAGAGCAAATGTAGTTTGCAATATTTACATGACAGTCTTGTACTTTTGCCTATTTTCCTCCACAGAATCAATTTGCCTGAGCCCTGCAATAAGTTTTCAGGGAAAGACCAGTGATCACAGAAAGTAAACAGGAAGTTGCCAAAATACGCACACAGAATTTGGCACGCTGTAGTTTATAAGTGTCTAAGATGGAATATCTTCCTAAAGCCAGTACTGAAAGGTTTAAATTTCCTATTTTCTTGAGACAGCATTAAAAGTAGTTCACTTGTTCTAACTGGAAAGGGACGAAGCTACAATAAAGAGCAGGTTACCTGGTAAGAAATTTATTAAAGTTTCTCTATATCTTTAAAAGTATTTTAAGCACTTATTAATAATCTAAAAGAAAAAGGGAAATAAAAACTAAAAGAAAGAAGGAAAAGACCTAAGATATAGGAAGTCTGAATAACATTCCTTATTTAGATCAAGAATGGTCCTGTTGACATTTACTTACAGGTGAATCAACACTGAGTGTCACAGCAGAAACTAGGAAAGGATTTTATCTTAGAATGAAACAAGAGCAAATTCTAACACAAACCATTTGTTTTTCAAGTTATATAGTTAATACTATCCAGTTATTCATTTCCCAGTAATGAAGATACTGTAATTCTGTCAAAACCATACGTGTAGTCAGCAAATTTAAGCTCTGATAAATCAATTTACATTACTGGGAATTAGTGAATGTATAGAGAACAGAAAGAAAAAGGGATAACATCAATTCATTTCCAAGTGAATAATTAAAATTGTTTCTTCTATTTGACACTGGGAAATACAAGGTTCTGACTTAACATTTGGAAATACTAATGGTGTCTTAACTTTTTATATATTATCTCATTTCTTATACTTAAAATCTCATTTCTACTCTCTGAACTTTACTCAGGGTATTAAACATGTAAGACAGAACTAGAGGACCTGTATTTAAAGAGAGTTTGAAAGTATTACAATGGCTTAGTTTCTCACGTAAATGGAAAAGGCACAAGCTACTCTTTCATAATACATCTCTAAAGAAATTTTCCAATTCTGACCAAAGTCTAGGAGGTCCTAACAGATACCAAGATCAAACAGCTTAAGCTGTGTTTCATAATTCAGTCAAGTCCCAAACACCTCTTAAGTCAACAGCTGCTAGTGTTCTACTTCTCATTTTCAGGAAAACTATCAGTCTACCATTCGGTCTCTGATTCATCCTCTAATAAGCAATAAGAAGAGCCAAAATGGGAAAAGTAAAAGTGTGTGGAGGGGGCTGTATTACAAAATATTCAGGATTGGATTACAAATTTAAATACTCCAAAATTACCAGGATCTTTTGGAAATAATTAAGATTCTTTGCCATTCATGATGTTCGGGTAGAAATGAGAAATTTGACTTATCATAATGACAAATCACTCTACAAAAATGTGATTTAAATTTTTTTTTTTACTATACCTGACACACAATGTTACATTAGTTTCAAGTGTACAACATAGTGATTCAACAAGACTATCGTTACGTTGTGCTCACTGCGAGTGTAGCTCCCATCTGTCCCCAGACAACGCTATTACACTACCACTGACCGTATTCCCTATACTGTGCCTTTCATCTCCATGATTTATTTATTCCATAAATGGAAGCCTGTATCCCCCACTCCCCTTCATCCATTTGGCCTATCCTCCCACCTCCCGTCCATCCCCCTCCTCCTGGCAACCATCAGTTCGTTCTCTGTATGTATAGGTCTGATTCTGCTTTTTGTTTGTTTATTCATTTGTTTTGCTTTTAGATGCCACACATGAGTGAAATCGTATGGTATTTGTCTTTCTCAGTCCGACTTACTTCACTTAGCATAATACCCTCTAGATCCATCCATGTGGTTGAAATGACAAAATCTCATCCTTTTTTATGGCTAAAGAAGATGTGACACACACACCACAGACACAGAGACACACACAATGGACTATTGCACAGCCATAAAAATGTAATTTGAAATAAGGAAATGTGACATATCCATACGATAAAATATATTTAGCATAAAAAGAATAAAGTACTGGGGTGCCTGGTTGACTCAGTCGGTTAAGCGTTTGCCTTCCACTCAGGTCATGGTCCTGGAGTCCCAGGATTGAGCGGAGAGTCGGCTTCTCCCTCTGCCCTTCACTCAGCTTGTGCTCTCCCCGCACCCACCCCCCCCGCTCCCTGCCTAGAATAAATAAATACAATCTAAAAAAAAAAAAGAATAAAGTACTGATACATGCTATGACATGGATGAACACTGAAAACATAATGTGAAGTAAAAAAGCCAGACACAAAAGATCACATGTTGTATGATTACATTTATATGAAAGTCCGAGAGCAGACAAATCCAGAGACAAGCAGATTAGTCATCACTGTGACCTAGAAGTAGGGAAGAATGAAAGTGACTGCTAATTGATAAGGCATTTCTTTTTGGAGTGAAGAAAATGTTCTGAAACAAGATAGTGGTAATGCTTGTGCTACACAGTGAATGTATAAATGCTATTGAACTGTATGCTTTAAAATGGCTAAAATGGTAAATTTTATGTTTTTTACCACACACCAATAAAATAGGGTTTGAACTTCCACATGGGTTGGACCAGACCAACTCTTGAGTTTCAAATCCCACCTGGAAAGAGCTTCATGTGATAGGTAATACAAGGGACTCAGTTTATCTTCGGAGGGCTGAAAGGTCCCATCAATCCTCAGGACTTCATTCGTCTAAGACAGTCAAAGGTAAGCCACACACTAAGTTAGTTTCAGATGGTAATGTGATTTCTATACATTTTTTTCATTTAGTCAAACAGCACTAGTTAGGTACCCACGATGTGCCAGGCACCATGACAATTATTTCTAATAAATTGACAAAAGATGAGGAAGACACAACCTCTTTCACCAATTTGCTCACAGTCCAGACACATGAAGAGATGATTGTAGTATATTACACCAAGACTGAGATATGTCCAGGCCGTGTGGGGAGAGAAGAGGATGTCAAGGGTCAGGAGACGCAACAAGCAGGCAGGACAAATTGAACCCAATCCTCTGTGTAAGAAACAGGCAAAACCTGTCAACATGATAAATTTTCTGGTTTCTCCCACTCCTTTCCAATTTTCTGAACTACTTGGACTGGCTGCGTGACCCCTTGTCAGAGATATTTTAGAAATAAAATCCACAAACCAAGCATAAGCTGGACTGGATGAGCATTAAGACCCCTTCTGACCCTAGGATCTAGGGATTCTGTGATTTCATTAGTGAATACTTTTCCTAAGACTTTTGGAATCACTTTATCCATGTCCTATTTCATTTCTTCTCTAAAGAAGTTTGCTAAATTTATTTTTAAAAATCCTTTTAATAAACAATAAAGTCAAGTCCTCAAGAGTGTTTCTCAATAGTAATTATCTCAAGAGAAAATGATACTAGGATAGAGCAAATCTGTCAGGCAAGTGAGGATAGTTTCTCATAAAGAGTTCAGAATACTACTGTGGGTAGGTTCAGGTCACATCTGTCTGTGTCTTGGTCTATGTGAGTCTGTGGCAGTCTATTGTCTCTTGCTTATGAGCCCAGACTCTAAAATTAGACCTAGTTTTGAAAAAGCCATTATTCTTCAAAAAATATTAAACTAAATCTCCCCTAACCTTAAAGGAGATCAGAGCAATCACAAAGAATTGTTGAAGTTAGATAATTTGTATTTATTATAAATACAATTTATCATTAACTCTGAATGTGAGGAAAATTTTATTCTCTCAAAGAAAGATGAGGAAAACTCAGATTTTTCAGATGATTCCACATGGAGAATATTCTAAAATATCTTTGTTTTTAGAATAGAGAAACCCGATAGTCATCATCAGATACCACATCCTTAAGCAAACTTTTTAACCAGGGTTAACAAGTAGCAAAACTATACAATATGCGTTTCTCCTTCTATTAATTTTCCAGTCACCATGGAAGGTTCCCAGTCAGGACTGAGAAATAAAATATGGATGATGTGTAAAATGGATATTGTCCCTTCAGGACAGTGAATGACCAGATATTTCATGGGGGGGCGGGAAATCTTTTTTTTTTTATTTGTTTGCTTGTTTATTTACAGTTTTATAATCATATTTCATCTAATATATTGCTACTCCTTCTTTCTTCCCTCCCACCTAATGCTAATCACTTCCTTCCTACATTTGAATCATGTATATTTTCTTTTTTTTATTATTACTATGTTATGTTAATCACCATATATTACATCATTAGTTTTTGACGGGGAGGGGGGAATCTTCTATCAGCCTCAAGCTATTCTAAGAATGTCACAGCATTTAAGAGACTGCCTTTTGATTAATTACTTTTTGGCTTAAAATGGGACCCCTAAAGTGAAATATGACTAATCAGCATAGCATCATAATTGAGAGCATGGACACTTAGTTGAACCCCAGCTGCATTCCTTACCCGTGTGACCTTGTTTATCTAAAAACCAGGATCACAGTACCTACCTTTTAGAATTACTATGAGAAAGAAATAAGTTAAAACATATAAAGCACTCCTAATATGCTTGCCCATAGTTAAAAATTTAGCTATTAGCTACACAAAGGCCCTCAACAAATTTTAGGAACTGCATGCACATCATCACCTGAGGCATCATAGGAAGTTTCTCCTATAAAGATGGCTTCCCTCAGTCTTCTCAAACCCTTTTCCTTCTTGTCAAGAACTCTCCATTCGCTACTCTGGAAACCTTCTCCCACCAGAGCTGTTTATAAAGTGGGCATACTTCTCGACTGTGGTCTGGAAATTCTCAAGGACAAGCTATATGCAAACTCAGCAAATAAGACCTCTCAGTTCTGTTTAGAAAGATGCAGAGGTATGTATTAACATACTTAATTACAGTTTCATATTTTCACACAGGATCAATTTTGTTCACCTCACAGAAAAACTACCATCTCCTTTAAGAAGTCTTCTTGTCATCAGTGTCCCCAGAACAAAGAAGGAATCTCTTCCCAGTGAATGCTTCTGATCTATGTCCAACTGACCTTTCTCTTATAGTACCTAGCACCTGCTGCCTTGTATTAAATCAAACTTATACATATAAACTATCTAAGAGGAAGGGTTGGGACTTGTCTTTTCATTACCTCAGAGTCTAGACTAATACCTGGCTCTGAGTAGGTCCTATATAAGTAATGATGAATGAATGAATGAACAAATCAATAAACACATTTAAAAGCATAATTTAATCTCTTCTAAGATCTACATTTTCTTCCAAGTTGGCTAGTGTCCCCTGGAACCTGATCCTTTGGGTCACTCTGCTTTCCTTCCCAAATTACAGGCAGTTTGACCTGGTGGTTAATAGCAGTGACTCAGAGCCATTTAGAATCTCAGTTTTCCACTTACCAGCCTTGGGACCTTGAACATGTTAAGACTCCATGGGCAACTGTTTCATTAACTGTAGCATGGGGATAATACTTATGCCTATCCCATCAGATGTCAAATGATTAAACATGTCATATGCGGAAAGCACTTAAAACAGTGACTGGCACACAGTGAGTGCTCTTTTAAATGTTAACCATTGGGGCACCGGGGTGGCTCAGATGGTTGAGTGCCTGCCTTGGGCTCAAGTCATGATCTCGGGGTCCTAGGATCTAGCCCCATGTCGGGCT
Source organism: Eumetopias jubatus (assembly GCF_037043125.1). Classification (NCBI taxonomy): domain Eukaryota; kingdom Metazoa; phylum Chordata; class Mammalia; order Carnivora; family Otariidae; genus Eumetopias; species Eumetopias jubatus. The sequence continues at coordinate 30,271,791 of NW_028274810.1, read as the reverse complement.
CCCAGCTCAGTGGGGAATCTGCTTCTCCCTCTCCCTCTGCCTCTGCCTCTCCCCCTTCTTGTGCTCTCTCTCTCTCATGAATAAATAAAATCTTCTAAAGAAAGAAAGAAAGAAAGAAATGTTAACTATTATTATTTCTACCCTCTAAAACCATGGCTAATTTTTTTTCCATTCCCTTGGTTCCTATCGAAGGAAGGTCTTGTCTATATTGTCCTCCACTGAGACTTAAGATCAAAATAGCCTTCCTCACCACAGTCCTGCAAACACCAACCTGCTGGCAGCCTTGGACTGAGCCCAAACCCTCTTCCTAAACCAACTTCTCCTCTCTGGGCACACACAAGTCCCATTAAGCCTCCCCTTCGCTACCACTCTTTCTTCCCCACCTGGCAACTCTAAATGTCATCAGCCATCCTCCCAAAGTTCTTACTCATATCATTATCATGACCAACACATCTCCATGGCTCACTAAACTCTGGCTTCAGCCAGACTTGGAGATACTTCAAAGTCCCCTATGATTCGTGAGAAGGATAAGGGAGTTATTCGTTTGGAACTAATACAACATGTCCTGAATGAGATGCCCTGTTTCCACGGATCTGTTTATCGACCACTCTCCGGCCTGCTACCAGCCTGGTGAAGACCTCTACCAGATACAGTATTGAAAAGGTTGAGACAGCTGCAGAGGTTTCTGTTTCCCTGGAGATGGAGTTTCATGGAAGGCTAAGAATCACCACAGCAACCAGACTACAAAAACAGTCCGTGGGCTTCAGCCCCATAACTCTGGTAAAGCAATTTGTACTCCGTGAAAAGGCTGGGGCACAAAAGTTGAAAAATGATCAAAGTAAACGCTGCTCTTCAAGCACCATTTTGTTGTGCTGATTTCAAGGCATCAAGTCACAGCATCAAAGTTCTGTTATGAAAGATGCACATCAAGGCCCAGGGATTTGCTGGGCTGAACTAACTGCTCTGGTGCAAAGGTCTAGAGATAAATTCATAGCACATTTTCCGAAACCATTTCAAATGTGCTCTAAGAGCAGACCAGGGTAAAAATGTATACCATTATATCAAGTTACCCTGTCCATCCTCAAACAGCTGTGGATCCCAACCCCGGATTTAATAAGAGAGGGAGAAAGGTGATTTTTCTGATAAAAACCTTAAATAGACTTTATGCCATACTGACCTTACATGACTAATTTCTATAAATTTAAGAAAAAAATAATCTGAACCTCATTTAACACTAAATGAGAAAACAACCTGTTCTAGGGTCTCTAATCTATCTATGCCATAGTTTAAATAGCAAATAAGGAATTACAGTATATTACTTCTAGACTATATAGAAGCACCAACTACAAAGTACAGCAACTTAGAAATAAATGTCTTCATGGATCTGTAAAAGAGTTCAAGTTTTATTAACATGACCGTTAATTATTAACTATGTTAATTATAGCTTGAATACACAGAACTTTTTTATTTAAAGAGAGCTCAAAGTGGTACACATGAGTAGTCTTTCAACATCCTCAAAAGGTAAGAAAAATATACAATTCCCATTAGACAGAATTTATAGAAAAAATCCTCAGAACCTCAATTATATTGGGAGTACACAATGCATTTTTTTAAAAAAAATGGTAGGGAGAAATCTAACTCAAATCACCCTGAACAAAACATTTAGAAATTTGATTAGAACAATGTGATGTATACACACACTTACCACATTCCTCTTCTCTAGATGCACCCCATGTATAGCGCTGCTTCCTGAACCTATTGTGGAGAGGGGGTCCACTTGTATAATTTCTGGGCTTTCAGCAAGATTCTTAGTGAGTAGGGAGTCAGCTATGCACAGAACTCATTGTTCCACAGGCCCCACTGGCCCAGCAGTTTGCAATACATAAGGAAGTAATTAGTACTACCTAACACTAATTGCTTCACACACAGGAATGAAGGGCTCCACTTAAAGGTTTTTCTAGCTTCTCCTTGTTTTATCTCCAGGTTAACAGCCATGAAGTTACTAAGCTAACGGAGAAAATATTCTTATTTCGTATGTTTTGTGCAGTCATTTATTCATTTGGCAGATGCTAATTGGCTAATATGTCTAAGGCACTTTAGATCCATCTTTCCTAAAGTATGGGGATGCTTAAGAAATGTTAAGAAATAAGAAATTTTTACCTGTAGTTTATGTGTTCATTTTCATGGGTATTAAAAACATAATTTCATGTTGAGGATATTAAAGTGAAGCCAGTTTTTTTTTTTTTAGATTTAAAGAAAAATAATTAGATAAATAGTAATACAGGTAGTATATCAACACTGCAAAAACTGAAAGCAGAACACATAAATGTTTATTCGGTAAGTGCCACTAGATAATGAAGACTTCAAATGCAAACTCGATACAAAATTTGTCCTCAAAAAGTTCACAGTTTAACAGGTGCAAAAAGATACTAGACAGATGTAAATGTCTGTGGGAGGAGCAAGGGAGCAATTCCGGCTGGGCCCCAAGGGTAAACAGGGCGGAACAGGCAGAACTAAGGTGACAAGGGCAGGGAGAGCCTCAAGACAAAGGTCAAAGCGGGATAACATGGAAAGGTGTGGGGGAACATTTAATTCAGATGGAGCTGAGGAAATGTATAAAAGAATATAGAGAAATAAAATTGGAAAGGTAGACTGGGGCCAGATCTCAATGGGCCGTGAAAGCCAAGCTTAACTAATCAGTGAAGGCAATTGAAAGAATAGCGTGTAATTAATATAAGTCACTGAGATATGACCATGGCTTGCCTCCTGATAAACAATGGGTACATCAGTTTCTGGCATATCAAGTATCACTTAAATCACATTAATGCATTAATTTATTAAATCCACTTCAATTGCCTCACTTATTTGCCCAAAAGAATATATATCATAATAGAGCTTTAAAAAAATCCCATTTTTGGATCCCATTCCAAGTTTAATATGGTATTGTTACTAAATTACCAAGGAGTACCTCACAAGGTAAGGAAATTAAATTTTGGTGCTCAAATCCGTCTCCCAGATCTAAGGAATTTGTTCCCTGGGTTTGTTCCCAGCTCACAGACCCTCAATAAACACTTGCTGAGTGGGGCGCCTGGGTGGCTCAGTTGGTTAAGCGACTGCCTTCGGCTCGGGTCATGATCCTGGAGTCCCGGGATCGAGTCCCGCATTCGGGCTCCCTGCTCGGCGGGGAGTCTGCTTCTCCCTCTGATCCTCTTCCCTCTCATGCTCTCTACCATTCTCTCTCTCAAACAAATAAATAAAAAAAAATTAAAAAAAAAATAAACACTTGCTGAGTTTGGAGTATATTTTAACCATAATCAATGAATCAGGAAACTACAGTGAGTTACTTGCCTTGAGCACTTTTACAAGGAAAAACTCATAGGGCCTATTAATTCTGGTCCTGGTTATATGCAAAAATCCTTATCTTCAACCCTTAGTTCTCTACAATACATGAAATAAGACTGACAGTCTTCTCTCTCTCTCTCTCTCTCTCTCCTTTACCATCCCTAAAGGAAAACTACTCCGACATTCTCCACCCTAGAAATGTCTTCTTGAGATGCCTGCCTAAGTCTTGGCAAGAACTAACAATAAGTTTCCAGTACACACCTGGAACAATGTTGGGTCATGATCTCTATGACCTTTTTGAAAAAGCAAGTAAGCGTGCCTGGGTGGCTCAGTCATTAAGCATCTGCCTTCGGCTCAAGTCATGATCCCAGGGTCCTGGGATTGAGCCCCACATCGGGGTCCCTGTTCCACGGGAAGCCTGCTTCTCCCTCTCCCGCTCCCCTTGCTTGTGTTCCCTCTCTCGCTGTGTCTCTCTCTCTGTCAAATAAATAAAATCTTTAAAAAAGAAAAAGCAAGTAAACTGTTGGTAAGTAATTTTGGAATGAAAGTAGGATTATCTGATCTACAAAAAAGAAAAAAAAAGATTTATTGTTTGCCATCAGGGAGAATTAATTATCCTTGCCTGAGGAATGGAGAAAAGTAACTTTCACTATAAACTACAAACACCAAGGCTTCCCAATCTTGTATTCCTTTCAGTATGAGACTCATTCATCTGGGGGGAAAAGAAAGTTCTGCTGAAGTATCTTACTTTGGGAGTCAGTTTCCCATAAATGGAGAGGCTAGACCAAAGCCTGTAGTTATTTGAGCAACTGACAGTCAATAAAAGTCTTTAAGATAGATCCCTAGGAATGGATGCAGTTGACAAGAAAAAAATGGCCTGATGTGACTGAATCATCCATTCACAAATGCCAGGTCATACTAAATGATTTGTGTACTCAGTTAAAAGACTGACAAAAGTTTAGTTTAATCTGCCAAAGTAGAATATAAAAGAACAAAATAGAAGATTTTTCTTCTTTCAAGAACTGAAAATATTCCAAAATGAATTTATTGAACTTTTCAGACCAGTGTGAACATGCTTTAGAGAATTTCTTTCCTTTTTTTTTTTTTCCTTTTTAAATTTTTACTTTAACTTTGGGTCAGTGTATGCCCTGCAGTCCTTTATGCTTGGCAGAAGCAAAACAAATCATGAAGTACTCAAAGCTAATCCTAAGGGCAAATCGAGTTACAGTAGTCTTCTAAAATAGGTAGCGTTGACAAGATAATAGTCGTAAGACAAGTTAATTTATCTGGTTTTGTTAATTTCTTCTAGACATTGTTTTCAATGAGAGATCTTCATGATTCTTACTGCATTTCAGGAAGACTGGCAGATTTTTCTATTTCCTTTTCTTTTTTTTTTAGATTTTTCTATTTTCTATTGAAATACAGAACTTCCAATAAATAAAAATATGATTTTAAAACAAAAGAACCGATGCAAACAACATTATTACACTGTCAGGTTCTAAAAACACTATTTTGTTGGGATAATCCTCTTTAATAAAGACAATGGCTGCTCTTGGTTAAAGCATAAATCATTAGGCTGAGAACAAGTGTCAGTCATTATAATCAACTCATTTGGTGACTGGGAATTCTTTCAGGCCAACGGGCAATGTGCTCAGTGGTCACTGTTAGGCACACTGGCCCGCTCTGGAGCCAAGGTGCAAAGTTACAAAGTTCTCTAATTTTTTCCTCCACTTTTTTACTTCTTCCTGCCACTTTTTTTCTCCCCAAATATTTTACTGGCTCTTCCAGAAGCAAAAGAATAGGGAGAGGGGTGAAATTAGAATCAGTGGACTTGGTTACTGCAAGCAGGGCTGATAAAATTCTGTAAGAAGCAAAAGGATAAGACACAAAATGAAAACTGTATAATAAAACCACTGATTTTTAGTGATAGAAGAGATTTTAGAGATATTCTACTCCAAATGCTTGTTGTAAATAAGGAAATTGAAGCCCAAAGAGAGAATGGCATGCCCAAGTTCCACAGCTGGTTATAGCATCACTGGGACTAACACCCAAATAATCATTCCAGTAATCTAGCTTCTACTTATCCTGCTAATGGAACCGTCTATGTCTCTCCTTATAGAACTGATTCTCTGCTTTCGGGAAAGAAGGGCTCCCCCCGTCTTCAGAATTCAGGGCCAGGATTTTTTACCACTGGATAAAAGAACACAGAAGCATAAGAAATGCCAAGAAACAACTTTGCCCTCTGCAAAGCATCACATGATCTGACCCTTACCTAATTAACCCCATCTCCTATTGCTTTCCTCCTTGCTCACTCTACTCCAGCTACCCCAGCCTTCTTACTCACCTCCAACAGGCTCCTTCCAAGCTTAGGGCCCTTTATCTGGCCCATTCTTCCCTTGGATCTGTGCATGGCTCCTTTCCATCATTAAATTCTCAGTTCAAGTGCACCTGCTCAAAAAAGCCTTTCCTAACCACCCTAACAACAACCCCTTCTTATCACTTGAAGTGTACTCTGTGTTCAAAACCACATAAGCACTGAGAAGGCTGACATCCTGCCTTATTTACCACTGTATCTCTAGTCCTAGAGCAATGCCTACACATGGTAAATCCTCAAACATTTTTAGAATGAATCAATGCATCAATGTATGAAAGACAAAGGACAGATGAGCCAACATATGCGGTAAACTCCACAACATGGTGCTGAGAAATACCTCCATTTATGTTTTTATATGAAATTGAAGGGAAAAGATAGGCGCCTGGGTGGCTCAGTTGGTTAAGCGACTGCCTTCGGCTCAGGTCATGATCCCGGAGTGCCGGGATCGAGTCCCACATCAGGCTCCCTGCTCGGCGGGGAGCCTGCTTCTCCCTCTGACCCTCCCCACCCTCATGTACTCTCTACTCTCTCTCTCTCATTCTCGCTCTCTCAAATAAATAAATAAATCTTAAAAAAACTGAAGGGAAAAGAAGGCAGCTGTAGATACAGAAGGTTAAAGAAAGCCTGCTGGCTTCTATCTAAAGTATATCTGCAAGGTATTTCTGATAAAAGGTCATTGCCAATAAAACAAAAAGAACTTTCAGCCTCCTTGAAATATGCAAGAATTCAAGATCAAGTCATAATATATTTCAAAGTTCACCTGATTCTGCCAGCAGGAGCCCTGCAGTGCTGAATTTTTGGGCATGTGAATGATATATTGTTTTATTGAAACATTTTCCAAGATTCCTTTCCAAATTCAACTCCATGGTCTTTTTATCCCTAAAGGGCAAAACACTAACCTGTTTCCAAGCTATTTGGTAATATTTTGGCAGAGATAATCCAGTAGAGAGAGTTGTTTGTAGAGAACAGAACTATCGTTAGTAACAGGACGCCCCAACCTGCCCCTCTCTCTAAGCTCTTAACCTATAGGTGACAAGCCAGCTATTTATATGTAATACTTACCAGATGGCTATTTCATTGTAGTTCAAAGACTCACCTCCAATAGGACTGAGTCAACAAACAACATCGGGAGCAATCTTTAAGTTCATGGTTAAGGAGAGCAAAGAGGCTGAGATCATCTAAGTGGGAGCAAAAGCAGGGGGAGAACTCACTATCCACTGTATCTTTGCTACCTTTGGCAAATTCTCAAGATTGGTGTTGTCAGGACTGCTGATGGCCTGGCACGGTGCCTGACAGTAACAGGTATTTAATAAATATTGATTTAATGATTGAATAAATGTCTAAACCTTGGGAAAACCCACCCTGCCCACAGCTACTCACTGCACACTGACCCCATCTCTAGGAAGTATGTGCTGCAGATTCAAGTTTGGGCTAGCCAACTACTTCCCAGCTCCCAACCCAGGGCAGAGTATTTAATCTCTCTCAGCCTTAATTTCCATGCCTGTAAACTAGAACTAACAACAAGTCTTTTGCAGGGGTGTTGAGAAGGCTGAGCAGAGTGCCAGTTTTTATAATCCTCTGAGGAAGCAGCATACCAGTGTTTGGCTTTGGCCCTGATTGGAGTGGTACCATTACCTCCTGCCTATAGGTCCTTGGACCGTGAGGCAGGATGGCAAACCAATGGCACCTGCATACCTGATCCTCAGCCACCTGGCTTCCTAATGAAGAACTAAACATTCTTCTGCCATTTCCCAGCCTTTCCCTCAACCTTTGGAATTTGGGTCTCATTAAAGACCAGGCCCACAAGACCGCTCGGGCAGCACAAATTCAACCATCATCACAGGTCTCTTTCTTTCTTTTTTTTAATAATTTTTTTATTATGTTATGTTAGTCCCCATACAGAACATCATCAGTTTTTGATGTAGTGTTCCATGATTCATTGTTTGCCTATAACACCCAGTGCTCCATGCAGTACATGCCCTCTTTAATACCCATCACCAGGCTAACCACTCCTCCCCTCTAAAACCCTCAGTTTGGTTCCCGGAGTCCATAGTGTCTCATGGTTCATCTCTCCCTCCAATCCCCGCCCCCATTTTTCCCTTCCTTCTCCTCATGTCCTCCATACTATTCCTTATGATCCACAAATAAGTGAAACCATATGATAATTGACTTTCTCTGCTTGACTTATTTCACTTAGCATAATCTCCTCCAGTTCCACCCATGTTGATGCAGATGTTGGGTATTCATCCTTTCTGATGGCTGAGTAATATTCCATTGTATATATGAACCACATCTTCTTTATCCATTCGTCTGTTGAAGGGCATCTCCGCTCTTTCCACAGTTTGGCTATTGCGGACATTGCTGCTGTGAACATTGGGGTGCACATGGCCCTTCTTTTCACTACATCTGTATCTTTGCACTACCAGGTATCCACCTTGTCACAGGTTTCTTTACCATCTTCCTGTTCTCGCAAGGCTAACCTGAGCAGGCCCAGCTCTTAACTCCTCAAATTTTACTACAATTCTGGGGACTTCAGAATCCAACCAAGACTGGTCCTGAGAATACCACATTCATTCCACACCTAACCCCGACACCTCATCTACTCAGAGGTGAGTCCCCAAATTGCAGAACAGAAACTCAGTCACCTGCCTTTCCATCCGGAATATGCCTCCAGAGAAATAGGCACCTGGGAAGTGCTAAAGCCATGAAGTCCTTCCCAGGCAGCTGAAGTCACCAGATTACGAGGTAAAGCTAGAGGTTTTCCCCAATCTGTGGCTGGGAGGTTTGGGGACAAACATTTTATCTTTAGAGGTCTATCTAAACTGCCTCTTCCAGTGTTAAAGATTACACCAATTCATCTAGCTTTGAAGACCTGAGTACATGGTTGAACCCATTCCCACCATAAACACCCACAGGCAAGTCTATCAGGCACAAGCTTTCATAGCTGCCAAGGTACTTGCTGTCCTCAACGTATTTCAGACTCCTCAGCTCAGCTCTATTTTATTTACCAGCCTTCTCCCCTAGTCATGGAAAATTCTCCCTCTAGCCCTCAGCCAAACCACATCCCTATTTCAAACCTCTCTAAATTCTCACCTCCAAAAAGCGTTGCCAGGCTAACACACCTGGCTCCAATTACTCCAGCAACAAACCTCCCCCAGCCCCAGCCCCACATCCTTCCAAAATGCCTGATTCGTTCGCACTTATGTGTTTATCTCGGCCCAGCTGCACTTGATTAAATCTTTTTGGTAAATTTTTTCTCATATGTGTTTAGGGCAATAATACGTCTGTGTCTCTGTCCTTTCTGTTTACAGGTGGGTGTTCTTTGCCCTGGTCTGCACATCCAAGCACAAGCTCTACGAGCTCCTGCTTTCCTCGCTCCCACAATGCTTTGCACCGGCACACAGTCTATGAAGGCTGCTGCCAATGACCGTCCAGCTGCCTGGGTCTAATTATGTAAGGAGAGGCCTTTGCTCAGGCAAACCGAAATGATTAGTTCCTCTAATCTTCAGTATTTCGTTAAATAAAAGTGAGGAGGAGATTCTTTATGTGTGCTCTGTCCTGATAAAACAGAACTGTTTAGAAAATCATGAAATTTGTATTATATGAGGCAATAAGATCTAAGCAGTGAAACTCAAAAGCATTTTCCCAAGTATTTTGAGGCCAGATTTGTCCCAGATCTATAAATCCTACTTAATACAGGTTTTCTTAAAAACAAACAAACAAACAAACAAAAAAACCCACACACGTAAGAAGACAGCAGATACCCTTAGTTTACATTTTAGTTATTAGGTGGTTCCCACTGTATGCTAAGGGTTTCTTTAAAGATATTTTCTAGTTTAACAATTCCAGAAACTCTTTTAATTCTACATTTCAATCAGTATTTTGTACTAAATGCAAGTTAGGCTGTTTTTCAATCTGGTGGAGTGGACTAACTATATTTAAAAATGTAACTTTAACTCTCAATGTAGACTTAAAAAAAAAATTCAAACACTGCAGTGAAAGAAATACTAGATCTCAATCTTCCCAACTGCTTTTTATTGACAAATGAAGAAACTGAGACTCATATGGTTCTACAGATTTGCTCAAGTTTAAACAAAAAAGATCTTGATAAATGGAGGAACTTCTCTATTAACACCTAAAATTCAGTATTGTTTCCACACCTTGAAACCTGAATTAGGAGTTCAGATTCACTTTATGACTGAACCAAACATACTAATATCAATAACCATTATTTCCAGAAGATATAACTATTTCCAAAATAAAATTTCCCAAATAAAAAATTGCTAACAGTCTATTTAATAAAACTAAACTGTTACAATCACCATATGCACTTGTTCATTCAAGCATTTATTTCACATATATATATTGAGGGCTTACTATATGCTCGGTATGTTCTAATTACTGGAGATCTCAGTGCACAAAATAAGACATCGCATGGATATTCTAGTGGAAGGGACAGACAATAAACACATCTAAATATAAATATCAGGTGATATTTTATCAGATGGTAGGAGTTATTTTAAAAAAGTAAAACAGGATTTGGAGACAGTAGGGGTGAGTATGGCTATTTTAAATGGGGTGGTCAATGAAGGCCTCTCTGCAGAGGTAACAGCTGGGCAGAGACAGGATGAAGGGAGGCAGGAGTGTGCTCTGTGCTCTGGAGGACATCAGGGCCAACAAGTGCAGTACAGTGAGACTGGGGCAAAGTGGGAGAGGGTGTGACCACTGTGCTGGGGGCTGGGGATTTTATTCTAAGTGTACTGAGAAGCCACTGCAGGGAGCTGGGCTGGTGAGTTTTGTTACTAGACTTAAGTTTTAAAAGGCTGATTGATGCTGCTGTGTGGAGAATAGATCTTATTAGTTAATAAGGACAGCAGCTAACACTCACTGAGTGCTTATTAAAGCCGGAGCACTGTTCAAAGCACTCGTCACATTTTAACTATTTTATTGTCACAGTCTCTATGAAGCAGATACTATTATTAAAAAACCCGCCCAGAGTCACATAGCTCATAAAGAGTGGCACCAAGCTTCTGACACAGGCACTCTAGCTCCAGATCTTGCCCTCTGAAGGGATCTGGGCTAGGAGTTCACTGCGTCTCAAATAAAGATGTGATGGTGGTTCTACTGTCTTACCGAAGGTGGTGGTGGGGGTTGGTGGTGGTGGGGGGTGTCAAGTAGAGGTAGATTCGGAATCTATTTTTATGGTGGAATAAACAAGATTGGATGTGACATCTGAGAAAACATAGGAGGTCATGGATAACACCAACGCTTTTGGCCTTGGCAACTAAGTGATAGTGTCCTTTACAGAGACAAAAAACACAAGTAGTGAACAACATGGGGGCAGGAGACCTACATGGAACTCAAGGCAATCTCCCAAGCTAATGAGACACAGGGAGTGTATCAGCAGTTTGTAGCTGCTGTAACAAATTACTAAGAGCTCGATGGCTTAAAACAACAGAAATTTATTCTCTCATAGTTCTGGAGGCCAGATGGCCAAGATCAGTCTGAGCCAAGTCAGATGACGGAGCCAAAATCAAGGTGTCGGCAGAGCTCTGCTTCCTCCAGAGGCTCGACGAAAGCATTCATTCCTGGCCCCTTCCAGCCTCTCACAGCTGTGCTTATTTCTTGGCTTGTGCCTCCACAGTCACGTGGCCGTCTCCCCTTCTGTCTACGTCAAATCTCTGTCTTACAAGGACACATGTGATTGCACTGAGAGGCCACCCAGATAATCCAGGAGAATCTTCTCACCTCAAAATCCTTCAATTAGCCACATCTGCAAAGACTTGTTCCATAAAACATTCATAGAGTAACATCTTGGGGAATGGGATGGGGGCACATCTTTGGGAGCCACTATTTAGCCTTTCACAGGTGTGGACAAAGACTCAGCAAAATGTGTCCCTCCTCTGCATGAGAATTTGGTCTTCTGTTAATGCTCTTAACTCAGCAACCCTAGTAATTTAAAACAATATGTCAACTATAATAAAACGCAAGTTCCTTATGGTGAAAAATTATCCTTAACTGGAAAACTGTACTAGGATTGGCAAGATTAAAAATACCTGCTAGGAGGAGAGATCTAGGGGCTTCGCTGAGATCAGTAACTCTTATAAATCGAGCATTTCCTTCATGGGCACCAGGGAAACTGTGCCTACTAGCTCCTGGGAGGTATAAAGTTTCTAAACCAGGGCAAGACACACACACACACACACACGCGCACACACACACACACACACACACACACACACACACACACACACCCTGGCACACACACACACACACACACACACACACACACACACACACACACACACACACACACACACACACACACACACACACACACCCTGGCATTTGATCCGTCAACTGGAGAGCTCTGGATGGTTATATGAACTGATGTGTAAAAGCCACAAGGCATCCAAAAAAGAGGAACACCATGCCGCTCTGCTGTAAGCTATGGTCCTTAGCCTGTATCCCTTTAAGTAGGCTAAAGCCACCTGTGCCCTGTGATAGTCTCTTCCGTCTGAATGTTTATTTGAACCCAAGAAGACCCCATGAGTGCTTGTTACTGCATGCAATACAGATATCATTTCAGCTTCATTATTTCCATTTCTTCCTCCACCAAACCCTTTAACACAGTTACCAGCAAGGAAAAGGATCAGAGCTTTTGTTCCATCAGTCGCCTTCTGGTGGTCTCACTATAAGCAGGAGAATGGCTAAAAGGGGCAAAGAGAAAGGAAAACTTGGAAAATACAAATTAATAAATCCACAAAAACTGAGCTGACTGCTCCCTCGAGGAGGAGAAGTGACTAGTACCTTCAGATGAATAGGTCATGCTTCCTGCACTAGGCCTTCGAGAGGCCTCCCCTGCAAGATTAAATACAAAAGTCCCAACCCACATCTCTGCTGGAAATGTGCAAGTGGACTCATTACTCAGAGCCAAGATAAAGGATAAATCTTTATGAGTACCGTAAGTATGAGTCATAAAAAATAGGAAACACATGTAGGACATATACACAGTCATAGGACCACGCCAGGGAAAGTGTTTAGGAAATGTATATAAAAACACATGGCAAAAACAGGACTAAATATTACCCGTGTACACAACTCCAAAACACATCAAAAAAACTCACAGCAAGTCAGGGGTCCATATCACTCTGGTCTCTAATAAACAGAGGTGATTTCTCTATTCGAAAAGACATTTTCTTCTTTTTTCCTTCTTTTTAATGAAAAAAGGGGGAGAATGGAATCAAGAAAAAGTAACTTGGAGTGGGCTTTAAAAGATTTTATGATTTGGGAAATTTGAACAGCTTCCAACTAAAACACTGGGAATTAGATATTTACAGCATTAAAAACGAACAAAAAAAATCTTTTCGGAGATTGTTCACAATGGCACTATTACCATTTCATTTACACTCTCACTATCTTAACAACCAGCAATGATAAGGAGAGAAAAAGAGTGTAATCTTCAACTCCTATGAAAGCAGGAAACAAAACAGCAACACTGACAACATAGAAAAAGCAATAAAGGGCCAGTTTTAAAGCCTCTAAGGGGTGCTGGGCTCCACAGAAAGAACTAATGGTTTCTAAACCAGGGCAAGACACACACACACACACACACACACCTGGGTCTGCCTGTCCCCTCCACAATGGGGACAGGCAGAGCCCTCTGGCTAATGGCAAAAGATAAAAATCGGGGCGGGGGGGCGTGTTTCAGAAAATACAGGAGAGCAAATGGGTCCCATAAGTCCTCCAGGGCCAGATGACAAAGGCAAAATGCCCAAGCATGATGACTCTTCATTAGAAATTAAATTCTTGAATCGCCTTTGATTTTGAAAGGCCCTCAAATTTGAGACTCAAAGTGGCAAGCCAAGGAGACACCCTAAATGCCCATAAATCTCACAACAAGGCATGCATGTGCATGTCCAGATGGACCTTTAGCTCCCTTGGACTTGAGCTTTCTCCTGTATCTTCAGAAACTACTGATTCCCAAGGAATACACTACCTGCATGTCTTTCTACTTGAGGTTAAGAGTAGTAGCAGAGGAATGAGTAAGGTATTGTTTTTAACTTAAGTGGTTAAATTTACGTAAGACTTCAAGCAAGCCAATGCTCTATAAGTAGTAGCTATTTGGAGGTAGAAGTCTCAATACAACTTCCAACCCACAGAATGATCAAACTGTAGACCACTAAAAGACCACCCACCCACCCCACAGCATGGCTAGAGCTAAGAAATGTGATCTCCCATTTTCTGTCCACCTTCCGTTTCTCGGTCCTCTCAGCAGGGGCCATAGCTCTTTCTTCCTCTCTCCCAAGGCACCTGCACATGTGCTTACATCAGTAGGAGTGAGACCACACTTGCCAAGGGTTCACCTCTTAAGATAACGAATGCTGTTTCAGACTTAACTCAGTGCACAGGTATTGAGTACCTACCCTGTGGCAAGCCCAGTGCTAGGCACATAAAACCTACAGCCTCATCACCAACTTGCTGTAGCAGATTCAGAAAGAATCAGAGGGGTGTACACATGAATCAACAAAGAGAAATTAAACTTTCATAGGCACATGTGGTATTTGGGCTCCAGGCAAGAATTAGGCTATTGCACTGATCCCGGATCCTATGGTTGACTCTCTTTGGCTCACAGTTAGACCCAATATTTGAAGATCTTTCTATCTTCGGAAGAAGCTAAATCATACCTGCAATGTGCCTCTCTTCCCCCAAAGGATGTAAAAATTCTAGATTCAGCCAAAGGACTCTGCAGTTTAGGTCAAAAATGCCATTAATATAAAAACGGTATTGCAGGATGTCTTGGACTAGAACGCAGACAATACCAGATGACTGTGGGCAAGGAACCATTCCCAGGAGTCAAAAGCATGGCCATTTCCACTTAGTTTTAGCATTCTAAATCAGGAGGGCCTTCAGAGCAAAATCCTATCAGAATATTTTAAAAATGGTGATCAATAAACTCATAAAAGCTAATTCATTAAAAAAAATCTTTTTCAATCCCATTCTGATGAGGTTAAAAGAGCTATCTAGTTTCTGGGCATTAATACTTCGGCATTTCAGACGAGGCCAAGGAACTCAGGGAAAAGACTATTTCAATTAACCACCAGTCTAGCTGAGGTGCCCTGGCAGTCTGGAAAGGAAAGGACAGAGCACACATTTGCAATGTGAGTCAAAGCAGCAGGTCTCCCAAACAGGGATTCGGATTCCTGGGTCTTTAAGAACAGACCCTCATAAATAGATTGCTTCTGCTGGACACCATGCTCTAAATAAACAGACTCTTCTGGCCGACACACAACTTCCTGTAGGGTTCTGGTGGGTAAAGCTTGAAAAGGCTGCCAAATCCAATGACCAGCAGCTTTTGAGCTGACTTAGAAAACAAGCTACAAAGACTTGAGTCCAGAGTAAACAAAGGAAAAAGCCACATTAAACAGGGAACAAATTACTATACAGGCAGGGATATTTTAAGTGCTCACTGAGCAAAAAAACAAAAAAAAAAAATCACGTTATTAGGTATTTAACAATACAGGGTAGAGTAAAATGCCCTCTCTCAATTGGCGGAATCAAGGTTAATTAATTCCAGCAATATTAAGAATTGGCTGGGAATCACCCTCCTACATCATGAGGACAGATCATTCTTAATGGTCTAACTTCAAACCTGGCTCAGATCGTATAAGCCACCCAAGGGAGCAGCACGGCATCAAAAACCATTTAGAGCTTTTTACCCAGCTGAGGGCAAGGACTACCTAGTCTGCTAGCAGATTGACTAAAATCTCTAAGAGTGGAGAAAAATGTAACAAACTCAGAAACGGAGTGGGCAAAGACTGACACAGAGCTCTGGATACTTGAGAGTAAACTGCAGGAGCATGAGGCTCAATTAGGAAAAATAAATCAAAGCCGTAATCCAAAATAAAGGATACCTGCTTAGCTATGGTGGTTAAGAAGGACCTGAGGACAAACACCAAATCCACGGATATAATGCAAATCAAATAAAGGTACGCTGTGGAAAAGGGGAGTAGCCTGGGGTGTCTGGGTGGCTCAGTCGGTTAAGCATCCGACTCTTGATTTCAGCTCAGGTCATGATCTCAGGGTTGGAGGATCCAGCCCTGTGTCCGGCTCCTTGCTCAGCAGGGAGTCTGCTGGAGATTCTCTCTCTCTCTCCCCCTCTGCCCCTCCCCCCTCTCTTTCTCTCAATCTCTCTCTCTCTCTCTCTAAAATAAATAAATCTTTAAAAAGAAAAGGGGAGGGCACCTGGGTGGCTCAGTTGGTTAAGCGACTGACTTCAGCTCAGGTCATGATCCTGGAGTCCCGGAATCAAGTCCTGCATCGGACTCCCTGCTCGGCGGAGAGTCTGCTTCTCCCTCTGACCCTCCCCCCCCCCATGCTCTCTCTATCTCATTCTTTCTCTCTCAAATAAATAAATAAAATCTTTAAAAATAAATAAATAAATAAAAAGAAAAGGGGAGTAGCTTAAAAACTTACAGTGATACCTTAAATAACATCTTTAGTATCATTCAAGAATCCAATATGCACAATGCAAAAGAGGTCCAAGACTTGGTTCCTGCCCCTAAGGAGTCCACTCACCAGCTGGGTGTGCAAGATTAACACACATGATTCAGCACCAAATAATATAATAAGAAAATACAGAATCCCATACTCTGAGGAGGTACAGACTAGGGGTGAGGGGAGAAGGAGGGGTTCAAAGCAATCTTTAGAAGAGAGGGAGAGGAGGAGGGTAAAGGATCACGGAAGGGTTTGGCACAGTCTGAGTTCGGAGAGAAATTCATGTGGAATTAGGAAAAAAGGTATGGGGCAATGGATTCACCTGAAAGGTTACAGGTGAGGTTCAGGAATCTGCACTTAAGCATCTCTAAGGGATTCCACAGTTGGAAAGACATGGATCCACAGGGTTAATCCAAACCCTCACTTATGCAGCCTTTCCACTCATCTTCCACTTTCTTTTTCTTTTTTTTCTTTTTAGATTTGTATTTATTTATTTGAGAGAGAGAGAGCATGAGCAGATAGGAGGGGCAGAAGGAGAAGCAGACTCTCCACTAAAGCAGGGAGCATGATGCGGGCTCAATCCCAGGACCCTGGGATCATGACCCGAGTCAAAGGCAGATGCTTAACCGAGTGAGCCACCCAGGTGCCCCTCATCTTCCACTTTCAAACCCCAGCCCACCCCACCTCCCACTGTCCCCATCACTGTCCCCATCCCTATTCCAGTGGTTGGTAAACTTTCTCTGCAAATGGCCAGATCGTTAAATCTTTCAGGCTTTGTCACACTACTCAACTCTGCCATTATAGTAAGAAAGCAGCCACAGACGATATATAAATGAATGGATATGGCTATATTCCAATAAACTTTATTTACCAAAAAAAACCCCAAAAACAAAACAAAAAAAACTTTGTTTACAAAAACAGGCATCACACTGGTGAATGAATAAGCAAAATATGGTATAGCCATCCAATGGAATACTATTCAGGAATAAAAAGGAATGAAATAACTAAGACATGCTACCATATGGGTGAATCTCAAATGCATTATGTTAAGTGAAAGAAGCCAGTCATAGAAGTCACATATACTGGATGAGTCCATCTAAAGAAAATGTCCAAAATAGGCAAATCTATCAAGAAATAAAGTCGACTGGTGGTTGTCTAGGGCCAAGGGTAGGACCACAGGCAATGAGGAGTGACTGCTAGTGGGTACAAAGTTTCTTTCTGGAGTGCTGAAATGTAAACTTTATGGTATGTAAATTATGTATATACAAAATAGGCAGCAGGCAGAATTTGGCCCAAAGGCCATAGTTTTGCACTCCTTGAACTGTACCCCAGCCACACCATGAACATGGAGGAACTTTCCTCTACATGTGGTTTCTGCTTTTCTCTCTGTATATACTGAGGCCTCTCTCCTCCTCTACCCAGCAACTTCTACTTGACTTTCAAGCCCTTTATTAAATGCTCTCTCTTCTGGGAATCCTTCCCTTACCTGCAGATAGAATTACCACTCCCTCTTTTGGGCTCCTGCAAAATTTTGTTAATTTTAGAACAAATAATGGTCATATTTTTTGTCACACTGCACTAAATTTATTTGCCATCAATCCTCAATAAGTGCTGAAGACATAAACACAAGTAAGAATGGAGCAGGATGTCTACCTAGCACGCAGTGTTCAACTCTTCAATGAGTAACACTGAATGCGTCCGTAAATGAGTGAATTATGAGATATTATGTAGAGAAAATTGTTTTAAGAAGTGATCCACAAGCTAGACTGCAACAATCAGTCCCAGGAAACTGGTTTAAAAAGCTGCAGGGTGAGTGGAGAAGAACACAGAAATTCAAGAGACATTTCAGAGGAAATGTCGATAAAACTTGGTGATTGACCAATACAGGATTTGAAAGGGATGGGTAAATCCAAGATGGTTCAAAAGTCTCAAGACAGATGGTAGCAGTGGCACTGGCGGGACAGGGAAGTTGGGCTGATAACCAGCACTGAGGGAAGGAGAAAACCGGCTTACATTCAGTTTTAGAGGCAATAAAAAGAGCTCTAGCATTTGATTGTTTACTGTGTGCCAGGCATACCTGGCAGCCCTACATGCCATACGGACACCTCTCAATCCTCAGTAAACTCTCTCGAGAACTGCTACTATCATCCTCATTTCACGGATGAGGAAAGGGGCTTAGAGAATGAAGTAACTCCCCCAGAGGCACATGCTCGGCGAGTGACTGAGCTTAACACCACAAGGACCCTTACTGATAGCTACTCCTCCACAGCACATCTCAGGCACCTGGGAGCTTGAGGTAAGACCTGAGGGGCAGCGTTCTGGAGAACCCTGACTGGAGCTCTACTGCAGAAGCCTGGAGAGAGCGTTGGGAGCCTTCCACATGGAGGTGACAACTCAAATCCCGAAAACAGACAAGCTACCTCACGGACAAGAGAGAGGGGGGAAACAAAGGCCAAAGACTACACTCCAGGTAGGAAACGCTGAGAAGGAAGAGCTGGGAAAGAATCAGAAAAACAGACGGAAAAGTAGAAGGAGAACCAGGCTAAGGTATCATCCTGAAGCCCAGAAGGAGATGCCAGAAAAGGGAGGACAGAAAAAGGAGCCAAGGAGGAACAAAGTGGGGAAAGATGCTATGGGAGAAAGAGCTCTGCCATAGGAATCAGGGTCCCCGGTTTCCAGTCCGGCACTGGCACCAACTTCTTGTTTGACAGCGAATAAGTCATCACTCCACTCCCTGGCCCTGGTCTCCTCTGTCAGGTAGTTAAAACTGGATTGCCTCCAGTCCTGGCATCCCAGTGGTTGGTCAGAAGGGCATCATCAGAGAGAAGCTCAGGAGAAGAGAAGTCAGGTTGCAGGGAGGAAAGAAGGGAGAGGCAGGACACAGATGTTCACTCATTCAAGAAGTTGGAGAGACAAGGATAAGAGAAATACAGTGGTGTGGAGAGATGATTGGCAGGGCCAAGTTCACGCATGGCCTCCTCACTGTGGAAGAAAGAAAAGTAAAATAAACACGCTAATTTTCACAGAGATATTCAGAGAACGCAGTGGGGAAACGACTGAAAGTGATATAAGAAACATTTCTGCAGAATGTAAGTATTTAAATCAGAGATATTAGCAGTAAATTTCTTTTTATTCTCAAACAAAATGTCAACAGAGCAGATAAGCAATGAAAACAAGAGAGTACAAGTTGGAGATTTGGATACTCTGCACACACAGGCTGGGCATTTGCCCAATCAGCACATCTGGGTCTCAGATTTGTAGACCTGCTCCTTACTTTGGTCTACCGCTTTTTAAAATGCTCTCCAAAATGTCCTTCAAGCAAAAAGTCACATTTTCAAGTGTGGAGGGTGCCCCTGTTAAAACATTTTCTAACAACATTTTTAGGAAATTACAATTTTTTTTAGCAGTTGAGGAGTTACCATGGCAACAACAGCATGGGTCAGGGCTGTAGCCCTAACCTCCATAAAGACAAACACCACACTGGCTAGAAAACTCTGCTGCTGGACAAATTTTAGAGGGGGTCAAGGTAGTCTCTTCTCCAGACTGGGCAAGAGACAACAATGAGAGGCTTTTTCAATCTGTCCCCTCCCAGCCAGCAAAGAATACAACCCGGCATTACCTCATGCCAAAATGGCAGAGTCCAGTCAGGCTCCATCCCTCTGGTGGGGCAAGGAGCAGTGCTTTCTAAGGGCAATTTTACAGCATCTGGACATTACTGTGATAAATGACAGGGCTTAAGCGATGTGGCCAGCCAGCATCTTGGTAGGAATGTTGTAACTTCTTTGCTTAGTTTGTGTCCTCATTTGTCTGCTAAGCCCTAATGTTGACTATTATCACTCTGATTTCTGCTTTCACTTTTTCTAGAATTCCCAAACCAGGTTTTTGGAGAGTTCTTACTTGAGAGTTAGCTGTAGTTTCTGATTCAACATCTTGCCCCAACATGTCAGAAACCATCCTTGACTAGTGTAGCCCGTTCTAAACGGGCCTGCATCATCCTCTGTTGAGCCAGCAGCCAGGTCTAGTTGCCATGCTGTCCCCAACCCTGCTCCTCTACCCAGTCCTGGCCTAGCACCTGCATTCTGCCCGGTGGGGTGTCATCATTTAAACTGCACTCTCTTTGTTCGAGGGAAGGGGCAGCTCCCTTCAAATGATGTGACTGGCCTATTTATTTAGGGTCTCCAATCCTACGTGAGAGTCAGATTCAGCTGTCTTTCAAGTTAATGAAATAACTTCCACAGCAAACACTCAAATGAATTGAGAACTGTGACCCTTGTCATCAGTTTAACTTTCTGATACATCTGCTGTAGTTCTGCAACAAAATGGTCAGTTCAGAGGCACTCTTACCTAATAGGCTGGAGTGATTTCCAAAACAACCTCCATTTAAACAAACACCAGGCAGCATTTATACATGGAAGGTATTTGTTTAGGAATGAAATTTCACCAATATACAGTGTGTGTGTGCGAGCAGTTTACTCTGACACTTGCTAAGCATATACTACATGTAAGATCTGAAACATTAATAGCCTTGAGTTTATTTGGACTTTTTCTGCACATACACAGGACTAGCATTAGAAAGTCACTTGTGAATAACTGCAGTGGGAAAAATGCCCCAGACAGAGAAGGAATGTAGCTAGTGTGCTACAGTTCAGTGTTCATTGGATACTTCTGCTCTCACATACCTAGTCTCCAAAAAGCCAGTCTTGAAATTCTGTATCAGTTCTTTTAGTGGTGATGAGTAAAGTTAAGACACCAGCCCATTCCCCCAACCCCCTCACCGTTCTGTCTATATTCTAATAACTAAGGGGGAAGAGAGAAGTTGTCCACCTACTAATACTGTGGAAACAGAGGGAAGACTGTGTAGAGGTAGTTAAGTAGGTAGGTAGTAGCGATCTCCAAAATGTTTAATCCCTGAACTTCCAGATACCCCCAAGTAAGCAAAAAAGATGTCAATTCAGATGTCAAAGCCCACATACTAAAGCGCTCGTGTGTTCGTTCGTCCCTTGATGTGTTCGTTCTCCCTTATCACATGGTTCAAGCAAGTTTGGTTACAACAAGTCATGGATTGCAAGCAGAGAACAAGTGGGTTACTGTGTGAAGGCAGCTGAAAGCCTTATGGGCGGGGAGGGGAGGAAACAATGGACTATGACTGACAGATGGGAGGCGGCACTTAGTGTGGCCATTAATAGCCACGGAAAGTACAAGGGCTCCTCAGCTCCCTGCATTTTATAATTACTAACACTTGATGTGATAATCTTCTAAAGGAGGAAGGAAAAAAGACAGCAAG
Organism: Eumetopias jubatus; assembly: GCF_037043125.1. Taxonomy (NCBI): domain Eukaryota; kingdom Metazoa; phylum Chordata; class Mammalia; order Carnivora; family Otariidae; genus Eumetopias; species Eumetopias jubatus. The sequence goes on along the minus strand of NW_028274810.1, from coordinate 30,250,294 downwards.
AGACCAACCTTAATACTGCCCCCAAAGCCACAAGGGAGGGAATGAAAAGGGACTGGGAGCACTGGAATGAGCTGTCACAAGCCTATGCAGGAAACCCAAAGCCTCAGTGGGAGACCAGGGGGCTCACCTAACAGGCGGAGCCAAACAAGACTGATGAGCGGGTCTCGTGGCCCGGAACAAGGCAAGAGCTGACGGTAGAAGGGAGCTGGGCTGGAAATGCGGGGACAGCTTGGACCGCAGAGTCCAAAAGAGCCAGCGTCCACTGCCTCCCTAAGCCTCGTAACCAAGTAACTGTGGGTAAGGGAATTGTTAAGAGGCAAGCAGAGGAGTTAGCATTTCAGACAGATGTGTGAACTTCCTTCTCGTTCTCCCAACTGTGGTTTTTCCTGCCCTCAAAAGAAGCAGGCAAGGAACAACTGTATGCCACAGTCCTCGAGAAGGTACAAAGTAAAAGTGACTTGGAGCCACATGTGTGATTAACCACACATCCCATTTGGCCCTGCCTGCCAAGAAGCATGGATCCAAATTTCATAGTCAGTCGTACCAACCACATTAACCCATACAGCTCACAACTGTGCTTTTCTTTTTTCTTTATCCTCATTCTGCAGTTCTGCTTATACTGTTGAGATGTCTTGCTTTAGAATGAGGCCAAGAATAAGCAAATACATGGAAGTAGGAAGGGTTCTGAATTATTAAACCTGGTCCCTTTCCCATGACAATGGAGCCTTCCAGAACTTTCCTCCATACAGCCAGTTACTGGCACATCCATTAAGAGTTGCTGCTTTAATGTCAGGACAAATACATAAATTTAAACACCATGTCCTTTATACGCGTAGGTAATGCTAACTAGGGGCTTACCCGCAGCAGCTTTTCCTTGTAAACAGGCAATTAGATAAGTCGGAAATAGAAAAGACACATCACCACATAAAAGCAGGTCGCAATAAAAATTAGATAGGAAACAAAATTGTTGCCATTCCAGCAACTAATGAAAGTATGTTACAGTAAACAAACCTCTGGTGGTGCTATAACTCCTCTCAGGAATCAGGAAACACCCTGAAGGCCCAAACTCTGATGGGGGGTGGGGGTGCATTTTACTTTGAAGTCAAAGAGCAAGAGGAGCTGGTTTTTATAGGATGAAAATGATGACACCAGTGCCCGCTTATTCTAAAAGACAAAACTGATCTCTCGGGGCTGTTTACTGTCTTCTGCCCTTCTCTGTCGCCAGAGAGTCTTTTTCAAGTTTCCTGTTCACTTCCAGGCCTGTTGTTTCCAAAACCAATGATTACAAATGAGAGGTGTGGTCTCAGATGAAAAATACAATTATAGGTCTCTATGCTGTCCTGAGGAGAACCCAGCCGGGAGGCCAATGGCAAAACAGTGCTTTGCTACAGAAGGCTTTGTATACATTACTGTAACAAGCGAGTTTCTGATCCAAATTCTCTGCTGGCCTGTAAAATTGTTTCTCTAACTTAAGCGCAACTGTTTCCCCACATCTTGTCAACCTGCTGTGGTTATTACTTCCAGGTGTAGGATCTGTCACCTCCTCCACACAGGAAAAGCAGCAGCCTCTCCTCAGCTGAAGAACCTTAAGACTCCTGGGAGGTAGGAATTTAGCAAAATGTTAGAGAAGGGTTCATTTACAATAGATCTTACTGCTGATCCTGCACCAATAACAAGCTGGGGGAAAGAGGGTTGATTTAGTAATTCCCTCCCATTTAAGGAGGACATGGTGAAAAACAACTACCTTGGTCACCAGAGTCAAAGTCAATTATACCTGGGAGGCAATATGGCATTCTTTTTGCTAATTTGTAAGCAATTACCTCATTTCATTTTGAAAAATATTTGCCTTTAATACTCAGTAGAGGCATACAGAAAGGCTACCTCCCACTATCACCCCCAAAACAGATCAGCTGTGATTTTTAGCACAGACCATGTAATAGCATATCTACAAAAACCAAGTTATCCACTGAGAACAATGGAAAAAAAAGGAGGCGACTTTAGGTTGGAAGACGAAGCAATCTTGTTTTTTTAAAAAAAAAAGTGAATACAGTCAAGATAAACTGTATTGGCTAATTTAGAATACTAGCAGGTTGAATTATTGTCTTTTAAACAGCTTTACTGGGGCGCCTGGGTGGCTCAGTCAGTTAAGCGTCTGCCTTCAGCTCAGGTCATGATCCCAGGGTTGAGCCCCACATCAGGCTCCCTGCTCAGCAGGAAGCCTGCTTCTCCCTCTCCCACCGCTCCCCCTCTTGTACTCTCTTGCTCTGTCAAACAAATAAATAAAATCTTTTTAAAAAACTAAAAAAAAGCTCCACTGAGATAAAATTCATATACCATAAAATCCACCCATTTAAAATGCAATCCAGTGGTTTTTAATATATTTTCACATTTATCAATGGTGTTTAGCATATTCATATTCAATGGGGGGACCATCACCACAAATTAATTTTAGAATATTCCTGTCCGTCCCAAAGAAACCTTGTACTCGTTAGCAGTCAACCCCTACTTCTCTCTTCTGCCCTTTAGCCCTAAGCAACAGCTAACTCACTTTCTATCTCTATAAATCTGTCTTTTCTGGACATTTCATACAAATGGATTCGTATAATATGTGGCCTTTTGTTTTCTGCCTTCTTTGTCTTCTGTCACTTAGCATCATGTCTTCGAGGTTCCTCCAGGGAGCAGCATGCGTCAGTATTTCATTCCTTCTTTTTGCTGAGTAATATTTCATTGTGTGGACAGAACACACTTTATTTACCCATTCATCAGTAGATGGACATTCAGGTCGTTTCCACTTTTTAACTAATATGAGTAACACTGCCATGAGCATCCATGGACAAGTTTTTGTGTGGCCATTCGTTATCACTTCTCTTGGGTATACAGTTAGGAAAGTGGAATTGCTGGGTCACGTAGTTCAAATGATTTTAAAAACTGCATGGCTGCACAGTCATTCATGAAGGTGAGAGAGATTTAATATTTCTCCACCCCCATCTTACCATCCATAAAGAATCTCTCTTTGCTTCTCTTTTCATTCTCTCGTGGCCCAACTGCTCATGTTATCCTCTACACTCTCTATACATAAAATAGCCCAAGGCCTACTATATGAGAGCAGCTCAGAGCCAGATGGCATTTCCAAAGATCACATATCCCAACATCTTGTTTTCAAACAGGATTGAACTACAACCATCTAATACTTAGAAAGTCCCCAAAGAAAGAAAGAATGCAACTGCCCTCAGGTGCCCACTCTTGGAAATATCTTCAAATCACTAACCCCAAATCATACCTATACTATATGAATACTGTAGAAAGAAGAAAAATGTTTAGGGTTTTTAAGCAAATTTTAGAGACTATCCCCTCTAGGCCCTATCTCTTTACTCCCTCATTGAACATACCATGTCCCCGGATGCCGGCTAGTTTGATGTATCCTCCGGACTGCGTGAACGTTTTAATCTAACACCGAAATGCAAGTGTGGGAGAACTCAGCGGCCATTCCTAGAGGTATTTTTCTTTTGCTTCGATAGTCTTATTTGAATCTATTGTCACGGTCAACAACAGTAACGCACAATTTAACAGCCAGAATCTCTGCTGTTGCTGCTTCTGTAACAGCTCGAACTTTTCTTTTCCTTCTTAGTTCCTCGGAGAGAGCACATATAAAATGAGTAACTATTGCTGCTAAAGAATTGCTGGAGTCAGCAACGCTTCATAGGAACTGCATTTCCTCCTCCTCCTTTCCCTCCCACCACAAAGTCTCCCCCATACTTTAAGAATTAAAGACACGTTACCAGGATAAAGAAATCTGCCCTGAAAGAGGCACTGCTGCAACCATGGCAAGCAACCAAAGGTATTAACGATAATTTCCAATGGAGCTGAAAAGGTTAGATGATTTGTCTTTGAAACGAGCCAACTCTACACACCTTCACGAGATTAAAATCAGTTTGCTTTTCCTTCTGGACACCTCACCTCTCCTATTCCTACTCCCCCCAAAAGGCAGAGTGGTTAAGGCACATAAACAAACAGTTCTGGAAATTAACTTCCCTGACCAGAAGAAAACTCAAAGATAAATTCCATTTGGCATTAGTTTTCCTACACTTCGCTGTTATCAGGATTTATTGTGGTTTTTCTCTCCCTAGAGAGGGAATACCTGATTGATAACATTTCTGAGACACAGAGACTTAAAAATAGAAAGAATGACAACCGCGTGTTATCTTAAAAGAAGTATGATGACCGTTACCCATAATCTAGGTCATTTCTGAGCCACAGGAAAGAGAAGGCCATTTTTCTCTTACGGTGATGACCTTGTGAAAGTGAGTTATTTCTGCACCTGTCTGCCACCTGTAAAATGAGGATCATCACAGGACTTTGTGGGGTAAGTGTATGAATGCTTCAGACAGTGCTGAGGACAGGTGAAATACTATAAGGCACTATGAGCCTGGCTCATCACCATCACCACCACCTAGACCACCGCTATCTTCGAGAAGCTGCCCGGATGGCATAAGGAGGCTTTTCCGGCAAGTACAAAGTACTGCCCTCTTTACTGGAATGTTTCCCATTTCCATTGACTCATCCTGCAGGAGCAACAGGTTCATAAGACAACGCAAAGAAAGAAGAAAGACAGGTCACAGGAGAGGATGAGAAAGATCTTCTACAATTACAGAAAAACGTCACCTATTTTGTTATTTCACAGCCATGTTTCAAAGATGAAATCCTTAAGAACATTCTTTCCAATATGGGAAGTCAGGAAAGTTACGAAGCTGAAAAATCTCTCTAGAAAGAAATCCTAGAGTTGCCTGGTCCAGAGAGCAATCTGTTATTTGAAATCCTTTTCTTGAGTGTACATTGTGTCCCCCTCCCCACTTACATAACATGAGCATCCTTGTTAAACTCAGGATGGGAAAAAAAAAAGGCCTCTTTGTTCAGAGAAGTGTCTTTACAAGCACAGAGGGGCAGTAAGTGGAAAGCTGGCACCTGTGCCTACCTCTTTCTGGGGCTGGCCGAGCCCCGGCTCAGCAGCACGGAGGTTCAGGACGTGCACCTCCTGCGGCAGCCCTGTTGTGCCTCTGCTGGCACACCCCGACAAGACGGTGAAGCTCTCCATTAAGGCCTGCACCGGATGGGAGGCATTGACGGGTGACAACTCACACTGGGTACTGGGCTCCGGACCTGCAGAGGGAATCACAAACACAAACTCCTCAGAAATAGCAATGAATTATGCTACAGTTAAATTAATTATCCTAGATGATCAAGCCACTGCCAATCCACCAGAGGAACCTCTCCAGGTAAGCTGTTTCCAGAACTCAATGGCAAAAAAGCTTAGCCTATTCTAAAACCCCAATCTCTAAATTCCTTTTAGATGATTTTGATATGTATTTAATTATTTAAATTCCCTTTTAGACACAAATCCACAAATGTATTCCTCTGGATGGAGGAAACCTCCCGTTTGACATCTGTGTTCAATTCTTCCGTCCTCTCCTAGAAGAAAACCAGAAATAAATGGAATAAATTGCCTAAAGCCCAATCATAGTATGCATAAATATTTAACAACTAAAATTGCACCAAAAAAGTATAAGATACAGTCCCTAACCTTTAAGCACAGCCCCCCCCTTCTTAGAGAGAGCAAAACAAACTTAAGAACAATACAAAACAAGATATAACAAGCAGGGGCAATTGGGGCCAGAGTTGTATAGCAAAGTTGGGGCCAGAGATCAGAAAAAAATCCTCCCAAGAAAGGGAGAAGCATATGAGTAGAGCCTCAAATAGAAAAAGCAGAACGCTGATCACTCTTGGCACCTGCTTCCTCATTCTGCCTTTCTCTAATAACCAGAACTTAAATCCTAACATCCATTCCTGCCCATCTCTGCCTCCTGTGGTCCTCATCGCCTCTGTCTCTAGACAACTGCAGATATTCCTAAAAGGAGACTCTGGTGTCCAGCACTCCAAACCACCTTCCAAGCAAGCACCGTCCACCTCACCCAGGGTGCTCAATGGGGTGGTCACTCCCAATGCGAACACCTGCCTCTCCCATCTCTGCTGGCATGTCCTGTCCCTTAAGGACTGCTGGCCTGTGAATAGAGCTCAAGCTCCCTAACCAGGCACACAAGGTCTTTCTTGACCAGCCCCTTCCTCTGTCTCCAGCCTCACCCCACCCCACTCCAGCAACCCCAACTGCCTTCTCCAAAGATACCATGATGTGTCTTAACTCCATGTCTTTATTCAAGCTTGTTTCCTTTACCCAAATTCCTTTTCCACTCTAACTCTGCCCCACAACAAAAACCCCAAGCAGAGAGAGATACTCTTCCTCCATCCTCACATAATTTCTCCACCCATCTCTGCAATTTCTACACTGTAACCACCAGTGTATATGCATCTGTCTCTGCTAGTCCAGTATGACCTCCTGGGCAGTGGGTTACTCATCTTTGTATCCTCAGCACCCATCACAGCACCTGGCATGTACGAGATGCCCAAAAAATATTTGTGAAATGAATCACTGAGCTTTAAAATAAATTGTTCCCTACCTGATTGGTGATTAGGGCACCATTCTGGGGACTTGGATTTGGCTATAGGGAGCGAATAGGGGAAACAGATTGCTACAATGATAGGAGGTACAACCCCACTTGGGCCTCATTGCACACTGGCTGGATAGATAGAGAGGGACATCCAAGAAGGAGGAACCGCGATATGCCTCTGCAAGTTTGGTGTTGTCTCCATTTGATACCTGGGGAGACTGGGACTTGAACATACAGCGTCCTCTAAACCACAGCCTTCCAAGTGGAACCCAATGAAAGACCTGAACGCACTCCAATTAGTTCTTCCTGACTTCTACATATTAAAAGTACGCTCCAGGACCATAGCCCCAGGGTAAAATGCAAATGCAGTTCAGAACCAGGCAATCCTGCACCCCCACTGCTAGACTATAAGCAGACACCCTGCCTGGTGTGCCAAGTCTATTTCAGAACTCACGGAAATTATCGAGGCTGATAAAAGTTATCTGGTCTGAAACGAAGTATGTACCTTCTCAAATATTCACTGTGCTGCCGAACTGTGCCCAGCTGCTTTCTGAGAAACAGAGGTGGTGAAGGAAGATGTCACAGTGGCAGAAGGCAGGAGGTACCGGACATCCGAGTCCTGAAGTTCCAGGGTACGGCAAACGGGATGCGCAGGTGCTCCCCCTACTGTTTCCCCTCTGGCCCTCCCCACCCGCAGTGGGACGCCTGCTCTATTTCAGACCCCACAGCTCCGGAGTCTCCTACTCCTACTCAACTGTGGGGACACACTCAACTCTGGGGAACTGGTTTTACACCTTCCTGCCACAAATTTGCCATTATCACAAATTAAGCACAAATAAAAATGCTTTTCAGGGTGGGGGGATGGGTGAAGTAGGTGATGGGGATTAAGGAGTGTACTTGTCTGAGCGCCTGGTGATGCATGGAAGGGCTGAATCACGATACTGTACACCTGAAACAAATACTACAGTGCATGTTAACTAACTGGAATTTAAATAAAAACCTAAAAAGGGGCACCTGGCTGGCTCAGTCAGTAGAGCATCTGACTCTTGATCTTGGGGTCGTGAGTTTAGTTTTTTTTTTTTTTAAGATTTTTATCTTATTGAGAGAGAGAGCAAGCACAAGAGAGAGCATGAGTGGGAGGGAGGGGTGGAGAGAGAAGGAGAAACAGATTCCCTGCTGAGGATCCTGGGATCATGACCTGAGCCAAAGGCAGACAGTTAACTGACTAAACCACCCAGTCATCCCTGGGGTTATGAGTTTGAGCCCTACGCTGGGTGTAGAGATTACACAAAAAATTAAAAAAAAAAACTTTTCACCTCCATTTTTGTATGCATGTGCAAAGCTCCAACTGGCCTATGGTTCCACCCAGAACACATCTGCAATCTGCTTGACTTGCCCTCCTCCTTGCAACACCACCATTACCCATCAGGATCTTTCTTAAATCACCACACTGCTCATCTCCACACTGGGGTTAGAGCAAAAACTCACTGGCAACAAATCAGAGGATAAGGTATTTCCCAAAGTGGGAGGGAACCAGAGAGGGGACACCCCCAGCACTGAGGACTAGCAATCCTCACCTTAGAACCTATGGTTTCTGTCCTGCCAGAGTCCAGGGCAAGGCAAATCCCACTTAATGGGCTACAGTTCCAGCCATGTGTTATACGAATCAGCCCAAGGTCAAAGAAAAAAGAAAGCAATGCAGAAGGCACACTCCGATCAAACGATTGGATAACTGCCCTTTACAGAGACCCACTGGGGTCAATGTTTAAACACACTCCATATAGAGTATCTCTGACCATCAGACACACCAGAGTAGTAGTTAGTTTTTGAGATTCCTTAGTGAATTTTTTGCCACCAAGTTAAAAAAAAAAAGCTACAAAATAGGATTAAGCTATCCTTAAAACCAAGAAAGCAAGAAAGAAAAGAGGGGTGCCTGGGTGGCTCAGTCGTTAAGCGTCTGCCTTGGCTCAGGTCATGATCCCAGGGTCCTGGGATCGAGCCCCGCATCAGGCTCCCTGCTCATTTGGAAGCCAGCTTCTCCTTCTCCCACCACCCCCCCCACCTTGTATTCTCTCTCTCGCTGTGTCTCTGTCAAATAAATAAATAAAATCTTAAAAGAAAAGAAATTAGGAATTATCCACCCTTATCCTCCAAAGGTATGTAAGAAATGGTGCCTTCAACAATTCAACATACAATGTCACTCTGGTGTAGTAAAAAATTAAAACAAATTGCTCCTATTTATTAAGTGCTCACTATAGGCTAGGCAGTGCTAGGTCTATACAACCTTGGACACCATTATAAGGAAGTGGTATTATCCCTATTTTAAAGAAAAGGAAAATAAGTTCAAGGCACTTAAGTAAGTGCTTTAAGGTTGCCCAGTCACCCAAGGACTGAGACTGACACCTACCTCTGGGGCTCACATCTCTCTATGGTGAAATTTTCATAAAAACATATTGGACATTTAAGGAAGAAATTATACCAACTCTCTACAATCTCTCTCAGAAAATAGAAGCAGAGGGAATACCTCCTAACTCATTATATGAGGTCAGCATTACCCTAACACCAAAACCAGACAAAGATATTGCAAGAAAACTATAGACCAATATCTCTCATGAACACAGATGCAAAAATCCTCAACAAAATAATAGCAAATTGAATCCAACAATGTAAAAAAGAACTATACACCGCAACCAAGTAGATTTATCCCAGATACATAACATCTGAAAATCAATTGATGTAATCCATCTCATCAACTGGCTGAAGAAGAAAAATCAGAAGAAAAAAGTCACATGATCATATCAACAGATGCAGAAAAAGCGTTTGACAAAATCTAACAGTCATTCTTGATAAAAACTCTGAGCAAACTAAAAATAGATAGGAACTTCCTCAACTGGATAAAGAGCATGTAAAAAAAAAAAAAAAGCCAACAACAACCCTATAGCTAACATCAGACTTAACGGTGAGAAACTAGAAGCTTTCTCATAAACATCAGGAATAAGGCACAGATGTCCCCCCTCTTACCACTCCTTTTCAACATTGTACTTGAAGTCCTAGCTAATGTGTAGCTTGGTATGTCCATGTGACCAAATTCTGGTTAGTAAGCTATAGCCAGAGGTGATACATGCAATTTCTAGGAGGTTTCTTATGAAGGAAAGGAGCTATGTTCTTCTGTCCCTTCCTCCTTCCTGTTGGCTGGAATACAGATGTGCTGGGCAGGGCCAGAGCAGACATCGTGGGCCATAAAATGGAAACAACATGCTGACTGGGACAAAGCAGTAAGACAGAAGTTGCCCGGGTCCTTGATGAACAGGGAGCCACTGGATCAGCTCTGGACTGCTTCTTTTTATATGGAACACATGTAACTTTTATTCAAGCCGATATTATTTTGGGTTTTCTGACACTTGTAGCTTAATCTACCTTTATTTTACTTCATCAAAAATGCCAACCTTCTTTGCACCAGAGACTCCACATACAAGGTGTGCTCCAGGAAGACTTTCCCATCATTCCTGTTCCTTTCCCCTGCCTTGGTGTGGCAAATTCCTACTCATTCTTCAGATCTCTCAAGAAAGCTCCTCTTACTTCCCCTTACATTAGACATACACTTTTTAATACTCTCATTTCTTCGTTTCTCTTCATTGCACTTCATGTTATACTTACATAATTATTTGTGCAATGATTTGTTAATGTCTACCTATACCCAAAGACTGCAAACCCCACAGAAGAATGGAACCCCATCATTCTGTTTATTACTGTATCTCTCATCCCAGCATAATGTCGAGCACCCAGTATACACTCAAATATTAATGAGGGAAGGGGAGGGAGAGCAAAGGGAAAGAACCACAAGATGCTCAATGCTCAAAGGAATTCATACAAATAGGAGACTCTATTCCAGAGTTCTTCCTTTCACTCTTTACCCAGTAGCCAAAACTTCAATCTTGTATTAAAGGAGGGGAAAAAAAATCAATCATGAGATGCGGGAGGTGGCATTTTGAGTTGCTAAGAATCAAGTCCCAGTGGGGGCTTCCCCACCCTCAAATGTCACAGCAGGAACCACAAACTTGTCCTTGTCCTCGCCCCCCAAACCCTCTGCTGGGAAGGCCCTTACCTTCAGGTGGCACACCACTTCCCTCTGCCATCAGCAAGCCCCCAGCCTCCTGCCTCCTCTGTGTCAGGCCCAGGCCTTACTGACCCCCTCCTGAAGCCACAGCCTACCTCTATGTACTGGCCTCCGAGTGGCTTCAACTGCAGGCTGTTCACGCAATGCCAGAGCCACAACCAGTGAGCAAAGCTTCCACCTGGGAAGAGTGTGACCCACCGCAAGGCTCTACCACACAAGCCTAAGCTAGCAAGGCGGCCACCACAGGGCCCAGATGCAGCGCCTCATCTCTGCAGAAGCTTGGAAACCAGGAAAACATGTTCTGAAACCCTGTCTGACTCACCTGCTCACTTCTGTGGTGAACTGTGAGCTCCGGAGCTGCCCGTGTAGGCTCTCACTGACAGCCTCCGAAGGCTGGGAGTTTCTCTTGTGGCCACCACTGGAAACCCACAGCCCTTCTTTCCCTGAGCAATCCCTTCCCCACAGTCAAGAGGCAAGTGAGCAGCGTGCTCTGTGATGATGCTAAGCAGCACAGTAGAAGCTACTTGACCACAGGAAGGATCAATCCGGGCACAAACAATAGGGAAAGAAATGCCAGCCAAAGGCAACAATGCCATAAACACACACTCGTATTCACCTGGCACCATTCTTTACAAAAGGCATTTTACAAAAAAAAAAAAGGGGGTGGCATTTTACAGATACTTTATCTGAAGCCTCACAGAAACTCTGTAACGTGGATAGAAGAGATATTATTTCCACTATAAGTAAAACGTTGCAGCCACAGAGCTGGGTGCCTATCTCGATAAAGGGCTTCTTGACAGTCACACATACACAGGTTCACCTCCAGAGACATTTCTCACTGTTGCCTCCCCACCTGGATACTTCGGTTTATTCTAAGCATCTGGCACATGCCCTGTCCAGGATTCTTTGGGGGTAATTCCCAAAGTCTAACATTCCCTTGGTCGGAAAGCGTGAGCTGAGTTTATCCTTCTCTGCTGGCTACACAAGCAATCTGATCTCCCCCAAATCCTGCTGGGCGCTGTGTTTTGTTTGCGTGTCCTCTTTCCTACCCTGAAGTCAGACTCTGTTTTTCCTTCTCAGTATACCCTCCTCAGCCACCAGGACGCACCCATGGCCCCTATTCGCCCACAAGATGCTACTTCTATTGACTAAAAACATTGACTGACCTGAAGACAGCAAAGATTCGAGTCAACCCTGTGGTGAAAAACTCTCCAGGTGGCCCAGACCAAGTGGCCTCCTTCACAAAGCAGGGCCCACTGTTCAGCTGCTGGGCCCCCTGGGGCAACACTGTGGAGCATCTGGTGACACCCTAGGCCTCCACCTCTTGTGAGGAGCTAGGGTTTAATTCTTCATGAGTATGGTTATCATGCACCTTCTCTGGGCCACACACTGTGCACATATTGTTTCTAATCCTCGTAACACCGCTGTAAAGACAGTGTTAGAAACCCCATTTTAAAGTGGTGGAAACCGGGACTCCTAGAGGCTGCGTAACTTGCCAAAGGTCACCACCAGTAGGGGGCAGGGTGGGATTCGAACCTGGTCTCCCAGACGCCAGGTCTGGGCTCTTCTGGGGGTAAGTCACCACCAGCTTCCACCACGCCTTTTCCTGGCCTTCACCTCAGGGCTTCGTGAACAAACAGACTTACTGGTCAAACATACACATTAACTCATGTTTGATAAAATAAACTGCTTGGTTCACACTTGCAACCTTTTGCGCGATTTAAAAGGCTTCATAAACTCAATGAGAAAGCACAAGCTCATTTCTCATTTTACCAAATGTCATCTTCCTATTTTTCACTCATGTTTGCTTATCTGAACACATGGGAAATGTTCCTATGATCTGGCTATCACATCAATGTCTAAATTCCCCGTTCCACTTAAAGAAAAAAATGCAAATGGACTCACCCTTTCATTATGTCCTTTAGCTACAGCACAGCATTCCGATCTCAGTTACAGAACCCCCACATCCACACTGGCTGCAGGCCAGCCCTAAGGCTTGACAGAATGCAGACGAAGCATCTGGGAACAGATGCATTTGCTGCACACACTTTAAATTTAATCTGTCCCCAAAGAAATTAATATCACACCTTACGCAAGGAGTAAAATATTGGGGGTGGGGGACTGTTTGGGGGAAGGAACAATAAGTAATTTTCACATTTAATAAATGTGATCCTTGAGCATTTTAAATACCAGTGCATACCAAGTTGACATAAACATCTGGTACCTATTGCACATAATTTCCAGCACACAGATTCCCCATATCACCCAGGGTACTAATGAGGAGCGTGTGTTCAGCTGCAATAAAAGTGGTAGAGATGCAGAGGGAATCAAGGGGTAACATTATAGCCTGGGACCAAGACATTGCAGTGGGGAGATTTTATTCCAACAACACCATTGGCTAATAAGGGTTTCTGTTATTGTCCCAGGGGGAATTCTGCAATGCTGTCAGCTGTGAAGAGGGACAAACTCCCACAGATTGTACGCCTGGGCACTGCAGGATCTATTCGGCCCCTGAGCTGAAAATTCCTTCTACCCTCATGGGATGCAAGAATCTGTAGGAAAGGGCACCCAAGATGATTTCTCGGCCAATAGGACAGCCTGGCTCTAAGTGAGCGTCCTGCAAGGGAATGTGACAAATGCCAGGATATGATGCAAAAGCAAAGCTCCAGGAAAAAACACCTGGAAGGCCTGAGCTCAAGAGTGCCTGCAGCATACACAACATATGCTGGTGTTTATACCATCTCAAATTACAACACTTTGGAGATACAGCCCCTTGGGGATGGAACTGTGGAATTCATCAATATTAAAATCCAAAGGGGGCCCTTCTACCGAAGTCCCACCTAGATTTTTCAACAATAAAACCTGGCTTAAGGCAAAAGCTTATCCTTGGTAGGAAAGAGACAAGCAGAAGAGTTTCTAGTATTCTAAAACCTGTAATGCGTATTTCTCAGAAAAAAACCAGCCAGATTTTTCTACAGCACAACTCCTTAGACATGTCTTATCATAGTTTCATCCTCCAAGTGAATACCTAAATCCAGACCTTCCTCTTGACAAACGAACCCTCTTCCAAGAAGTCAACTGCCAACTCGTTGGGCCAAAAGCCAATGCATATTTGTATACTGTTGCTTTCAAATCATGGTGCAACCATACTGAAGAATTTCCTGTGTTCAAGTTGTGTTTTTAAAAGTTCAAAAAGAAACAATAGGAGGGCATCTTTAAGAATTTAAATTCTCAAAGTGTTGGGAAGTGCCAGGTTATAAAGAGCACTCACTCTTCCACCTAAGCAAGATATCACACACAACCAAGAGTATCAGAGGGGACTCATGCTGCTCTCTGAGGAAGTGGGGTTTTCTCGTGTTTTTTATAATCTGAAGAGAACAGGCAACTGAGGAAGTATGTTCCAGAAGTCACCACTAGGCACAGCAAGAGAAGAGTCCCTGTATCAGGTGGTTACAGGAGGAGCACTGGACCAGGAAAATGAGAGCCACCATTTTAAATCCAGATCTGCCACTTACTAGTTGCTTAACCTTATCCTTAAGCTTCCCATAATCTCTTTCTCTCTTATTTTATGAGAGGCTCATAGATCATGAGACACTATACATGCCAATGCATTACAAATTTCAAGTACTATTAGAGACATAAAGTTCCCTGAGGGGAAGAGAAATAAATGAATGAAAAAATTTTCTCCGTTGAAAAAAATGTTTTCTTTAAGAGTTTTTAGAGTGATTAAAATATCTATGATAAGATGTTCTTATACTACTCCCTAGCCACTACTCCCCAAAAATTATTTCTAGGGATTGCAGTGGAAAGATTTAAAATAAAACTATGTGCAATATTAGAGTAAAAATTCCTGTTCTCTGAGCAAATTTTGGAAGTACAATTCCCAAACGTGAGAAGAGTCCATGTTTCTGCTTCCAGGGAATTTCCAAAATCCAGAGAGTAATCTGGCATCATCTTGGCTGACTTTCCTCTTATTTACTTTCAATCTAGAAGATGAAAAGATGTTCCTCTTCTGATGAGATCTAAAGGAAGCGAGGAATAAAGGGGACACTGGCTCCCCTTCAGTACTCATTTATGGGGAGATCAGAATTCATGGATGGAAATTATGGGATGTTATTGCCATAACAAATGGCTCAGCACTGAGACCAAGAACAAATCTGAAGACTGGAAGGATGGAAGAAAATGGAATCTGTTTTCTCTTGTGTGAGTCTGAGATACACAAAATCATTAAAAGAAAGTCTACTTCTTTATTTAAAAAAAACATAATTGATCTGGATTCAAACTATTAAACACAATTTAGTCATGTAACCAATAAAAATTATAATTTGATTCCTACCAATGCAGTATTTTCTGGCAAAGTGAGACTTGCAGTGCTAGAAAGCTGCCCCACATTAACCCTGAGGGAGGACATTTCACCAAACCTGTTCATCAGTCAGACCTCACCTTAAACCTAAGAGAGTCGCTAACCTGATTTTCTCTTTTTTTACCTCTAGCAAACTGATTATCTGATGATAAAGAAAGAAAAAGATGGGAGGAAACAGAGGTAAGGATGTGCAAAGAAACACAGAGGTACAACATGCTACTGTGAGCATTCTCTGGGACTGGTGAGCCCTCAATTAGGGCTAGGGTTCAGGGTCTGGGTAAGTGGCAAGACAAGAAGCTGTAAGTGGAGGTATGGTCAGGAAGGATTGAAGGAGAAAACCACAACTGCTGGAGTTGAATCAAAGCCTGTAACCACTGGTCCTGACTATACCTAGGAGACAAGAGATTAAAAAGAAAAATCTACCAACTTTTGTTCTGGCCATGTAAAATATTACTAATTACAGCCATGTGTACAAACTGGGCCATGAACTAAATAAAATACACTGACTTTAAGGATTTTATATATAATCAAGGCATTCAACAATTGGTTGTTAAAGGCATGAAGGAAATGTTTAACATGAATGCCAAATGATCAAGCATCAATGTATACGTCAAACTCAATTACAATAATAAACCATATTCCTTCCTCTTCAAGCTAGGCAGCTCACTGCTCAAGTGTTTCTGTTAAGAGGGAAACAGAGCTGACGGTTTGTAGAGAAATCTATGAACAACCGGTGTGCTGTTACTTCTTTCACTGTGAAGTTAAAAGGTTCAGGAAAATCTATGGAGCTGGTGTTTCCAGAGTCTGCAACAGTTATGGGTCAATCAAGTGGAACCGTTGATAAGACCGCTAGGTGCAGACCAGGGAACAGGAGGGTGGTGCCCAGCTAAGTAGTCCTGGCTCAGAGCCACATTTTCCTACCTGATTAAATTAAGAGACTCCATAAACCTGTTATACCTATTATACTTTTCCTTTATAGCCAATGTCAGTTTTTACTTATAAATCCATTTGGGCATTTGTTTGTGTGCCATTCATTAATTTGGGTATATGTCTTATGTCTTCTACTTAGCTGGAAACCACATGAGGGCAATGACCATGCATGTTTCTTGTGCTTATCCTCTATCTATGCCGGAGCCTGGCACAGTGCCTGGCATGTGGCAGATGCTCACAAATACTAGTTGGGTGAAGAATTCCTCAAACAACCAAAACCCTAATTCTCTATAGACCATGAAGCCAACTGTCCCAGGTTTGTGTCTCAGCCCTGCCACGCTTTAGCTTTGTAACCTGGGGCAGTTACTTAACCACTCCATGTCTTCGATTCTTCATCTACACATTGGGGATAATCACAGTATCTGCCCCATAAAACAGTTCTTAGGATTAACTCATTTTTATGATCATATGAATATAATTATTATTACCATCTCTCCAG
This sequence comes from Eumetopias jubatus, assembly GCF_037043125.1. Taxonomy (NCBI): domain Eukaryota; kingdom Metazoa; phylum Chordata; class Mammalia; order Carnivora; family Otariidae; genus Eumetopias; species Eumetopias jubatus. Next base: position 30,233,885 of record NW_028274810.1, on the reverse strand, counting down.
CTATGGCACGTGTCCTGAAAAAAAAAAACAACTTTTAAATCGATCTCAACCTCCTTTTGCATTAGGAATCACAGAACATTAGAGCTTACAGGAGACTGGGTTCCATGTAGATCAGTGTCCTCACTGTCACCCACAGGGCGAAGGGAGTTCTATGGCATATTTCATTACATTGCTCTTTGTGTTACTGTGCTTCACAGATACTTTTTTTTTTTATAAATTCAAGGTTTGTGGCAACCCTGCGTTGAGCAAGTCTATCAGCAGCATTTTTCCAACAGGATTTGCTCTCTTCATGTCTCTGTGTCACATTTTGGTAATTCTTGCAACATTTCAAACTTTTTCATTATTATATTTGTTACAGTGATTTGTCATCAGTGATTATGACTCATGGAAAGTTCAAGTGATGGCTAGCATTTTTTAGCAATATTTTTACATTAAGGTATGTATATTGTTTTTTTTAAAAAACATAATCCTATTGCACACTTAACAGACTATAGTAAATTATAAACATAACTTTTATATGCACTGGGAAACCAAAAATTTCATTTGACTTGCTTTACTGTGATAATGGCGTTATTGCAGTGGTCTGGAACCGAACCCACAATATCTCCGAGGTATGCCTGTATAAACTAGTTGGTAAAAAGGCCTTCTGTTCCAATCCTTCCTAGTTTTCAGACAAGTCCTGCCATGACTTCTGGTCCTAGAGATGCAAAATTAATGTACCAAGATAGGTCTGACCAGGGTCCCCAGTTTTAGTGGCTCTACTCCTAGAAAATTCCTGATCCACTGTGTATTGACCATACTCAAAAACAATTAAAAGAAAAAGAAAATTCCTTATTCAACCCAAATGTCATGCTACATAGTCCTTTATTATTGATATACTCAACTACTTCTAGAAAGGAAATTGAGGGGCTTGTAAGAAAAAATTTTAAATGGGCTTAGAAACCCACTGAAGCTGCCAATCAATTAAAAAGTGGCAATGACAAAAAAGAAATCTCACCAAAGAATTTAGTTAAAGGAAACTACTTCATTTGAGCACCTCACCTAGTTCTGAGGTTCCTAGTAGCCAAGGTAAAAGAGAAAATGTGATGCTTATAAGATCTCATTAAAAAAAAAAAAAATCTCATAAAAAAGAAAACAAGTCAGCTCTTTGGATAAGAAAATATTTTTCCAAAGTCTGAATTTCAGAGGCCTGTGATAATGCAAGGATCAGTGATTTCAAGCGTTATTTTACAAAAAGCATAGGTGCATGACTTTTCATATATGTTTCATTAAAAATAAAGGGAATATACTCTACAGTGAATTTCCTTCAGGGGTCCAAGTAATACTCTCTGATATGCACGCACAAAAACTTCTTTTCTAGAATTGGAAGTTTTTTTGTTTTTGTTCGTTTTTTGTTTTTACTTTTTAAACCAATAACTTACATCAATGCATGTATAAAGGCAAAAAACAAAATGGCATTAGTTTGCTAAAGGCATTTGGAGGATTTTCTGATCTTGCTTTTTATTTTTTATTTTTTTTAAAGATTTTGTTTATTTGACAGAGAGAGACACAGCGAGAGAGGGAACACAAGTGGGGGGGTGGGAGAGGGAGAAGCAGGCTTCCCCGCAGGGGCTCGATCCCAGAACCCTGGGATCATGACCTGAGCCGAAGGCAGACGCTTAACGACTGAGCCACCCAGGCACCCCGATCTTGCTTTTTAAAAACAAGCCATTCAATGAGCCCAAAGTTTCAGATTTTGGGGGCACCTGGCTGGCTCATTCAGCAGAGCGTGTGACTCTTGAGTCCCACATTGGGTGTGGAGGTTACTTAAAAAAAAAAAATCCTAAAAAAAAAGGTTTTAGATTTTGCTATGCTGGGTCCATAAGCAAACTCTGAAAAGATAAAATCTAAACGGAGTTATCAGTTTAACACTAGGCTAGAAGGGAGGGGTTTGATTCAACCAAACTGTATTTAACCTAAAGACAAATATAAAAAATTATTGTACTGCTGTTTAACAAACTCCCCCCAAAATTTAAAGCTGAGATAAATGAGATACCTGTTCAGAAACCACATCTACTAAGCATGCTCATGACAAAACTCTACACACAGTTAAAGTACTGTCAAACACACATCTGTATCTGACAAAGCAACCTTTCAGAACAGATGTGTCATAGGATGTTTCAAAGCTTAACTTTTTTTTTTTTTTTTTAAGTTTGTCACATTTAATCAAAGCAATTTCTGTTTTTCGGAAATCTGTGTGTTACTTGGGGGGAAACTTTTCTTCAGTGTTTTTCCACTCTGGATCAACTAGCTCCTCTCTTTTCCTCCCAAGTGAACCTTCGGAAACCACTCTGCCACAGGGAATTCACCTTTTCTCACATGGAGACAAGCTCTAATACTTTCAAATGGTCAATTTGAAAATGTAATCCTTTGCATGCCAATTCCTAAAACAAAAAGGACTTTGTTTCAAGATTTGCCCAGAAAAATGTACCAAAGCTTAATCTATTATTTAAAGTAATAATTAATTCCTTTGCCTGATATTTAATATCATATTCCCTTCCCTTCCCCCACCCCCTTACTTCATCTGGCCCAAAGAACCACCGTACCACCATACAATAAAGGCTTCATTTATTCAGCACTGACTGGTAATGAGATATCCCACATAAGCAAATCTTCCAAATAGGTAAGGTTTGCCTCCTTTCAAGAAAGAGACTTAAGTCATTTTTATGGGAAATCTACCTAAAAGGTACTACACACATAATTATTTCCTGGCCACCCTAAATATTCTCAGCATCCTGAATATCACTAATTTTTTTTTTGAGGACTTGGAGGTCATCATTATGAATAGTAATTACAACTTATTAAAATTCAGTATGGTATTTCAGTTTTTGTCTCTACAGCAAATGGTCCCATATTTGTGTTTTATACTTCTGCCTATACTTTTTTTTTAAAGATTTTATTTATTTGTCAGAGAGAGAGAGACAGAGTGCAAGCACAAGAAGGGTGAGAGGGAGAGGGAGAAGCAGGCTCCCCGCCAAGCAAGGAGCCCTATGTGGGGCTCAATCCCAGGACCCTGGGATCATGACCTAGCCGAAGGCAGACGCTTAACCAACTGAGCCACCCAGGCGTCCCCTTCTGCCTATACTTTTTAAACTTCTGTTTTTCTACACTGGCTGCAGGTCTGTCTCTCTGCTCCAAGCCCATCACATGTCATCTTCCACACTCCATTCTAAGTCAGCAGCTTGGATGAGGGCCATCCCACCTACAGAGTAACCTCTATGGACTTCTGACAGCTATCTTCCTTGGAACACACCAAATGTTTTGGTTTCCTTCATGTGCGACGGATGCACAGACCTGCTATAAAAGTGACACTGTATGACAATATTAGCAACCATCTTAGTGACACTGTCCACACTGATCTAATCTGAATGGCAAGCCATCAAAGAAAGTGAAGCTTATGCACTAAGGGCGAACTGCTAGGAATTTGGTTCACACAAAAACTGTGCTAAAGGGGCCCTAATCTTCTATTACTCTGGGGCTTCAAGCATTTTAGAAGTATTATCTTTTCATGAGGAGGAGAAAACAAGTATATGACTGGGTCTCCTGTGTGTGTATACTCTTTATTTTTCAGGATGAACGGATAGTAACCTGCACGTCCCAGGTTAATTACGATTTTAGCATCATCTGCACATTCTTCTACACTAGAGTTCTTCAACAGAACTTGCAATCACTATTCCTTCTCATCTTCACTCCGCCACCAGTCCTAGAGAACACTGTCACTGCGATCGGACACTGCTACCAGTAGTCCCAGTTTTGGGTCAGTACAAATGATCCATTGTGTACAGTACAGTGGAGGGCAGGCTGCATGCTGGACAGTGCCATGTCACAAAGAAAACATACAAAGCCACCAAAAAAGCCCCTCTATTGATATTATCGGCAGCTTTCTAAAACCAGGTCATGACACGGAATCTTCCCCGCCTTCTGATGTTAGTTAGAAACATGGGTCAGACTGCCCTCTCTGCAAACCATGATTATGTTTAAAAAAAAAAAAAAAAGGCAGATACTGAGCAGCTTAACAGACTCAGAGGCTCACGTTTTAAAGCTCTTTTCTGAAATGAAAGTGTTTCTTTGCCCCAGAGATAACTCATAATTTATCCTAAATTTTGACCTTTTTTACTGTAAAAAAGCATAGGAAGTTGCATGGAAACAATGAATGGAAGTGCACTTTTTTATTAAACAAGAACAGGAAACTTTCAGTAGTTTATGGTAAAACTACATATTTGAGCCAAAGAGAAAAATTAAACTATGCTCTTTTAACTCCTAATTTTTCACCCTCTCCCATCCAAAACATACAAGAACATGCAGAACTGACAACCCATGAAACACATCTCGAGACCAAGAAAAAATGAACATTTACAAGCTTCAAAAATATATTTTCCCCAAATTATTTAATGAGCCTCTTCACACGGGCCTACACCTACTTATTCTATTATTGCATGGCTCAAATGAGTCATAATAAAACTCTGGAATATTAAAGACAATAAGTGAGGAAATTCCAGAAAATATAAAAACTATTTCAGGGAGCCAAAACAGAACTGTATTTATTTTTCTATCCTAATGCATAGGAATGAATAAACCAGCAAATAAAACAGGCACTCACAAAAGTAAACACACATCTGGATGCAGTTCTGCAACATAAAGTCTTCCAAATTTACCACCTCCTCCATGCTAGAAAAATTATTTCCCTAAACAAAGTTAACCCCAAGCACCCCTCCACCCAACTCTGAGAACCTTCTACTATACCAATTCAAAAACAGGTTATTTTTGAATCCATGACACCCAACACAGCAAATGACACTTAACAGGGGCTCCATGAATGTTACAGAAAGGAAAAGCCCACGTGTAATTTTCATTCACTTTAGTCTTAATCCAACCCTGTCCAGGTCATGGCTCCAACTGCACTAAAAACATAGCCCTTCCCTGAGCCTCAGTTTTCTCATCTTTAAAATAGGGGTAATACTTATCCTGGCTAACCCCCAGGGTTATTATGAAAGAAATGAGATCATGCATTTAAAAGTTGTTTTTTTTTTTATTCGATCAGGAAGCCCTATAAAAACATAAAAATATTACCAATAAATATATGAAAAATCAGTAGAAAAGAACATCCTTTCTCCTCACAGGCCTACCCTCTCTCTTTAAAAAAGCAGCTCCCAACATACAATAACAGACCTTAAGAACAAAGAGGAAAGAAGGCTTATCTTGGGGATAGAAGCTGCAGGTTCTAGTCAGCTCTGCCAGGAACAAGCTGCTTGACCTGGGCCACCTGTAAACTAGGGCTAATCCTGCCTATGCTGCCAAAGCTAACTAACGTAACGGAGAGCAAAGAATTCTACAAGCTTAAAAGCAAGATACCTATAGGAAAGACTGATCAATTAGAACTGCCTAACAAAAATGCTTGGACTTTCATGGCTTTATTATAAAATAGGATGACAAGGAAAGAAACTGCCTGTGGCAAGACCCATCCTAAAAGACCCTCCCTGAAAGAAGACCAAGAAAGACAATGGAGTGGAGAAGCCTCCACAGTGGAAGTGCAAGTCAAGTATTTATTATGTAAAGGGACGGGGGCTTTAGAAGTAGGAACGCTGAGAAAATAACTATGCATTAGAACCCCTTTGAGTCCAATTAAACTTGTAAATTGACATACGGGGTCAGATTGTCTCCATTCCTGGTTAAGAGAGAGGCAAGCAACCCTAACTCTACATGTGCATGCCCAGCATTCCAGAACAAACTGCAGCTCATGCAGAAAGCAGCAGGAGAGTAAGAGGAGAAAACAGATCAACAAACTACAACAGATTGGTGACTTAGTAATTAAAAAGAAAAAAAGAAAACCGATTTGAAAGTTCAACTCGAGGCTGAATTCCTATCAGAAAACTACTGGAGGCCAAAGCCTACATCTGCATAATACTTTAAATCTGAGGCTGGTCTTTGGAAAAACATTTGACAAAGATTATCAAAACATCTATTTTTCTTTCTTTCTACTCATTTTTCTCCATTATTTTTCATATTAACCCCTGAGCTTCACTCACCACTCCTGCTTTCTCAACTACAGTAAGCAAATACATATAAATAGGGACTGGATAGACACTGTATAACATATTTTTCTATATCTATTCTTTTTTTTATCAGATATTTCTCTTTTGTAATTGCGTGAATGGCAAATATTCACACAGCTAACAGCCAACAAAATGAGCTGGTGCACAATGCTGATGTTGGAATCATCCTAACAGTGATTAGACAGTGTCGGATTCTCCTTGGATTCCAAAATGCTCACTTTAAAGTGAGCATACCACCAGTTCCACCTGTGGGGTCTTTCTGGGATTTTATTTTGAAAATCACCAGAGACTGTGGTTCACACCTATTGGCCTCAACTGAAACTTTAGACTCATGCTATAAGCATTAACATTCAAGTACAGCTTTACCCGGTGGGAGCACATTAAGAGCAAAAGGAAGCTTTAAGAAATTTAATTACATGTATTTTTTATATCCCTCTATGTAAGCAGAATAAACCGTCCTTATTTTACCACTTTTTCCCCTAAATTAAATACAGAACTTCAACTATAGGAGCATATGATTATTTTTAATTACTCCCATATAACCGTTTCTTATTAAAGAAAACATCCTCATGTCACCACATATGAATCCATCTAATCACTGAGTACCTTATCATTTATCATCTCATCAACTATGCATTTGACAAAATCAAACTGTGGCCCTAGGTAGTGAAAATCACTGGCCTCGCTAAGAACTCAAGAACCCAGTATACAACAAGAATTCTAGTTATGCATTTGCTTTAAAATGAGAACAATAACTTTTAACTCCACCTTAGGCTGTGGACTTTGCTTCTAATGTGGTGGAGGAAAAAAACTACCACGAGGTCTAATTCCGGTTAGCATTAGTGTGTTAATGCAAATCCCTAGCCATCTGATAGTATTTTTACAAACAAAGCATCATAAAGAACATTATGTTCAAAAGGCATGGAAATTGTGCTTTTCCAAGGTCCATATTTGACAATCTTCAGGAGAAGATTGTAGATATCAGCACAGTGTAATATGTGAGATGTAATCCCTCTTCGTGACAAGGTCACTTGCAAAAGAACACTCTGACCTTGGCAAAGTTCTCAAAAATTTAGACAAATAGGAACTGCAAGAAGTGTTTTTGTTATTTCATTGTTGGTGTTTGTTTTCAAATATTGCCTGTCTTAAATCACCTCCTTGATTTTTTTTTCACCTCCTTGATTTTTAAGCTGGAAAGGATGCAAATGTCTGAGTTACTGTAGTCACCTTTCTCCCGCTGCTTTTAAGTGCCTATAAAGCAAGCTCTGTAGACACCAATCTTAAACTGTGCTGGCCTTGCCAGGACAAATGTTGGCCCATGTATTCCAGCAAGGCCATGAGTATTCTGAAGGTCAAACAAAATACGGATTATTTCCAGTCAGAAAGGAAGTCTTTGCTTTCTGGAAGGTGGCCCCCAGCTCAGCCTTGACTTGGTATGCTACAGGGCAAGTAAACCAAAAACTGGAAAAAGCCTTCATTTTTAATCAGTACTTTCTGAAAAATGCGACTGATAACAGGGAGAGAATGTGAATGTACCTGATGTTCACAGTTCCCTCTCTCTTGGCTTTTCTCCTTTTACAGATGCATATACACATGTTTGAAATAATACTTCGCTAACGAAGTTTCAATGCAAACTACAGAATGTCAATTTGGATTCCTGCACCATTCATGAAAAAGGTTTCACACATCACTTAGGGTTTTCCTCCTATTTACCAAACAAGTTTCTGTAAGTCCTGCCCATAGTAAATAATATCCTAGTGATAATGGTCCTAAAACAGAAAAAGTGTGTGGGGGGTGCTTTTTGATGTCTACTTTTCATAAAGGGCTAAAAACCTAATTGTTTTCAAATACTAAGGTATAAGACCCATTGGACCAGTTGCGATTTGCACGCCTATGGGGCAAACATAATATTCTCTTTCTTTGGCACATTGAAACAGAAAGAAATCTCATCTGCCTTTTTTGCAGATGAGGAAACTGAGGCCCAGAGAAATTAAGGGACAGTTTAGCTTGGCTGTCAGCACCTACCACAACACAGCACCACTCTCTTCTGGGGTCTGGTAATCCAGAAGGGCCTTCTGCATCCCCAGCTCTGGCACCTCATCTTCACTCCCCGTCCCTAACATGCTGAAGGCCCACCTAGACTTTAACACTCACCCTAATGGTCTTCACTGCCTCCATGAAGCCTCTCTCAGCTAGACGAACCTCGTCCCTTCCTCTGGATTCCTGCAACAGGCTGGTTCCTCTCTGATGGGCACACATCATAGCACCAAGCTGCATAATTCCCCCCGCATCTAAGCATATTAGAGTCAAGTGTTTTCTTACTAATCCTGCCCAGCCCCTAGACAGGACCTCGTACATAGTAAGTACTCAATAAATACTTGTTCAATGGAATTACTTGGGTGATGAATGAATAAAATGGCATTTCCAAGGTTCCACAGCAAGTGGGCAACAGAAGCAAAAATAAAACCCAGGCTTCATGAGGACCAAATGCAGCTGGTACCATGCCACCATGAAAATCCACGGCTGCATTTGTTTTCATGTGTGTGGTGAGCTGTGTATTGTGTTGTGTGCGCACACACACAAGTCCTCACAACCAAGCAAAGAACAGGTGAGACTTCTCACATTAACTAAGCTTTGGTTTTTTAGTAAATGTCCCCCACAACCTTAACCTTAGCTGTTATTTTATATCAAAATTCTAAAACACTGGATCATTTCCTCTTTTTCCCCAGCTTTTTTTAAAGTAAAGTTTAGGACAGCAGGAAAACTGCTGAGCTGAGACACAGAGAAAAGCTGACTCTGCACATGCCTCATTGTTTTCTATTTTCATCCAGCACAGTTGTGGCTGGAAACCAGCGTTTAGGATTCCCGGTGGACCTGTGTCCCTGGTGTTTCAAAACGTTACACTTCATACACTACTCAGAAAGGTGTGAGGCAATTGAGTATGTTCTCTCATATATATCATGTATCTTTGGGGAAGTAAGCAAAATATATGTTTGAGGAAAGGAGGAGAAAAAAGCGACCAAGGGAGTTTTCGGAGATGTAATTACACATACACAAGTGGGACCTTCTGTGTGTGTGTTTTGGAGGTGGGAAGTTTAATGTAAGCGTTGACTACATTTGTGCTTGTGACTTTTATATACATACTGAATCACCACACACTTGAGCACACATCTGTTAAAAATGCTGACACATTTACTGTGAGAACATTATTTACTCTATAAGGGATTTGTATTTCATTGTTTTTTTTTTTTCAGGTTTTCTTAACTTTCCTCCTCAAATATATTCGATAACTTCTTTTTAAATTTTTGGTTATTTTACCGTCAACAGGATCCTCCTACGATCCATGGACACAAGTCATTTTGCCAGAAGAGCAGAACTGATTCCTCTTTCCAAAGTGCTCAACTTTCGCCTCTGGGAGGAAAGGCTGTTCACACCTACTTCAGGGGACCTACAAATACAGAGTCCTTCCTTGGAAGAGCTCAAAACAACCCTTCAATTCTGACCATCGCCCCACTCCATCATCCCTGTACAGAGGGCCACTTCTCAAAGAGTTAAGGCACCCCACAGGTTGAAAATAACCTCTGACCCATACGGAAATGAAAACTCAAAGGTAGCAGAGAAAATCTTTCCACTGAAGGCCATTCTCCTCTTGGGGGGAGGGCCTCCAGAGTCAGCTGCATCTAACATACAGCCTTTCCTGGTGGTGATTTATTTTTTTAGCATGATACTAAATCCACAGCCCACAATAGCAGGACATTGCTGTCAGGGCACCAAGGTCTCTCAGTATAGCCGCTCTCACAGCCTCCTGAAGTCATGAATCATACTCCTAAGCATGATGACAGAGATAGAGGCGCACCCCACCCCACCCCCAATCTAGAGGATGCCCGCTCTTTCTTTCTCTACTCACGCGACGATGCATTATTTCAAAGACATTTTACTTCCTATAATTTTTCTCCTTAAAGACTTTAAGAAGGGAATGGACCGGCTTCAGGACAATGGGGGAAGAGACACTGAATTGGTAATCAGAAGACAAGGGTTCAAATTCTGAATTGGCTCCTTAGAAGCCATGTCACTTAAAGCAAGTCACAATCTCTTCAAGTCTTAGTTTCAGATACATGGTAATAGCAGCACATTTTTCTTGGGATTGTTAAAAGATTTTAATGAGATAATACATAAGAAAGTACCTAGTATGTATTAGATAGTTACTAACCTTTTGCCTATAAGGCAATCATAATGCTCAGTTAATACATTTCAGAGGGTGTGACCATTCAATAATAAAGGCCAGTAAGAATATTCTGAGGCCTTTGAAAATATTCTCAGCCAGGTTTGGGTAGCAACTGAAGTGGCCAACACCTCTGTAAAGGTATTACACCATAACTGTGATTACACCATAACTTTACAACATAACTGTAAAGGTATTACACTGTTACAGGTAGAGGTGTTAACTGCCACAGTATTTACAAGAGAGAAATACCAGAAATAACCTAAATGTTCATGAGGGTACATCTGTACCACCAAATATATACACTGCAGTTAAAATAGTGTTATTTATACTGACAGAAACATCTTAATGACATATTAAGCATTTTTTAAAAAACCATAGAAAAGCATGTAAAGAATGATACAACTTATTAACTCCCTAAAACTATGTGTAGATGTACATAAGTGCACAGAGGAAAAGGACTGAATACATAATTCTACCTGTAAATAGTTCTTACCTATGGTGGGGGCAGTGCTGGACTGGGGTCAGGCTGCTGAATGGGCACTGGGACGCTGCTCTGCGTCTCTTTTATTTAACTTTTTACCATGCACATGTGTTTTAAGTACAAGTCGCATAATGAACACAGTTTTATTTTATGATTAAACACTAAAAACACATACTCTATCATATAAATAATTCTGATTAAAACCAACACTGGTGGAGTAGTTTTCTGCTCTGGATGTCTTATTTGGGGCAGCGTCATATGCGGTTCAAAGAAACCACCACTCCAGTGTCTCCGTAGGCAGCAGAGAACCCTACTCTACTCCACTTGTGTGATAACAGCCTCTCCTCCACTTGAGGGCTTTGGTGCCACTTCCTCCTCCTCTGTGGCCAGTGACCCAGCAGACCCAGGTCTTGCCTGGGCTCAGTAGCAGGCAGTAGTGAAAACATCTGGCTTTGACTCCTCATTCTGCATTGTGCCACCTGAGACTTTGCTTCGGTTTTCTCATTTGTAAAATGGGGACATACCTATACCTTGCAAGGCTGTCACAGGAATTATACGACACATGCTAACGTGCCCAGTAAAGGGCAGCTTTTAACATCACTATTATTAACAAGGCAACGGTATGGGTCTCAAGGTCAATTCTCATCTGTAAAATGAGACCCCAATATTTGATTATTTTGAAAGCTTCCAGCTATAATATTCTAAGAACATATAATAAAGTAGAAAAGTAGACAAACATGCTGAAAGGTGCAGCCAGGTATCTGGGACCAGAGAGATGAGACAACCTCCGAGGCAGGGCCTTGGCAATGATGTGACTTGTGTGACTGTTATAACATCACGGGGTAAGAAGAAAAGAGGGTAAGAGAAGCTTTTGTTTTCCAGTCTAGAAGACTTAGAATTTAGAGAGAAAATAGAAAGACACACAGAGAAACATATTCATATTCTTCTACTGCCAAATAGAAAACATTTTCAATATCCCCTAACACCTGCTGGTACGAGTACCTAGTACCTAGTATCTGCTGGGAATAACAAAGCATTACAAAACAGGGCAGCTTAGTGTGACTGGCCCAAACACAGCCTTCAACCTCCAACCTGCTCAACATTCTGGGACAGAAGTTCAAGTTAAATCCTTTTAGAACCAATAGTATCTCTATACAACTACATCTATCTTTTGGGGCTCAGTTAAAATTCCACCTCCCGTGTTAACCTCTCAAACCGTCCCCATTAAAAGCCATCTCTCTCTTTGAATTCCCATTGACTTTGTTCTTCAGCTTTCTCAATTTCTACTTTACGTTACAGTTCTTTGCATGCCTGTTTTACCTCCCTTACAGGGCCATAAACTCCCCTGTAAGCTGAATAATGTTCCAGTCAGTCACCCACTCACAAACATTTACTGAGCACCTAGGTATCATCCAAACCATGAGGGATACAGAAATAGTAACACTTTCTCGATCTTCAAGGAGCTCGCGGTCTGATGAAAAGATGGGCAAGTGAAAAATTTCAACCACCAAGGTGCTACGGGGACATGGAGAAGGAACCTCCCTAATCTACCTCAAAAGATGGAAGATGAAAGTGTCAAAAAAGTCTTCCAAGCAGGTAATGTCTGAGATAATTCTTCAGGATTAGTTAAGGGGTGCCTGACTGGCTCAGTCGGAAAAGCATGCAACTCTTGACCTCAGGACTGTGAGTTCAAGCACCACACTGGGTATAGAGGTTATTTAAAAATAAAATCTTTAAAAAAAGAAAAGAATTAGTTGAAGCTACCCAAGCAAAAAGGAGAGGAAAGGACAAATATGTACTAAAATCAAGAGAGGGGGTGCCTGGCTGGCTCAGTCAGTAGAACATGCAACTCTCGATCTTGGGATCATGAGGTCAAGCCCCACGATGTACGTAGAGCTTACTTTAAAAAAAAAAAAATAAATCAATCAATATAGGTACATCTACTCTGGAGAACTGGGTGGCAGTTTCTTATAGGCTAAGCATATACTTACCATACGATGGAGCAATTGCACTCCTAGGTATTTATACAAGAAAAATTAGAACATATGTCCACAACATGACATGTTTGCAAATGTTCATCCATTTTTTTCATAATAAAAGGGAACAACCAAATGCCCATCAACAGGTGAATGAATACACAAATTGGGGTATAGCCATACAATGGATATTCTCAGCATCGAAAAGGAAGAAACTACTCATACGCAGAACAATTTAACTCAAAAACATTTTGCTGAGCAAAAGGAGCCAGACTCAAGGGAGTACATGAAATTCTGGAACAGGCCAACCTAACCTATCACGATAGAAAGCAGGTCAGTAAGTGCCTGGGACAGGGATATTGACTACAAAGGGACAGGAGAACTGGGGGGAAGGAGGGGAGCGATATAAAAAAATCTGTATCTTCCATAACTTGATTGCAGTGGTGGTTAAAGAAGTATATACATTATCAAAACTCATCAAACTGTACCATTAAAATATATGCATTTTAGTCCATGTAAATTTTACTTCAATAAAGCTGACTGATTTTATTTTTTTAAAGACTATTTATTTATTTATTTATTTGCGAGAGAGAGCGCATGTGCAAGCATCTGTGTGAGCAGAGGGGAGGGGCAGAGAGGGAGGCAGAGGGAGAGGAAAAGAATCCCAAGCAAATGGCACTGAGTGCAGAGCCCCACGAGGGGCTCAACCTCACATCCCCTGAGATCATGACCTGAGCCGAAACCAAGAGTCGGATGCTCAACTGACTGAGCCACCCAGGCACACCCACCCCCAATAAAGCTGATTTAAAAAAAAATATATATAGCACAGTGTTTAAGAACACAGACTCTGGAGGGGCGCCTGGGTGGCTCAGTCAGTTAAACGTCTGCCTTCGGCTCAGGTCATGATCCCAGGGTCCTGGGATCGAGCCCCGCATCGGGCTCCCTGCTCAGCAGGGAGCCTGCTGCTCCCTCTCCCTCTGCCTGCTGCTCCCCCTGCCTGTACTCTCTCTGTGTCAAATAAATAAATAAAATCTTAAAAAAAAAAAAAAGAAACACAGACTCTGGAGCCAAGCGCCTGTTCTATGACTAGCTGGCTATGTAAGAGTTAACCAGTATTATTATTATTATTAGCATTAGCATTCATATTCATATTCCAGGCAGAGGGAAGAACACAAGCAATGGTCTAGAGGTAAGAAACAGCATTGTAGTGTAGAGACTACAACAATTTAGTGGTGTGGAACATAAATTAAGAGGAAAGACATGAAGGGGATGAGATCAGAGAAGCAGAAAGGGTCAAGGTTACTCCTCTCCATGTCTTCATGCCTAACAGAGAGCTTCTGACACAACCAATCAAATGTTTATTTTTTTTAAAAACTGATGAACATATCAGAAGATACTACTTGAAACCCACCAGGATGGCTATTATCAAAAAGACAAATAATAACAAGGGTTGGCAAGAATGTGGAGAACTAGGCCCTCATATATTGTGGCTGGGAATGTAAAATGTAACCACTGAGGAAAATAGCTTGGCAGTTCCTCAAAAGGTCAGACATGGAGTTACCATATGAGCCAGCTATTGCACACCAAGGTATACATATGCCCAAGAGAAATAAAAACATATGCCCACATAAAAACTTGTAACACAAATGTTCTTAGCAGGGGCACCTGGGTGGCTCAGTTGGTTAAGCAACTGCCTTCAGCTCAGGTCATGATCCTGGAGTCCCGGGATCGAGTCCCACGTCGGGCTCCCTGCTCAGCAGGGAGTCTGCTTCTCCCTCTGGCCCTCTTCCCTCTCGTGCTCTCTATCTCTCATTCTCTCTCTCTCAAATAAATAAATAAAATCTTAAAAAAAAAAAAACAAATGTTCTTAGCAGCATTAAGTAATAGTAATAGCCCAAAACTAGAAACAACACTAATATTCATCAACTGATAACGGATTAATAAAATGTGGTATACACATAAAATGTAATACTATTTAGCCACAAAAAAGAGTGAAGTACTGATGTAGGCTACAATATGAATGACCCCTGAAAACATTATGCTAAGTAAAAGCTGCCAGACACAAAATGTCACATATTGTAGGACTGCATTTACCTAGGATGTCCAGCATAAGCAAATCCACAGAAACAGAAAGTAAAGTGGTTGTCAGGGGCTAGAGGAAGGGGATACTGGGGAGTGACAGCTAATGGGTATGGCATTTCTTTTGGGAGTGATGAAAATGTCCTAAAATTGCGGTGGTGGTTGCACAACTCTATGAATGAATATACTAAAAACTAGTGAGTTGTAACCAGTCACTTTAAATAGGTAATTATATGGTATGTGAATTTTGTCTCAAAGTTGTTATAAAATATTTAAAGAATAAAATATCAATGGTTCACTTATTTCAAGAAATGTCTGATAAAAGTTAAACACAAAAAAATTTGAAACATCTCTTTTCATTCAATTTGTTCAAATCCCCTATGTGCCAGCTCTGATGGCCACAAATATTGAGTAGGACAGAGCGCCTTAGCCTTAAGAAGCTATACTCTAGAAGTGAGGAGAGAGGCAGGTATATAGGGTAGCACCACATTAGAGGGCCTCACAGAAAGCTGTCTAGGAACTGAGGGAACACAAACCAGGGCCAGGACCTCCTCTCCATTACTTTGTCTTTGGTCTCTTATCCTTACATGGTCCTACTAGATTGCATTTCTTCTACTGGAAGGCTGTTCACATTTATTTTGGCAGGAGACCCCTATGCTAAGCAATGTGATTGATTCTCTAGCTGATCAGTCTAAGCCAGTCATGGCAACTCTATTACTAATTGCCAACGACTGGTTCAAGGACAGATGGCACTATATCAATTCAGCCAATGAATGCAAAGAAAGACATGCTGGGGGTCTGGGAAAGAGGCTCTCTCACTCTTAAGAAAGCCAAAGGCAGCATCACATTACTCTTCCTTGGACTATGAACAAAACCCTGATACCTACGAAGCCATTCCTACAACCACCAGGAGACCTGTCTTCAGTTAACCCTATGGTAAAGACAGAACAACCTAAGAACTGAATGAAATTAGTCCAGTTTCCATTTTCTCCTGTCCACCATTAAGTTAAAAAGTCTTCTAATGATGCCACCTGATGTCTTGTCTTCCCTCATGGGTCAGGAAGCACCCATGGAGCAGAGCCTAGAGGCTCCAGCTCTGTTTCATTTCCTCCCTCAGAGTCTAGCACATGGTCAACCATTGCAAGTCACGTATTTCAAAAGAACAGAAAACAATGAACAGAGTTACACTTAACCCTAAATATTTTAAAAAGCAGAATTTAACAGAAAAAAAAATTACCTAAATAAAGGTCTTCCCTATTAAAACTTCCACAGTTCCCTTCATTGCCTCAAACAAGGACCATGTTTAACAGAGGGAAGGCTCCTGTCCCTTCCCCTCCACCGCTTCCAGGAAAAGGTCCTGGGCTTCCAGGGAAGGTAAGCAGCTTAGGGTAGGAACCCTGTAGGTGTGATGTAAAATGCCAGGCAAAGGGCGAGCATTTGATGCTAAGCATCATAGCAACAATCACAACAACAGAACCAGTGGGGCGTGTATAGACTGGCGTTTACAACATGGAATGGTACTGGTTTCTATTCTCAGCATGTGTCACTGACTTACTGACAAGACAGTTAAACATAAAAAGGGTCCCTTATCAGTGGTAACTGGGACAAAGTCCCTGGGCTAGAGGGAATAGGAAAACTCCAGCAGTAATCCCCAAACCTCCTATGTCTCAATAGTTTCAATTTCCTTCTCCAAACCTTTTCTAAAACTACTCTTACCAAAATAAACCAATTTAAGTTGACTTCCACTTCCTTTCCCTGATGTGAAGGCACAGAAGAATGAGCAGGAAGAGACACAAAAGATCCCAATTATCCACCCTTTCTTAAGGCTCCTTTGTATGCCTGCTGCGTAAGATCATTTATTAACTAAGAATAAGTTCCTGGTTTATGATAACACAGTGCCTGGCACACAGTAGGCACTTGATAAATGTTTACTGATTGACCACAGCAAACTAGAAGCAAGCATGTGAGCGTTGGACACAGAGGAATAAAGCCTTGACTCTCCCAGGTTCACTTTTTAGCCAACTTGCTAAAAACAATAATAGTGCACATCATCAAAAAGCTGAAAAGAGCTGGTTTTGTAGCTACGGTGGCTGTTACTCACTGCTCCCGGAATGAATAAATCTATTCAGTTTCTCTGACCCCCGTCCAGAATACAAGTGAGTTACAGCCAGTGCAGACCCTGGCTCACAGCGAAATTATTAACCTCACTGGCTAACTGTAAATAGATACTAGAGAAACTTGTTCAGCTCCAGACTGTCCAGACATCATTCCAGTGAAGGGCTTCACCTAGTTCAGGGTACTGGGTTTTCAGATCGCCCTGAGGTCTGCTCTCCAAAGCCTGACAGAACTAGCACAGAACATACTCTAACAGTCTTCTTCCATATCTCTTGCCCAAGAGAACTTCAATGTCATGATAGTTATAGAATATACCTGGAAAAGTGGGCTTCTTCCCTTGATTACAATTACACAGAGGGGAGCACAGGATTTGCCTATACCAATATCTGTGCCCATGATGAACTCTCAAATATGACCAATCAACCCCGTCAATATTTTAGCTTCATTAACTGGCCAGAGGAAAAAGAGCCTGCCACATGGCAAACTCACATTTCACACAGGTGTCTCAGCCAAGACAGGGCAGAAGCATTACATCCATAGCCCAGAGTACAAATGTTCAGCACCGAAATGAATGGAAACCAACAGGATCCTTGTTGTTATAATTTAACTTAAATCCTCAGATAAAGGAAGACCACTACTGATTTGGTTTGGTTTGTCAACAGGAGAGTTCATAGGGAATTATCGTGAGCAAACAGTGGCAGCCACCCCAGTAACCACAAAGCCCTGAGTATTGAAGGAGGACCAAGTACACTTAGCTTTACATCCTTCCCTGCAGTGAAGGGTCCCTTGGGATGGGTCACCTTCACGAGGGGCAGCAGCTGTTCAAACCCCAGGACATACAGGGAAAGTTAAGGAGTAAAGGATTGCACAGATAGAATCCCTCTAGGAAGGGACTATGGTTTAAGCCCACATTCTTCTCACTGTACTCATAACCAGTAGCACCCCACCCCAGGACCCTCTCCCTTTTTATCCCAATTCCTTGACATCTGATCAGATCAAGAAGACCAGGTGGCAGACCTCAAGGCCTCCTCAATGCAATGAATGGCTATTTTAAGTTTTTGTTTGTTTTTTTTTTTAATTAAGCTCTACACCAAATGTGGGGCTTGAACTCATGACCCTGAGATCAATCACATGCTCTACAGACTGAGCCAGCCAAGCACCCCATGAATGGATATTTTACACTTTAAAGCTAAGGCTGACTTACATGTAAGAGTCCCTCTTTCTCCAAATATATGTCATTCCTAAACATCTCTGCTCTGTTGGCAAGTCACCAGTTGACCTCCCCATCTCTCCCTCCTCCCCAGGGACATAGAAGCCACAGTTAAGCAGACTTTCACAGCGACAAGGCACAGTGTGGGGAGGGGAGCTCTGGAATGACATCAGAAGACCTGTGCACTTGCTCCAGCTCTGCCAAATTAGCCGAGTGAATTTAGCCTTGGCTTACATATCTTTAAAATAGGGGAGTATGGTTTGATGATTTTTATGGGTCCTTCCAGCTCCAAACTCTGGGAACTTTCAATATTGACTATAGCTTCATCTATCTACACGCCAGTGAAGTATCCCAGTGAGCATCTAAATGAGGCTAAAAGACGCATATGCTGGAAGGGTCCAGCCATGGAATCATAAAATCTAAGAATGCTAGAAGCACCCCAGAACATAACAGTCCCTTCAAAGGAAGCTCTGGGTTTCACAGTGTGCTCAAAGATGTCTATGGCTCACCATTTCCCACAGGGGTACTTGGACCATCACTGTGAAAGCAAGGACTCAAAGAGGACAAACTCCAAACTCAGTTATTCCAGACAAGGGTCTATTCTAAAGGTGCAGACCCAAAAATAGCTTTACAGTTTACATAAAAGCAGGACCTAAAATAAGATTTTCAAAAAGTCAGATCCTGGGTAATAAACTTCCTTTTAAACCCACAGCTAGAGGCCAGCCCTGTGCCACGCAAGGGTATACTCAAAAAATTACCCATTCAAGTACCTGGGTCTTTGCCACCTTCTTTCTCTGGCATAACCAAGATAAGCTCACCCTGGCATGGTTCTGTCTAGAGGATACCAGGCAATTAGGCCATGGTGCATGTCCCCCAGGGGCAGAACACTTCCCCAGCTACTTCGGTTTGGTATGTCTTTGTTTTGGTTTAGCCCTGGCAATCTGGCAGGCAATGTATTTCCAGGGGGAGCTCTGTCCATGGTGTGAATGCCCCGGCCTTGAGGTCCTCGTTCATGTCCATAAACAGAGCCCAGTTGCCACAGTGACTGGTGCTAGGAGCAGCTGCTAAATAGCAGAGGTCACCAGAGCTTTCTTTGGGTTCTACAGTCTGGGCTATGTGTTCCTATGCCGCTGTGAACAGTGGGTCAACGGGAGCTGCAACCACACCAGCCAGTACTTCACATGGGAGTCTGGGCACTGAGGAGGAATGTGATTTCCCGTGGGGCCCATACCCACATGACAGATCTCGGCCAGAGGACTCAGGAAGAGTAAAGGGCATAGGAGTGGCAACTTCCTCCCGGGGGTTCCACAGTCCCCAGAGGGTGGGAGGGGGCAGGGCCAGAGTTTAGTGCAACAGGAAGGGCCTTGGAAAAGTGAACATGTAGTTGGGCCAGTGACGCTTCTGAATCATGTAGGCCAATCGGGTGCTTCCTCCCTTCTCCGTGAAGGTGTGACTTGGTTCTCCCCACCTCCACAGCAGGAAACACTGCACCCCACCTGACACACACAGGTAAAAACAAAAGAAAAAAAACAAAAACAAAAACAAAAAACCTTCTGGACTGGAGTCGCAGAGGTCTTTCTAAATTAGAAACTATGCCTATTGTGTTTCCATCTTCCAAGGCAATCCTGCCCAAAGGCCACAAGATCTGCTTGACAAGTAATACAACTAGGGCAGGTGTGAAACACAACCGTGTCTGGAAACACATATACCCCTGGCCACTCCCCTTGTTGTCCACTTACTAAGATTAGAAATAGTTGTTTTTTACTCTGCAAAGTAGAGCTTCTGTCCTCAAGGTAGATGCTTTCAGATAAAAACATAAAAACAGCTATAAAAAAGAGATGATAAGGCAGGTCCTCTTGGCCCTTACAAAACCAAGTTACCTTGGCTGGGGCCCAAGGAAGCCATAGAATAGAACCGAACATAAACCTCAACATCTTTCAGACCCATCCCCATCCCCATGTTAACATGGAAGTAATAAATATTCTTTGGTTCCAATGCCAGTTCCAGAGACGGTGATCATTTAAAATGTAAACAAAATGAAGGCTTATCTCTCTCAAAAACATATGCTTCTGTCTTTACCAACCATGAGCCAATGAGACCACAAAAAGGAGAGGAAAACGGGATGAAAGTTTTCTAATTTATCAGTGTAACTCAAAGGTAAACCTGAAAACTTGGATCCATCATGCTTCCCAAACAGGGCCCAAATGTTTCACACATAAGATGTTTCTGTGTTATTCCCACCATTGTAGTTCATTACAGGCCAGAGGAAACCTAAAAGGTTAAAAAGTTTGTCTTTAGGCAAATACTTCAATAATTTAGACTTCAAAGACTCCATTTAACCTCTGTTTACACAAAGTAATGTGTTTCCTTTGCCTGCTGAATGTCAAAATGCTTTGCAATTAATTACCTCTATTTTTAAAACCCCCAAATACTGTTAAATATAATGGCCAATATATTGGGGTGGGGGAAGCGTGTTCAAAATCTGCTCCATTCTCTGAAGACACAAAATGATAATTAAGACAACATCCATGGAATTTGATTGATGTAGACGATTTAAAAAAAAAAAAACTTTTCCCCTTGCGGTGCCTAAGTGGCACAGTCGGTTAAGCATCACACTCTTGGTTTCAGCTCAGGTTGTGATCTCAGGGTTTTGATCTCAGAGTCGTGAGATCAAGCCCCACGTCCGTTAAGACTCTCTCTGATCCTCCCCGCTGCACTTACTCTCTCTCTCTCAAATAAATAAATAAATCTTAAAAAAAAAAACGTTTTCCCCTCAAAATCACAATTTTTATCGATTTTTTTCCCATTTTTCCTATGAACACTGTGAATCTAAGAATGGAACAGTTTTTTATCCACTTACAGAAAAATTCAACAAAGTTAAAGTAAAGGCAAGTAAAGGCACAGCTTTAGAAAATTCAAGGCATTTCATTTTCTAACTAGTTAGTACTTATACCTTCTTTTCTTTAGAGCGTTCCTAGTTCATGATTAATGGAGCACCTTAGAAATTAACTCCACATCTCCCACAGGTAAGTGTACACAGAAGCACAGCAAGTGGCTTAAATGGCAAAGAATTTTATAAATACTAAGGTCATCATGGAGACAATGATCAATAGTCCTTGGAATTTGTATGGGGAAATTTCTAGGTTTTTTTAAAAGCTATTTTCCACTCTCTTACCCTCAAAATAGCCACATTTGGCAATAATAATATTATCATCTATGGAATATTTACTATGTGCCAGGCTCTCTTCTAAGCATTTTACTTGTATTTATGTATTTATTCCTCAAAACCAACTTGAGATATACAATTGCCTTCATTCTACAGCTGAAAACACTGAGATGGAATGATGTTAAGTAACTCACTCAAAGTCATGAAGTTATTGACTTACTGAGTGAAAGTGACTAAGCCAAGGCCAGCCCTGGGTGGGGGAGAGCTCGGACGGGGGGTGGGGGGGATGCAGGGAGGGTGGTACCTAGACTAGAAGGCAGGAACCAGCATTCTGGTTCCCAAATCAAATGGTGTTTCTTCCCAGAGAAAATGCTGACCCAAGATAACCCAAGGAATATGTAAATGAGTTCTGACCTAAATACATGTCCTCTTGCTATAGAAAACTCAGCTACTGGCACCTTAAAGAGAGATACAAACACCAAAGAAAAAAGGAAGCTCAGATTTCCTTAATTAACTGTGCAACATTCTCAGCTAATGTCATTTTAATTTTACATATATGTTCTACAACCTAAAATAGTCTTTGCAAATTACCTAAGAAAAAAAATTTTTAAAGCCTTCAGAAAAAGGAACTATTTGGACTTTCTATGTTAAATTTTCGCTATATTTTTCTCCTACATTGTAAAGTTTTGATGGTTTTTTACAATTCATATTTCTGGCCACCTTGTTTCATTAGCACTCAAAGTGGAGCTAAGGTCATATAACATCGCTGGGGCTATAGTGTGAAGCTGCTATCCAGCTAAGCTGATTTAAACATCCAATTCTGACAGCATGGTATACCTTCTGCCTTCGAAAAACTTAGAAACCTTTCCTTCCTTTCTAGAAAATCTTCACATTATTTAAACAGAAAAAAAGTACTTTTTTTCTGAATGTATTTAAAAGTTGCAAATAATCCTAAGATTATTATTAATACTTTTTCCTGAGATCTCATTTCCCATCCTCTGACAGGTTCTCCTTCAGCTCAGGCACCAAGAATGGGCCACAACATACGAGTCAAAATGAGAGCAGCCCAGTGTGACCCAGGCATGCCCAGCATGGGTGCAGCGGCCCAGGCCCTGGGAGTGCCCCATCGGGAGCTGGTGGCCGGGCGCAGAGGGGCCGGGGGGAGCCAGGAGGAGCCGAGCCAGCCCATGGTGGGCGAGGGGCCAGGCGGGTCGGAGCCGGGTGGTTGGAGCGGCCGGAGTGGCCAGAGCAGCCAGGTCCTTCATGATGAAAGATTTTGAGATGCTTCTCTGTCCTCTGTGTAGTTGGTAGTTTGGGTGGTGAAGAGATGGCTGAGTGTGTCAAAACCTTTCTCTAGGACCTTACCAGGGGAATCAAAGACTCCATCTGGGGCATTTGTACCATCTCAAAGCTAGATGCTCGGATTCAGCACAAGAGAGAGGAGCGTGAAAGAAGGGCAAGCGGTGTTCTGGTACACAGGAGAGCCCAGAGTACAGAAAGGAAGCAAGAGAGTGAGCTACATGTGCTTAGCAGAAGTCTCCTCTTATTTTATCAAGTGTTTCCTCCTGTACTACAGTCAGTAACAGACCAAATTATTGGTGATCCATCACAACCTGGAGATGTCTGGTCATAGCTGGAATTCTTCCTTACCTCAGTTTTCAGTGCTCTTTGGGTGCTCCCACTGTTTGTGCTTTGCAAAGTTGTAAATGCCATTTCATTTCAAGACACAGCTGATGTGGCATTTGAGGTATCGGGGAGGAAGCCTCACCCATTCCCTAGTGTCAGCAAAACAACTGCTGACATGCTCTTCAGCCTTTTGCCTCAAGCTCTTTCCCTCATCCAGGGCATGTCTGTGAGTCTCCTTCCCATCCACCTTGTCGGGCAGCTGGTTAGTCTTCTGCATATGTCCCTTCTCTACTCGCTGGACTGCTTTGAGTATCGTTGGTTCAATAAAGGAACTGAAATGCACCAGCAGTTGTCAAACATAGAAAGGAACAGGCCTTACTACTTTGGGTTTGGTTTGCCCCTGGCTTGCCTCACAGCAATGCAGTCCTCATACATCATCAGGGGCTGCCTCTTTCTCCATCCTCTCCTCCATTCATTATCAGTGCCAATGAAGCAAGGATCCCTGGCAAAGTCTACCTTTTCCAGGTGTGCCCCTTCTCCTTGGTGGTTTTCTTAAGCAACAGACTTTTCCGCAAGACGGTCTACCTGCAGTCCGCCCTGACTGGCTCACCCTCTGCACAGAAATTCTCTTCGCCACATCCGTCTCCTGCCAGACTGAAGGCTGCTTGCAGGCCCCTGAGTGGCCTGCCATCCAGATGGGATGGGTGGGATTGGAAGCAGGCTTTAGGAGCTCTTTTCCTTGTCCCCTCCTCCACCAGGGAAGGCAGGACCTGCTCAGCCAAGGACCCGCTGCCTGTTCCCTTCTCTCTGAGGAACTGGGATTTGTGTCTCTGGTGCGTGTAAGGCAGAATCTTCCTGACACCAGTGGGTGCGTTTTTAACACTGGTGAGTCTGAATGGACCACAGGTTTCCGGCACTTGCCAGCCCCCGTGCCTGGACGGATGTGAATACTTTCCTCCCTGTGCCACTGACCCTCCCAGCCCCCTGTCCTGCTTTCCACCCCCCTTGGATGAATGGGTTTTATCATTCTGGCTGTTGTATTTTGTGGACCTGTTATTTGTGTTGTTTTTCTGTGAAGCACATATATTGGATGTAGGAGGGAAAGCAGTATCTCATTTGCTCCTGGCCACTCCATTTATAGCCGTCACTGTCTTTTATTTCTTATAACTCAGGTTAGATTTTGGTCTCTCTGGCTCCACTGCAAAAAACAAGCCTGAAGAGATGGGACAGGAGGAAAGACCTCACAGCCAGATCTGCTGCGTTTGGGGGAGTGATTTTCTTTCTTCCCCTTGTAGGAGAAAAAGCTTTTTTCATTGGTACATTTAAAGTTCCCCAGCTATAGGGGGGGACCAGTTTTGGACAAGTGCCCCTGCAGCACCGAATGCTCAGAGAAGCTGAACTTGGAACTCTGAAGGTCTGAAGTGTACTGCTGGCCACTGTCGGGTCTGTCTGGTATTTCAAAGGAAAATTGGGTGCTGCAAATAGGAACCGAATGGGGTTAACTTATTAAACTCATGAAGCCTGTGATTGGTTGGTGTTCTCCTGTCATTTTAAAGAGAGGAAATATAGGGAGGGGACAAATGTCAAAACACTTGTCCAATTTTAAAATGTCACAATTAGGGGCGCCTGGGTGGCTCAGATGGTGAAGCATCTGCCTTTGGCTCAGGTCATGATCCCAGGGTCCTGGGATTGAGCCCCATGTCAGGCTCCCAGCTCAGTGAGGAGTCTGTTTCTCCCTCTCCCTCTGCCTCTCCCCCAGCTTGTGCTCTCTCTCTCTCTCTCTCAAATGAATAAATAAAATCTTTAAAAAAAAGTCACAATTAAACATGAGCTAGTTTCCAAAAAAAAAAATGAAAGTGACATTTCCCTGCACTAAATTGAAAACAGATTCACATTCAAGTGTTTAATCGTTAATTCCATCATTTGAATACTGAGCACCTATAGTTCCCAAGTTCTTGCAGCTGTTAGAGATAAAGCAGTGAACAAGGTAAGCAGCCTTCTCTTCTTTCATGGAGCTTCCATTTAGGCAATTAAAAAAATATGGCAGATCAAACTTTTAAACACAAAGCTCCTCCTCCATGAAGGACATATGCAACAATACATGGGGGATGTTCTGTAGAGTGAGGTCCAGAGACCCAGGCCCTGCCTTTCCCCTCTGGCTCACTGCCCCACCACAGGCTCAGTGAAACAAATTTCTATGTCAAATGCGTACCCAAGCAGCTCAGAGCAACTCTACCTACAAATAGAAGCCTTACTCCTTTTATGAACAGGGAGCAAAGTCCTTTTTAAGTCCCATTGCTACACCATTCTGGTCACTTGTAGACAACCCTTAATTATCAAGAATCCTTTTATCTCACTATCTCCATTCAGGTGGGTTATTTGTTAACCAAATTCCATGCAGCTCTACAGGGCAGAACCAGGGGCTGAGAGTGGAGGTTTACAGCCAGGTGGATTGCACAACACAAAGAATTTCCCAAGGGTCAGGGATATTTTAAATTCAAGTAAAGGCTAGAGGCTCAGTCAACAGGATATTAGAAAGGTGATTTATGTACCAGGCTGAGCTGAACCAGATAATCTCTAAGGATCCTTAAAATACCAACATACCACAAATCTAGAGCTCTGGTAGTGTGCCTTATGAATGTAAAACCTACCCAGATGTAACTTATCCTAAAACATTACTTGAGGATAATGTTACTAACGAGATACAAACTCAGATGTCATGAAGAAATAAGCAACCTAAAATATACCACATGTTAACTAAGCAATAATTTTAATAGCACACAAATACTCCAAGCTACGGCTCAGCAGAGCTTACTAAGTGCCCAGCAGGTTTTGAGCACGTGAAGCGTCCTATCTCATTAAATTTTGAAAATAATCTAGTGAGATGAATGCTATTATTATATTACCTCCACTTTACAGATGAGGATGCTGAAGCAAACAGGTTACAAAGCTGTTTATTGGCAGACCTGGGATTAGCATTTAAGTCTATGCTCTGAAGCACTATGCTCTGTTAAGCTGTCTTGTTGGGAGTTGGAGAGCATCTTCCTCTTAGACTGTGTTACAGAAAGATCCTGAACTAGTTAACTACTTAAAGGAATCTTTGAAATGTGATGAATTAAGCTTTTCTGATGTATGATAATCATAAATTTCCTTTCTAGATATGATACATACTAAATTTGCTGTATTTTACTAAATTGTAGAAGTACTCAGAGAGTTAGGTCAGTTTCCAAATCTTATTTCCAAGTAGTAGCTTAAACACTAGAAGAATCTGGCTCAGAATCAACTACAAAATTTCCTATGACAGTATAACAAACACACACTACATTAGATATTTATATTTCTGCTAAATATCAGAGATGCCCAAATTGGTGATTATGACAGAGCTGGCCCTCAACTGTGGCAGTTTCCATTACAAAATCCACATTACAGGAATTCAGGATCCTGTTTAAAAACTGATTGAGACTGATACTTAATAGGACAATACACCATTGGCTTCCCCCTCCCTTTTGTTTTTTCATCTTTAAAAACTAAAGCCATCAAGTCTCCTTCCATTTAAACTGAAAAAGGAAAATGTTAGTTCCAAAGTTTGGAATTATTAATACATTCCAGCTGGCTTTTTTTTAAGTCTACATTTGTAAATATTAGGGATGTCTAAGGAGTCTTCATCAAGTTTTTTTAAAAAACAAGTACTAAATAACTAATTAACTTCATAAAGATTTTAAGTCTATAATGGATATTACAACCTTAGACTGCCTCAGTATAGATTTTGGTGGTATATAAAGAACCCATAACAAAGAAAAATGACTTATCTAAATATTTGTAAATCTCCACACAAAAGAAGTTTCATGTATATGCAAATATTATAGCACAAAAATTCCAGGAAATCACACATTTTTTTATTTGTGATACACATAAACTGACAAAAAAATATTCAGCAATAATTAAAAATCTTTACCTTACTCAGTATAGTAAAAACCAATTAAGATCTAAAACTACAATTTTTTGAAGGGGACACTGAAAGAAATAATTTTACAGGCTTAAAAAGTCAGAACAGGGCTCTCAAATCCCCACCTCACAAATATTACTATTATCATATCCTCTAGATATGATTCTTTTTGTCATTAACTTTGTAAATATCACTTTCTAGAAATTATGTGTAATGCTCCATAATGCCCATGCTGCCAAGATGACATCTTTGACAGCAACAGTGATTTGGAATCATAAAATCTGGGAGCTGAAAGAAACCTGAAGATCCTCAGGCTTATGTCTCTCATCTGCCAGGTGAAAAAACAGATACAGAGGTACTGAGTGACCTCCCCAGGGCCAAGAATTCTAGGTGAAACACTTCACTGAAACTTCATTTGGGCCAGAAGACAAGATTTGCCCCCTCCCCATGCTAAGACATCTCTTCTTTTATTTAGCAAGCAGCAATTCTGAAACGTTTTGGTCTTAGGATCCTTTTATGTTTAAAATTACTGAGGACTCCAAAGAGATTTTGTTGGTATGAGTTTTATCTATCAACATTTAGCACAACAGAAATGAAAACTGAGAAAATTTTTTAAGTATTTAATTCATTTAAAACCAACAATAATAAGCCCACTGATGCTAATGCAAATATTATCTTTTATGAAAAATAACTTTTTTTGAAATAAAACTATTTAGTGAGAATAGCGGCATTGTTTTACATTTTTGCAAACTCTTTAACATCTAGCTTAATAGAAGACAGCTGGGTTTTCAGATCTACTTCTGTATTCAATTTACTGTGATACATTGTTCTGGTTGAAGGATATGAAGAAATCTGGCCTCACACAGATACGTAGTTGGAAAGGAGAAGCAAATCCTAACAGTCTCTTCATATACTTGTAGCTAGCTAGCTAGTTCTTCTTCAATATTTTACCTAAACTCATTAAATAGTCATCACTTAAAGGTTAGTTGTGATGCGCAAGCTGAATTGCATAATAAACTTTTCATACCTTGTTACATTAAAATCCATTGCTCTCAAAATAGTGAGTAATTACAAAGGTAAAACTAGTAACTTTATAGCAGAGATTCTGGCAGACACCACTTTCGCCAAGTGATAAAGGTCAACATCACCAGTAATGAGACGTTATCAATTTAATGTAACCCCGATTTGACACCCTGAAAAGGGCACATTGCCTGTGTGTGCCCTTCCCAATAATGTATAATCTCAATCATGAGAGAATATCAGATAAACTCAAATTGAGGGACATTTTCCAAAACAACTGGCCACACTTCCAAAGTGTCAAAATCACTGGAAGACAGAGAACTGTCACAGACTGGAGGAAACCAAGGAGACATGACAATTAAATGCAATGTGAGATTTTGAGTTGGGTCCTGGAATAGAAAAAGAGCATTAGAGGAAAAATTGGTGAAATCCAAATAAATTCTATACTTCAGTTAATAATATTGTACCAAGATTAATTTCTTAGTTTTAATAATCGTTTTATACATAAGGTCAGGGTATTTCTTTGGGACATGGCTGATTTGCTGTTGGCTGAGCTAAGGACTCAGGTGGCTCTGAAATGAGCAACGTTAACAGCCAAAGGACTAAATCTGGAGCTAGGATGGAGAAGACCTTGCTCCTCTAGAGGAAGTGACTTGGCCTTCAGCTGGAGGTTGGAGGGTATATAAGATGTTATTATAAGGTGAAGCTGAGTAAAGGGTATGGGAACTCTTTGTACCATTTATTTAAGTCTTCTGTAAGCCCAAAACTATCTGAAAATATAAAGTTTTTAAAAATCAGCTGCTTTATCCTGCACTGTCAAGATGTGAGATCTTTTATTACCCACACATGATTTTGTAACATCACGTATTGACCATCTGGAAAATCACGGTTCACAGAGTTATGCAAATATGCCAGATATTGACATATTTCTTATATGATATCAAAAAAATCATATTTGTTCATATTTCCATTGATCTCATCAAAAAGGTATTTAACTATTCAGAAACTGCCATGGTCATGGGGATGAATATGAGTTTTCCAAAACTTTAATTTTTGCATGAAAAATAAAATTTTTCACTGGCAACTAAGATTGTAAACAGTTTTCTTTGAAATCACAGGATCACTTTGTTCATTTTCGAAAAATGCCTGCCAAGTACTGAAGGCTAGATAACCATCATTTGTCAGTCGTCCTTTCAAGTAAAATGGTGTTCTGTGAAAAACAGATCAGTTCAGCTCACAATTCAGACAACTGCGCAAGTGTCTCCTCAGGACGGCCGCGGCACTTTGGAATGTAGAAGAGCTACTTGCCTCCTTCCCATTTCATAGAGAATGTGAAAAAGACATGTATTTGAGGGTTTTTAATTCCTTTGGCAAGAACATTCTTAACTGAAACTGGTGTATGGCAGTGAAGCGCTACCCCGATCCCTGCTAAGGCACCAACTGTTTTCTCCAATATTCCTCTTGGAATATTGCAGTGTCAACCCAGTGAAAAAGACAACTTTGAATTATTACAGTAACAGTTCTGACCTCACAAACTCTTGATAAGGTCTTAGATCCATGACCACACTTTGAGAGCCACTGGTTTAAAGAGTTAAACCTTCAGCTCCTGCATGAAATATATCACCACTGCTTAAGCCAAGGTAAAGAGTACTAAAGAGTCTTAGGCTAAGCTTTACAGAATGTTTACCAAGAGGCAATAGCTTCTTGCTGTCAAAGACATTATCTAGTGACAGATCCAATACCTGTCTTTAAAACAACCACCACAGGTCACTCAGACATTGTTTTACCTAAGAATCTGAAGACAGTGACCCCTCACCTGGTTTCCACAGGCTAGCCTTCATCCCAACATCGCTTCCTTTGCCCAAAATAGAATACACTAAGGTTCAGATTTATTACTTTAGCAAAGTTGTTTCTCTTTATTGTACTTTATGAGTGAGACAGGGTTATAATTATTGATTTATTCAATAAATATTAAGCACCCACTATGTGCAAGGGACTAGGGATTGATCAATGAACAGTCTCTGCCCCCTCCCTGAAAGGTCACATTTAAGCAGGGCCAAAGGCACTGGGCAAAGTCCTCCATTTGAGAATTTTCATATATACGGAACAGCTACACCAGAGCTTTTGCAAACTGACTTAACTTTTGTGGAGCTTATATTTTAGTGGGGGGAGATAAATAATAAACACAGTAAGTAAATTATAAGCATGTTTCAAAGTGATAAGTGCTATGAGGGGAAAAACCAGCAAAATAGGAAGGGATGGACATACCAGGAGTTCAGAGGGATTACAATGTTAAATAGGATGGTTCAGGGTGGGACTAAGCCCACAGGTACTACACAGATGAGGAAAATTACTGTTAGGTGGTCTCACTCCATTGTTTCTGGGTTCTCCTCTCTCCGCCCAGCCCCAATCCTCAGTGCCACTAGTACCTTTCTTGAGGATTCATGCCTATCCTCCAATCTCCAGCTAAAGGCCAAGTCGCTTCCTCTAGAGGAGCAAGGTCTTCTCCATCCTAGCTCCAGATTTAGTCCTTTGGCTGTTACGTTGCTCATTTCAGAGCACCTGAGTCCTTAGCTCAGCCAACAGCAAATCAGCCATCTCCCAAAGAAATACCCTGACCTGCCTTATCTCTGTTGGGAGCACACTGTTGAACAATAAACTCATTCTGCCCATCCTAGGTTTGTTTCAGCTCTCTTTCTTTTCCCAAATATACAGGTTCTCTAAATAAGGATTAACTTTGTAAAGACCTATTATGTGCCACAAACTGCTGGCTGCTTTTTTTAAAAATTTTTTTAAAGATTTTCTTTATTTATTTGACAGAGAGATAGAGAGAGAGCACAAGTAGGCAGAGCAGCAGGCAGACGGAGAGGGAAAAGCCGACTCCCCGCCAAGCAGGGAGCCCAACATGTATCTCATTCTCCCGACAATCAACAGACTAAGAGTAATTAGCAGTACTCTATAGATTAGGCAACAGAAGCTCTGAAAATCATAACTTGGGACTCAAACTCAAATCTCCAAAACAAGAAAAAAAGAAAGCTTTTTATTGACAACCTCCTCCCAACTTCATCACACACTTTATACCACACTTCGGTGCTCCCACTGTACTGCTTTGAGCAGAACATAAGGAAAATAAAGAAACTGATCACTGACAGAGTTTCTTTTCTGCAAAACTGTATTTCATGATCAGATCTGATTTTTGAACCAAATATATGTCTGAATAATAAGACTCACAACTTAAAGGACTGGGTAAATATGTTCACCATGCTAACATTTTCAAAGAACACTATTCATTTAAAATAAACACGACCCAGGGCGCCTGGGTGGCTCAGTCGATTAAGCATCTGCCTTTGGCTCAGGTCATGATCCCAGGGTCCTGGAATCAAGCCCCACGTCGGACTGTCTGCTCAGCGGAGAGCCTGCTTCTCCCTCTCCTCCCCGCTCCTGCTCTCTATCTCTGTTGATATCTTTGTGTCTCTCTCTCTCAAATAAATAAATAAAATCTTAAAAATATATATATATAAAATAAATAAAATAAACATGACCCTCTGGTTTATATGCATTATCTCATTTATAATCGTCACCAGAACACAGTGTGGTAGATACTGATGATGATATCTCTATTTTTATAGGTGAGGACACTGAGGCTATGATTATACAGCCTGCAAATAGCAAAACCTGAGCCTGAACCTGTGTCTGAATCCACAGCCCAAGGTGACATCTACCACACAATCTCTGTCAAGAATGAACACTGTGCTGGAGAATTACTTTTACTAAACAAAAGTGTAATAGTCCAACAGATTCACTTTGGTAAAGCCCACAGGCATTCCTCATATTTGGAGCATAAAATCTCTACAAAATCCTTTAGTTACAAGTCTCAAATAAAGCTTCACCAGAGTGATTGTGCTCTAGAAAAAAATCTGCTCAGAAAACCCAAGGGTCCAGCAAAAGGACACAACTTTCAGCCTTTGGATTCTGATATTGCCCCTAACTCTGACCTTTAGTCTAAAGGAATAAGGATACTCATTTTACCTCAGTGAAGAGATCTTATGGCTATCCCCTGGTCAGGAACACCGGTTTGAGCCTCAGGTAAAGAACATATTTCTTGGGGCGCCTGGGTGGCTCAGTTGGTTAAGCATCTACTGTTGGCTCAGGTCATGATCTCAGCGTCCTGGGTTGGAGCTCAGCATCCTCGGGCTCCCTGCTGAGCAGGGAGGCCGCTTCTCCCTCTCCCTCTGCCCCTTCTCCTGCTTGTGCTCTCTCTCTCAAATAAATAAATAAAATCTTTAAAAAAACACACACACATTTCTTAAGTACACACTGAACTCTTGAGTTCCTAAAACTTAGAGCAAAGCCATCCAGGTCAATAACTCACTTCAGCAGCAGCCTTAGTTATCTGTGCCTGAGTTCGCTTGCCAAATGGCCAGAGGAAGAATTAGTTTTCATCATTATTAATAAAGAGTTGTTTGAAGAAGACAGAATTATAGCTCTAAATAGAGGTTCTCAAACCCCATTCTAATGAAACAGTCATGCATAATGAATAGTGTTCACATCTGGACATACTATAGTCTTCAAAATAAACTACTGAAAACTACAAAAAGCAGTGCTGAAAGAAATTAAAGAAAACCTACACAAATAGAGGGGTATACCATGTTCATGGATGACAAAACACACATGACACTACAGATTGTGTACTTTTCATTCTCTCAATAGCAATCGTAACCCTTTCCTCTCCTACTCAAATATACTTAAATATAAATAATCATGGTTATTTTAGGGTAACTTTGAATTTTGTTTTATCTTTTTAAAGAAAATCTTTAAGACATCAATTTAACTATTAGTTGTAACATTATTCATGATATCTTATAATTTATATGGGAAATACCAGTAAATCTTGACATTGTGGCACAAAATTACTTTCTAGGATAAAAATGCAATGAGACTAAAAAAAATAAGGCAGAAAAAAACCTCATAGTCATTTATTGGTTCAAAGACTTTACTGCCAACTTTTAAAAATATCTTTCATGTTCTCTCACAGCTCTGAGATCTGCATTCCTATCAACTCCATCAAGTTGCCTGGGAGCCATCTGCAAAAGGGGTTAAAAGTCCAAAGTTGTTACTCTAGGTCTGCTGGTTGAGGAGAAGGCAGGTTGCCCAAGGTATCAGGACAGCCAGCCTCACACAGAGTAAACAGAGGCCACTGTGCTCTCGGGAATAAATTCCTCAACCAGAACACACTCTCCTGAGGTTTTCATGTAAGATTTTTCCAACAGATTCCAAGTTGAGTAATAAACAGAAATAACAGATTTTGTTGGGCCTTCCTTGAGTTCAGGAAGATCTGACAATATCATGAAATAGCCTAGCACAGGCCTCTGAAATTTTTCATTAGAATTCTTTTCTCCTGAATCATGTTAATAAAGGACGACTTGGCCTGGGATTTGTATGTAACTACTGACTCACAGGCTGCCCAAGCCCAGAAGGATGGGGAAAAAACACTGAGGTCTGTCAGTAGGAGGCAGGGCCAGGCCCAGGGGCTGAAAGATTTCTGGAGGGGTGTTTTCAAACAGTGCTATATACTACTTAGAAAACAGCTCCCTTATATAATACTCGATTAGCTCTGAGATGTCTGAAATACTCTTCTCTACTTTCATCTTCAACTGACTGCACTGCTCCAAGAGTCACTGGCACCAGCACTTGGCCCAGAAAGCCTCAAATCTCTCTCATCTTTAAGGGGCAGGGACTTCCATTACCTTTCTAAGATTCATCTGGCCGAGCTAATTTTTTCAGGTACTATTATTTTATAAGATATGTCAAATGTAGCAAAATATGAAATGCAAGCCTATTTTCCCCCTTCATTCATACAGTGTATCTTGAACTTAAATTGGCACGCACTTGATTTCAGATTGAGATTTTTTGAACACCATTTTCCAAATGCAGTAGCAATTTGCTGCCCTAGGCCAGACAAACAGAGGAAATGAGGAATCTGATTTGTTTTATTTTTTGGGGGGGTGGGGGGAAGGGTGGGGTACTACTTAAGGCCTGATCCTGGTGGTGCCTTTGAACATTTAACACTAAAACCTGAATTATTTCATAACAAACTAGAGCTCCCTTTCCTCTCCCTAAGAAGAGGCCCTTGGGAAGTATTTATTTGGTTAATTAGCTTTAAGTAATTGTGTTTCTCTCACAAAACAAAAAACAAACAAAACTTCTAGAAGATGCTCTTTGAGTTCCCTAGCTCGGCAAGGTCCGTAAGAGCTCCATCAGCCAAGAGCCTGGAGCAGTAAACTGGGAATTGAGGGAACAATGTGGCCACAAGCACTTCTCCAAAAAGAAAAACAACTCCCCTCTTGGCCCAACTCCAAAAGGCAATTGAGCTGGGTAAGGTCCAGGTTAATCTCTGAACAGCCTCTCTGCCAACTTTCTCCTACAGGCATTAGGTTTTTCAACATGGGCTTTGCAAATAATCTAAAACAATTAATTAGTGCTTTTGAATTCACCCTGTACCATTAATGAACCACTGCCAGACAGCCTTTGATGGTGTATTTCCAGAGCTAATTAAACGTGGCAAAACAGAGGACACAGACTTGCTGGGCATTTGAGAGGGCAAGGCTGAGACCTGGCCAGTGACAGTGAAGCCATCCTTGCAGACAATCCTGGGGTGACAAAGGTGGCGGGGGGGGGACGGCTGCTAGGGTCAAGCCCTCAGGAGTCCCTCACAATATGCCATACACTGCTCTCAAATTATATAATTATCAGGGTATTGAAGTTCAGACAACTCATTCATTGTAAAGACTTTTTTTTGTTCTCATGAGTGAAAATTCTTAATTTGATACTGAAAAGTTTGGTACTGCTTCTAGTCCATACTTCCACACCTCCACCCCCCACCAAAGACTTGTTTTCAAATTAAAAAAAAAAGTACAATAGTTTTAAACACTAAATATTAATATAAATCTCACCCCCAAATTCCCTCTCTCAATCACAGAGTCCACTCCCATAACCTCTATCACGTGGGAAATCTTTCCATTTTTTTTTCACTATCTAATGCCACACAGAATTCCAGGCTGCTCCACATGCATGGCCAGCAAAATAAACACATTTTCGGGAGGCCCAGAAAAAAGCTAGCAGGGGGCCCGAAGTAAAAATGTTGTTGCATTCCTCTGGATTTTTCTGGTCCAATTTCAAAAACAGAACGACCACCACCGGGGGCTTGTGGCAAGCTCCAGAGCTGTACAGCCTTGCCCTCCTCTACCATGACATTGATGAGGTCTGAGAAAGCAAATCAGAAAACCTTACAAACCAGTGGCAAAATAAAGTTAATTTAAAAGATAGCTTTTCAGGCACAGAGGTTAAATCTTCTCTGTGTCTTATCCCAGTTTTTAATACATATGGTGTCAGCTCCTTAACTCTTAAAGATCTCACAGAATCCACTGCTAAAGTAATAGCTGCTCAACAAAAATCCCTAGACTCTCTGCCCAAAGTTGTTCTCGACAATAAGAAAGTAACTGATTATCATTTCGCTGAACAAGGAGGGGTCTGTGCTGTGGTCAACACCACTTGCTGCACCTGGATTAACACTTTTGGGAAAGGTGAAACTCAGCTACAAGAAATCACTGGACAGGGGTGTCTAGCTGGCTCAGCTGGTAGAGCATGTGACTCTTGGCCTTGAGATTGTGAGTTTGAACCCCCAGCTGGGGGTAGAGTTTACTTAAAAAAAAAAAAAAAGTCACTGGACAAGCCACTTGGCTTAAGAAAGTGACTCCTTCAACGGGGTCTTTCTTTGACTTATTTGATTTTGATTGGTTTGGGTCCTGGGGACCACAGCTCCAAGGTACACTCCAAACACTGGGAATTACCTGGTTTCCAAGAATCATGGTAATCGCCCTAGTGTGTTTTATTCTCTCAAACGCTTTAAATGCATGTTCAAAGCCACTAACTACCAAGCAAATTATCCCCCAGAAAGTGAGAAAAGAAATGGAGAAAATGACCAACTTAAGGAACATGAACCTGAAGCTGTGACCTGTGAATGAATACCATACAGAAGGTCAGCAGAATCTGTGAGAGCTTCAGAGTGTAGCTGGGAGAGGCGCTCAGGCCTTCAATTTTGATCATATTTCTCAGGCTGACAGTGTGATCATAGGGGCAGGAAGGGATTATTAAAAAACACGGTAACAGGCTCAAAATGGAGTTAAGTATGCTAAGCCCCACATCACCAAACTGACTGAATCACAGTTTCAGCTCTCCCAGAAATAGAACGTTAAACCTGTCAATCAACCGGTCAATCAGGAATGACCTGGAGAGCACTACTGAAGTGATATGCCTGACAGCCCCCTGCCATCCCCTAAAGAAGTGACCTTGCTACAACCAATCCACCTTTTACTGCTATAAACGTCCTTGTCCTACTCTCTCATGTCATTTTGTATAGCTCCTTGGAGCTCGTTTCTGTCTGCTAAATGGGATGCTGCCCAATTCATGAATCACTGAATAGGCAGTAAGATCTTTAAAATTAAGTAGTAAATAAATATGGTATCAAGGTGCTTAATAAGTATCAATAACAACTTGGGAAATTTTTTTACTCCTGAAAAATGTTAATTTTTTAAAGTTCTAGCTTGGGGGCGCCTGGGTGGCTCAGTCGTTAAGTGTCTGCCTTCGGCTCAGGTCATGATCGCAGGGTCCTGGGATCGAGCCCCGCATCGGGCTCCCTGCTCAGCGAGAAGCCTGCTTCTCCCTCTCCCACTCCTCCTGCTTGTGTTCCCTCTCTCGCTGTGTCTCTCTCTGTCAAATAAATAAATAAAATCTAAAAAAATAATAGTAATAAAATAAAGTTCTAGCTTGGAGTCTGATAATAGGAATTAAATAGGAATCAGTGAGGAAGCCAGAGTTTAAAACTAAAATAGCAGCAGCAGAAATGAGGTGTTCCCCCCCTTAACGCTAACTTATTTTTTAAGATTTTTTATTTATTTATTTGACAGAGAGAGACACAGCGAGAGAGGGAACAAAAGCAGGGGGAGTGGGAGAGGGAGAAGCAGGCTTCCCGCAGAGCAGGGAGCCCGATGTGGGGCTCGATCCCAGGATCCTGGGATCATGACCTGAGCCAAAGGCAGACGCTTAACAACTGAGCTACCCAGGCGCCCCTTAACGCTAACTTTTTTAAACATCCTTTTTAACCTACCTCAACTCCCCCTTTTTTCCAGTCAGCTGGTACCATCCTTCATTACCTAGAGTCTCCTGAGCCTAGTTGCCCGTACCAGGCTCACTGAATCAACACAAGTCTCCTGCCTTGGTCTACTAAGTCACAAGGCAAAAAATGGGAAAAGGCAAAAGAGGTACATGAAAGGAAAAACTGGGGGAAAACTGCTTCTTTAATAACTATGATGATTATGTTGAAGTGTAGCCCCAGCTAATAAAGATGCACCTGGTTTCTACGCGCGTACCACACTTACGGCTGCAGAGCTCAAGGTTCAAGGTCTCTGAGGAACTCACTCCCTCAAACCAATTTCCTCTCCAGCACATGAATCCCTCGGACCCAAATGAGTTTACTGAAAGGTTTTCAAGATAGCTATTTCAAAAGGAAGCCAAAACCAAACTCCCATTTACGACAGTAAGAATTTTCTAGAAGGTGTTTGCAGGTTGTGTGTTACAATTAGAGCACTGAGAAAACAGATGATCTATGCGTTCAAATGAGATCTGCAGACCAGCAGCATCGACATTATATGGACCTGTTAAAAAATGTATAGTCTGTGACACATCAAGAACTACTAAAACAGGGGCGCCTGGGTGACTCAGTCTGCCTTCGGCTCAGGTTGTGATCCCAGGATCCTGGGACTGAGCCCCAGATCGGATGGGGCTCCCTGCTTGGCAGGGAGCCTGCTTCGCCCTCTGCCTGCTGCTCCCTCTGCTTGCTCGCTCTCTCTTTCTCTCTGTCAAATAAATAAATAAAATATTTTAAAAAAACAAAAAGAAGTAGTAGAAGTAGTAAGCAGGCCAGGTGGCTGCTAGAGTGGAGACTTGGAGCTAACTGGGGGCAGGTGTGGCGCTGCATACAGCCTGACAATTTTTACCCAGAGTGAGACAGAGGCACTGGAGGGTTTGAGCTGCAGAATGATATGATCTGAAGGATGTTTTAACAGGATCCCTGTGGCTGCCGTGTTGAGAATAGACTGTTGGGCAAAAGTGCATTTGGGGATACTGGTTGATGGCTATTGTGATAATTGAGCAAAATGATGGTGACCAGGATCAGATTTTAGAAGGGAGGGCCCTTGGCAGTGATATGCTTACGAAATCAAGAATGATTTTGTGATTTTCATGTGTTCCTTTAGGGGAAGAAAGAATAAAGACCTCTATCTCCTATCAGTGGAACACTAGGCCATTAATGTTAGTAAAGATAATCACTTCTACATACCAATGAAAGCTGTTATCTTAAAATAAACCATCTAAAAATCTCTTTGCCCTATGAATGACTGTTCTTGAATAATCATAGTCTTAAAAGCCTGGACCCTCTCTTCCTAATTTACTTACTCTCCTCATTGCCATGTCTCATTCTTTTCATTCCCTTGGTGGTCTTTTTTTCGGGATTATGGATTTTGAGGGTCTTACCAAACTTTTTGCAATAATGCTTCTCATAGCAAAACCAGTGTTTCAGAGAAGTAGAGTTGTGCCCATCTTTATATAGCAATAAATGTGTTGTGTGTAAACTCATTTTTATAAATTAAACTACATATTAAGTTTGAGGTTGATACGGCAGGTTTTTTTCTCTGAAGAAAATAATCACTCTAAAATATGTTTTATAATACGGATATTCACAGTGGTTTTGCCTGAGAGCAGGGTATACCCACCTTGCTTTTGGAGTTGGAATTCATAAACAGACAAACATTAGGCTAAATCTAAATCTTAATGTGCATACAAATCATCTGAGGACCTTGTTAACATACAGATTCTATTTTAGTAGTTCTTTTTTTTTAAGATTTCGTTTTTTTTATTTGAGAGAGCATGAGTGGAGAAGGAGGGCTCATGCATTCTCTGTCAAATAAATAAATAAAATCTTTAAAAAAAAAAAAAAAGAGGGCACCTGAGTGGCTCAGTCAGTTAAGTCAGTCTGCGGTCAGTTCAGGTCATGAACCCAGGGTCCTGAGATCGAGTCCCGCATCGGGCTCCCTGCTCAGCAGGAAGCCTGCTTCTCCCTCTGCCTGCAACTCCCCCTGCTTGTGTTCCCTCTCTCTCTCTCTCTCAAATAAATAAATAAATCCTTTTAAAAAAATAAATTAAAAAATATTCTTAATAAAAAAAGAAAAGGGGAAATGATCAACGGGGCTCTCCCCTAACTCAAAAGAAAGGGGCAAGTGGGAGCCAAGCGGCCCGGTGCTTCAGCACGCAGCAACCAAACAGCAGTGCGGCCGAGCGCCCGCGCATCCCGCTGGGAACGCTTGCAGAGCCAAGTGCTGCAGCAGCTCGGTGCCATCACCGAGGGAAACAAGAGCACAACTCTGGAAGCTGGTGTTCTGCTCTCCCCGGAGGCCGGTGCTCCCCAAGCATCCTCCCAGATAGGGCAGAAGCGTAGGGAGGAAAGGAGGTGTTACTCCTGAGGGTTCTGGTCTATCATCTAGACTAGGACCAAGTTATTCAGGCATATGAGGCCAAAGGGAAGCAACACAAAGAACTTCAAGCAGTTACACGGCAAATTTTTCCTTTTGCCGGAACTACAACTTATCACTATATAGTTCCCTTCACTGCCAACAGAGATAATAACTTTAAAAAAAAATCAATTTTTCCTTTGAAGGCGTTAAGATTTTCCACATTCCACTCTAGGTTTTGGTTTTTGGGGGTTTTGTTTTGTTTTGTTTTGTTTTGTTTTGTTTA
Organism: Eumetopias jubatus; assembly: GCF_037043125.1. Taxonomy (NCBI): domain Eukaryota; kingdom Metazoa; phylum Chordata; class Mammalia; order Carnivora; family Otariidae; genus Eumetopias; species Eumetopias jubatus. The sequence continues at coordinate 30,194,099 of NW_028274810.1, read as the reverse complement.
AGATTGCTATGAGTTGGCAGGATAGGGCAGGAGAATAGCTAGGCCTCAGTCCCCAGAGCACCTGCTGCCTAGTCTTTGGAAGGAACATTCTGAGAGCAAGCAAGTGCATTTTTAAGCCCTCTAGAATTCTGCCTGATTTACAGTGTCCTCTCAGAGAACAAAAATATGACTATATTGGACTTCAAAATAAATCTTTTTTAGGACACTCTGGCAGAGAATGGTTTAAAAAAAAAAAATATGTGTAAGTCAGCCAGGAGCTCACATGGATGCAGTGCAGTCCGGGCCAACCTTCCAAGAGGGGCAAACACTTTGATGCCCTGATTCCTGTGTCCAGGGCTGTCTGAGAGAGGGCCTCACATTGGAACCCTTCCCAGAACACTCCCGGCTCCTACCACACTTCCAAAACCAGCACTCCGGGCACAGAGCTCTATCAGTGATTCGAGGTAGCCCCAGAGTATGAGGCATTAGTTATCAAAGCCACAAGCTGCGAAAGCCTCATTTCCTATATCCACAATGTGTGAAAGTATAAGCTTTGAGCAATCTAACAGCTGTGTGGGGCACATACAGCTAGCTCTGTGCTGGTGGAAATGTGGATCAGTGTTTATAAAACAGACCATCGCTGGTGCCCTAAAATAACCCAGATAAATCAGGGATCTAAAAAGCAGCATGGCAAAGATACAGTCTAGGATGAGGATGCAAAGGAGAGAGAAAACTGGCGTCTGTTCACTTGTCTGACATCAAATCTACGTACAATCTTACTCATGTTCTTGGTGAACATCTTGCTTATGCTATGCACAGCTGATGACCCAACTATCTGCTAGGAAACCGCCTTTGCAAATAAAAAAAAAGCTGTATTAGCATCATATCCTATTCCACTCGCCCCCCCCCCCAAGCCCCCAACACACACCCAAGTCCATGCAGGGCAAGGGACTCTGAGAAACAAACTCATTTTTTTCTTGACGACTGCTGCATGTCCCCGCTTGGTGTGTGTATGTGTGAGCACATGCATGTTGGCTTACTGTTCCTATGCAAAAAACACAGAGCAAGGAGGGACCCCATCATGCTCGTGTGTGCATGGTCTCTCCCCAAAAAACACATTAAATTCAGGTCACTCTAACCACTCTGGGTCTTTGAATACAGTTCTTTACTCTTTAAGATAAATAGAAAGTTGGCACCGTGGTGAAAGTGGTGGAAATGTTGATCAGTGTTTATAAAACAGACCATTGCTGCTGCCCTAAAATAACCCAGATAAATGAGGGATCCAAAAGGCAGTGTGGCAATGACACAGTCTACGATGAGGATGCAAAGGAGAGAACCTGGCGTCTGTTCACTTGTCTGACATCAAATCTGTGTACAGTCTTACTCATGTTCTTGGTGAACATCTTCCTTACACTCTGCACACCTGATTACCCAGCTGGCATCGCAACTGACACCTCGTCCCTATGTATCCAAGAGAGCAATTAAATACAAAAGTAGTTACAGTAACAACCTAAAAACAATAGTAATCACAGGCCAAATCAACTAGCTGGATGCAGAGACTCAGTATTGGCAAGAGAAGGCCTTGGCCAGATGTGCTTTGAATCTTTGAGTCTGTCCCTCCTCTAGCCTTGACGGTCCCCAGTGGCAGTCCCCCCATGGCACTCTCCCCCCCTTCCTGCCATTATGAAACACAGCTTCCGATCACTCAGTAGGCAGAGAGGAGAAAACTATGGAAGAACCACCTCTGCAGTCCCCGGGCCATCAATGATCAGTCCAGGGGAAAGAGTGCCAGTTCCTTTCGGGCAGCGTAATAGGAAGAGCATGAACCCCTTGGCCAGCTACTTCATGTATGACCAGATATAAACAACCACTTTAACTTTTATTGGAATTGATTTGTCTCTCATGATATATTACATTTTTCTTCTCTAAGCCTCAGTCTCCTCTAGCATGCTAATAGTAGCAGGAGTGGTGGCAGTAGTAGTAATTACAAACACAGTGATAATGACAGCCACCAACCTTCCCAGCTTTCTGGGATGTCAGATGAACTGACAGGTGTAAAGTGCCCAGCACAGTGCCTCCCTAGCACTGTTTCAGGAGGCACTAAGGGAAGCCCCGCAGCAAAAAGACCCTAAGACTTGTCGGTACGGTCTGTCTGCAGAAGGCTGTTGGATTCTGATTTGACAGAGAGTTGAATCATCTTTCTAAATTACTTTCTCTGAGTCCCATTACCCCCATTCTGGAAACGATGAAAACAGTACCTGCCTACCCCCAATGGGACTGCTATGAGAATGAAATGAAATAGCAGGTATAAGAGCATTTGAAAACTATAGATATAAAAGAACATTCTCATTAGTTTAGCCTCCCCCCAAGGCTGCCAGTTTGTCCCATGCCAAACCAAGTATTAACCAGCCAATAGCTCTGCTTGTCATCCCATGGACACAGAGCTCAGAGCTTTCTTAGCAAGAAAATAGCTCCAATGAAAATCATCTCTATTTTCCTGTGAATTATACCTGGAACTCCAGGTACACTCGGGAAAGATGAAAAGAAACGTGTTTGCTCAATAGAAATGTGTGTGCAGGTTGTGGGCAAGCCTCCAAAAAGATGCATGTAGGCACAGAATGGCAACAAGGGAATGAGGCAAACGGCCATCCCACCAACATCCCACCAGCACTGAGGCCAGGAGGGTGCCTGCAGACTTCAAGCCCGTCCCTTCCAACCAAATCGATCTCCTTGAATTCTCTGCATGTGCCTCTTTCTTCTCGTTATGAAGGCTCCTGGAAACACAGCCTTACCTAACTCTGGCAAGCCTCAGAGGCAGAAGTTAATATTTTTTAAAGATGTATTGACGGGGGGGGAACCTGGGTAGCTCAGTCGTTAAGCATCTGCCTTCGGCTCAGGTCATGATCCCAGGGTCCTGGGATCGAACCCTGCAACGGGCTCCCTGCTCTGCAGGAAGCCTGCTTCTCCCTCTCCCACTCCCCCTGCTTGTGTTCCCTTTCTCGTTGTCTCTCTGTCAAATAAATAAATAAAATCTTTAAAAAAAACAAAAAAGATGTATTGCCAAACAATTTTTAAAGTGAAAACTTAGTGAGCCTTAAGCCCACAAGAGCATTTATGTTTTAAACTTCCCACTTTTCTTAGATAGATTACAGGATTTTTTTTTAAGACTTTATTTATTTATTTCAAAAGACAGAGAGAGAGAGAGAGAGAGAGCACAGCAGGGGGGGTGGGAGAGGGAGAGAGAAAAGCAGGCCCCATACCCAGCATGGAGCCCCACAAAGGACTTGATTTCACGACCTGAGCGAAAATCAAGAATTGGACACTCAACCGACTGAGCCACCCAGGTGCCCATGAGATTACAGGATTTAAGACAAGGTGCTAAAAACCTAAGATAATTTCGAACCAGGAAGCATTATGGTCCTTACACAGCTCTTGTTCACCAAGAGCAGGGCCCTCCCTACCCACACACTGCACAATAACCCAGGAAAAAGAGAGGGGAGAACAAGTAGGGGTTTTGTTAAAGCAACCTCTAACCCTGGGATGCAGCTTGCTGACCCCTGCCTCCTTCACCCTCAACCACAAGTGGAGAAGGAAAGGCTTTCACTAAAGACCCAGCCAAATCCATGGGGCTAGAACAGGCCTACTGTCCTAATTCGAGTTAATTTTATGTGCTGTGCTGTCCTTTGCCCTCCCTGGCTACATATCTAAAGGAGGCCTTTTATATAGCCTTCACTCTTTCTGCTACCAAGAACCCTACAAAAGAGCTTCACAGTCATGTCAGTGAAGTAAGAATGCAAATAAAGAAGACCCATTACTTGAGGGTCCTTCCATTCTGATGACTTATATATGTTTCTAAGGTGAAAGGAGTTTAATCTGGTTCCAGAATGACTTACTGGTGACTACTCAGTCAAGTGAAGGGCTTCAATCATTCCACAATGAGGGTCTCCCACGTAGAGGCTCCAGTGGAGTGGTGGATGGGCTAGAGCCAAACTGCCTGAGTTCAAGTCCCAGCTCTGTCTCATATTAGTTATGGGACTTTATACAATTATTAACCAAACTGAGTCGGTTTCCTTGTGTGTAAAATGCAAATTATGATAATACTAACACCCACCTCATAGGGTTGTCTTATAAAAACAAAACAAGCTAGCTGGCAGAGAGCAAGCCCTTGATAAATTGTTGGCCAATATGCCAAGCAGTGTTGTCTTTGAAGCTAAAGAAGCCATATTCTCAGCCTCATTTTTTGAGGCCACCGTTCAGATTCAGGATTAAACACTATATGCCTTTGGCTACATGGGAATGGAAGAAAAATCCAAACCTCAAAATGAAATCCTCAAGTCTCGTTCTGACCTTTTAAGACCCTCCAAAACCTACTCCCATCCTTCCTTCCAAACAGACCTCCTGGTATATTCCTGTACCAATTCTCCAGGTCATCTATCCTTTAAAAACATAACAAGCACCTATGTGCCATATACTGTGCTAAGCATGGTTCTGCCATCTGGTCAACCAGCCTTTGCCTTTCTAGATGGCCTTCACTTGGCTAGCCTTCAAAACAGAGCTCAAGATCAAGCACATCCACAAAGCCCTCCCTAGCTACTCCAACCACCAGGGCTTCCCCTTCTGACCTCTCTGAGGTCTTCAGGCTTCTATTTGGTATTTACCATATATTGATTATTTTGTTATATGGTTAAATTTTATATGCCTAACTAAAGCACAAGTGATTCAAAGGAAGGGATGAATCTTACATTTCTTTGTATAACTCTCACTGACTAGTACTGTGCTTTGCACTTAGAGGGACTCAGCAAATTAGTGATCTACTTGTGGTTTCAAGATGACACAGATAGCACACAGCAAATACATTATCATTCATTTTAAACAGGCTTCTGATCAATACTCCCTTCATAGTGTAGAGACTTAAAGGCTCAATCATCAGACCTAGACTAAGTAGGGGCGCCTGGGTGGTTCAGTCATTAAACATCTGCCTTTGGCTCGGGTCATGATCCCAGAGTCCTGGGATTGAGCCCTGCATTGGGCTCCCTGCTCAGCGCAGAGGCCTGCTTCTCCCTCTCCCACTCCCCCTGTTTGTGTTCCCTCTCTCGCTGTGTCTCTCTCTCTGTCAAATAAATAAATAAAATCTTAAAAAAAAAAAAAAAGACCTAGACTAAGTAGGTTCATGGTTAAATCTGCAACTTACCAGCTGTGTGACCTTGAAGAAGTTACTTAACCTGTCTGTATTCAGTTTCTTCATTTATAAGCTGGGGATAAACAAAGTACCCCACACTTCCTAGGACAGTTATAAGGATGAAGTCAGGTAATACATATAAAGCACTTTCAACAGGACCTGGCACACAGTAATTAACTAATTACTCTATAAAAATTCATTATTATTATTATTACTACTATTTTCCTGAAGTTCAACACATCTGGAATGCCTCAAAAAGCATTTTGTAAAGTATGCTGAGCCTATACAAAAAGCTACTGGATTCAGTATATACAAAATATTTCTCCCTTCTTATTTCGCCAATAAGTTGTTCAAAAAGGCATCTCTTGGGCACCTGGGTGGCTCAGTTGGTTAAGTGTCCAATTATGGATCTCATCTCAGGTCTTGATCTCAGGGTCATGAGTTCAAGCCCCACATTGGGCTCCACAATGAGCATGGAGCCTACTTTAAAAAAAAAAAAAAAGGCATCTCAAATGCTGTTCACATAGATGTGTTCAGTTTGTGAAAATATACTGAGCTACACATTTTCATGTGTATGTTTCTCTCTGCAAACTGTATTTCAATAAAAACTTAGCATTAAAAAAAGGAATCTCTACCTCTACCATTAATCATTTCCCTCAGGTTGCTACAAAATTGGTAATTCTACTGTACCTTCAATTTTACCATAATTCTCAGCAAAATTTTGAGTATGTATACAACTCAAAAAAATATTTTACCCATGGCTTGAAAGAGCAAGGAAGGTCTTAACCAAAGCTGAGTCACTATCTAATACCTCAAGGCTATACAAAGCCATCAAATTCACCACTTTCCCATGAAATACCTCCTTCAGTTATGTTTTTTAGTCTGTCCCAGGCATCAGTGAAAGCAGAAAATTCTGCCTCAAACCCACCAAGTATGGTAATACCTCTTTGTCATCAAAATAGCACATTTGCCATCAAGCCATTTCTCTTTCTCTCTCTCTTTTTTTTTGCTACAACTTTTCAGTGAGTTTTTTTTTAAATATTTTATTTATTTATTTGACAGAGAAAGAGAGATCACAAGTAGGCAGAGAGGTAGGCAGACGGAGAGGGAGAAGCAGGCTCCCCGCTGAGCAGAGAGCCCAATGCGGGGCTCGATCCCAGGACCCCAGGATCATGACCTGAGCTGAAGGCAGACGCTTAACCAACTGAGCCACCCAGGCATCCTTTTTCAATGAGATTTTAATTAAGATCAGTTTTAATGCACAGGCTAAGAGACAAATAACTCTTCAATCATGAGATAAAACGAAACTGCTGACAGAGAGTGGGCAGTTCAAATTCACACTGGCATTTAAAAAACAAAACAAAGAAACTACCAACTTTCTCTCAAGATATTTGCAACGAGGGGGGACATGCTGCTGTGCAACCTCATAAACCAAGTTCTGCAAACTGACTTGCACTCAGCCTGTGCGCCTACAAATGACTCCTGGTCTGAGTTTACTGCAGTCTTCACCACTTTTTTTTTTTAAATATTTTATTTATTTACTTGAGAGAGAGTGAGAGAGAGCCTGAGCTGGGGGAGAGGTAGATGGAGAGGGAGAGGCAGACACCCCATTGAGCATGCGGGACTCAACCCCAGGACCCTGGGATTATGACCTAAGCTGAAGGCAGATGCTTAACCGACTGAGCCACTCAGGAGCCCCAGCCTTCACCACTTCTTACTGGCTTCTTCAGTACAGCACAGAGGTGAAGACCACAGATGTAAAACCTGGCTCCTCCACTTTCCAGCCACATGACACTGTGCACATCATCTCCTCTCATCATTTGTCAAATGGGAAAAATAAGCCTACCTACCTCAGAGCTGTGACTAAGTGAGCTCACGAAATAAGAATATCCTTATTTATTGTTAGATTCAGTAATTGTTTAGCCCAGTGCTGAGTGGTGGTGCACCCTCAATAAATGGCAATTATTATCATCACTATCGTCTCATTTGTATGTGAATTCAATAGCCAAAACCAAGAGGTTAATCATTTTTCAAGTCAATGTGTTTCTTGTTGAGACCAGCCAGTTTACAGAACTGGTCCAACAAATTCTTTCATGTAGCTCATCATACAACAGACACAAAGCAAATAACCACAAAACAGAGCAAATTAAGCTTCCAGATTCGTTAAGTATCCCTGACTGGGAATGCTAAGATGATGCCGTGGACTCTTACTTAAGCAACAATGTTCCAACCAAGTCTTTTGCTTCTTATCGCCAATCTCATACTCCGGTGGCCTCCAGGAAGCCCAGCTCTGTACTTTTTATAAAATTACACATTAAAATACCTAAATAGGCAAAATTAATACTTCCTAAGCATCCTATGCCAGGAGTGTCACCTCTCAGTAGAATATCTATTTATTTTATGATAAATAACAAAAAAAGCTTTCTTGAAATTCTTATTTAGGACAAGAAAATAAATGTAATCTATGCATGGAGCAAAATTAAGTGGGATGACACATCAGCATATTTGTTCTCTACCCATCTCAACACTAAGATTTAGTTAGACATCTGTGTCACTGACTTTAGAACGTCTAGCACCAGTCTAGTAAAATATAACCTAGGCAAACATACTATGTAATTTGTAGTCAAATATTTTGGGTCCCTGAAAAACATAAATACTCACAATACTCACAATTTGCATAAACCTCACATTTTTTAAATTCTTCCAAACAAGAGACTGAAGAAAAATATATCTGAAAGAATATAATGAATGTGCAATCTATATTCTGCAACTCACCTGTAGTGGCCACACAGGAACTCATCAGTGCAAACAAGGCCATCACATAATGAGAAGGCATTTTTATTTCTCCAAAAGTGTGCCCCATTCAGTCACCTCAGCTTCAGACTGTAGACAGTGTTGGCAAATCAAAAGTGGCCTTAAAAGTCCTCCTTTCCAATTTTCAAACTGCCTGTAAAAATAAACATATTTCAAGAAGAAAACTTAATGCAGAAACTGCTTTTCAAAAATACACATTAAAGTGAAATGAAGAATTTCTAAAAAGTATAAGATTCATTGATCTTACAAGATGCCTAGACAGCACTCCAGTAAGCTGATGTGGGGGTGCTAATTACCTAATAAAGATATTTAAAGCAAATACTTTTGTTAAGAAATGCTTAGCTTTAACACTTTAAATCTTTGGTTTTATATAAAATTTTCAGGAATACAGAAGAAAATCAAGATGCACCTATAATAGAACATTACCAGTTACGTTGTGGCACTAAAGTAAATCAATCATGCTTGACACATGAACTTCCTAGTGTCAACAGGAAACAAAACTCTGATCAGAGACTCAGTCTAATGTTATAATTACAGAGTCATCCCAAGGATCAAATTAAAATACATTTAGAATCAATGTGAAAAATAAAGAACCATCAAAAGGAAAGCTCTCTTTTCAACTGTTTGCCAACATTTTAACAGGAGACAAGTCTTCCCTGTCTCTCAACCCCATCTGAGACTCTGGTTACTAGACCAGAGGATCCAGAGGTACTTTCTAACCTTATGCTATCCAGAGCCTTGAATGACAAGTTTTAATGGTGATTTGTTTAACTTGAATATCCCTCCTATGGTCCTAAAGATTACTTCATTTAGACACACCAAATGTATTTTCCAGACCTATATTCCTGAGCCTGGCACAACCCACAGAAATTGTTCAATTCAACAAGCATTTATTGAGCACCTACTATGTTCCAGGCACTGTGTAAGGGCATGATTCCTTCTTATCAGGAATTGAAGGTATCTAGCAACTGGCTAAAAGCACAAAGACCCTGTCTCATCTATGTGCTGAACAAGGCAAGATCATGGAGTTTCCAGGAACCATCTCAAATAGCTGGGAACGGCAGCCTTGGTACCTGTACCCAGGAAACACTAGCTACAGAACCAGCAGCTTGCTACCTTCAGAGACAAAGCCAGTTTGGGTACTTGTAGATGTAGTGCAAAAATATTAAAAAAACAATGGCAAAGGGGCGCCTGGGTGGCTCAGTCGTTAGGCGTCTGCCTTTGGCTCAGGTCATGATTCCAGGTCCTGGGATCAAGCCCCGCATCGGGCTCCCTGCTCAGCGGGAAGCCTGCTTCTCCCTCTCCCACTCCCCCTGTTTGTGTTCCCTCTCTCGCTGTGTCTCTCTCTGTCAAATAAATAAATAAAATCTTTAAAAAAAACAAAAAACAGCCACCCTGATACTCAAATCAGATTCTCTTTAAAAAAAAAAAAGGGCAAAATAAGTTGTTTTTTTTTAAGATTTCATTTATTTATTTGACAGAGAGAGAGAAAGAGCACAAGCAGGGGGAGCAGCAGGCAGAGGGAGAAGCAGGCTCCCCACTGAGCAGGGAGCCTGATGCGGGACTCGATCCCAGGACCCTGGGATCATGACCTGAGCCAAAGGCAGACACTTAACCGACTGAGCCACCCAGGTGTCCTGCAAAATGAGTTTCTAATTAAATGGTCTTAGTTCACTGCATCAAGTGTTAAGAAAAAGATATTTAAATGCCTCTTTTCAGGGGCGTGCTCTCACTCTGTCAAATAGATAAATAAAAAGCTTTAAAAAATATAAATAAATAAATAAAGTAAAATGTCTCTTTTCAAGGGGTGCCCTGGGTGGCTCAGACGATTAAATGTTCGACTCTTGATTTTAGCTCAGGTCATGATCTCAGGGTTGTGAGATGGAGCCCTGTGTTGGGCTCCACACTGGGCATGGAGCCTGCTTAAGATTCTCTCTCTCCCTTTCCCCCTCCCCTGACCCCCCTCCCTCTCTAAAAAAACTTTTTTAAAAAAGGGCTCTTTTCAGTAGTACACTAATTGCCTGTAACGAGGGAAAGAGGATGACTGGGGGCAGTGATGGGAGCACAGGAGCCTTTTCACTAATTCCCGTTTGAGTTTTCTACTATTGGGGTTTTGCAAGTATTACCTATCCAGAAATAATAATAAAGTTCTAACATCCAAAAGAATTTTTTACATATGCCTTGAAACTAAATTATTACCTATGCAAGAGGTACTGTTGTTCAAACTTGATGCACGATAGTGATTAAAAGCCTAGTACGAACAGAAAATGGATTATGATGGCAGTTAAAAGCCTGCCTAGGTATGAATCCACTCTGCCACCTACCAAATGGGTTATGCTGGGAGGATTATTCTGCACGCGTGAACCCATCGTATGGGCCACTGTGAGGATTACATTAGCGAGCACACGTGTGTGCGTGCATGTGTGTGTGTGTGTGTGTGTGTGTGTATAAAGCTTAGAACAGTGGGGAACACATAATAAGCAATCAATAAATGTTACCTGTCCATTCCTTTTGAGGTATACTTATACCAATGAAGTGGAGAAATTAGGATGTGGTTATTTATATAATCCTTAGCTACTATAAAATCAATTCAATCTTTTGTTTACTGAAATATGAGTATTTCAACAGACACAAAAAGGAGGTAAGCTAAAGAATGGAACCACTAAAAGAACAAAATGACCAGTCAAGTAGAGAGGCACAAGTCATTAGTGACACAATGGTCTTGTCTCAAAAAGTGCCTAAGTAGATAATTTTGGAAAGCATGAAATGACTTCAATCACCCCTTTAAGTCCAACACTGCTGTCACCATAATTCCACATCATCTTGAATGAAATGGAAGTCTCCTCTGTGAACTTAAAAAGTCAACGACAGCAGGGTGCCTGGGTGCCTCAGTTGGTCAGCTCAGGTCATGATCTCAGGGTTGTGAGATCGAGCCCCGCATCAGGCTGCTTGAAAGATTCTCTCTCTCCCTCTCCCTCCCCATCTGCCTCTTCTCCCGCTTATGCTCTCTCTCTAATAAATAGTCTTAAAAAAAAAAAAGTCAATGACAGCAAAGATAATTTGACCCTATTTTTTCCCTCCAACAAATTAAATTTCCTGAATGGATTGATAAAGAAAACTCTCTCCAAAAGAATATGCTATTTCAGCAAATGCTAAGAGCAATTTTCATAAAGCAGAAACCCTGTAAGGAGATCCCAGAAGATGGCTTCCCAGAGGATTTTTATGGAGCACATAAACTATAACCAGCACGAGGCTTGCGGGAATATTTAATGAGCTTATGTCCCCCCCTGGCCGCAGCTGCAGAGGGTCTGTGGGACTGTGAGCATTAATCCAGGGGCTTAACCCAGGTCTGAACGAACCTGTGGAAAGAAAGGCAAAAGCTTCTATTAAAAATATAGACTGCAAATTGCTGACAAGAATATTGGGCAATTATTAAAATGCAGCAATTACAGATATAACAGAGCCAAGCTAAACAGTTTGATGCCCAAAGGCAAACCACAGCAAGTTTATACCGGATCTTAAAACATCTCCGAGGAAGTCCAAGACAAGTTGAAACTACACACTGCTGCTTCTAACAAAGAGGGAGCTTTTCTTCTTTTAGCTTAAAAGTCCCTCCGTAATGTAACTTGTTCAAAAAGAAAATAAACTGCAGAGTTTTTGTCTAATCTTCTCAATGTGGTGACAGGAGGAGGAGAATAAAAAGGGAAGCATGTCATTCCCATTCTGTGGAACTCCAATATTGGCCAAGACTTGCACACATCAGCACCTTAACGTACAGCCTAGGGATCAGTTCCCCAACTAGAAGAATGCTGGATGATCGAGGTTCCCAGAAAGTTGTAGATTGGAAATACAAACTCCTCTTTTGTTCTGTAAGGTTATATCACACTCAATTTGCAAAGAGTAGGGACTCCCCACCCTGGGTTTCTAAACTCACTGAATATCTTTGGTCTTTATAAACTAAATGCTTCCTTGAGAAATATAAATAAAGTACTCTGTGATCTTGAAAGAACAATTTGGGGTCCACTGTGCAACATTTTGTCCACATTGCAAAGCAATGTGTTGCATTCAAAGGGTACCAGTACTTTTAGTGTCTACAAATGAGCAAAAAAAAATTCTGAGAGCTTAATGGACATAAAATACACACACACACACACACACACACACACACAAATGTGATACTAATTCTCCTAATTTCAGAGTTCCTCTGTGTCTATTTCTGAGGCCATTAAACAGAGTGTGCTGCCCCACATTCGCTAGTGATCCAATAGCATGCACAGGTAAAGAGCAGGATTAGCTGAAAAACCCCTACCCAAATGAAAACCATCATGGGTTAAACCAGTGTTCAAAAGGAACCGGTTGGGAACAGTATTCCCTGGGTTGATCGGGATGTTTTTTTAAAAAGGCATAACTTTCTCTATCTTAGAGGGAAAACATGGTAAAATGATGTCTGGCAACAGGCTAAAAGCCAGCAAGAGAAATTACTAACTTCCCCTTACATGTCTAACACAGATGGCTATATACATGAGATTATTTAAGATCAGAATTTACAATGAACTTGGAGTGTATCAATTTCTCAATTAAAGGAACTGGCATGCTAGAGATAAGTAACAGCTTTTAAAGCTGGAAGAGATCAACATGATTTCATTGATGAAGAGGAACCCAAACTCCAAGCCCAGCACTTGCCCAGGGTAATATAGCAATGCTAAGACTAGAAACCAGGTCTTCCCATGACAGGCTCTACCTCCTAGATCCAGATCTGTCACCACAAACAAGGGAACAATTTTCTCCCTCTCAATTCTCAATCTCTGATAACAGAACAGTTTTTCCAAGAGAGAGAGAAGCCTGCCAGAGCTGCCATCAGACAATGGGACCTGCATGTTGACATATACCCTCTACACAAATCATTACTGATCACAATCCGTGACTTGACTTCAGGACTATAGGTGGCAACTCTAACAAATAAAGAATCCTTGATAATGCTGTAGGACTCCAAGTTCTCTGAAAATGCAAAGGGCAAGATGAAGCACAAACTTGTATATTGTCATATCTTAACACTAAGACTATTCAGGAAAATATTCAACAAATTTTAAGATCTTCAAGACAGAGATATATTGAGTGGGATAAAAAAAAAAATACCATTCCCTAAACTCAAATGGTAAATAACACCTGAATTTCTGGTACCTTAAACATGAAATTATTTTTCAGCAGATCATTAAAATGTCTCTGGTCTGACACGTAAGTGAATTTTTGAGAGAGAAATATACTGTTAAGTCTGAAAGCGGGTAGAGGAACTGTTCTGATGATTATTCAACATGTTATTCAGGGGATTTAGAAAAGAGGCAGGATGGATGACATCAATATCTAGCTTGGCAGCCTGTAAAAAGGGGTATACAGGATGCAGAAGAGATACTGTTGTTTGTCTAATGACATTTGGATGCCCTTTGAGACCTGTACACAGAAAAAGCAAAGCCACCTTACCGAATCACAACAGCAGCTCTCAGATTTCCTACTATAAAGAGAAACTGGTAATTCGAAATCCCCATTTTCAGAGAGATTTGGCAAAAGGGGAAAAGTCCTGGGTTTGGATAAGAAATCTTTGGAATCCAGTCACCTGGGTGGCGCAGTCAGTTAAGCATTTGACTCTTGGTCCTGATCTCAGAGTCATGAGATTGAGCTCCATGTCAGGCTCCACACTCAGCATGGAGTCTGCTTAAGTTTCTCTCTCCCTCCCCACACCTCACTCTCTATAAAATGAATAAATCTTTTTTAAAAAATAAAAGTAAAAACTAAAAAATTTTTTTTAAATCTTTGGAATCGCATTCAAACACATTTAACAAATATTTACTACTATAAACCAGGCACTGTTGAAGATGCCAAGGATATAGCAGTGAAAAAAGGAGCCAAAAATCTTGCCCTCATGGAGCTTATATTCCTGATAGAAGTAAAACCATTTGTTACATTAGGCAAGATATTTAATTTCCTGAGCTTCATGTCTTCCTTCAGCAAGTCTTTAGTTATTGCTTACTCCATGCCAAGCAATGGGAATATAATGGCCAAGCAAAGAGATATGTTCTTTGTCCTCAGGGGCTGGTGGGATAAACCAACCAATATTCACAAATTTGTAATTAGACACTATGCTAAGAGATCTAAAGGAAAAGTACCCACAACCTGAAGGATAAGTGGAGGGTGAGGGATAACATTACAGGTAGAGGAACTATTACAGGTCTCTGATGCTGGAGGGAGAAAGGCTGAAAATCCAAAAGGGAAAAGGAGAGGAATAAGGCTCAAGAAAGGGTTTAAGCAGGTAAGTGCTGGGATCTACTGGGTTAAGATTTCCCTGGGACAGGGGTACCTGGCTAGCTCATTTGGTAGAGCTATGACTCTTGATCTTAGGATCATGAGTTCAAGCCCCATGTTGGGCATAGAATTAACTTTAAAAAAAAAAAAAAGATTTTCCTGGTATAGGCCCTATGGAAAACAGTATGGAGAGTCCTCAAAAAATTAAAAATAGAACTACCATATGATCTAGCAACTCCACTTCTGGGTATATATCCAAAGGAAATGAAATCACTATGTTGAAGAGATACCTGTACCCCTATGTTCCAGCCAAGACCTGGAAACAACCTAAGCATCCATCAAAAGATGAATGGATAAAGAAAATACAGTATATATGCACAATGGAATACTATTCGGCCACACACACACACACACACACACACACACACACAAAGGAAATCCTGCATTTGCAACAACATAGATGGACCTCATGGGCATTATGCTAAGTGAAATAAGTCAAACAGAGAAAGACAAATAGTGTATGAGCTCACTTGTATGTAGAATCTAAGCCAAACTCATAGAAACAGAACAGGGGCACCTGGGTGGCTCAGTCGGTTAATCATCTGACTCTTGATCTCAGCTCAGGTCTTTATCTCAGGGTCTTGAGTTCAAACCCCACGTTGGGCTCCACACTAGGTGTGGAGTCAACTGAAAAGAAGGAAAGAAAGAAAGGAAAGAAAGGAAAGAAAGGAAAGAAAGGAAAGAAAGGAAAGAAAGGAAGGAAGGAAGGAAGGAAGGAAGGAAGGAAGGAAGGAAGGAAGGAAGGAAAGAAAGAAAGAAAGAAAGAAAGAAAGAAAGAAAGAAAGAAAGAAAGAAAGAAAGAAAAGAAAGAAAGAGAAAGAAAAGGAACAGAGAACAGAGAACAGATTGGTGGTTGCCAGAGGTAAGGGGTAGGGGGAGTGGGGGAAGGTGGTCAAAAGGTACAAACATCAGTTATAAGATAAATTAAGTCCTGGGAATATAATATACAACAGGATGACAACATGTTAACAATACTGTATGGTATATTTGAAAGTTGCTAAGAGAGTAAATCTTAAAAGTTTTCATCACAAGAAAAGAAATGTGTAACTAAGTGTGGTGATGGACATTAAGTAAACTTATATTGTGGTGATCATTTTGCTATATATACATATATGTCACTATGTTTTACACCTTAAACTTACACAATGCTTTGTGTCAATTATAACTCAATACAACTAGAAAAAAATAAAAATTAAAAATAAATAAAGATTTCCTTGAGTACCCTATAGAAAACAGACCGAAGGGAGCCCACAGTGCATGGAAGATCCATTGAGACTCTTAAAGCAGAGGAGCGCCTATCTGGCTCAGTGGGTAGAACTTGCGACTCTTGATCCTGGGGTTGTAAGTTTGAGCCCCACATTGGGTATAAAGATTATTTAAAAATAAAATCTTTAATTAAAAAAAAAGACTCTTATAGCAGATTAGACAAGAGGTTTAGATCAGAATGGAGCCCCGGTTTCTTCTTCTATTTTTTTTAAGATTTTATTTATTTATTTGAGAGAGAGAGAGAGCACACATGCATACACATGAGCAGGGGGGAGGGGCAGAGGGAGAAGCAAGCTCCTGATGAGCAGGGAGCCCCAGGATCCTGGATTCCAGGACCCTGAGACCACGACCTGAGCCGAAATCAAGAGTCAGACGCTTAACCAACTGAGCCACCCAGATGCCCTAACCCCGTCTCTTCATTTTTAAGATGAAACTAACCCTACTTAACACCACAGGGTCATTCCAAGAATCAAATGAGATTATACATGTAACAGCAGAGAGCTATCATTATTTGTCACAGTTGACTATCTCTACAAAGGAGAATGATCCTGAGGCCTAAGATTCATTTAAAATCCCACCATTCTGTGGCTGCCAGGGGCAGGAAAAAAAAGAATTACTTTTGAACTACCTTACATATGGGAAGGAATTCCACATGAAGATTCAATGGGAAGGGAGGCAGGAGGTGCAGAGGTTACAAGATGTGCAGAGAAGATGGACTACTCTCCCCGGCACCTCCAGGGCCTGGCCCACCCTCACTCTTTTTTTTTTTTTTTAAGATTTATTTATTTATTTGAGAGAGCGAGAATGAGAGAGAGAAAGTACATGAGAGGGGGAAGGGTTAGAGGGAGAAGCAGGCTCCTCGCTGAGCAGGGAGCCCGATGCGGGACTCGATCCTGGGACTCCAGCATCATGACCTGAGCCGAAGGCAGTTGCTTAACCAACTGAGCCAGCCAGGCGCCCCCCACCCTCACTCTTGACTGAGAGTGGGACCAACATATCTCTGGCCCCAGCATCCTTAGTTTCTTTCAGGCTCACCTTCAGTCAGTCCTTAAAGCCCTTCTGTCTATCCCAAGCACAGCAGACCTCATTGCCCAAGCAAAATACAGCAGAAAGGGGAGGATGGGCATGGATACATTTCACATTGTTGTGAAAGACCGCGTTTTGTTCAAGTTCACAAACTAGGATTTTTCACCCACCCTTGCAATATTCCAAGACCCACCTTTCACATTTAATATTTTTGCATCCAAAGACTTCTTTTGCTTGTAATTTTAAGCTAAAATTAACAGAGAACTGTGTGCTTGGGGATTCCAAACATGGCCTAACCAGACATGTTCACTTTGGACAGCCTCTACCACCCCCTTATCTGTAAGATGTTAATGACATTCTGATTGTAATATATGAGATAGAACATGGGCACGGTACCTAAAACAATACCAGGCCCACACAGTACATTTAAAAAAAACAAAAATAGTCATTGAGGTTTTTTACAGTTAAAATACCCCTAGACTTTCAAAAAACCAAGCAAACTACTAGTAGCAAAATAATATAGTTTATATCAAATTTTTATTAATTTGGGGATTAGACTTCATTGTCTAGAATTAAAAAAAAAAAAAAACCTACATTACCAAGAAATGATGACTCCAAACTCAATACAAGATAGGAGTCCTAAAGATAGTCATAAGATTGCAAAGCTGTTCTGAAAGGGTGGTAAAGCTACTGTCTCAACAACTCTGGTATAAGTTACAGGGATCTGGCTGCATGGGCCCTCCTTGACTCTACCTTATGATTCCCAAATTAGCTTCAGGGGTTTAGCTGGAAGCTGAGGAACTCAGCCTGGCACGGTCACCAACCAAAGTGCCTGGAGTAAGGAATCAGCTATCACCAAAAGGGCTTATTAAATCACAGAAGCTGCAATTATTCCAGCAAAAGTCAACACATTTGAATATCCTCAGTACACCAGTCATCATCCTTTAGGCCCTAGCAAGCAAGGACTAAGCCATTAAAAAAACTTTGGGGAAGCTACATCTATTAGACCTCCATTAGACTATTTTGCACAATATACAGTAATTTACTCAAATATTTTAGTCACATGATTATTTATATTCACAGGGATTCTGCAAATATACGAATTCAGAATAAACACTTCAGCAATAGACTATTCTATTCTGCTAATTGCAATTAAGCACTTACTTTTTTCTTCCTCTCACTGACTTCCAATATAACATTCTATCTCGTAAATGCAGGAAATCCTTCAATAGATAACATTTCCATTATTTAACTGATATTATTTGGTAAAAAGAGGGCTCAGCAGCCAAGGCATGTGAAACATTAAGAATTAAAACCCTTCGGGGCGCCTGGGTGGCTCAGTCCGTGAAGCATCTGCCTTCAGCTCAGGTTATGATCCCAGGGTCCTGGGATCAAGCTCCACATCGGGCTCCCTGCTTGGCGGGGAGCCTGCTTCTCCCTCTCCCACTCCTCCTGCTTGTGTTCCTGGTCTCTCTCTCTCTCTCTCTGTCAAATAAATAAATAAAATCTTTAAAAAAGAAAAAGAAAAGAATTAAAACCCTTCAATGGTCATCCACTGCTGTCAAAGATAAAAACCAAAACCCTGCCCATGACTGCTGGATGTTGACTACTTAGTCTGACCTCATCCTCTGCATGCTCCAGCCACACCTGCCTCAATTCTGTCCCACAAAAGGACCAAGCCCTTGCTTCCAGAAACAGTGCTCCAACTGTGTTGGAACTCAATGACCTTCCATAGTCTCCCTAACACAGCCGCTTACCAATATCTTCAGGTCTCAACTCTGTGTATAAGCACTACCTCTTTAAGGAAGCCTCCTATTCCCTTTGAAGAAGTTAAACTTGGACATGGAATGTAGTGCAAATTAAATCTGCAGGTAAATGTTTATGTGATGATTTCGCTACAGGTATGGCTTCCTACACCTGTTCACTCTAGAAAGAAGGATCTCAGTCTAGCTGGTAGTAGTAATAGTCTACATACTTGGCATACAGTAGGCATCCAATGAAGGTACCATAATGGGTAGCAAGTATAAAACATGACTATGTACATTCCAGTTAAAAGTATGGAAGGATGGTGAGTTATCAAAATATTTCTCAATAATAAATGATAAACCAACAAATAAGAGCTGTGTATAAGAAAGAACCTATACCTCAGGCAGCTTCAAAGGAACAGGAGAGACAGGAGTTCTGATATCTACGTGTTTTACAAGCTCAGACAAGTCACTCCATTCTGGGCTTTAATTTCTTCATCTCTAATATGAAGAGATAAAACAAGAAAATCTTTTATTCTATACCTTACTTATAGTTGTCCTTATATGGACTAACAACTAATTCTGAATCCCTCCTATAAAATGAGACTTCAAATACAGTTGTGGAAATTTGAAATACATGATCATGTAATGGCTAGTACGAATGACTTCACAAAACTGGAAGGTATTATCCAAGAAAAACATTCAGTTTGACAACATAAGTGTAAATAAGATACTAATACTACAGTAGCTATTTTTAATACATAGCTTATATAAACAAAAAATACTTAAATCATTATTTTCTGAGCACTGTAGGCACACACAAAACTTAAATTTTGTCAGATCTGCCCATTTTATCAGAACTGCCTATTTTGGGGGCACCTGGGTGGCTCAGTCAGTTAAGCGTCTGCCTTCGGCTCAGGTCATGATCCCAGGGTCCTGGGATCGAGCCCCGCATCGGGCTCCCTGCTCAGCAGAGAGCCTCCTTCTCCTTCTCCCTCTGCCTCTTCCTCTGCTTGTGCTCTCTCTCTCTCTCTCTCTCTCTCTCTCAAATAAATAAAAAAACTCTTAAAAAAAAAAACCCTGCCATTTTCCTCAAACTCCATGAACTCTACTCATTCCCCTCACCTCATTCTAAAAACCATTCTGATTAATCCCACCCACTGTGAACACAGTCTCCTTAACATTTTGTGTTTAACTTGTTCCATGTTATCTTCTACTCAGAGCCAACCCAGAATGTTAGAAATAGAGAACATTCACTCCAGCCCTCTAATTTCACAGATTAGCAAACCAGGAATTAGAAAGGCTCAGTGACTGGCCCACCGTTACACAGCCAGTTAGTAGCACAGCCAAGACTTGTCCACATGCTGCTTTGTAATTATTCTGTGGTTGTTCGTGTTTTTATTCCACATTCCCCTTCTCATTTAGAGACTAACACCCTGCTTTCCTCTTCTGACCCCACAAAATATCTCAGCTACCACCTACTGAGTACCTACTGTGTTTTTCACAATGTCTCATTTCATCCTCTCAACAACCCAAGAAGACAGACATCTATAGTGAGAAAAGTGAGGCTCCCAGACACTCGACCACCCCTGGGCCACCAGCTGGTTAAGTCCTGGCACCAGCTTTTGAGCCCAGGTCTGTCTGATTCTCTTAACACTACAAACGGGAGCTTCTCCTCTATGGAGGCCAACCAGGCCCTGAACAGACGGTTACCTTCTAGCTAGTGGGCAGCCTGATTCAATCCGACCTGAGGTAACTTATTTTGTTTTGAAACCAGAGAGGCGAGGCTCAATTAGCAGTTTTATTTTACTTCATTCATTCACTCAATAAACATGTATTAGAACCTACCACGTGCCAGGCACTTGTTCAGGAAGCTGGGGACATGACAGTGAACTAAACATGACACTGTTTTCATGGAGTTTACCTTCTCATGGGGGAGACAGACAACAACTTTGTAATGTGTCAAGTGATGGAAGTCATATGAAAGAAAAATAAAGCAGGTTAAGGAGAAAGAGTGTTGAGAGGAGGGATGTTATTTTAGATAGGATGCTCATGGAAGGTGTGATGTTGTGATTTATAATGGAGAAATATATATTTGGTCTTCATCCCTGTTTCCGGCACAAAGTTCCTAAAATCCCTGGAATTTCCTAAGTGATGACAGGAATAAAGGTGTCTTTTGTTGTGTTAATGAGGAGACCTCCAGACCCTACCTCAGAATAGGGCTGCTTACCAGGAGAACCAATCAGGTCATTAGAGGGTTGGACCTTTCAGTTCTTTTTCAGAGAGGAGCTAGAGGTTGACTCAACTGCCAATGGCCAAAGATTTTATCAATCATGCCTATGAACATAGCCTCTGTAAAAAAAACCCAAAGGATGGGGTTTGGAGAGCTGCCATGTTGGTAAATACATAGAGACTGGGGAGAGTGGCTTGCCCAGACAGTGTGGAAGCTCTATGCCCTTTTCCCACACCTTGCCCTATGCATCTCTTCCATCTGGCTGTTCCTGAGTTATATTCTTTTTTTTTTTTAAGATTTTATTTGACAGAGAGAGAGAGGCAGTGAGAGAGGGAACACGAGCAGGGGGAGTGGAAGAAGGAGAAGCAGGCTTCCCATGGAGAAGGGAGCCTGATTCAGGGCCCGATCCCAGGACCCTGGGATCATGACCTGAGCCGAAGGCAGACACCTAACGACTGAGCCACCCAGGCACACCGCTGAGTTATATTCTTTTATAAGAAACCAGTAATCTAGTAAGTAAATGTTTTTCTGAGTTCTGCGAGCCGCTCTAGCAAATTAATCAAACCCGAAGAGGGGGTGGTGGGAACCTCCAATCTGTAGCCTGGGCTTGTGACCCCTCAAGTGAGAGGGCAGTCTTATGCAACTAAGCTCTTATCCTGTAGGATCTAAGGTTATCTCTCCAGGTAGATGGTAAATAGCGTCAGAATTGGTGGTGTTAGGGAAGACACCCCCCCACACACACACACACAGTGGAATTGGTTACCAGTTAGAGGGCCTGTCAGATGAGGTAGCATTTGAGCACAGGGATGTGAGACAGAGCTATGAAAGAAACGCATCCCAGACAGTGGGGATAGCAAGTGTAAAGTGTAAAGTACACACTTGGTGTGTTCGCAGAGCAGACTACATACAGCACGGTATAGCGGGAAGTGTGGGGGCCGCCCCCCGCCTACCTGGGTTCAAATTCCTGCCCTGCCTCTTCCTACCAGTGTAGCTGTGGGCAGCTTACTAAATACCTCCAAGTCTCAGCTATAAAGTAGAAATAATGATTCTATTTCCCTAATGGGTTTGTTATTAGAATTAAGTAAATTAATAACACACAAAGCACTTAATACCTAGTATGTTCTTAGGTTTCAGGAAATGGTGGCTATGAATTTTAACTAGGTCATTGATAACATCTCCGTTCAAGACAATTTATTTTCAACTTGATAGTTTTGAATCCAAGGGTTAAATTACGCGGTTAGCTTTGTACATGGCCAATAACTTCCTCCTCAACCTTCGACTTCCTTAGCTGGGCTTCCTGTCCTGATGAGGAGGACTCTGTGGGAACCACACTGATGTTATCACAAAAAGAGCAGGAGGCAAATCACTCTAGCATCTCTGTTACACTATTACAGATTATACTCTTCATTCAATATAACCCCTATCTCCAAGAATCAGATGCTTCTTCCGAACTATAATTTATTGTCCCTTGGATTTAAGTCATTGGTTTCATAAAACAGATCTCACGAGTCTTGACTCCTCACTAGCATCACTGACAGATGCAGGTGGTAATTTCAACTGCAATCCTGTCTTGAGAAGGGTTAAAACTTCTCTTCAAAATTAGGACATAATTTAATTTAAAAAAAAAAAAAAACCCTTTCTCCATTGTCCTTTTGGCCTAAACTTAATGTTTCTTTTCAAAGAAATTAGAACATCAAAGCAAAATTCAAGAGTCATCTGGCCTGGCAGTCTCCAGATTGTTCCTTAGAGCACAGCCCTGAAGCAACTCAGGAAGGTACAGTGAGTGGCCCTGTGGATGGGCCCAGAGCCAAGGGAAGATGTTGGGGCCGCAGGGAAATTCTGCTCCTCTGCCCTATACCCTCTCCCCCTGCTCTTTTCTTTAATGCTATGTTTACTTTTCATCTGTGCAACCCAATGGGTTAAAGGGCAAATCACACGCAGAGAGAAACCACAGCAAGCCCAAGCCTGTGAGAGGTTAACTGGGAATCTTCCCAAACCACTTGTACGACTGGGGAGAGCCCACGGTTGCTGTTTTCAGTCAATTAAAAAGAGGTCAATGTTCTAGTATGACAGGTCTTGAATTAGGCTTTTTAAACATCAGATTCTCATCCTTTTAGAGTTCCTTTTACTTCTTTTAATCTTTCAGACCTGATAGTTTTCCCTTTGTAATGCCATAAGTATGCATTTTACTGGAGCTATAAAAAATCCACAAGATCTTCTCATTCATTTATTCATCTAATAAATATTTATCAAGGGCCTGCTCCATAATAGCACTGCTCCAGGTACAGGGATTCAGTAGGGAACAAAACATAAAAATCCCTGCCCTCATGGAGCTTACTTTCTAGTCAAAGGAGACAAATTATAAACAAAATATACAACTGTATATGAGAGAGATAAATGCTAAGAAAACAAAACAGAGAAGGAAAGGAAATATTTGGGGTCTTTGGTTTGGTTTGTTTCTTTGTTTGGGGTAAAGACCTACAGGAAGTAAACTCTGAAGATATGTAAGAGAAAAACATTCCAAG
Organism: Eumetopias jubatus; assembly: GCF_037043125.1. Taxonomy (NCBI): domain Eukaryota; kingdom Metazoa; phylum Chordata; class Mammalia; order Carnivora; family Otariidae; genus Eumetopias; species Eumetopias jubatus. The sequence goes on along the minus strand of NW_028274810.1, from coordinate 30,170,975 downwards.
CAAAGGAAACAGCACGTGCAAAGGTCCTGAGACAGCATGTCTGGAATGCTCAGGAGCACAGAGAGTGAACCAGAGAGCACAGGAGTGAGGTCGAAAGAGGTAATCGCCAAGGGAGTCATGGCTGGTTGTGTGCGGCTTTACAGATCATTGTAAGGATTCTGGCTTTTACACTGAGAAAGATAGGAACATTAGAGTGCTTTAAGCAGAGCAGTGACAGGATCTGACTTAGGCTTTGTCAGGGCCATTCTGGCTATTGGGTGGAGTATACTCCCCAGCTGTGTGATCTTGGGCAGGCCACCTAACTTCCTGGTACCTGGCTGTTCTCATCTTTAGAGGGACTTAAGGAAGATTATTTCTAACCACGACTCTAACCCCTAAATTATGATTCTGAGTTTATGTCCTTTGCATTTTCTATACAGTTACAGTTTATATCCACTGGAAGCCTCATCTCTCCCCAAACCTTTCACTGAAGTGGACCTGAGTTGAAGAATTCAATTTGACAATATACATTATAGGCCAAGCCCATGCCACACTTTCAGGATACAGAGATGATGAGATTCGATCCTACTCTAGGGAAGTCCACAATCTGGCAGAGAAAGAAAGTAAGTTCTCAGGAGGTAGCAGAAGTCCTGTAAGAGAAACTAAGGGAAGAAGCAACTAACCCACCTGCCAGGAAGAGCCCTGTGTAGCTTCATCACAGACACTGACAACAGAGAGAGAGAGAGCCTGGATGAGTAAGCAAGAGACCACCAGAGAAGGGAAGCGGGGGATGCTAAAGGAGAGACAAGTACAAAAGCAACGGAGCATGAGAGCACGTGGCATGCTCTGGGAACCATAAGGACTCTAGTATGAGCATAGTGAGGTTCAGGGAGAAGTGGAAAGAGAAATGGCTTGAAAAAGTAGGCTAAGGCCACACTGTTAATAACTGGACATCTTGTGCCAAGGATAATGGAACAGCAGTGACTTTTAAAATATAAGAAATGAAAACACAGATCTGTGTTTTAGAAGGTACCAACCAAATTGGATGAATAATAATGGGAGAGAGAGATGTTGAAGCCAGGAAAACTAACTGGAGGACCTGTGCAGTAATGCACGGGAGATAATGATTTGGAAATGGAGAAAAAAAGGTCAGCTGAGATCTGCTAAAAAGGTAAGCCACATGTGACTGGTGTTATTCAGGTCAGGGAAGTAAGCAGAAGGAAGTTTAGTGTGCCTGAGGCTCCTCGCTTGGTAACTGGTGCCATTTACTGACGGAGGAAATGAGGAAATGAAGGATTGCGACTGGGGACCACAGAGACAGAGCGTGTTGGGTTTGGGACTTGGTTTTAACAGAAAGACCTACAGAACAACCAGGTAGCTGCTGGCAATAAGGGTATGAAATATAAAACTGTAAGTTACTGGCAGAGATGTGGCCATTGAGGCATGGAAATATGAACGACTAAATGTAAACTGAGAAGAGAAGGGAAAGGGGAAATAATAGAACTTCAGAGAATGCCAACACGTAGGGATCAAGCACTGGAAAAGAAACCTGAAGAGAGATGGGGAAGGAAAGGGGAAAACCTGAAGTAGCTCCAGGGAAATTAAGATGATTAAACACAGGAAAAAGACAAGAGTTAAGCAGTAAAGGCCCTCGAGAGAGGACAATGGAGATGCTGACTGAAAGCAAGCACGAATTTTGCACTTTGCACCTTTTCTAGCACCTTGATATGTCTTGGTATGGTGGGTGTGGGAGCCTGCCTGCAGCCGGCTGAAGAGTTTAACAGGAGGTGAGAAGAAATGAGCAAATAGCCAAACACCACTAGCCCCAACAGACGACCTTGTTACCAAAGATTCTGTACCATGAGGAAAGTTTTATTCAATACTCTGTGGAGGTGTAAGGTGTGAGAAACAGGAACTAAGATCTGCTGGGGGTGATCTTCTGGCAGTGGAAAGGAGATTTCTTAGTTAACACCTGGCTCTCACAGGACCACTAATCCTGAAACTAGCCGCAGGCATTCAGAAAGCCTAGGTGCTTCTGACAAGTGATGAGGACACTAGATGCACCCACACATCATCCAGCTTCCAGTTAGGCTTCTCACACCACCATCCCTAGCCTTTCTTCACCAGCAGAGTAATGCTCAGCAGCAGGGACCACATTTCCATCTGAGTAAGGTAAAAAGTGTAACAAAAACTCCACAGCACTGACTACCTGGTATGATGCTGGGAGTCCATAACCTGACACCTTTGGGACTGGAAAAGGCTTTACCAAAAACACCAGCCAGTGTCAGCAGAATCTGCCTGACTACTCTTCTCTTTGCTCTCTGAGAAACAAAAAGGAGCTGAGGGAGGAGTTTTTAATCCCAAATTTATTCTTAATTTCCGATACAAAACACTTGAGAAAAATTTGAAAGCCAACCAGAAAGACTAACAGATTTTTTTTAAATGTGCATCTACAGTCCTTTCTCCTTTACCCTCTACAAAAAAGCAACCCAACCCCCAAATGATCATTTTCCTTGGCTTGATTTCCCTATTTTTGTGATATATAATTGGAAACAGACTGCCTTTTCCTGGCTTCAGAGAACAGGATCTTCAGGGTTACAGGAGTTGCCAACTACAGAACCTCGGCCTTAGCAAAGTTTCTTTTGCAAACCTTTTACCTATGTACCTACTTAAAATATATCTTAATTCCAAAGAAAACACTTAAATCCCTCGTTATTATACAAAAGTGCATTTTGTCCTAATGAATTAGATGCTACCCTCCCTTTTCTACATGGTTAAGCTAAATAGAATCCTGCTTTGTGTTCAGTTATCTCCCGTTTGAACATTACCAAAAGCCCTACACCCAGCAAGGTATCTAAATGGGATGCTTTCTGGAACTATTTTGAAGAACTTAGCAGGACAAGTTCTACAGGAAACCTTATTAGCCCACACACTGAACGAAATTAAAATCTTGAATATCTTAGAAAGCAACAACTCTAATAATGAAATAAAGGACGCCACAAACTGAAAAAGGCATAAATACAAAAAAAAAAAAAAAGTGAAATGTGAAATGTATCAAGTAGGTCTTCCTTCCCCTGGCTCCAAAAACATGATGCATCCAATGGTTGTGCAACAACTGTAATGGATGAATATGATGAATACAAAAGAAAAAGATAGGTGTGTCTTCACAAAGTTGGTTGTTATCCTAAGTAATTTTTTCATGATTCAGATGGTATATGATGAATATGCGACAGGTAACAATCTCTATAAAGACAGAAGAATAAGAAAACTAAGGAATGTCTGCTTAGAAAGGCTTTGACAAAAAGAGACCAGCAATAGTAAAGATGCCCATTGAGAAGATCAGAAACTTCTCCCACACATATAGGGAAGACCTTACAATGTAATAATGCAAAATGTATGTAATGAGTCAACGGTGCTTTCCCTCAAAGTTGAAGTTAATTTGCCAGCCAACTACACGAAGTCTAATATAACAAAATGAGACATTTATTCTTTATGGACACTCAGAAGAGAGTTTTGTGTTTGAGTATGTTTTGTTCTAAAGGAAAAATAAAAAAGAGATAACTCATAACAACACAGGAAGTGCCACACAAAAGACACAGGGCTTTGAGATTGGAATCTAAATATTTCACTTAAAATAACCTTCTAGTTATATATACATACATATATATATATACCACATTCTGCTCCAGCAATCATCATACAGTTAATTGTGAAATGAAATTTGCAAATAGGCACCAGTGTATTTTTGCATCCAATGACCAATTTCATACTTCAAAACACATAAATCACTAAAAATGCTAACAGAATTATACTCCCAAAAGGGAATCTTTTCACACACCAAACTGAAATTAAGCATTCATCAAGTATCCATTAATAAAATAGTAAATAAGAATTTAAAAAAAGAAATCCAAAGTTCTGCTCAACCATCCACCTGGTCCATTTGGTGTTCTTACCCATCAGTGGTGGTTAGTCATCAGACCTATAAAACCGCAGCCTTCTTCCAGGGCAATCCAATCAACAGGAAAGCCCAGGGACTAGTATCTATAAAAACTGTTTTCTAAAAATCATTTTTTCAAGGACTAATCAACTAAAATGTGTTTTTACAAATGTTCCATCTGCAATTTCACACAAAATCCTGACCTTCAGCATGTACCAGGGAAATGAATTATGTACTTGGAAGGACAAACAAGCAGATGCTTCTTCCTCTGCAAACAGTGCCCCATTCTGACCCCCTTTCCCCTGGAGTCCAGTGTCCAAGAGATAGGGAAAGTATATGCTTCTGTATTACCATCCTTTTTCATAAAGTAAAGATAGGGATAACATTTTAGATTTAATTATAAATTATCACTGCGGCAATAATTCAACATTAAATCCTAAAAAATGAACTTTGCCATACTCTATTCTAATTCAGAGTCCTCTTGCCAGACTTGAAAAAAGTTTCAGCACAAACGTCAGTATTAATCTTTTTTTTCCTATGATTACCTTAAGCAGGAGATATCAGGATGGCCTAAGGGCATGACTCTAGGGCTCTTATTTCAGACTTTCCAGTAATAATCTTATTTTTTAAGGTTTTAAACCTTTTTTAAAAGGTTTTTAATTTTAAATTTTTTTAGGTACCATGCCTTGTAGGTATACCCTTAGTTATCCTCTTATTAAGTCTTGAAGTTTGACCTAGAAAACCAAAGAATAAAAAATGCATAAGGTCCAAATCAGAGTGGCCTCAAGCAGAATGTTTACAAATGTTGTTTCAAACACTAAATATTGCACACATCTTGGTTGAGAGATAAAAATCACTACTCTCCTTCTGAAAGAAAGAAAAATGCTCAGAACTCTGTGCTAAATTTTAAGCAAGGACTTTGCAAACAGAGAAAATAAAGCTCAATGTCAGTTAACAAACAAATGTTCTATTTCAAAAGATATAAAACAAGAAATCTAGAAATGGACAGAGTCCAGGAAATGAACCTAGATCATTTTTTATAAAGTCCTTCCAAGCTGTGTTGATTTATTTCAGCTTGACTAGAAGCCAAACTAATTAGTTTGTGTTTTATGAAAAAGAGACAATGCTATCATTCCAAGTGTTAACTCTGAAGATGTGAAACCAGAGAAATTACTGCCATGGATCTTGGTGCAGTAATTTTCTTTCAAAGCCACAAAATCTCTTACTGAAATTGTTCAAGGCTCACTGTTATTTGTGGAAGGCTAGCTTTTCATATCACCTAGATTCGCTCTTTTACATTCCAAACTGTCCATATTTCTAGAGGTGATACAAGATTACTTACAAGTTACAAAGTCCCCTAAAAACATTTACTTACTTGAGTTATGCAAATTTCAAAAGGTAGTTAATATTAAGTTTCAAAATTTCAAAAGTTAAAAATCACAAGGAAAATGCTCCAATGTACAAAACAAAAGTGATAAAAATCATTTTCAAATAGCTGTTAAGAGCAAAAAAAGGGGGAAGATTAATTCCTTTAAGTCTTAAAAAGAATAGGACAATACCTTCTTTTAAGCAAACCAATTCTGTCAATCTATAAAGGCTCTCCAAGACAAAGCCTTAGGAAGCCTTAAGGCATCTTGACCCCCTGCTATCAGAGGCTGGAAAGAAGACCGCTAATTTGCCAAACTCCAAGACCAGGAACCAGAAGTCTGTTAGGGGTAGGGGGCTGAAAAATATCTGCTGAAGAGTATGAACTATATCAGAGCATGGAAGACTAAGTTAAATCCTAAATAAGATGCTACCCTGAAATAACTTTTGCAATGCTGAGATTTAGAAAGAAGGGACTAAATTTGAAAGTTATTTTTTAAAAGGATCCACATGACCCTAGCTTGCTAAATGAAATAAAGTCAAAACTACCTGATACACAAGAAACAAGAAAGGAAACTGGCCTACAAAACTGCAGGCAAAGATTGAAAACCTTTTTTAAAACTCAGTTTCAGAGGTGCCTGGGTGGCTCAGTCGTTAAGTGACTGCCTTCAACTCAGATCATGATCCCAGAGTCCTGGGATCGAGCCCCGCATCGAGCCCCGCATGGGGCTCCCGGCTCAGCAGGAAGCCTGCTTCTCCCTCTCCCACTCCCCCTGCTTGTGTTCCCTCTCTCGCTGTGTCTCTCTCCGTGAAATAAACAAATAAAATCTTTTAAAAATAAATAAGTAAATAAAACTCAGTTTCAGGGGCACCTGGGTGGCTCAGTCGGTTAAGCGTCTGCCTTTGACTCAGGTCATGATCCCAGGGTCCTGGGATTGAGTCCTGCATAGTGCTCCCTGCTCAAAGGGGAGCCTGCTTCTCCCTCTCCCTCTGCTTGCCTCTTCCCCTGCTTGTGTGCGCACGTGTTTTCTCTGTCAAATAAATAAATAAAATCTTTAGAAATAAATAAATGAAACTCAGTTTCACTGTTTTTTCAAGCATGTTAATTCTTAAATAATGCTTATATTATATTTACAAGAATGAGTGTCTATAGACACTTCACACTTCTACTAGACAAGTATGATACTTCTGAACTATTACTGTTTACTAAAATATAAGCCTCTGAAGAATGCCTAGAATTGCTGTTACTCAGGATAACAAACCCTCATTGTCTTGCACTTGGAAGATGTTGATGAGTAATGATAATGATAGGATTATAAGTACACCATCCTCCCTGGGAACAAATTCACTACATCCAATTTTCTACAAAAAACAAATGAGGATCATCACAAAAAAGATTCACAATGGATCTCTTTGGACTCCCAGTTCTCCTGGATAACTTGAAATATTATTCAAAGTGCACCAAATTACCTTACATACACTTAGGGAAAACAAACCGAGAAAACAACATGCGAGTGTATTTAATATCTGTCCAGCCACTAGAGTTCTTAACATATGTCCAACATATAGGGCTGGTCCTCAAGGTCATTCTTATTGCAGTCAGTTGAAATTAAACCCAATTTTCCACTGTAAACTCAGAAAGCAATTTGGTGATTTTGCTAGGTAAAGCCACAACATTTTCCATTTCTGAAATGTATGTTTGACACCTTAAAAACTGGTTTAAGTGCCTGACAGACATCAATGGTGAGTTATACTCCCCCTATTGGCTAATATTCAAAATAACAATGGATTCCCCAGGGGTTGCCTTTGAAGTGTTGGGGTTCAAAAGTTAAGTTGGTGATTTTTATATTTAAAAACATGAGCTGGATCAACAGTTGTTAAGCAAAGCTGCCATATAATGGTCCGGTTCCATCAAAACAGGAAAAATTAAAGTTGACAAATGACAAAGACAAACTGAAGGGCTGAAAATATGCTGAAGCCTTGAAACACTAAACAATGCAGAATTAAAGCCAAAAGCAGAGAACACCATGAAACAGAGCAACATCCTTTAACTGACACAATGGCATGAAATCAATTTCATTTTAATAGCCCTTAAGGGGGTAAGAATTATTTCCCTGCCTCCTGTGCCAACCCTAAGCTGTTTCCTAAGGAAGCCAAGTAACTCTGACGATGTGTAGAGAATAAAAGAAATTAAGAATAAAGATTCATATTAATACCAATCAGGGTTCTGTTTTTAATTACTTGGATCCAGTTTCAGAGCTGTAATGCAGCACCCCAATAAGTATATCACCTAAATTAATTACAGATACCTTATTCCTGTTTCAAGGGATATGTCCAACTAAAATGGGAAGCTGAACAACAGGAGAAGACCCTGGGCTCACTGCACACAAATCTGACTGCACCTCCTGCACTAGGTGACTAAGCTAGGTCTGGAGTCAGAACAGAAAGTTATGTTGCTAGAGCAAGTAACTAACCTCTACAGTCTCATCTGTGAAATGGGACTAATAGTGTTTTAACCACAGAGTGGGTGTGAGGCTTAAGTGGACTGCAAGGCATATAGGAGAGTGACACACAGTTTGCGCTCAGTAAACGTTAGCCATTATTACTCAAGAAAAATAGATGATTTCATAGTGAAATAACCGTTCGCAGCTTTAAAGTACCATTTCAGGAAAATTAAAAGGTCTTGACATGTGCTTCGTTACTTACAGAGACTTCTTTCCACCCAAACCGCTCACTTTTCTTCTGAGGGAGATGTTCAGAAAACGCATGGTTCCCCATCTCAGGCTGTCACTCTACCATCCTTTACCCTCTTTGCTCTTTTCCCATCACCTCTGAGCTCAGGATAAGCTGCTCTAACACTCGTGTAGCGCTTGCTCGTTGCCAGGCATTGTTCTAGTTACTTCACATATATTAAATATTTCAGTCCTCACAGTGACTTTTTGAGACCCATTATCATTCCCATTTCACAGCTAAGGAAATGAGCGATTTTCTTCTCTCAGCTCTTTTAGTACACACTAAATCCATTAAGTTCCACGGTGCCAAGGTAACTCACGCTTGACAACGCCGGCTCCCTATCCTACGTGATTCTGGAAAGTGGGCAAATGCCCTAATAATAACAAGTCTGCAAGCAGATTCTTCTAGCAACAGCCCAAGATTTCCAGTTTGTTCTAATCAAATGAACATGCTAGGAGAAGCCTTCAAACTGACCTGGGTAATGGGCTACTCTGTTAACAGGGGGAGCGCTCTCTGCGGGGCTCCGGGCGGCAGCGATTCGCGCCGCCCAGCACAACACCGGGAGGCCGCCAGCTGCGGGGAGCGCAGCTCCCGTCGATGCGCGAGTCCCAGGGCGCAGCCTCCGCAACGGCAAATGAGTGCAAACCCACAACAAACATTTCCCACCGACGATGTCACGCGCCCAGATGGAAGTAGCCCGCGCGCCCCACGGGGGTCAGAAGAAACCGCGGAAAGGAAAGCGAGGACAGGCGTGGAGGAGGAGGTGTCTTCCCCAGGACAGCGCATCGCCCCGAGCGCTGCCCACCCGACCCAGGACGGCCGCTCCCCACGCACCGCGGGCCAAGGGTCCCGGCTCCTCCGAGCGTAAACACTGCTGGACCAACACCGCCCTCCCAAGCCCGGGGGTCCGGGCGGCCGGTGCGATTCCGGCCGCGAGCAGGCACGGAGCCTCGCGCAGCGCCCACAGGCACCGCGCAGCCTGCAGAGCCCGCGGCCGGAACGGGTGCAGGGCTAGTGGCGCGGCCAGGGGCGTCCCGGCGCGGACCGTAGCGCCGCGGGGCCGGACCCGCACGTACCTCGGCGGCGGTGTGTCAAGCGGAGATCCACCCGCCGCAAGTTAAGAGGAAAGCAGAGGCAAGTTTCCCCGCCCAGCGCTCGGCGGCCGCGAGCTCCGGCAGCTGCTGCGCCGTGGCACAACTACGCCATCCGGACCCGCCGGGGCTTTCACCTCCTGCAGGGAGCTCCAGGAATCGCCCAGGGAAAGTGGCCGGGCACGAGAGCCGCCGATTTCCCTCCCTCACTCACTGGGAAGAGGAAAGCGCCGCTCGGCGTCCCCGAAACCCTCGATTACCCCCATCGGGCCGACGCAGCGCACTCGCTCTCCCTCACACACACACGCGGGCGGGGACGGGCAGGGCGCCACAGCAATCAGCGCGCGGGGGGAAGGGCGCTCCTCCGCCGCCGCCCCACCGAGGGCTCCGCGCGGCGGAGAAACTCCTCCTCCCGCCGCCCGCCTCCTCTCTCCTCCCCCTTTTCCTCCCCGGCTGATGGATGAGTCCCGAGCGCTGCTGGAGCCAGCGTTTCCCTTCGGGCTGAGGAGGAAGGGAGAGAAGGAGCACCGGCAACTGCGGGGCTGCTGCGCGCCCGAGGTGGGGCGGCGAGTGGGTGTCTCAGTCCTGGGGGCGGTGGGGACGCCGTCGCCAGCTGCAGGGGTGCGGTCCTTCAAACTTTCCAGGTCTCTGGAGGCGTTGGGTTTTTATTTGGTTTACCTCGGTCTTGATAATAAAAATTCTAAATCCTCCCCTCTTGTCCACTCCTTAGCAAAGCCCCCCCACACCCACACACCTGTACACATTCATTCTGTCCCCGTTCGTCTTTCCCACCCTCAATGCTGCTGGTTATCTCAGGATGCGCTCTGATGGTGGGCGCCAGTGGGGTCTTGCCTCCTCCTCTCACAGCGGAGAACGCCTTACCCAGCCCTTTTCCCTGCTCGCTAAATAAATTAATACAAATAAAGGAGCTAGGTCAGCTTTACCGGCGTTACCCTAACTTCGGCGCGGTGGAAACGAAGGTGAACTTCTGCGTACCTACCTGTGCCTGTGAACTGTCCATTGGACGAGTGACGAATGCAGTAAGCAGAACCCCACTTTGGTACTCTTGCTTACACCTCGGTTTTGAATTAAACGACATGCTTAAGTCACAGGACACTGTTTTACCGACGGGCTGATGAAATGATGGTGTGCTGAGAGATTTCTGAGACTGGACTTCCAGTTGGACAAACAACTTAAACTCTCCAAGACTCTTTTCTCCTCTGTAGAAGGAGGAACTTGGCCTAGGAGACCTCTCCCAGCTTTAAAGTCCTCTGGTCCTAGGCCTTTAATGCACTGGAATGGAATAGAGAGGTTTCTTATACTATTGCTTATATTATTCGTTGAAAAGTTCCTCCATTTCCCCCACTTTGAGAGAAGTTTTTCTTACCCTTTTGCTCTTGTACCTCTACAGAGGGAATCCAGGAGATACTTTCATAAAGGTCAAATCATCTTTGATTACCTGGCTTATTTTAAAAACCTCCTCAATGAACCATTCCTTTCTTACCAATATTTACTGAGCACCTACTACTTTGAGAGGGTTGAACTAGGCCTTGGAGATATACATAGCCGTAATATCCTGAAGGCAAAAGCAGTCTAGGTGAAGTTAACCTCAGCTTTGATATAGTCTCTCTAGATTTAAGGCCTTAGATTTCTCATAGACTCAAATTACATAGTATTCATGCCTCACACTGTCAAATTTTAGTTTCAAGTGCAGACATGAGCTCTTGAATTGGGTGTGAATATCTAATCTTACATTTAAACGTATCAATCATGTTAGGTTTTCTAATTTCTTTTTTTCTAAGTTTTTTTTTTTTAAGTAAACTCTACCCTAACTCTACACAACTTTGAGATCACATGCTCTACTGACTGAGCCAGCCAAGCATCCCAAGGCTTTCTAATTTCTAAATAAAATGGCAGGGTAGAAGAAGAGAGAGAGAAAAACAAGTCCTAAGTAACTTAATTCTTAGGAATGTCTTGCCTTTAAAGAGTGAAATGACTGTTCACAATGGAGCCAGATTCTCAATAATGTAACTATCAACATCTATTGAACAATTACTCTGTGCCAAGCAGAGTCCAAAACATTCTATACATGTGAATATATTTATTCCTCACAGCCCTATAAGGCTATATACAAACTGAGGCCCATGTACAAATCTACATATATGCTAAGGCCTTATAACTTGTCACAATAGCATAAGAAATAAGTGGGAAGTCCAGGATTCAAACCCACAGCCATCTAGTTCTGAGCCCAAGTCTTCAACCACCAGAGCATATTGCTCCCAAAAGCTTTACATATTGGCAAAATGAAAGGTTTGAGGGATTTGGGGCTGGTTGGGTTCTGGTATGTGTGTGTGTGTGTTTTGTTTTTTGGGTTTGTTTGGTTTTGTTTTATTTTGGGGGGCAAAAGATCTTTAAAATTCAGGGTTATTTAATTAGTTCAGCAGTTTAAATAGATGTTATGGAAAAACACAAGAAATTATATAGGTAGTTACAAAACTGACAATATCTAGAGGTGTTTTCTCTTTAAATCTTTACAGTAATAATGTGATATTATTTTCATAAATCCAGAAACCAGAAACATTGAGCAAAGCTTTAAAATAAACTTACATTTTTGGTTGCCCAGCAAAGTTCTTAAAAAAAAGATTCCCCTACCTTTTATTAAGGGCACTATAACTGATTTGGGGGGGGAATGAATCCCCTCCTTGGTTACAAATCAGGACTGCATCCAAGTTATAGTATTTGTCACCATAATATACAAGATTCCTTTGGTCCAAGGTGGTGTCTTGCTCATTTGTTCTGAAATTTTTCAGAAAGAATTATAAGCAGAGCGCTGAAGTAAAGAGGTGCACTTTATCGCACTTGGATAAAAATGTGTGAGAGCCAGAGTCTCAGTAATTTACTTAGCTGGGTTTCTCACAAGGAACCTCCCCTCCTACAGGTGCAGAACCGTTCATTCTATGGGGACTCATATTTAGTGACCTATCTCCAGATACTGTTGATTATTAGGAGACAACTGAACAAATTCATACTAACCTGTTTATGTTCCTTATAGAAGCAAACACCTCAAATTTCTGAAAAACTGTATCATTAGAAAATCATTTGGTTTTTCTTTTTTAACAGGTCCTCATATAGTACTTAGCACATGCTTTGCACTTGACAAATTCTAACTCACTAAATCCTTATAATAGCTCTAGTATCCTCATTTCACAGATTAGAAAACATGTACAGAGAGCTCGAGTAACTTGTCCAAAGTCACATGACTAGCAAGTGGCAGAGCCAGGTCTCCTGGCCCCAGAGTCTGCTCTGAATGTCCACTTTGGGCTGCGACAGGTCAAGGACAGCCTCCTTCCATGCATAGAGAGAGTCTTATTTCTTTCGGCTCAATTCTCTAAAAGTTTCAAAAGATAAAAGCAAAAGTTTGTGTAGGAGAAATATTATCCACTACCACCACATAAAAATAGATTACTTTCACCCAGTAAAGGGGAGAAGGGACCCTAACTTTAAAGGTTGTCTGAAACAGCCAACATCTTGGAGGCAATTGCATAACTATTCTTAAGAATGTGTGACAGAACATGAACCAAATGTTCCATAGTGTTGTGACAGGTTACTGGTCTACAAACTACAATATGTGCTCCTATTTTCTCCTTGGTTGACCCTATTACTACAGACAGATTTACTACTTTATTTCTAAAAATCGCCTATAAAGATTCCAATTCATACCTGTAGGTAGGTGTTTTCTATGGCAACATAATCTAAAGCCACATTTTCTATATCTACACCCAAGATTAGAATTTGGTTTTCGCTGATGAAATTTGTGGCTGGCCAATTTCAAATTAATGAGGAAAACGTACTGTCAGATGAACCTGCATGCAGAGCTGAGCCCAAAAGAGACAACTGATTCAGGCCTGGGGTGGGGGAGGGGAATGCCTCAGAGAATTTAGAAATAAAAATCCAAAGCAAATTCCCTTAGAGTAACCACAGAGTTCCTGCAAACTTGTCATTTCCTGTGCCGGTGCAGGAACCTCCAATGGAGGCTTCCACAATGCACCTTCAATTTCCTCCTCGGTAGGGCTTCTGACAAAGCAGGAAACCTCACACCATTTCAAAGTAACAGCAAAACCCCCTGAGATCCCTGTGGTCTTAGCTCCGTAGGGGATGTGGCAGACTACCTGCTCCCCCTGTCTCAGGGAGCAGGGATTTCAGAGGGAAGACTTCACCCTGGCCCCCACCTCCATAGCTGCCCTGCAGAGAACTTTTGTTTTGGCCTGGAGAAGGAAAAAAAAAAAATTACAAACCAGGACATGTTATTTTATGTGGGAAACCAAAAAAAGACAAGGAGCAACCAGGACATATATTAATATCTGTGAATATTACAAATTTCATCACCTTCATTTTAACAAATACAGGAAACTCTACTAAAAATACCCAAATTTTTTTAAATACCTAAATTTTAAAATTATTATTGCTACTGTTATTGACCTTCTGTTATTACTGTTGTTATTACTGAGCACTTACTCTGTGGAAGGCCTTGTTTTAAGTTTGGCCTTATAAAATTCATTTCCAAACATATTTTGAAAATGGATATTTCCATGTATTCATTACAAAATTACTTGTTATACATTTCTTTAGGTCACTCACTATTCTTTTAATATGTAATCTAAGCAGGAGAGTTTCTCAACTGGGTTCTGCAGACACATTCTTTTGATTTCAGTAATGAGTTCAATAAGAAGTTTGTTTTTATTTTGTATTTTTGTTTTAATGATAATGACTTCAGTTTTCTTCAGTCAGTGTTTTTCAAAGTGGGAAACTTATTCCCAGAGGTCCCTGCGAATTTTTTCTTTAAAGAGAGTCTTTACATTGTTAACATTTGAGAAATGTGTTATAAAATATTTAATTAAAATTTCCTTTAAAGTTTCCCCAGCTTACTCTTACAATTTATGCTGCTTTCTGGAAGACATTAGTTTCTTTCATGTTCCAAAATCCAACCAATATTCACTGAAATTTGCTAAGCCATATTAAGTGGTAAAAGATGCATATAAAGGTGACAGGAAATATAATAAAAAGATAACGAAGGAACAAAAAAAATGTTACATGTTAACTACCAAATGTGACTGTAAGTGCTAGGAAAGTTGAGATGATCAGAGCAAGGTAAGAAGTGAGCTGAGGATTCAGTGGATGCAGACAATTTGAAAGACCATTCTGAACAATGACAAAGGAATGCAAAGCCTATAAAACAGGAGTGCCTGAGAGACTGGTCCTAAGAAAGACGCTAGAATAAGAATGGATTATTCACTTTCCTGTAAGAGACTATAAGGGCCTCACGGTCCTGTTTCCATCAGTCCTCATGAGAAATCCAAGGCTTCTTGGCTGCCGGGGTGGCTCAGTTTGTCGAGCAACCATCTCTTGGTTTTGGCTCAGGTCATGATCTTGGGGTCCTGGGACCAGGCCCCACGTCAGGGCTCATGTCAGCCCCATGATGGCTCTGCCCTCAGCAGGGAGTCTGCTGGAGACTCTCCCTCCTTTCAACCTCTATTACTCCCCACCCAACTCATACTCTCTCTCTCTAAAATAAATAAATAAATCTTTGAAAAGAAAGAAGGAAAGAAATCCAAGTCTTCTAAGCCATTGCTTATCACCTGGATTCTTAGCATCATATGGCTCTCAACCCCTCCTAACTTAATTCAATCTTTCTCCCTTTTTCAACCTCCAGTTTGCCGTCTGAGATTTATGACAAATTAACAGTAAAATCCCTTGTATATTCTGCCTCTGGAAAACTCTGGGCCCTCAGTTCTTTGACTTTCTCCTTTCCAGTGACCAGCTTTTCCACCCTACTGCACTTGCCTAGTACCATGACAATGTCCGGGTCTTTTCATTAGAAATAACTGCTCCACCTCCCGAATCTCAGTTTCTTTCTTTCTTTTTAAAGTTTTATGTATTTATCTGAGAGAGAGAGAGAGAGAGCATAAATAGGGGGAGCGGTGGGGGGGGGGTGAGAAGCAGGCTCCCCCGCTGAGCTGAGAGCCCGATGACGTGGGGCTCAATCCTAGGACCCTGAGATCATGACCCCAGTAGAAGGCAAATGCTTAACCAACTGAGCCACCCAGGCACCCCCCCCAAATCTCAGTATCAAGCATTCCTCTCTGACCCCTAGTCTTTACTGTTCCAACTCATGCCCTCTAGTATCTTGGCTCCAACAATTCTAATGATCCCCACCAGGATCTGTAACCCATTATCCCTACCACTTTTTCACCGTCCACAACCATGAGTGATCTCACTTTAAATTTAAGACCACAGGTCTCAATGGGTTCTTAACGCTGCTCAGCAATCCGACTCTGTTTTCCTTATGAGCTCACTCTCTTATTCTCCAAGAGGTTATTTTATTTCTCCTCCTCTTTCCTCAAATCTTCATACCTTCCACCCTCTAGTTGAACTCAATTGATGACTTTGCTTCATATTTTACTAAGAATATTGAAGAATATAGAAGCCTTCAGAAGAAAATATCCTCACCTTCCAACCACCACATCTGCCAATTTATCTGTGTCTATTTGTCTCTGTTCTGCTTTCTTTCTTTTTACTCTGCATGAATTGCTCCTGCTCCATCTGCACACTAGAATGATTCCATTCCTTCAACTACTGAAGGACTTTCATCCTGTAGTAATTCCTTTCACCTGTGTCCTCAGATTTCTCTCTCATATCATTCCCATCAACTTACAACTTTCAAACATAATGTTTCTGATTTTAGAAAATCTTACTCAACCCCACATATGCATCTCACCCCCATTTCTCTACTCCTCTTAGAGTAAAACTCCTCAAAAGGGGGTATCTATATTTGTTGCCCATGCTTCTTTACCCACCATTTCCTCCTCAACTAGCTCCAATCAGAACCGACTCTTGTCAAGGTCACCCTGTGGCCAGACCAGTGACAAATCCTCACTTTTCATCTTACTTAATTACTCAATAGCTTATGACCCAGGAGCTCACTCTCGCTTTCTTGAGACATTTTATTTGGCTGCAGGGACATGGAGCATGAGTGGTTTCCCTCTTACTCCACTGGCTGGTCCTTTTATGCTGGCTCCTTGTCTTGCTCCCAGAACCTAAATGTTGGCTTGTCCGAGGGTAGGGTCTTTGATCTCCTTTTCTTCTGTTGAGACTCTCCAAATGATATCATCTAGAATCATCTCTTTAAATATATCTACACATTGTTCATTTTCAAAATTTTATCTCTAGGGCGCCAGGGTGGCTCAGTTGGTTAAGTGACTGCCTTTGGTTCAGGTCATGACCCCTGGGGTCCTGGGATCGAGTTCCGTATCGGGTTCCCCCTGCTCTGTGGGGAGCCTGCTTCTCCCTCTCTCTCTGCCTGCCACTCCCCCTGCTTGTGCTCTCTCTGTGTCAAATAAATAAAATCTTTTTTAAAAAAAATTATCTCTAGCGTAGACTTCTCTCCTGAACTCCAAACTCATGTATTTAGTTGACATCTCAACATCTCCCCTCAATTTGCTCAGTAGAAAAGTCAAACATTTGCTCTTCCTTCAAATTATTACTTCCCACTATTTCTATTGTAGTTAAAATACCATAATCTCTAAACTATACCATTTTTTCACCTATTCAATTTTGATTGCTCTAGTCTCCCTGCTTCTAATTTTGCTTCCCACCCATTAAAAAACATACATGCACACACACATACTTACTCAGTGCTTTCTATGTACAGTTCACATTAGTGAATAATGCGGCCCCTCTTCAAAACAGGCTTCCTGTGTAAGATCACATTAGATTACAGGCATCATGAGGCAGGAACCATGGCTATCCTAATCAGCCCTGTTGTATTCCCTGCCCCTGGCATGTCTTTTTTTTTTTTTTAATAGTTATGAGTCTGAATATAGACTCTTTTTATAAATTAATTTATTTATTTGACAGAGAGAGAGCACAAGTAAGCAGAGTGTCAGGTAGAGGGAGAAGCAGGGTCTCCACTAGCAGGGAGCCCGATGTGGGGCTTAATCCCAGGACCTTGGGATCATGACCTGAGTTGAAGGCAGATGCTTAACTGACTGAGCCACCCAGGCACCCCCTGGCATGTCTTGCATCTAGCAGGAATCCAATAAATATTACCAAATTAATGAATGGCTTCATTCCAGAGACAGATACCCACTAAGAAGAGTGGCACAGACAGAGACTAAGAAAAGTGAAATTTTGCAACAACCATTGAGAGAGATGCACTCCTAGAGGCTCAACAAGAGACTGACCCAAGGACTTTGGATGTTATGCAGGCCAGGACTCAAGAGGCAGCAGAATACATTGAATCTGCAAGAACTGGCACAAATTTGTCCAGACAGGAAGAAAGCATTTGGTATAAACATCATGAATGAAGCTTGACCTGGAAGCCAGAGGTTCTAGCATGAGGAAGGGGCTTCCTGATCTCAGTCGGACCTGTTAACACAGAGCACATAAACCAAACCCCCAGACCAGAGCACATAAGCATACTGACTAAAGGTAGATGAAAGGAGAGAAAGATTCAACTGCCCTGAAAAGTGCAAATAATACATAATGCCTTAGCATATCAGTCTTAGAGATCTAGAGATAGAAATCTTAGAGACAGAGATAAAAATTACCATACTACTATCATCCTTCTTGGAAAATGCAGCCATCTTGAAATGCTAAACAGAGAAAAAACAGAACTTAAAGGGTCTTTGACTACTCCCCAAGTGTGACAGAAAGGAAGGAAGCATTCATCAACTTCAAGTCTCCTCCCTTCCCGCTCACCTTTTCTCTTGGAGAAAGGACAACATATTTCCTTCTTTGCCTCTGGTCCCCTACACTACACAGTCCCACTAGGACCCCCTTCGGCTCTCTCTATGGAATGCTGAAACAACTTCAACTCTGTTTTAAAAATCAAGCGAACTAATTGTTCAGGCCCTGTTTAAAACTCAAAAGCTTCAGAGGGTTTTGTGCATTCTGTAAGGCTTTTTGTTCCTCTTCTTTTCTTTTCTCTTTTTTCACCAAATTTTCTCTTGCTTTTCCTTAAATGTAATTTTACTAAATTTAAATGCATAAGCAAAGTATATACATTTGTAGAGTTCATGCACATTTGTAAAAACTAACATATAAGTTAGTAAATATTATAGATTTTTTTTCCTCATATGAATTATTTTCCAGTCTTTCATTGTGCCAAATATCTTCAAAACTTCACCGGGTACTCTTTCAACTTTTCTCAAGGCCCAAAATTTCTCAAAATATGAAGTTTGGAGGGAAGAAAACTTCCCTGGGAATGCTGAACTATAACTTTGCATTTGACCTGGGATAGTCTCAGATTTCATTCCATTGGATAGAGATCTCTTTCAACATTTTTTTCCAGAGAGCTAAGTGGTATGTATCTTAAAAAAAAAAAGATAGACTGAGGCTCCCAAACTGGTTCTTCAGATATTTGACTTTTCTTAAATAACTCCGACTTCAACTCAGCTGGAATTTCAAGCGACACTTGAGTGTACTTGTATCCTTGCCCGGCTGCTTTTCTCTTTCCTGTATTTTTGAACTAACTGGTATTTCAGCTTATAAGATTATCTTTCAGAGGAGGATATAGTGGGGTTTTTTTCAATAGAATTCTGCAGCTCTATAGCTTTTATAGGTATTGTTCTGTCAAACTCTTGTAGCCCACTAAGGTATGGTATAGCATTTGGGTATTTATGTGGTAGACATGCAGCAGCAGCATATTTGGAAGGGAATATACAACTTGACTTGGGGAAGAGCTACATTAGTTGGAAAGGGTGATATGCCTGAAAAGCATATTTTGAAAGGCTTTGTTATCTTTAGGAAAACCTCATGTAGAAACACTAGAAAAGCATCATGTCCCAAGGGCTTTGATGTGGCACAGTTCTGGTTACAGTGTATTTTCCTTGTATATACTGGTCCATTAAGCTCAAACCAACCTCATAATTATGTGATTGTGACAAAATTAACTGAATGGACAATCCAAAAGTCCTGAAGGTCAACTGAGGGGCCCCCTATCCAATAATACTTTTACCCTTCCGTTATTTTTAGGTTGGCTTGGTGAGAATGTGCTGTGCAGAGGATTACACATGTTTTCTTTCAAGACACATTTATTACTATTGTGTGGGCTGAAATGTGCACAAGTTACCAAACCTAGGCACAAAGTAGACGACTGATCTCAAAAAAAAAAAAAAGTTCTTATTTATAAGAAATTTTCAAAATACAAAGATTCTAACAAATACCCATGTATCAACAGCCAGAATTGATAATTGTTAACATTTTAATGAATTCTTCGTCTTTACATTTAAGAAATAAAACACTGCAGATAAAGTTAAAGTCTCCTAGATCTCCCCCTCAACTCCAGTCCAGACTGATTACCTGCCCAGTCTCTTCAGAGGAAACCACTTTCATGGATTTAGTGTGTATCCTTCCAGAGTGTTTTGTTATACTTTTACATATACATATATGTGTGTTTATATATAATATATATGCATATGTTTATAGAGAGAGCTATGCTTTATAATATGAATGTGTCTATTTTATAATGTTACATAAGTAGCATATAATGTAAACTTTTTCATTCAAAGCTATGGTTTTTAAATCCTTCTGTGTTGTATTTGTGGACTGAGTTCATTTCTCTAAGCTGCTAGATAACATTCTACAGTATTTTTTTAAAGATGTATTTATTTATTTGAGAGAGAGAGAGTGCAGGGGTGGGGGAGGGAGGAGGGATGGGAAGGAGAGGGAGTCTCAAGCAGACTCCGTGTTGAGCGCAGAGCCCAACATGAGGTTCGATCTCACAACCCTGAGATCACGACGTGAGCCAAAACCTAGAGTTAGACCCTTAACCTACTGCACCACCCAGGCACCCCAAGAGATTCTTATACCCATCTTTCTGTTCACGTGTGCAACAATTTCTCTAGTCTGTGATGTATAACTAGAAGTGGAATTGTTGGGTTGAAAAGTATAACAATTAAAATTTCATAGGTATTATCAACATAATAACACAGTTCTGTGTTATGTATTTTCCTTGTATATACTGGTCCATTAAGCTCAAACCAACCTCATAATTATGTGATTGCATAGGGATCCCTACTCCATAGGGATTTAGATTAAATTAGATTCCCTTTGTTGGAATAAACTACTTCTACTTGTTCACATTCTCACCAATAGTTGATACTGTCTGACTTTACAATTTTTTTAATCTAAAAAGTGATTTGCTTTGCCTTGACTCCTAGTAAAGTCAAACATGGTTTCATACATTAGCCATTCCATTTTCTTTCTCTGTGATACATGTTCAATTCCTAGACTGAGTAAATCTTAGAAGAAGTTTAAAAAACTAGTTTCCCAAAAATTTTTGGGAAATTTTGACATAAGTAGACAATGTTTAAACTGGTATATTAAAATATTTTTTCCTTTTTTTTAAGATTTTATTTATTTGTCAGAGAGAGAGAACACTGGTGGGGGGGAGCGGCTGGCAGAGGGAGAGGGAGAAGCAGACTCTGCTGAGCAAGGAGCCCGATGTGGGACTTGATCCCAGAACCCTGGGATCATGACCTGGGCTGAAGGCAGATGCTTAACCGACTGAGCCACCAGGTGTCCCTTAAAATATTAAAAAAAAGAAATCTCTTTTCATTTTTGTGCACCATGTGGGATAACCTGTTTTAATTTCTCTTAATGCAAATAAAATATGCTTCTTGAAATGATAGCAAAACAAATACCTTAGGTGTTCAACCCAATGTTTGGCAAATAATAAGTGTTCAATAAATACCTGAGGAATGAACTTTATTTGTTCAGGAGTAAGGCAACAGGTAGTTTTAGAAGGAGAATTTCAGAAATAGTGCTCTGCTAAAGATAAAACTATATACTAAAAAACGTTAAAAATACAGAGTCAAGACTTCTCTCTCCTAATCACATTATCTCTTGTAATGACTTAGATTGATGGCTCCACTTTTTAGGTTCAAAATCAAATGCTTCTAATACTAATGTTTTAGGCAAAATGACTTTTTTAAAAATTCAAATATAGTTGACATTGCAAGGTTACATTAGTTTTAGGTGTACAACACAGTGATTTGACAAGTCTATATATTATGCTGTGCTCACCACAAGTGTAGCTCCCATCTGTCACCAGACAACACTATTACACTAACTGTATTTCCTAACCAAGGTGACTTTTATCAGGGACTCAACATGAAAAGTCTACACAGAAGGCTTTCGTGTCTTCCCTCTGGATGTGTCCTGGCTTTGACTACAAATAAAACAAAGAACATTAATTGAGTGTAGTTGTAGCAACCCTGAGTTTTCAGCTGAAAAAGTAACACATAAGTATTCTTAAAATACCAAGAAACTGCTTTGACTCTCTTCTTGCTCAGTTGACTTGAATTTTGTGTGCAGATACTTGTTGTAAGTTTGTTTAATCACCTGGTGCTCATCACAACAAGTGCGTTCCTTAACCCTCATCACCCATTTCACCCATCCCTCCACCCACCTCCTCTCTGGTAACCATCACCTTGTTCTCTATAGTTGAGTCTCTTTCTTGGTTTGTCTCTCTCTCTTTCTTTTTCCCCTTTGTTTGTGTTTTGTTTCTTAAATTCCACATATGAGTGCAATCCTATGGTATTTGTCTTTTTCTGACTTATTTCACTTAGCATTATACACTCCAGCTCCATCAATGTTGTTCCAAATGGCAAGATTTCATTGTTTTATGGCTGAATAATATTCCATTGCATACAGTACATCTTCCTTATCCATTCACCTATTGATGGACACTTGGGCTGCTTCCATACCTTGGCTATTATAAATAATGCTGCTATAAACATAGGAGTGCATGTATCCCTTTAAATTTGTATTTTTTATTCTTTGGGAAAATACCCAGTAATGGAATTGCTGGATTGCAGGGTAGTTCTATTTTTAACTTTTTTCTTATAAAACAAAACAGTGAAGCATCCCATATAAGAAACTCCACACCTCAACCATTTTCACCTTGCAATATGTATTCTTGACTCACTCTTTTATGTTGACACCCTTGCAAAATCAACAGGGTGGTCCTAATATTAAGGCTCTCGGTTTAGAAAATTGTTGGGGTTACAGGAAAGCTGAATCATCATATAGCTTTACAGTATCTCAAAATAATGAATACTAAAACTACTTCTATATATTTCCCCAGTGGTACTCATAGTGAAAGAGATGGGCTTCACAGCAAACTCAGGAGAAATGAAAGAAAGTTACTCTTCTTAAGGAAAGCAGCTGAAAAAAATATCATGCCTTCTATGATAATAGGGCAGCATTCTCACACTGGTATGCCAAGGAGTGCTTCCTTGGCCAAATGGGATTAGGAAAAACATATTACTATATTAATGTGAATATTAATTAATGCATTAACATTAATGTCAACATAATAACATTAAATATTACACCTAATATTTAATGCTGGCAGAGTTACATTCATATTATTGTAATAAAGCCTCTCAGAAGTTCTAGAGTAAAAAAAAAAAAAATCCCATTTTTAACTTTTTTTTTTAAGTAGGCTCCACGAGACTTGAACTCATGACCCTGAGATCAAGACCTGAGCTGAGATCAAGTCGGAGGCTTAACCGACCAAGCCACCAAGGCACCCCCATTTTTAACTATTTTTAACCCCACATTTTCCAAACTTTTTGACCTCAGAGTTCTTTTTAAAACGTAATATCCATAGAACTAATGTTTTACAGAACACTATTTGGAAAACTCTGATATAACAAACATAATTTATTATTTGATTTAAACAGTTATACATTTCATCAGTGTATTTCATCAACAAGTATTTCCTCTACTGGTGACTAATATCTACCAAAATGAGGTTCCAGAATGTCAGAGAAAGAGTTCTAGACCAAAATTCAGGCCCTTTCCTCCCCTGTCTGCCTTTCTGCCCAACAAATGGCCTTCTATTTAGTCCTTACCAAATGGTAAGAAACTCTGCCCTGAGACACTGCCCGCTCCCACCTTGTGTCAAACGTTAGGTTTGAAGACTACTATACCTCAGTCCCTGGTAAACTGAGTCAAATATCTGAGCTGCTTCTCCTGAGCTCCATGTAAAGATGAATTACCATCAGGCCTTATGAAAGTAAAGGAGTATTCTGAATCACCCCCAAAATTAAACTGAGTTCTTATACAGTCTTAATTGTGGTGAAAAACACATAGCATAAAATTTACCATCTTAACCACTTTTAAGTTTGCAGTCCAGTAGTGTTAAGTACATTCACACTATTGCACAATAGATCTCCAGAACCTTTTGACCTTATAAAACTGAAATTCTATACCCATTGAATAACAACTCCCCATTTCTCCCTCCTCAGCCCCTGACAACCACCTCTTTACTTTCTGTGGTTATGAATTTGACTACTTTAGATTCCTCATGGAGATGGAATCATAGAGTATTATCTTCTTGTGACTGGCTTATTTCACTTAGCATAATGTCCTCAAGTCCATCCATGTTGTAGTATGTGACAGGCTTTTCTTCTTTCTTAAGACCAAATAATATTCCATTGTATATGTACCAAATTTTGTTCAGTCATTCATCCATTGATAAACATCTGAGTTGCTTTCCACACTTGGCTATTGTGAATAATGCTACAATGAATATAGTGTGCAACTATCTCTTTGAGATCCTGCTTTCAATTCTCTTGGATATATACCCAGAAGTAGGAATGGCTGGATCACATGGTAATATTTATTGAGGATCTCTATACTGTTTTTCAAAATGGCTGCATCATTTACATTCCCACCAACAGTGCACAAGGCTTCCTTTTCCTCCACATCCTCACAACACTTATTTTCTGGTTTTTTTAATATATATAATCTTATACAGATAGTTATTAGGTGTGTTTTTATTGGCTTTTGTTCTATGAAAAATATATAACAACCCTTCATTAATCCAAATATTTGATTACCTGCAACACGTTCAAGTGGTCTCCAAAGAAAAATAAGTAGTTTCTCCAGCATAAAAGGAAATCACAGTAAGAACTAAAAATACAAATACTCATTAAGGTAAACTACATTTAAAAATCAGAATGAAACAAGTGAGTCATTTTTGCAGTTGTTTGATCTTTTATATGATTAAGATGACAAGGATTTGAATCTGCTTTTACTCAGCTATTTGTTTAAATAATAGCATGGTAGACATTTGAACATTACAAACACTATTGTATACTATATTATGTTTAAAGATATTAAGCTGACTTTTTCAACTGTTTTTGAAATTTTATAGAAATAACCATATTAGAATGAATGGTGTGTGTTTCCCTGATACTCAAGAGATTTCTGGGAAGTTTTCCTATCAATATTAGGAGGGTCTATAATAATACATGTGTTTTAAAACTTACAAAGTACCAGCAAGCATGTTATTTTATTTAATCTTGCCAACATCCTATTGGGCTAAATATAATTACTGAAGAACTGAGGTACAAATTATCTGTCTAAAAACATATATAATAAGTTGTTAGCCAAAACTCCAAGCCAAGTGTGCTCTCTCCAAATCCCTAACTCTTTTCACTCCTCCATTAGAAAACATAGTTCTATTTGGATTAGTTTAGTTTTGAAAATATTTTTTCACCTCTTTTTGGGGTCACTAAATACACAGAACACCTTTTTTTTTTTAAATAAGGGCTTAATTAATTACCTTTTGGACTCAGTCTCTGTGTGGGAAGTTAAAACAAACATGGAATGCCAATATAGCTCCCAGTTACGAAGAGTCAACACAAAAACAAGTTATTGTCAAACCTCCAGATGATGGGTGTCAGCAGCACACATCCCCACATCTCATGAAAGAAGGTTGTAGATGAGGACCAGGGCCAGGCTCTCTCCACTCCCTGCCTGCCTGCTATGCCTAGGATCTCATGAGATAAGCAGAGATGCCTTCCAAGTCTTCCAAAATTACTGAGGGT
Source organism: Eumetopias jubatus (assembly GCF_037043125.1). Lineage (NCBI taxonomy): Eukaryota > Metazoa > Chordata > Mammalia > Carnivora > Otariidae > Eumetopias > Eumetopias jubatus. The sequence continues at coordinate 30,145,968 of NW_028274810.1, read as the reverse complement.
CGGTGCATTTTTAGAAAAAGCAGTGACCCCAGGTTTTGCTAGCAGTCTGCTGGATTGGTTACCTCAGTTGTTTTGCTTTTTTTTTTCTTCCTATGCCAGCTTAGGCCTTTTTCTCTCATAAGAGAAAGAATCTAAAATTTAGATATTATATAAATAAATAAATAATTCAGATATTGAGTTGCTGATGGCAAATCGGGAGTTATCCATAAAATTTTGAAATAAGACTCCCATGTGAGTTATACATTCTTATACCTGGTTCATAGTAGATATTAAAATATACATATATGTATATACATTTATATTTATTTATAAGTTCATAACAACTTATATAAATATCTACTATAAGTACTTATATATTATATAATTAATATAGATATAGATATATCCACTAGGAGCCAGGAATATCTCGAAAATATGTTGAAAAACTTGGTAATTCTTTTTTTTTTTAAGATTTATTTATTTATTTGACAGAGAGAGAGAGAGACACAGTGAGAGAGGGAACACAGCACAGGGACTGGAAGAGGGAGAAGCAGGCTTCCCGCGGAGCGGGGAGCCCGATGCGGGGCTTGATCCCAGGACCCTGGGATCAGGACCTGAGCCGAAGGCAGACGCTTAACGACTGAGCCACCCAGGTGCCCCAAAAAACTTGGTAATTCTTATGAACTTTATAGACTTAAAGACAGAACAGTGGGTAAAAGCCTAGGTTTTCAGATCAGAATGACGTGGGCTTAGATTTTGGTTCTACTATTTGCTAGCTGTATGAACTTGAGCATACTGCTGAACCTCTCTAAGATTCCTTATCTGTAAGAGGGAAATAATAACATCTACCTTTTAGAATTCCTATGAGAATTAAATATAAAATAATGACAGGCTTTGCACACTTCCTAGCACATAGAATGTGCCAATACATTGTAACTATTATTAGCACAGAGCCTTGGGATCATTTCTCTTGGCATCAGTTCCTATAGAATAATCCTATTAATGTTGAAAATGTAGGTGATTAAGTTGAATCTATAATGACACTCTGACATAACTCGGAATTACATATTTGAATAATCCTTAGGATCAGTTAGTTTATTTAACACTTGTCTCTAGGGTACAGGAAAATGTTAGTTATTTGATCTTTCTAAATTTAGTATTCCAAACCAACAAAAACTTACTACTTATCCAAAAGAAATTTTGATAAGATTTCCTATTACTCAGGACTGTTGATGAGTTACTTTTGCTTGTACTGAGTTGATCATTCTCAAATCTAGATGGAAAGCAATATCCAAAGCTCTTTTGGTTGAAAGTGATAGAAATACAACTCAAATTAGCTTAAGAAAAAGGGAATGTATTGGCTCCAGCAAGTGGAAAGTTTAAGGGTTGATTCCGCTTCAGATGGTGCTAAATGTTGCCAGAGCTCTGGTTCCCTCCGTGTGCTGGCATCATGCTACAGAGAGCTTCTTCCATGAAGCCTAGGGTTAGGACTATAAGCTTAAGGCTTATGTGGTTCTTTCAGCTTGATAGCACAGAGAAAATTTTAGAGCAACAAATCCTAGAGAAGATGCTTATCAGTTCAGAGTAGGTGGGGGCACTGTGGTCATCTCAATGGGACCACATGGCCTGGGGAGAGGATATTTCCAAAAGAAAATCAAGATCTGAATGCTGACAAAGGAGGATGGTAGAGTGAGTAGGTAAAGACTAGAGATGCCCACAGCAGATAGTTTCATTTGGATTGTCAGAAAACAAGGACCTCAGCAAGGCCATCATGGCATTTATTAAAACATACACTATCTCGTGGAACCACATAAAAATGTTTCAAAGGGCATTGGGGTGGGATATTCTTGACTCATGCTCCTTCTTCATGCTAAGCTCCACATGTGGTAAACATCTGCAAAAAAAAAAAGAATTTGTTATCCTCATATGTTCTGCATCCTAAGCAATATAGTATTTATGTAATTACATGAAAACAAGAGGAAATTATTTTTCCATATTGCAAAAGCAAATAAGACTATTAATAAATAATAATCGAGTACAATTACATGAAAAAGAAACAAAAGAAAAAATTGCCCCATATTAAAAAAGCACACCGGGCAATTAATAAACAATAGTCTAAAATTTAGCCAACAAAATAAGAACAAAAGAGTTAACATTCTATAACCAATTTACATAATACCAAAAATAAAACAAAAGGAAGACATTAGCATTAACTTGCATTAGCAAATGACTATTGAGTCCATTTTTCCAAGTGTAACAATTATATTTGCAAGGGAAAATAAGTCATTTGAACACATACACAAAAAAATGCAAGAAGGAAAACTCTTATTTTCTTTGTTTAGCCTCAATGATGAAAATAACTTTTAAACTCCTGATTTCATTCTCCAGTATTTTGGTACACAAGTTCATAAAATACCGATGCCTCTCAAATTAGAAGATTCCTGCTGAGATCTCACTTTGCTCTACAAACATGATCTCATCTTTCAGCTTGGTTATGTTCCAAATCCAGGAGTGAGGGCAAGTTTATGATCAGGGAGGAAGAAAAGGAAAATATTTACATAAGCCCCATAATACAACTTTTTTAAAAATCAGAAAGAAATCCATGCTATATATATAAACTCTCTGATACGATCCAAATAGGGAATACTCACAGAATATGGGGAAGAAGTTAGAAAAAAGCAGTCATCCTTTGCAATGGAAACATGAAAGACAATGAGATGAGCCATCTAAAGATATCCTCCCAAGAGTGACATGCCCAAAATTTGACACCTTATTATCAATCTAATGTAGAGTGTGCCTTCCTAAACCACCAGGATATTACATAAAAAAATCTCATCTGGAAGGCATCACAATCAAACATCAACTTATTCATTAACATGTAATAAACTGGTATCTTGGAAGTGAAATATTGCAATGAGGAAAGCTTTTGCAACTCATGAGTTGAACAAGACTTTTTTTGTTGTTGTATCTCCAGGGCCCTTTTGAAGGAGAATGGACATTATATGCCCCATCAAACATGGTAACTAGTTTCACTTTATGAAAAATCTAATTTTTTCCTCTAATATTCTCAAAATATTTACTAAGTTCTATCATGAGAGTTTCAGTACCTTACCTATACCATCCCAATTTACCTAAATATGGTATAATGTAACCTCACTGACCTTTAGTGATGATGATGTCTATACAACCAAATATGAAAATAAATTATACAATAATAACAAATTAAGATAGATATTTATTCTACTCTGTATAATTCTATGTTGGATTTGTGTTTAAATTGTGGAGTTTCTTCTCTTAATATTCTAATTTCATTGTAAACTCCCGCTTTCATTTTTTATTTAGATTTTTATTTATTTTTTTTTTTAAAGATTTATTTATTTATTTTAGAGAGAGAAAAAGGCAAGGACTGAACATGGCACGGAGCAGAGGGAGTGAAAGAGAGGAGTGAGAATCCACAGCGGACGCCCCGCTGGGCACGAAGCCTGTCGCTGGGCTCCATCTCACGACCCTGAGATCATGACTTGAGCCGAAATCAAGAGTCTGACGGTTAGTCACCCAGGAGTCCCTATTTAGATTTGTAAATCCATTTAGATTTGGATTGAGATTCACTCTGTTGTAGCCTTCTCTTTTCACTTCCAATTTCCTGCAAAGTATGCCTTCGTGTCCCCCGCTTTGCCTAGCATAGAGCCATTTATACACCAGGTGTTCAGAAAGTATTCCTCAAATGAATGACTAAAAAGCCCCAAAAAGTTACAAAAAAGAGAAGATACTGTCCCCAACATGTATTTTTTTAGCCAGCATTTAGGCTGCCAACTTCCATTTTGCTGAACGAGTGTGAGGAAACCATGCTTTGTTCTTTCACTGGCGCATTTAGGAAATGCTCATGGCTCAAGCAGAGAACTACTGCTTTCTGTTCTCTTCCAGGGAAGACCCACTGCAGACCCTCACCCCACCACCCCAACTTACAACAGCAAGTCTCTGATTGACGTTTCCTTCTTTAGGCCCCCCTGAGTTAGATCAGTGAATCCAAGGGGAAAGAGAAGGGCAGCCCGTGTCAGTGTGCATCCTACTAGGGACCTTGCTACTAGGGAAGAGGTTCTCTTAGCATCTGTGATGTTGTCCTGGATTAAACCATGCTCCCTCATTTGCCCCCCTCCCCCCACCCCTCTTTACCACTTCCTTTTGATGTCATTTATTGAAGAAATGGGTTAGAAGTCTGGGCTCTAGCATGTAGTAATCTCAAGTTTGAATCCTGATCTACCAACCGTGACCATGGGCCATTGAATTTCTCTAAACCGCAGTGTCCTCGCTGTGAGACAGGGTCAGGCATTGTTGCTGTGAACATTAAATGATACACTTCATGGAAAGAAACCGAGCACAGTAAGTGCTTCGTGAGTGTTAGTTATCATTAGAACCTGTTAGACCCTAATTTAAATGTTGATTATTATCTCTACTTTGAATTCAAAAGGCAATCTAAATGTAAAGTCAGTTCTTACTCTTCGATTAAGAACAGATCACTGACAAGGTTCTAAGTTTAAGATAAAGGGACTAATAAGATCAAAGGGTAGCAAATAAAACATCAAAGTCTATTATAAGCTCTGCCACAAACTAGCTGGATAAATCTTAAACTTTTGGCTCTCCTTTGTAAAACACAGAGAAAAGTGTAATTTTCTAAGGAGATGTATACAGATTTAATCACAGAGAAAGCAATCACATATATGGTAAATTTTGAGCTAACATGATGAACTTTCATACTTTTTTAAATCAAGAAAAATAATGTAACATTATATATTTATTCCATAGGTGTTCATGTGGTTTTTTTTTTAAGATTTTATTTTATTTTTTTGACAGAGAGACAGTGAGAGAGGGAACACAAGCAGGGGGAGTGGGAGAGGGAGAAGCAGGCTTCCCGCTGAGCAGGGAGCCCGATGCGGGGCTCGATCTCGGGAGCCCGGGATCATGACCTGAGCCGAAGGCAGACGCTTAACAACTGAACCACCCAGGCGCCCCTGTTCATATGTTTTTTAAAGATTTATTTATTTATTTTGAGAGAGAGAGTGTGTGAGTGGGAGGGGGGTGGGTTAGAAGGAGAGGCAGAGAGAGAATCTCAAGCAGAGATTCCCCCCTGAGCTAGAAGCCTGACACAGAGCTCAAACCCACAACCCTGAGATCATGACTTGAGCCAAAATCAAGAATTGGACACTTAACCACCTGGGCCACCCAGGCGCCCTTCCACAGGTGTTCTTGAACTCAATCTATGATGATCTAGAGAATATTTTTACAGTATGTGATTTATTCTTAGAGATGTGGTTAAATGTTAAGCATTTCACTTCCACCTACCAGAATAAAAGCTCCCCAAGGCCATCTCTTTAGTTCACTTCTGTATCCTCAATACCGTGAACAGTGCCTGGCATTTGGGAAGCCCTATAATACTTGCTCAGTTAGTGAACAAGGGATGGTGGAACATGGTTCTTTATGAATGCATCAGGGCTCCTATCTCAGATCGCCTGATGTTTAGAAGATGTTGGGTAACTTTCCATTTCTAAGCATTCTCTTCAATCCTTAGAGGGTTCACATCTCTGTAAAACCTAGTCACACAGACAAGATCTGGTCAAGTCCTGGGGTTTTTTGCTTTTTCGTTTTATACATTTATGTTATGTACAGATTATAATGCATTTTTAACAATAACAAGAAAAAATGGGGATCTGAGGTTTTAACTACAAGGTCAAAATCACTAATTAAAAAATAAACTTTTTGTTAAAAAAAGATGAGATTCCCTTATTTCAATAAAATGTTTTGACCTTTATTTTTACTAAAGTGTACCTTCTTGTTTGGGCATTGCAGTACAACCACCTATATGTCATGAGATTGCTAATGTCAGATTTCTATTTTGTTTGAGATAAACTCTTCTTACAGACTCATCTCAAAGACAAGATACCTTGTTTTTCTGTTAAGGCAACTACTGATAAGCAGCCAGTTATTTATGCTCCAAACACTTTAAATAGACCCCAAACAATGAGATCTGTGAAACTAGAATGAAGCTTTGAAAAATATGAATAACAAAGACAATTATGATAAAAGATTAGCTGTAGTAAGCATTCAATATTTTCTCTGCACACTTTTATGTGTTTATGAGCCTGGGTGGCCCAGTAGGTTGTGTGTCCGACTCTTGGTTTCAGCCCAGGTCAGGATCTCGGGATCTTGAGATAGAAACCCCACTCCCCATTGGACCACCCCCCCCCACTCAGTGAGGAGTCTGCTTGGGGTTCTTTCTCTCCCTCTGCCCCTCTCTCCACTCGCACGCACATGCTCTCTCTCTCTTTTAAGTAAATAAATACATCTTTAATAAAATAAAATAAGATAAAATAAAATAAAATAAAAGTACTCTACTCAAGGGGCGCCAGGGTGGCTCAGTCAGATAAGGACCGACTCTTGACCTCAGCTCAGGTCTTGATCTCAGGGTCATAAGTTCAAGCCCCATGTTAAAAAAATAAAAAAATAAAATAAAACTAATCTACTCAAAACACTTCTTGCTTTAAGTTTGCCCACGCCAAATATCAATTAAAACAAAAAAGTAAGCACTTTCATTTATTTATATTTCTACATCTATAAATACCTGGAAATACCTAGAAAATACAGCATCCATATACAGCATTATTTTTTAGAGGAAAGAAATACATTCACAGTGAAATTTCTCTGATTTTTACATTAAATGAGTGTAGATACTAATCTCTCAAAGAGTCTGAAGACTTCCTTTCTGTCCTAGACAAAGAAGAGTCCTCTGACTTAATATTTAGTTTGTTCATTAATCATCACAGCTCTGCGTTAAAAAAAAAACAATATATTTTACAAGGTAAAACTGCTGACTCCTTGTTTACTTAAAATATGGTAGAAGCAAGCATGAATGAATCATAGAAAATACATTTTAGTGATCAAAATACAAAAGATTAAAAACATATTCTGTCTACATTAATAAAACTTTCAAAGGGATCATAACCAATTCTGTCAGTCTCAGAAGTTCCTGTTTTGGCAGTTAAAAGAGAAGGAGAACATGAAACATCTTGTGAATTTTTTTCTTTGTGGATAATTAAACACAAGTCATGAGAAAACAAATATACAGATGTACACCATATTTTCATCACTCTGAAGACTTGAGTCATGTACTGGGGATTTAATATTCAAAAGAAGCAACATTTGAACTATGTTTGAGACATGTTACTGGCTCTTCTCCTAAATTAAGGTTTTTTGGTAATTTTATCAAGCTTAGCCCCTGTGTTCTCCTTTTTATTTGAAGTAACTGAGTTTGGTTATCATCTTTCTTCTTCTAGGGAAGCCAAACACACCGTCAAATAACCATGCACATTATTAAGGTGTGAGTGTCGGGGTGAGGGTTGGCTCTGTATGCGGGCAGGGGACATCACTCTTCCCTGGGCTTTCTCTTCATTCATAAATGACAGTCACAGAGAAAATGGTCCTGCTGGTCGCTATCACAAAAGCAACCCCATTTCTCCTGGAGTCTGCAAGAATCTGTCTCCTTCTACTGGGTGTGGGAATTGATGTTCATAAGTGGAAACTGACAGGTAACGTTATATACGTGTGTGTACACACACACACACACACCCCAAATGTATATATAACAAACATATATATAACTTACAACTATCACAAGGACTAGGCAGAAAAAATATACAGGGCCATAAGGCTGAGAAAATAGGGAGATTTTGATATAAGGGGAAGGGGAAATGTCAGGATAGCTTCCCTAATGAAGTGTGTGTACTGGGGATGGGGGTGGGGAGTGGGGCTGGCAAAATGGGGGGAGGGAAAGTATTCCAGGCTCAGGGAGCCGAGGAGAGGGGTCTTGGGGAGCTGGAGAAACCGAATGAATGTCAGTGCAGCTGGATCTCAGCTGCGAAGCTGGTAGGGATGGAGGAGGAGATGAAGCCAGGAACACGGACAAGAGTTAGATCAAGAAAAGCTTTATCTTTTTTTATCCAAGGAGCGGTGGGAAGACACTGAAGGGTAGGGAAGGGTGTTTGCATGCTGAAATCCTCACCCCGGCAATGGAGCTAGCAGGAGGGTCCCGGGCAGGTGGAGGGATGCAGGCAGTCTGGCTAGGTGTGGGGAGCTCTTGCAGTTTTCTGCTGCAGGAGAGTCACAGTGGGGCTGGTGCTAAACTGAGGATGGGAGCAATGGCAACAAAAGAAGGTAATATCCACAGGCCAGTGAAAGTAACCATCACCTTGGAGAAAGCAGGAGCTTCAGAACAGCCCTTAAAATGCTGCAAATTCCATGCAATAGATTTTCTTTCTGTTTTTTTTTTTAAAGACTTTATTTATTTATTTGTCAAAGACAGAGATACAGAGGGAAAGAGCACAAGCAGGGGGGGCAGCGGCAGGCAGAGGGAGAAGCAGGCTCCCCTCTGAGCAAGGAGTCCGATGCGGGACTCGATCCCAGGACCCTGGGATCATGACCTGAGCCAAAGGCAGACACTTTACCGACTGAGCCACCCAGGTGTCCCCATGCAATAGATTTTTCTCTCACAATAGTGGAAAGCCACCTGCTGTGTGTCACTAGCGTGTCCTCCACGTTTCTTCTCATTCTGGAGGAGTCTGTCAGCTCAGATTCCATCAGCAGTACACCAGATGGTGAGGGAAGGAAATCTGATGGTGAGTTTCCAGGCTACAGCAGAGAAGGGGGGAATCTGAGGGGCAACAGAGAGACATAGACATATCTTTTGGGGGGCCATCACTCAACCCCCTACATTGTCCATTACCCTTCACAGCCAATTCAAACACAAGTTCTGGAGAACATATCTTCAATCTGTCTCTCTCAGCCACTGATCTTCATTGCTATGAAGATGCTATGCTCCGCTGCTTTTATTGCTATGACCCCAGTCAGGGTACTTTGTGCCTCTTGAGCATTTCTGCAATGGCCCCCTAGCACCAATGGTCTCCTGTTGCTACTCTTGGCTCCCTCCTCTACAGTTCATTCCCTATAAAGTAGCTTTTTAAATATATGTATCAGACCGTATCACTCACCTGCTTAAAAACTTCCAGTGCACTGAGAACTTCCTTTGCAGTTAGTATAAAATCCGGCATTATCCAGTCCCCACTCCCTTCCCCAGCCATTCCGCCAGCCCCTTCCGCTTGTGTTCTAGCCACTGTTAGCGGGCCTCCCTCTGATTGGTCAGGGAGGCCGTCTCTGGCTGCCCTGTGTAAGGCGTTCTCTGCTACCCTTTAACACAGCACCCTCTCCATGACTTCCATAGCATTTCTCCATTTGCAATTCATTTACCGGTTTAGTAGCCATCTCTTCACATTAGATTGAACCCCACAGAGGGAGGAACCAAGCCCCTCCTATTAAGCACTAGATATCTAGAGATTGGCTGAGCATACGGTAGATGCCGAATAAACAATTCATCAAACGATTGAGTTAATTAATGGTTCCCATTGCTTATAGAATTAAGAATAAAACTTGGCTGGCATTCCAGGTCCCTGGCCTCTAGTCCCCACGTACTGCCTATCCTGCCTCATCTGCCACTTCTTAGCAAGAAGTTCTAGCTCCTACAGACTTCTGTCTTCTTATCTTCCCACTTTGATTCATGCCATTTTCTCCTTCAGGAATGTCTATTCCCTCCTCTGCTTACTACATCTTGGTTGTTTTTCTAGCCCAGTTGAAATCTCTCCTCCTCCAGGAAGCCCTCCTGACATCACCTCCACCTACATTATTCTCTACCTCTGTTCTCTTTGAGCCGCTTTGTACTACAATTTCATTGTTTCAAGTGATTTTCACTTAGGCCTCCAACTGGACTAAAGAGTAACTCTCTGTTTAACGCTTCTTCAAGTTGACACAGGAACTGAGACAATGCAATGCCCAGAAGCCAGCCGGCTACTAGCTATTTTCTAGTCTCAGTTCTGTCCACAACTAGTCAGGTGACCTGGGGTACTTCGCCTCACCTCTCAGTTTATTTTCTTCCTGTGTAAAATAAGGGGTTGGGCCGTATTATTTGAAGCCTCCTTTAGCTTTAAGATGCCAAGATTTTAACAATCAATCCATTTTAACAAAACCACTTCAGAAGTGGATGTAGAAATTTAGTTACTAATAAGGAATGCAGAAAAGTGCTGGGCCGTGAGAAAGCCCTCAACACATGAGCTGCTGGTTACTTCATTTTTTTTCCCAGCAGGAAAATGAAGGTTTAGCAATCTGAATAAAGTAACCCAAGTCAACAGCTAGTAATGACAAAGCCCAGGACCTCCACTTTAACAAAACAAACCCTTGCTTTCCCCCTGCCTCTGGGATAATCACAATCACCGTACATATACCTTACACACAGGGATTTTAGTTTATAAACCTTTTCATAATCATCTCATTTCACCTGTGTACCAACCCCATGAGGCAGGTATTATACTTATTTTTCACATGAGGACAGTGAAATTCAGAGGGGCTGAATCACTTGCTGAAGGTCACACAATCAGTGAGTAGGTAAATGAGGACCACACCCCAGAATTGAGCCACCAAGCCCAAGTTGTCTCTAATATGCCACACTGCACTGCAGCAAGGTACAATTAATGAATCAAACTTTGTTAAATCACATTTTCTCTCTTTTTTTTTTTAAGATTTGATTTTATTTGTAAATGGGCTCCACACCCAGCATAGAGCCCAATGCAGGGCTTGAACTCACGACCCTGAGATCAAGACCTGAGCTGAGATCAAGTCAGATGTTTAACTGACTGAGCCACCCGGGTGCCCCCTAAAATTTTATTTTATTTTTAAAGCAATCTCTACACCCAGCGTGGAGCTAGAACTCATGACCCCGAGACCAAGAAGCGCATGCTCCACCGACTGAGCCAGCCAGGCACCCGTGTTCAATCACGTTTCTGCCAATAAAAATCTAAGCCAAAAATCTACCAATAGGTTGTTTATGGTAAACTTAGAAAACGTAAGGGCAATTATTTGATGAATTTAAGTGCAGTTTCTGCTATCCCTCCCTAGTGTTCTTCCAGATCCACCCAGGGCTCAGGGCATGTGCAGTTCTCATTAATACTAATGTGGATCGCACACGCCAGCTCTTCACGTAAAACACACTGGAAAGCACTCAACCATTAAAGAGGCAGAAACTTCCAAGAGTCTGGCACAAGTAGTCATGTGACCAGGCACCCTGCTATATCCACGGAGACTGTCTGCTGACATAGTGTGGAAGTTTCATAATTTAAACTATTTTTCCCCCCTAAACACATTTTTAAGTTTGGGAAGATCCAAAAAGATCATTTCAGGATCTACCCCGGGCCAAAAGTGGAGGTTGGAAAGCTTTTATGGTTTGTTTACTTTTTAAAAGTTAAAAGGATTTGTATTTTCAGATTCTTTCACCAGGGCAAGTTTAGACCAAAGAGCAAATTTCCAGGAAGGTCACCTTCCCCAATTTGAGTGAAACCGTGAGAAGAGGCCCGGACTACAAGGCCCAGGACACGGGTTCTAGTTCACGCTCCAACAAATCCTTTAAACTCGAGCCTCAGTTTCCCTGCTTCAAAAAGAAAACAGATTAGGGGCGCCTGGGTGGCTCAGTTGGTTAAGCATATGCTCTCAGCTCAGGTCATGATCCCGGAGTCCCGGGATCCAGTCCCGCATCGGGCTCCCTGCTCGGCGGGGAGTCTGCTTCTCCCTCGGACCCTCCCCCCCTCCCCTCTCCCCTCTCATGTGTTCTCTCGCTCATTCTCTCTCAAATAAATAAATAAAATCTTTAAAAAAAAAACGATTAAAAATAAACAGAAAAAAAACCTGTCATCCCTACTTCACAGGGGCACCATGAAATATTGTTCGTGAAAGTATTTTGCCTCTGTAAGGGATTAATACTACCACCGCCAAAAGGTGAACCTGAGAAAAATGCCTCCATTTGCAAAGTACGTGTGTATATTCTGCCACCTAGTGGCCAAGTGAAGAAATTATTTTAATTTTGTTCCTAATGTTAAGATTAATGAAATGAACCTTGTTGATATTTTTAGAAACTTTGAACCAATCCTCTCAATGTGTCAAATTTTTCATCAACGCTTATTGGTTCTATCAATGTTATATCACTGAGGCAGCAGAAGAAAACAGTAATCAGATACATAATGACATAACTAATGTACTTGAACTAAAATTTATGACCCGTCCAAACATATTTTTTCATGACAGATCTGGTTTTTTTTCCCCAGCATATAGTCATTTAACATGAGAGTAGTTATCAGGTGCTACTTTGCCAGGGCTTCTGCAGGCAACCAACCAAAGTTCCTGCTTGTAATGGTGCTTACACCATAGTGGCAGAGACAATCAGTGGATAAATATAAAATGTTAATTGATAACGAGTTCTATGAAAAGAAACAAAGCAGCATAGGGGGACTGGAGAGTGACTGGCAAGGCAGTACCTGTTCTACTCCAGATAGGGTTATCAGGAAGAGTCTCTCTATAAGAAACCTAGAGGAGGCGAAAGAGGAAACCATGCTGGAAGTTGGGGGGCAAGAGTATTTCAGGCTGAGGGAACAGAAGGTGAAAATCCTTCAAACACATGTGGTTGAAGAACAGCAAGGAGGCCAGTGGAGCAGAGAGTAAGGGGGTGGCAGGTGACAAGGCCAGAGAGGTGGTGGGGGTGCCAGGTTGGTACAGGCCGTGGTTAGGAATTCACACTTGGCATTGGGATCTCTTGAGTCCAGTGGGAAGGCACTAGAGGATTTGCAGTAGTGGAATGACCTAGTCATTCTGAGTCACCCTCTGACAAACAAAATAAAATACCAAATAACCTGACAGACAAGTTTAATGGAATGCCTGGGGAGAAATGGTTCCCATAAGAACATAAATTTCTCGAAACGTTTATAAAAACAGCTCTTCTAAGGGAACTCACAGGGGGCGGATTAGAGAGGAAGAATGCATAGCATCTTTACACTGAAATAAGTCAAGTCAAGAAAGCCAAAGTTATTTTTACTCAGGATTGTCTCAAAAAAAAAAAAAAAAAAAACCTTTGGTAACAATGGTGCATAAATTCTGAAGACACTCTTCAATGCAGAAAATATTTACTGAATGACCACTATAGGCAGGTCATCTGGCAAGTTCAGTTTGGATGACAAGGGCTCTAACCTTAAAAGCACTTATAAAACATCTGAGGAGATAAAACACATGCGCATAAAAGACAACGCAAAGCAGTATATATACGCCAAAGGGGAGCTGGTGCCCAGGGCCACAACTTATGGGAGGTAAGGCTGTGCTCACGTATGAGCTTCAGAGGGACATGTGTCCCGCAGGAATTAGGGAAAAGAGGGCGGGGGTGGGCCTAGGAGAGGTGGCCTGGGGCTAGGACAAAACCCACAAAAGTCAAGAAGCTATGCCTGAGATTAGGGTCTCACAGAACTTTAGAACTGGAAGAAACTCATCACATGAAAAGAAAATTCTGTATGTATGGTGATGGATGTTAACTAGACTTATTGTGGGGATCATTTTGCAATATACAGACTTGGTCACTGACCTACGATGGTTTGATGTATGATTTTTCAATGGTGTAAAAGTGATATGAAGAAAACACATTTCGAAATTTGAATTCCGATCTTTTCCCCGGCTAGTGTTAGGCAGTACAATGGTCTCTCGTGATGCTGGGCAGCGGGTCACAGCTCTGAGTCAGCCACATGATCACGAGAGTTCACAACCAATATACCTACAACTACACTGTACCCATACAGCCATCCTGTTTTCACTTTCATGTGATAAGTTACATAAGATATTTAACACATACTATCAAACATGTTTTGTGTTAGATGATTTTGCCCAACTGTAGGCTGATGTAAGTGTTCTGCGCACATGTAAGGTGGGCTAGGCTGAGCTATGATGTTTAGCAGGTGAGGTGTATTAACCACATTTTTAACTTACAGTATTTTCTTTCTTTTTTAAGACTTTATTTATTTATTTGACAGAGAGAGACACAGCGAGAGAGGGAACACAAGCAGGGGGAGTGGGAGAGGGAGAGGCAGGCTTCTCGCAGAACACGGAGCCCGATGCAGGGCTCGATCCCAGGACCCTGGGATCATGACCTGAGCCGAAGGCAGACGCTTAACCGACTGAGCCACCCAGGTGCCCCTACTTTTCTTTTTATATGTTTTTTGTTTCTTTGTTGTTTTTACAGATAGATGAGAGATATTCCCTAAAAGTGCTTTTGAGTTGTTTCAGGAGTTGTTTATGATTTTTCTCAAAGAGTATCATATTGTAAGGGGCATATTTGGGGCATATTTTTTCACTCAATTTTATCTATAGTATTTTATTATGTATATGCCAGTTTATTCATTCACACTCCTGTCAGCAACTGAGTTATTCCCAGGTGTTGCTATGGGTTAACTGTGCTGTTATGAACACTCTCTGCATGTTTCTTGGCGTAGATGTGCTGCAGTTTCTTTCGGGGATGCCTAGGAGGGCAACTGCTGGGTTGTGGATTATGGGAATTTTCAATTTCAGAAAATAATGCCAAACTCCTTCCCAAAGTGTCAAACCCAATTTACGTTCTCTCCAGACTCATTTTAACTTAATCACCTCTTTAAAGACTCTGTATCTAAATCCAGTCACATTTTGAGGTACTAAGGGTTAGGACATCAAGATATGAATTTTGCAGGGTGGGGGTGTTACACTATTCAGCCTATAACACCTTCTATTCCTTATTTACTAAGAGTTGGTATATGAATGGATGTTGGATTATATCAAATGGGGCTGGGTTTTTTTTTGGCAATCTATTGGTAAGATTGTGTTGTTTCCTCTTTAATCTGTTAATGTGATTATTATTTTCATTTATGTGCTAATTTTAATATATGTTTAGTATAAGTGAGTACACTGTATTTAAACTTATTTGACACTCTTCTTTCAGGTTTGTCCCTTTATCCTATGAAGGGTAGCAGAATATGCCACCCTAAAATATGTTTCTTGGGTATATGGGTTGTTTTGACTTGTATGCACTTGAAAAACAGCAAATTCAGGAAGAGGTTTTCTCTGAACTTCCCATATCTGCCCAAAGCCAGATCCTCTAAAAGGAACTCAATGTCATAAATCCCTTCCCCAGGAGTTTCATCAACCAGGCAGGATTGACTCATCACAGGAAAGGAGAGCAGAAGCCAACACCAAACCCCGACAAACTTTGTCACAAGCTATCATACTCACATCTATTCTTCCAAGGGCTCATTTATCTTTCCTAAAAATCAGTTATTCTTCCCTAAAGGGCCTACATTTCCCCCTCCCCTTTCCTTATTAAGATGATATTTAAGTCTAAAATCTAAGACACTTCAGAGAGTTACTCATTTTTCCCTGGGTGTCTTCCATAGATACATGAGGCATGCATGCTAATAAATTTCTGTTTGTTTTTATCTGTCAATCTTTTATTACAGGGGTCTCAGCTAAGAACCTGGAAAGGTAGAGAGAAAATTATTTTTCCTCCCCTATACCTATAATCACCACAAAGCAAGGAAAAGATTTTCCAATTTGTGTAAAATAAAAGCCTACTCCTGAATTTGGTAATCTTTTAAAAATTTTGGGGGCGCCTGGGTGGCTCAGTCGGTTAAGCGTCTGCCTTCGGTTCAGGTCATTATCCCGGCGTCCTGGGATGGAGCCCACATTGGGCTCCCTGCTCAGCAGGGAGTCTGCTTCTCCCCTTCTCCCTCTCTGTGTGTGCTCTCTCTCTCTCTCTCTCTCTAGTTCTCACTCTCTCTCAAATAAATAAATAAAATCTTTAAAAAAATTTTTTTTACATAGCTCAAGTTTGCTATTTTGTAAAAAATTTTTTTAAAAAACAAAAATTTAAATCCACGGACATTTTCCCCTCCTTTCTACTTTTTTTTTTTTTTGAGTTTATTTTTAAGTAATCTCTACCCAGTGTGAGGCTCAAACTTAAAACCCCAAGATCAAGAGTCACATGCTTGGGTTGTCTGGGTGGCTCAGTTGGTTAAGTGACTGCCTTCATCTCAGGTCATGATCCTGGAGTCCCTGGATCGAGTCCCGCATCGGGCTCCCTACTCGGCGGGGAGTCTGCTTCTCCCTCTGACCCTCCCCCATCTCATGTGCTTTCTCTCTCTCTCAAATAAATAAATAAATCTTTTAAAACAATGTGGTGCGGGGCGCCTGGGTGGCTCAGATGGTTAAGCGTCTGCCTTCAGCTCAGGTCATGATCCCAGGGTCCTGGGATCGAGTCCCACATCAGGCTCCCTGCTCCTTGAGAGCCTGCTTCTCCCTCTGCTTCTCTCTCTCTCTCCCTCTCTGTCTCTTCCTCTGTCTCTCATGAATAAATAAATTTAAAAAATCTTTAAAAAAAAAAAACAATGTGGTGCAATGAGCAGAGGAAGCCCAAGAGTTGATCCATGAAAATAATATAATTTATTTATTGTTGGTATCTGTTGTATCCCCAAAAAGGTATGCGATATAAAACATTCATTCTGCTTTTCTGTGTGTCTATTTTTTTCCCAATCCTTTATAATGAAACTTTCCAAACAAATAGCAAAGATGAAATAAATTTGAGTACCAGTATATCACTATCTACCATTCCCATTAACATTTCTGTATACTTGTTTTATCACATACCTATCCATTCCTCTATTGATCCATTAATCATCTAATTTTCTGATGCATTTCCAAGTAAATCTGAGAAGTCAGTACACTTCCTCCTAAATACTTCAACTTGTGTAGTTGACTAGTGTCAAGTATTTTTTAAGAGTTTTAATTTCTTTTGA
Source organism: Eumetopias jubatus (assembly GCF_037043125.1). Classification (NCBI taxonomy): domain Eukaryota; kingdom Metazoa; phylum Chordata; class Mammalia; order Carnivora; family Otariidae; genus Eumetopias; species Eumetopias jubatus. The sequence continues at coordinate 30,129,268 of NW_028274810.1, read as the reverse complement.
TGTAACATTTATACACAATAAAATGTTCAGATCTTAAACGAACACTCATGAGTTTTGACAAGTGATATGCCTGTGTCACACTGAACTCCATCAAAATACAGAATTTTAACATTACCCAAGAAGGTTTCCTCATGCCCCTTCCTGTTCACTTCCCACCCCCACACAGAGCAGCAACTACTTTTCTGATTGTTTTTCATCCTTCTTCCTGTTCTAGAATTTCATTCATCATTCTGCTTTTATTTTATGTGTGTATGTATTTATTTATTTTACCAGGAGCCAAATGCAGAGATAATTTAATTCGATTGGATTTATGGTACTTTATTTAGACTCTCCAAGAAAAGTTGAAGTGGGTAAGTTAATCATCACCATTCTGTTTTATTTATTTATTTATTTAAGATTTTATTTATTTATTTGAGAGAGAAAGAGAGACACAGAGCAGAATTGGAGGGGGAGGGGCAGAGGGAGAGGAAGAAGCAGGCTCTCCTCTGAGCAGGGGAGCAGGGAGTCCCACGCAGGGCTCGATCCAGGGACCCTGGGATCATGACCTGAGCCCAAGGCAGCCACTTAACTGACTGAGCCACCCAGGCGCCCCATCATTCTGTGTGAATCAGTAGGAAGGTAGATAGTCAAATCACTATGTCTAAACTTTTTTTTATTACATAAGCCATTTGTTAACTTTCACATCTAACAGGAAGGCTAAAACTTAGAGGAGAAACTTTCATTTACAAAACCATGGCAAATTTTGTATTTTTTTAAAGATTTATTTATTTTAGAGAGAAAGAGAGAGAGTGATGGGAGGGGCAAGGGAGAGGGAGAGAGAATCTTCAAGCCACTCCTCATTGAGTGTGGAGCCCACAACCCTGAAATCAGGACCTGAGCCGAAACCAAGAGTTGGATGCTCAACTGTCTGAGCCACCCAGGTGCCCCAAAGTTTGTATTTTTAAAATGAGATTGTGGTATAATAAAATTAAATATTTGGCCTTTGTTCCACTTTCTGGCATAGGGCTCCTAAAACCCTTGGAATCTCCGGAGTGATGAGTATCTTCTCTGTGGTAATGAGATGATTCACGGTAGGGGCTCCTAGATCGCTCGAGGATGGGGGCCTAGCTATCAGAAAACCCAACCAGGTAACCAAAGGGTTAGAACTTTTAGCCCCACCTTCCTGATCTCCAGGGAGGGGAGAGAAGCCAGGAGATTGAATTCAATCACCAATGGCCAATGATTTAATCAGTTATGCCTATGTAATGAAACCTAGATAAAAGCCCGTAAATGATGGGGTCCAAGAGCTTCCAGGTTGGTAAACACAATGATGGGCTGGGAGGGGACTGTGCTCTGAGAGAGCATGCAAAGTCTGTACACACATACTCCCCTCTCACACCAATACCTTGCCCTACGCATCTTTTCAACTTGGGTGATCCTGAGTTGTATCCTTTATAATAAGCTGGTAAGCATCACTGAAGTGTTTTTTCTGTGCTTTTTAAGTCATTCTAGGGAATTATTCATACTGAAGGGGTTGGCAGGGGGTTTCACGGAAACCCCCAAATTTTAGTTTGCTGGACAGAAGTGTGGGTACCTAGGGTTCTTATAACTTCTTATATGTTCACTATTAACAATGGCTTAAATTTCTGCTTCTCAGTTATGTTTTAATAGGAATACGGCCCATGACCATTAACTATGCATTCGGTGCTACCTTCGCCTTATAAATGTTAGTGTCAGAGAACTATATAAAATAAGTGAGGTCTAGAGGTGCCTGGGTGGCTTGGTCATTAAGCGTCTGCCTTCGGCTCAGGTCATGATCCCAGGGTCCTAGGATCGAGCCCCGCATCAGGCTCCCTGCTCAGCAGAGAGCCTGCTTCTCCCTCTCGCACTCCCCCTGCTTGTGTTCCCTCTCTTGCTGTGTCTCTTTCTGTCAAATAAATAAATAAAATCTTAAAAAAAAAATAGAACTACCCTATGATCCAGTAATCACACTACTGGGTATTTATCCAAAGAAAATGAAAATGCTAATTTGAAAAGATACATGCATCCCTCTGTTTACTGCAGCATTACTTATAATAGCCAAGATATGGAAGTAACCTAAGTGTCCACTGACAAATGGATAAAGAAGATGTGATACACACATAAACAGACACACACAGAGTGGAATATTACTCCGCCACAAAACCACAAACGAGATCTAGCCATTTGCAACAACACAGATGGACCTAGAGGGTATTACGCTAAGTAAAATAAGTCAGACTGAAAAAGACCATTAATATGATTTTGCCTATACATTCTATCTAAAAAACGAAATAAACAAAAAAGGAGTAACAGATCCATAAATACAGAGAACTGATGGTTGCCAGAGGGGAGGGAAATGGAGGGAATGGGCAAAAAGGGGTGAAGGGGAGTGGAAGGTAAATCCCCCAGCTATGGGATGAATAAGTCACAGAGGTGAAAGATACAGCATAGCAATACGGTCAATGCTATTGTGATGATGTTGTATAGTGACAAATGGTAAGTTACACTTGTGGTGAGTATAGCATAACACACAGAGGTGTCAAATCACTATGTTGTACCTGAAACTAATGTAATATTGTGTGTCAACTATACTACAATAAAAGCAATTTTTTAAGAAAATGAAAAAATTATCTAAAAAATTAATTTAAAAAATAACAAACATGTACAAATGCATTACTTTCATTATATCACTTATTACATTAATTATCGTGGGGGGATGCTAAAATTTTTTCCTAATGGGATACTTGATCATACATGCACAAAAACCGATTGGTCTATGTCAGCGTTTTCCCAAGTGTTATCTATGAACCTATACATCAGAATCCCCCAGGATACGTTTTATTTTTTTTATTTTTTTTTAAAGATTTTATTTATTTATTTGACAGAGAGAGTGAGAGAGCACAAGCAGGGGGAACAGTAGAGGGAGAGGGAGAAGCAGGCTCCCCGCCAAGCAGGGAGCCCGATGTGGGGCTCGATCCCAGGACCCTGAGATCATGACCCGAGCCGAAGGCAGACGCTTAACCATCTGAGCCACCCAGGCGCCCCTAGAATCCCCCAGGATACGTTTTAAATGCTATTGCTTGAGCCTTGTATTCAAGACATACCAGCAACAAACTGACTTATTCTCCTGTGTTTAATAATAAGCAGTGAAAGAGAATCAAACGTGGGGTAATTTTACGGTGCTGTGATTCCGTTATTTACTGCTGTTGTCCATGAAGTATCTCAACACTGGTGAAATGCTTCCCACACTTTAATCTATTGACTTGCAGCATTTCAATGTAGATTCCAGGTTAAGTAAAATCATTATTAAAGAAAAGACTAGACTTTATGCCATCAGCTACTTTCTTTAAGGATTTTTGTCTACTTAGCGAACTAAAGGAAGAAACTGGAGATAGAGAAGCCATGGAGAGAAGGAAATGAATGAAGACAGGTAGAGAGTGGCAGAGATGGCCCTTCCTTCCTCAGAATACTTTTCCTCCCCGTTTCTCAGTCTCCTAAACTCCAGAGACTTTCATTTCTACTGCTTTTCATCCATTCGCCTCGGACCTGGTCCTCACTCAGAACTGCATGACCTCCAGGGCTGCAAAGAGAGTTTTCTTTCTCTGATCACATTCCCCTTCTTTCCCTATTGCCTGAACTTGTTGACCTGCTTTTCCCTCTTGTAACTCTGGTCCCTTGCCCTTCTTTTTTTAATCTTCCCAACTGGACGACCTCATTTCCAATGTCCCTTTCACTGATTTTTTAGCCTAAAAAGAGCCTAATATTGGGTTATAAAGGTTATAAAACCCTGTTCCAACCCAGAGCCCTTCATGCTACTGACCTCATTGTGCAGAGTGCCCTGTAGGGCCTGGTTAGAGGCTCCCTACATTCTTAGGACAGCCACTTTGGCATGGGCATGGTCCAGGGACACAATCCAAAGCCCTAAAGCTGAAACTTCTCATCTGGGATTCTAAGATTTTTTTAAAAACTGAATTAATAAGTTCCTTGAATGCCATTCAAAAGTATAAGAAGGTAGATACCAATTAGATTCTATAACCAAGTATTCGTTAAATAGATTATAGTGAAAAAATAACAAAACTGTTCCTTTTCAACAATTATTGTATTGGAGACTTACTTTTATAAAAGAGACAGCAACAACATTGATTACAATAGAGTGAAAGGCATATATGTTTTTCAAGTAAGTAGCATTAATTACCTCTCTGAAACTATATTACCTTATCACACTTTTAAGAGATGATTTTTCTATTAGCCTAAGAGATCATAGGTTATAACACATTCTCTCATCTTATAATTTCAATTGCTTCACTTTCTGACAAAACTTAGGATCAAGAAATATAAGCATTGATACTGCAATAGTGTTGTATGATGACAGATGGGAGCTACACTTGTGGTGAACCCAGCATAAGGTATAGAGATGAGTTGAATCACTATGTTGTACACCTGAAACTAATATGACATTGTGTGTCAACTATATTCAAAAAATTTTTTTAAGAATTAGAGTTGAATCACTATGTTGTACACCTGAACCTAATATGACACTGTGTGTCAACTATACTCAAAAAATTTTTTTAAGAAATATAAGTATTCTTGGGGTACTTGGCTGGCTTAGTCAGTGGAGCATGCAACATTTGATCTCTGGGTTGTGAGTCCAAGCCTCATATTGAGTATAGAGATTACTTATAAATAAAAAATCCTAAAAAAAGGGGCGCCTGGAGGGCTCAGTCGGTTGGGTGGGTCATGGTCTCGTGTTCCTGGGGTTGAGCCCTGCATCAGGCCCTCTGCTCGGTGGGGAGCCTGCTTTCCCCTCTCACTCTGCCTGCCTCTGCCTACTTGTGATCTCTCTCTCTCTGTCAAATAAATAAAATCTTTTTTAAAAAAATCCTAAAAAAAATAAGCATTATTGATTCTGATTTACTGCAAACCTCAGCATTTCCAGGCAAATACAAAGAAGTTATAGATCTAGCTATGTAAAATTTTTTAAATCAGATAATTTTACAATTTTAAAAAAGATTTTATTTATTTATTTGTCAGAGAGAGGGAGAAAGAGCACAAGCAGGGGGAGCGTCAGGCAGAGGGAGAAGCAGGCTCCCCACTGAGCAGGGAGCCTGATGCGGGGCTCAATCCCAGGACCCTGGGATCATGACCTGAGCTGAAAGCTGATACTTAACCGACTGAGCCACCAAGCGTCCCTAATTTTACCATTTTAAACATAGTCAAAAATCCTTTTTTTAACCACTAAAAACATGTAAAAATTTACTTATACATCAATAATCATCCCTCAAAGTACAGTAAAACACATTCAAAGGAAAACAAACCAAAATGAATGAATAAGAATCTCTTCCCCTTTTATGATTTGCGCTCCAGTGTGTCAAAATAAAATTCTTTTGTTGCTTATTTGTTTCTGAGGATCCTTGTGTACACCGTAAAAATTACAAGGGGGGGAAATCAGAGGGGGAGACGAACCATGAGAGACTATGGACTCTGAGAAACAAACTGAGGGTTCCAAAGGGGAGAGGGGTGGGGGCATGGGTTAGCCCAGTGATGGGTATTAAAGAGGGCACTTACTGAATGGAGCACTGGGTGTTATACACAAACAATGAATCATGGAACACTACATCAAAAACTAATGATGTAATGTATGGTGATTAACATAATAAAAAAAAGTTAAAAAAATTACCTATGTGTCACAATTTAGGAAGTGGCTGAGTTACAATGTGGAATTCTCCAACAGAAATGCATCCTAAGAATGTATTAGGTCAGGACAAGGGGTCAGAATTCACTAAAATTAACAAAAAGCCTCCTAAGAAACAAAGAATAAGCAATGAATAGGCAACAAAAGACTTCTAGCAAACAGGTTTGTTTTCCTTTGAATTTGTTTTAAATTGTTCTAATTTTACTATTATTGTGCTTTCTCCGATTCCGTCACAGGGGAATTTCCCCCTTTTGAACCACTTATTTTAGTTCCGATCAAAGAATTCAGATGTGGGAACGATCCACTGGATCACTGAAGGTATCTTCTTCAGTTTCCTGACATGGATTATAATTGTTAAAAGCAGCCAAAAGATGAGGTCATTGTTTCACGTATGGATTTTTCCTTTGGTCTCTTTGCTTCTCCAGTACAATTGAAAATACATGTGCCAATTTCCACCAATTAGATCCACAGAGTTTTTATAATTTCAACGACATTTGAAAGCTGGTACCCTGTTTCAAGTGCTAGACAACCCCAGCAAATATTTAGGAACTCTTTAATCTACTCCAGTACAAGAGAGTCTCCTGCCGTCAATACAGAGCCATGTCAGGGAACTGCAGGCCTCTTCTCAAGCACAAGTCAGGATGCCATCTTTAACTTTTTACTTCGGCCAGTGGATTCGTTTTTTTAAAGATTATTTATTTATTTATTTATTTGACAGAGAGAGTGCACACAAGCAGGGAGAGTGACAGAGTCAGGGAGAGTGACAGAGGCAGAGAGAGAAGCATACTCCCCACTGAGCAAGGAGCCCCATGTGGGGCTCGATCCTAGGACCCTGGGATCATGACCTGAGCCGAAGGCAGATGCTTAACGACTGAGCCACCCAGGTGCCCCTATTAGACCACTATTAAATGAACACCTGCTCTGTGCCAGATACTCTACTATGTACTAAGGATAAGGCAGTAAACAAAACAGACAAAAATCCCTTCTCTGAGCTTCCATTCTAGGGAGAGAGAGATAGATTAAACAAACAATTCTATAATGTATTAGATGGTTATACATGCTGTGGAGAAAACTGTAACAGGGAAAATGGTTAGGGAGTGTGGGGGTGGCAATGGTAGTTGATCTTTTATTTAAGGGGCAACTTGACAACATGGTTGTGCCTTTTCCTTTAGTCACAATGAACTACAGGGCAAAGGGATTAAATAAAGATTTAATAAAAGTTGTCATCTTGCCAAGCATGAAATAAGAAGGAAGAGGAGGTAGAGGAGTTGAAGGTGATTGCAAGAAGGAATTATCATGATTGACTGGATAAGAAGGGAAGAGGGTACAGTAGGTAAGGGATAGTGAAAAGGTAATAGGGTCAATGGGTTACTGATTCTGGCGGAGGCAAAGGATTGTTGGAATCCATAAGTTCCTGATTTTCCTCTGGGATGGAAATTGGAAGCCCCACTGGAATTTGATCCTCCATTTTTATTTTGGAGCGTGTGACTCATCAACACCCTTCTTCAGCCCTTTAGGAACCTAGACTTGGGCAAATGGACTCTCCTTCATGATGCGTCTTCTCATAAAGAGCCTGAAAATGCAATCAAGGCCAAACAGACAGGCATTCACGCTACCCAAGAGGGCTAGGAACTGCTGAGGACTTCCAGATTAGGTTATAGCCCTTTCACAGAGACATTCTCCGTAACTTCCTACTATACCTGATTTATATTTCTTATTCTGACAGAAATTCTTTATGTCATGTAGTTTAAGCATTCTAGATGCAAAATTAACTTTTAGTGTTTGCCAGTGTTATTTTATTACTTACAAAATCTTGACAAAAAAAATTGACAGGCTTAATGGGACCAAATCTGACAAATAAATTATAAGTTGATAAACTAAACTCATGTTTTGTGGTAGTACTATATAAAATTTATGCCTTCTTTCCTCACAGATGGGGCCCCTGTTTGCAGCCCACCTCCCCAAAATTATTTGTAACCTTTATTTGAAATTATTATATTAAGATAATTCACTGTTTGCTATATTCATTCACATCCAAATTTGAATCTTCTACACATTTAAGTTACATGAGGAATATATATTTAATTATATTTAATACTAGTTCTTAAATAAATACATTTGATAAAGGAAATTACAAGCTTATAACTAGTGATAATTTTTTTAACATTTATAATAAAATTTTTTTATTTGAGACAGCGCACCCATGCATGAATGGGAGGGAGAAGAAGAGGGAGGAGAGAAGCAGACTCCCTACTGAGCACTGAGGCCAATGCAGGGCTCAATCTCATGACCCTAAGATCACAATCTGAGCTGAAATCGAGTCAGAGGCTCAACGGACTGAGCCACCCAGGCACCCCATAAATATTTTTATTTTTAGCAATAAATTACCTTCTATGTCTATATGTATTAAGTTGCCTCCAAATTCCTATACAAAACCATTCTTAAATTTAAATCTTTAACTGAGTTCTGGGGACCCTTGTGAATCCCATAGGAGACCAGAAAGTTAGGCTTCCTCTTGTTGAATCTGATGCTAGAATGAAGGATGGAAACTTTAAAAGGTCTTTCATTTATGTTTGTGTGATATATTGATTTAAACTGAAATGGAACTCTTTGATGCTTTTCTAAAAAAAAAAAAACAACAACCCATAATCACAGCTGTTTTTATGTGTCACAGAATAGCCCTTGTGATATCCTAGTCTCAGCCACTTTTCCCCCAATATTTTAGAAGCTACTTTTCTCTATTGTCTCTGTCACACTTCCCCTGGCAAATCTCAAGTGTTGGGGAAAAGCAACTACCTTACTTCTCCATGAACATTCACCAATGTCCACATCTTAACTTTTCAAATCTGTCTTACTAAGACGTTTCCCCAGATTTTTCTCCTGTTCTCCGTAAGAATTATTTCAAACCAATTTCACTTGTCTAACTTCCTTCCTGCCCTCCACTCCCATCTTCAGCTTAGGCTGAATTTTGAGCTGTATAATAAACTCCCTATTCAAAATCTCTCTCCAGATATTTTATAGGCACCCTGAATTTTTATGTTCAAAACTGAACTCATGATCTTCCCCCTCCCTCAAACTTGCTCCCCTCCTACAATTCCCTTTCCAGTAAATGATGCCTTCCTCCAAATGCTCAAGCCAGAAACACCATCGTCTTTACATCCAATCTAACAGCAAATCTTCAGGAGTCTACTTCCCAAATAAACCCATTCTCCATATTCTCCATTTTACAACCATTTTGTTTCTTTAAAAACTCAAAATATGTTTTTGTCACTCTCCCCCTCCCTGCCCACCCATGCCCTTAATTCAAATTTTACTGGCCACAGTCTGTAAAACCTGGCAGGATCAAAGGACAATGTACTCAATGATAATACACTTTAAAGGTTTTTGATACTTTGCATTCATGGTGCTTACTGTGTAGTGGGGGAAATAGACATTAAATATGTGCCTGGCTATATAAGTACAATTGTAATAGGTGCTATGTAATTATGTTGTAATGAGAGTGTATAATAGGAAGACCAATCTAGTGGAGGCCTCCTTGAGGAAAAGACTTTGAGGGAGACCTTGAGTGTGGGAAGGGAGTTGAGAGAAGAGCCGGTTATAAGAGCCCTGAGGGGTGGACAGGGGAAGGGAGGGGAGGGGGAGGACAATAGGGTAAGGGGAAGGAGGTAAAAGGTCAGTGTGGCCAGAGATGTGCGCACTATTGGAGGGGTGGCTGGAGCTGAATAGAGATAGTTCAAGTAGAACCTTGTAGCTCATCTTAAGGGTTTTGACCTTTATCTTAAAAATAATGGAAAGTAATTGAAAGGTTTTAAGGGGGTTAACATGATGAGATTTAGCTTTCTAAAAGATCACCAGGGCTTCTCTGTGGAGTATGCACTTTTCCCCAGCACTGGTTCTCAGGAGAAGGAGAGCCAAAAAAGTTGACAGCTGAACAAGACTTGCACTGAATCATTCCTGGCTTTTATTTCCTTTGACTTCCCTTAAGCCCTTCACCGTGTGAGGGTCACACCCTGTGTATGTACCTAGATCACACCCTAGTTCCCATCTTTTTCCTGCCTAATAAGATTTTAAACAAAAACACGGAACAAGAATCTAACCAAAGTGTACACTGCGGCTTTGACTACATTCCTTGATTATTCCGTTACCTGGAAGTAAAGGCCTTCTAGTCCTTTCTCTGACTAAAGTAAGCCATTTTGGGTGTTTTAAGTAAGGAGAGCCTTTCCGATGTAAAACGGCTTGCCGCTCCGGTTATTTCTGTGAACACTTGGACGCTCACAGAAAAGCAACAAAATTAAGACATGCCAAGCTGTTCATGGCCGCCAGATCTGCACTTCAAGAATCTGGAGACAGATTGGTTTTTGATGGGTTTACTGAGCAGCTCGTCAGCTGTTTTTGGCTTCCCCTCCCCCACCTACCCTCCCATCCATTCATCCATCTAGGAATGACTTTTTAGAAACATTGTTTGCAATTGGATCCAAAAGGCAAATTTGGTGCTAAACACAGTTTTCTCATACACATCCACATATAATGAGGTAGTTGCCAAGACTCTTCAAAATCCTAAAATCACTCTCTCCACGCAGCTGCTTGCTGTGAAAATGCTCTTAAGTGCCATTCTAAACCCCATGAGCTCCTGTGGACTCCAACCTCAGCTGCTATCTAATGCTGAACATTCACTGCGTGCAAGACAGGGGAGCTGTGGGGAGAACTGGAGAACAAGTATGATTGGACGAAAACAGCGCAAGCTCAAACTCACGAACCCCCAAAACAGCATAGGGCTAATTCATTTCATTGTTTTCATGGTAAACTCCTTCTGGGTGGCGCTCCTACGCCTAAACCCCCAGCTCTCTGCCCGGTACCCGGCATTCAGTGAAGTCTCAACAACAGGGCACTCACCCGGTGGAAGACCCTCAAACCCGGCCCAAGCCCTGGCGGCGGAGCTGGGACCTCACGCACTTTACCGGCCGCCCGCGCCAGGCCTGGCCACGTGACGCGCTCAGGCCAATGGGCGGGCTGCCCGCCGCGGGTCTCCCATAAAGGCGCCTGTTGCTGCCCGCTAGCGGTTGCCGCCATTAGGACGAGAGCTGGCTGCGACGGTCGGTGAAGAACGGCTGCCTCGCACCGCTTCATCTTGTGCAAGCTGGCGGGAACGATCAGATAAGGCCTTTTTCACACAACGTGACACAGCCTCTGCGTGGACTACTGCTTTGGGGTCCGGGCCCTCGGTGCGACGCTGAGCGAGAAAGAACCGTTTTTTCCTCTTCTCCCCTCCCCCATCAACACTGTGCAACCGGCGAGGCCGTTGGGGAGGCCATCCCCGTGCGTGCCTTGCTGCCCAGGTGAGCTGCCAGTTGCTTTTCTTTGGTTTAAAACTGCAAGCTTGTTGCCCCAGTGGGCCCTTTTCAAACTTGGGGGCTTTTCTCTTAAATGCTTGGGGGTTTTTTGCAAGGAAGGGGTGGGGAGAAAGAGGTTGGGGCGAGGACGTGAGGTTTCCAGTTATACAACCGCCTACTTCCCATCTTGGAAAACGCTCACGGTCTTTGGGTCTAAGATTGGTGGATCGCTCAATGTACTGTAGTTTGGGGAATGCAGGAGAAAGTATGAAGCTTTAGCCGTAGCTGGTATTTTTGTTGTTTTTTTCTCGGTCCATCATTTGGGACAGGGACATTCCCACCCTTGATTTATTTGTTTAACTAACATTATTAAGCTCTTGGAACACGCCTGACCCTCTGCTGGGTGCTGCAGAACCTGGGCCTGTACTCAAGGTAGTGGCTTACATTAAGAATTCAGATGAGGTATCCACATGGTGCTTTGGGATCCATGGGAAGGACCCAGGTGGGTGGAAGGGGGTGAGGGAGGCCTCTGGGGTGGAGGTGATAACTGGGTCTTGAAGGACAAATAGAAGTTAGTCTAAAGAGTGACAGGAGGAGCTCTGGTAAGCAGGAGAAAATTTTCAAGAGCATGCACGTGTATGAGCACAAAGTAGGGTGGGACAGTGAACTGCAAATTTTTGAGTGTGGCTGGCACAGGGTTGGAAATTGGAATAGTAGCCACATTTAAATCTAATGAGAGGGAAGGGGTTTATATATGTGTGTATTGTGAACAGTGGTGGGTTGAACAGTGTGATTATGAATTACTAAACAATAATCAGAACCGCACTGTTGTATCAATTGAGGTGGGAGTAACAAGTGAACAACCAAAAAAAAGGTGGTTTGGGGGATAGAAAATAGGAATACCCTAAGTATTCAGAAAATGTAAATTTATATTCCACAGTCAGGGAGTGTGTTGATGGAGTTAAAGAAAAAAGCAAGGGAAGAACCTTGAGGGATATTAATGGATTGGCAGATGAGATATGGAGATATCCTCTGGATTTCCAATCTGACTCTTCCCTTAGCACCCTGTTCCTATCTCTGTCAAAGCAGTAATTATATGTCCTGTTGTAATTGCCTATTTATAAGTCTGTAGAGAGACTGTACCCCTCAATTCCTAGTTCAGTGCTTGGCACCATTGTAGGTGCTTTGTAAGTATGTAATAAATGAACAAATAGAATCTGGGAAAAAAGTGGTATCCCGGAAACCAGAGAAGAGTTTTGAGTCAGATAGTCTAGTGATAGATGTTGCTGAGAGGTCAAGTGAGATAAGACTCAAAAGAATCCATTTAACAACTAAGTATGGTAAGTATTAGGCTTAGTGTAAGGGGACTTTCAGAGGAATGGCAGGGAAAAAGTTGAGTGTGGGGTGGGGTGTAAAGACAATGTCATTTTTTAGGATGCTCCAGTGTGAGGTACAGAAGAGAGAAGATTGAGGCTACCAGGAGACAATAGGATCAAGAGAAGGATTTTTAAGGACACTTGAGAAAGTGTATATGGAGGGTAAGCTAGTATAGAAATGTTGACAATATAGGCAAGAGAGATGGAGGACCTTTGTTATCTCCGTATCTGGAGTACCTGGGAAAAGAGTTCTAGACGGGGAGGGCGTCCCATTCTTAGACTGAAGGGAGGAGTAGATGAGAAGTTTGAATCACTGTGAAGAATATACATTTTCTAGAAATTATCTGTTTGACTTTAAGTGAAGCCTGATTTTATTTTGAAGAAATAATTTTCTCCCTTGAATTGGAGACCGCCTGTTTGATGTTGCAGGATTGGAGTCAGTATTTGAGCTCACACTGGGCGGGTTACTGAGCCGTACTTTTTTTTTTTTTAAAGATTTTATTTTATTTGAGAGAGTGTGTGTGTGCACGCGCACACACAAGCAGGGGTGGGGCAAAGGGAAAAGCAGACTCCCCGCTGAGCAGGTAGCCTGATGGAAGGCTTGATCCCAGGACCCTGAGATCACAACCTGAGCCAAAGTCAGAGCCTGTCAGATGCTTAACCGACTGAGCCACCCAGGCGCGCCCAGAATCCAAACTCTTTAGTTCTGTGCTATACTACTTCCCTGCATGTGAACTATCTAAGTTCAACCAGAAGTGCCACCACATACCAGAATAACTTATCCTTTTCCATTTATTGAAATGATGGAAAATATTTTTAAACAGTCTTCATTCAAAACCTCAAAATTCAACTCTAACAGAGCCTTCTAAGTTCAAGATATGTTAATTTACATTTTTGTTTCTTAATCAGCTCAAGTTTCCTTGAAACTTCAGTAAGCATATGGGGCAACACAATTTAATATTTGCACCATTATCAACTGAGTTAATAATAATTGAGGAATTATGTAAACATTTCTTTTTCTTGGCAAACTCAAGAAATTGGTTGGTCTCGGTGTTTTTGAAAGCGTGAAACCTTTGCCAAAGAGATCAGACTTCCTGATATGTCTTTGTGTGCATTGAATTAAAGGTGAATTTGTATGTTTCTTGTTGTAACATTTTTGGAAACGTTTTCGCTTGTGTCTGCATTTTAGGAAATCTTTGGTTTATAATTATTTGTCAGGGGTGACGAATATTTGCAACCATTTCAAATAACTTTTTTTCTTAGAAGTTTAAATTTTTACTCTTGTACACTGTTGGTAGGGCTATAAATTAGAATAACCTGTGGACAGCAATTACACATATAGCAACATTTAAAAGCATTGTCCCAGAAATTGTTAAAAGAAATATATCCAATAGGCCTGCCCCCCCAAATATATATCCGAAAGTATTGACTCTGCATGCAATGATGTATTTATGAGGATATTCATTGCAGAATTGTATTTAATAGCTGCATTTCCACATTCATATGATGACATACTAGGCAGTCATTAAAAATAGAGGGGCTGCCCTGGGACAATTTCTAATATGAATTAAGTGTAAAAAAACACTATTTCTAAAAAGATACATAAGAAATTGCTAATGAAAAAGAAATAAAAAGCAATTGCTAGCAGTAAAGAGGGGTACTAGTTGGCTAGGGGACAAGAATGGGAAAAGAGGGGTGCCTGGGTGGCTCAGTCGGTTAAGCATTCCACTCTTGGTTTCAGCTCAGGTCATGATCTCAGGGCCATGGGATCAAGCCCCATGTCAGGCTCTAGGCTGGGTGTGGAGCCTGCTTAAGATTTTCTCTCCGTCTCCCTTTCCCTCTGCCTTTCTAAAAAATAAAATCTTAAAAAAAAAAGAAGAAAGGAAACTTTATTGTATACCATTCATACTACATGGTTATTAAAATTCAAATATATATGAACTTTTCTGCAGTGATGGCAGTGCTCTATAGCTACACTGTCCCGTGCATAGCCAGTAGACATATACAGCTATTGAGCATTTGAAATGTGGATGAGTTTTTGATTTTGGTAATTTTGGTTAATTTAAACTTAAATAGTTCTGTGTGGCCAGAGCTTGTCATATTGGACAGCACAGCTCTAGCCCTTTAATTTTCTGTTACATGCAAGTTAAATTTAAAAGCTTGTTACATATTTTTGGCCAGAGGCCTTTATAGGGACTGTGTATATTATATCTTGTCTAATTAGGAGACGTATAGTGTTTTATCCCAATACATGCTATTTTATTTTATTTTTTTAAAAGATTTTATTTATTTATTTGAGAGAGCATGCGTGCATGGGGTGGGAGAGGGAGGAAGAGGGACAAGCAGACTCTATGCTGAGTACAGAGCCTGTCTAGGGTCTCGATCATGAACAGAGCCGAAATCAAGAGTCAGACACTGAACTGACTGAGCCATCCAGGCTTCCTTTTATTTATTTATTTATTTTTTTAGATTTTTAAAATTTATTATTTATCTGAGAGAGAGAGAGAGCAAGTGAGCACAAGCAGGGGTAGGGGCAGAGGGAGAGGGAGAAGTGGACTCCCTGCTCAGCAGGGAGCCTGATGCAGGGCTCAGTCCCAGGATCCTGAGATCATGACCTGAGCCAAAGGCAGACGCTTAACTGACTGAGCCACCCAGGCGCCCCTTTAGATTTTATTTTTAAATAATCTCTATACCCAACCTGAGGCTTGAACCCACAACGCCTGTCAAGAGTCGCACATTCCACCAACTGAGCCAGCCAGGCGCCCCCCAATACATACTATTTTAAGTTTTTACTAGTTAGTGTTATCTTACAGGTACTACAAAAATCTAATTTGGGATTTGACTAATTTTGTGCAGATGTTTGATCAAAGTATCAAAGCAAGAAAACAAGGACACAAGCGGGGTTGAAATATAAGGGACATATGAGGAAGTTGCATGAATAGCTGAGGATATATGGGTTATAAAGGAGGAGAACAATTTTAAAAGAGTTGTTAGCCATTTTAAATACTACAGAGAAGTCTGGGAAGATAATTGAGGAAGACAAGTGAGGGCTTTGAAATATTTCAAGGTGTTCGTGATCTTTGGAAAAGCAGTTTCAGAAGGGGGTTGGAGAAACCAGATGGATGTATTTGCCGTTTAAAAAATTTTTTGCACCTAAGGTTGGTTGGTTGGTTGTTTTTTTATGTTAATAAGCATGTAGCAGGAAAGGTGTTTAAGTTTTTATTTATTTATTTATTTATTTATTTATTTATTTATTTATTTAATTTATTTAAGGGGAGGCGTAGTGGGGCAGAGGGAGAGAGAATCTTAAGCAGACTCTATGCTGAATGCAGAGCCTGACACGGGGCTTGATCTTAGGACCTGAGCCAAAACCGAGAGTCAGACACAACTGACTGCACCACCCAGGCACCCCTAAGTCCTTATTTTTTAGAGCAGTTTTACATTCACTGCAAAATTGGGAGAAAGATACAGAGATTCCCTGTATACCTACCAACTCCCACACATGTTGCCCTCCCCCATTATCCACGGCTCCCGTCAGAGTGGTACATTTGTTATAGTAGATGAACCTACAGTGATACCTCATTATCACCCAAAGACCTTAGTTTGTGTTAGAGTTCATTCTTTGATGTTGTACATTCTAAGGGTTTGGGCAAATGTATAATGGGATATATGCATCATTATGATCTAATACAAAATCTTTTCACTGGCCTAAAAATCCTCTGTGCTCCATCTTTTTATTCTTCCCTTTCCCCAACTCCTGGCAACCATTGACCTTTTTGCGGTCTCCTTAGTTTTGTCTTTTCCAGAATGTCGTATAGTTGGAATCATACGATTCCAACTATACGACATTCTGGAAAAGACATTATATTATATATATATATATATAATATACAGTATAAAGACTTCGGCTCTATTGGCTTCTTTTGCTTAGTATGCATTTAAGATTCCTCCATGTCTTTTCATGGCGTGATGGTTGATTTCTTTTTAGCGCTGAATAATATTCCATTGTCTGGATGTTGTTCCAGTTTATCCATCCTCCTACTGAAGGACATCTTGGTTGCTTCCAGGTGTTGGCAATTTTTGAATAAAGCTGCTATAAACATCTGTGTGCAGGTTTTTGTGTGGAAAGGTGTTTTTAAGGAAAACATTTAAGAAAATGACTAGAGCATGTCTACAGATAGAGATATCAGCAGAAATTAATTACAAAAAAATTAAGTGTAGAAAATGTAGTCTTAGGAAGAACAGGAAATATAATTATGTATTGTATAATCTTTCGAGGAAAGCCTTCCTAAACCTAATTTAAAAAAAAGAAACATAAGATAATGGAAATAAAGGAATAATTAATGAAAAAAATAGGATTCTGGAAAAGGGGAAAGATCTTCATGGAAAAGAGGAGAGGCACTTAAATATAGAATAGGAAGTAAGCTAAGAGAAGTTAATTTTTAAAGAGTTTCTCTTGTAAACTTAGATCCTCTGCAAAAGGATATAGTGGAATTGAGGTTTTGATGAGGTTTGGAAAATGCATTTTTTTAATTGATAGGCATTCATTAAGTAATTCATTCATTTTTTTAAGGCAAATTCCTGAACAGTGGGACCTAATTTAAAAGTAAAAAATTCTTTTTTTTAAAGATTTTATTTGTTTATTTGTCAGAGAGAGAGAGAACACAAACACGGGGAGCCACAGGCAGAAGAAGAGGCAGGCTCCCTGCTGAGCAGGGAGCCCAGTGAGGGGCCCGATCCCAGGATCCTGGGATCATGACCTGAGCCGAAGGTGGACGCCTAACGAACTGAGCCACCCAGGTGTCCCTAAAAGTAAAACATTCTGGATTTCTCTCCCTATTTCTCCCTATATAAAAAAAAAAAGTGACACCTGCTGTATCTCTAACATAAAACTGAATCTGGACACTTTAATTCAGCCTATGTAGCTCTGTCGTAGGCATTAGTCAAATAGGACCTCAGTCTGTCTTGGATCGGTACAAACAAGGTCCCTGCTGACACTGAGTTTACATTCTGAGAAACGGGGGAGGGCATATTGGAAGACAGTAAAGAGGTAGACAAACATGGTAGTGGTGAAGCAGAGTAATAGCTGATGGATTAGCACTGGGGAAGAGGGGATAAGAATGCCTGCTTAAAATGAGGCTGTGAAGGAAAAGCATAGAGAAGATACTTGAAACACGCAACAAAGGTTTTCTATACAGGCTATATGAAGAGCTAAAAATAAGGTAATAGCAGACAACCCAATAGAAAAATGGGTAGAACTCTTCAACAGGTGATTGACAAAGAAGATATTCATATGGCCAATAGACATATTAAAAAGGTGTTTCATATCATGAATCCTCAGTGAAATAGAAATTAAAATCACAATGAGATCCCATTATACATTCACCAGAATGGCTGAAATGGAACACACTGATGATACCAAATATTGACAGGGATGTGGAGTAAGTAGGATTCCCAAGCTCTGTTGTGCATATAAATTGGTGTATTTTGGAAAACTGGTATCCACTAAAGTTGAACACACATATAACCTATGACCCAACAATTTCACTTCTGGGTTTATATTCAACATGATGCATGCACATATTCACTATAAGCATGTTCATGGCAGTATTTTTGATCAAACACTGGAAACAACCCAAAAGTCCTAAGAGGAATGGATAGATTGTCGTACAATTCCAATCATAGAATACTGTACAGCAATGAAGATGAACAAATGAAACATAGTTAAATCTCACAAACATAATACTGATACAAGGCCAGACAGAGTGTAATACATATTAAATACAGTATTTATGTAAAGGTCAAAAACAGTCACAATTTAAGGGGATAGAATTCATCATAGTGGTTATCTTTGTGAAGGAGGGAGGGCATAGTGATTGGGACACTCCAAAGATATAGACTGACTTTAAATAAATACAAAACAGTAAGAACCAGTTTCAGTTGCAATACTAGAATATCTCCTTTGTTCTTAATGACATTAAAAGTTCTAGTTGTTGTTTGTATAACATGAGAATAGTGTAAGGAAGTGCAATAAATTACAAGATTGATAATCACCTCCAAGTTAATTCATTTTAGTGTGGTTCTTTTTTTTTTAAGATTTTATTTATTTATTTGACAGAGAGAAACAGCGAGAGAGGGAACACAAGCAGGGGGAGTGGGAGAGGGAGAAGCAGGCTTCCCGCGGAGCAGGGAGCCGGAAGCAGAGCTCGATCCCAGGACCCTGGGATCATGACCTAAGCTCAAGGCCGACGCTTAACGACTGAGCCACCCAGGCGCCCCTTTAGTGTGGTTCTTAATCCTGGCTACACATCACAAGCACCAGGGAAATTTAAAAAGCAAACAGATTTGTAAGCCTTATCTCCAAAGACTGGGGCTTGGGCTTGGTATTTTTTAAATGAACCACAGTACCTCACACCCATTTGAATGCCTGCTGTTAAACAACAGAAAATAAAAAGTGTTGTGAGGATGTGGTGAAACTGGAACGCTGTAGACTGTTGGTGGGAACGCAAAGTGTTGCAGGTGCTGTGGAAAACAGTACAGGATTCCTGGAAAAAACAAAAAAAGATTACCATATGATCCATCAGTTCTCAATGCTGCACTTCTGGGGTGTATCCATAAGAATTGTAGGTAGGGCATTGAAGAGATATTTATACATCCATGTTTATAGCAGTATTCACAGTAGCCAAGAGGTGGAAGTTAACCAAGTGTCCATTGATGAATGGATGGATACGCAAAATATTGTATATACATATAATGAAATATTGAACCTTATAAAATGAAGGAAATTCTGACATATGTTACATTATAGATTAATCTTGAGGACATTTTGCTGAGATAAACCAGTCACAAAAAGACAAATACTGTATGATCCTACTTATACCCAGAGTAGTTAAATTCATAGAAACGAGATAGAGTAGTGGTTGCCAAGAGCTGGAGAGAGGCAGGAATGAGGAGTTATTTAATAGGTATAGGTATAGAGTTTCAGTTTTGCAAGATGACAAAGTTCTAGACATTAGTTGCTCAAAAATGAGTAATATGTACTAAATAGTAGCATTTTAATATGTGTCTTATTTCTAATAATTAGATTTTAAAGTAAATCACTTTAGGGGTACCTGGCTGGCTCAGTCAGTAAAGCATGTGACTCTTGATCTCAGGGTCATGAATTCAAGCCCCACATTGTGGGTGGAGCCTCCTTAAGTAAATAAATAAATCACTTTATTTAAATTAGCCAGAAAAGTCCTCTATTTTGATTTTCTTCTTTCATTGAATTAATTTTAGAGTAACTACATACCACGGTTATGTTTAACATTTCCTATTATTTCTTTTTTACCAGAAACTTATAGACTTTAAGTGCTAAGACCTCAATTTGTATTAGAAAAGCGGAAGAAATACTGTGAAAGTTTGAAATACCTTAAATCATCCAAAACTAAGGCATACATAATGAAACAACTCTTAGTATTTATACAGAAAGAGGTTCGTATTTGTTTACAGATGTATTAATCATTTGGCTTTTTTGTTGTCTTAATCATGATGTGATGTAAAATATAATATTACACTTTTTAGTTCCTATAGAAACCATTTTAAATGTGCTTTGAAGGTTACTCAGTTTTATTTTTGTATTTTAAGGACATGTACTTATAGGCAACATTATAATATCAGGATTTGACCCCGTTGACAATGTCTCTGTCAAGTCGACAAACAGCTATTGTTAACCCTCCACCACCAGAATATATAAATACTAAGAAGAATGGGCGATTGACAAATCAACTGCAGTATCTACAAAAAGTTGTCCTGAAGGCTTTATGGAAGCATAGTTTTTCCTGGCCTTTTCAGCAGCCTGTGGATGCTGTGAAACTAAAGTTGCCAGTAAGTATATCTTAGGATTATGTTACTTATAATAGAGAAAAACCCTGTGAATCTCTCAAAGAAATAGACTAGTCTTTAATATTATAAAATTAATTTAATAAAGACCTCTAATTTTTCTTTACCACTGAAGTGTTTTCCAATGAGTATTTTTCCCAAACAACAAAGCTCATTTTTCTGAGCATTGAAATTCTTACTTTAACAGTTTGGTACATTATAGTACATGTCTTTTTGTTATAGAATGTGTTACCTGACTTTTTTTTTTTTATAAGATTTATTTACTTCAGAGAGAGAGGATGTGTGTGTGTGTGAGCAGGGGAAGGGGCAGAGGGAGAGAATCTCCAGCAGGCTCTGTCCTGAGCCTGGAGTCTGAAGTGGGGCTCCATCCCATGAACCCAAGATCATGACCTGAACCAAAACCAAGAGTCAGATGCCCAACCAACTGAGCCACCCAGGCGCCCCTCACTTGACCTTTTGGTGCAAGGTTGTCATGAATGTCACCTTCTTCATGAAGTTGCTCTTGACACTTCTTGGTAGACTTAGATGCATCATATACAGAATTCAACTTTAGGTCTTCTCTTAGGTATTTTCAGCCATCTGACAACATAATGGCTAAGTAATTTGTTACATAGTTAGTAAACCATGGTGCTGGGATTATACTCTGTATCTGTCAGACTCCATAAATTTTAGGTTTTTCTTCTTCATGCCCTTCACTTTTTATTTTCCAGGATAGTTCTACCCTTACATTCCTGTTTTTGTTATTCTTTGTTATTTTTTCTCTGAAAAAAATGCCATGGCAGTCAGCTTTGTTTCTCAGTACAAAAGTTTCAGTTTCCAAATTATGGCTTTTTAAAGGTCATCTAGTTACAGGTATATAGCTTCTTAAATTTCTTTGTGTACCGATAGTTGCAGTGAATTTGTTCTTACTACTAAAATTTAGAATTTCTTCTTAAAAACCATAGGATTATTACACCATTATAAAGACCCCAATGGATTTAAATACAATTAAGAAGCGCTTAGAACATAAGTATTATGTGAAGGCTTCAGAATGTATAGCAGACTTCAACATAATGTTCTCAAATTGTTATTTATACAACAAGGTATGTAAGCCTGATGTTATACTTGATAATTCTTTGCTCTTATAGAAGATGTGTATAAAAAGTATGCTGATTTCAAATTTCAAGTCTTGATTTGGGGGTATTTTACATATTTTTAAGGATAATGTTTGTTTTTTTACTGGATTTCACAATTTTTATGTATCTATTTATTTAATCTATTTGCCATAATTTTGCCTGAATAGCTGTAAAGGTTTCTTATGTTTTAAAAAGTGAAATACCAATGATAGTTGGTTTCTATAAGTATTAATGTTCTCTACCATACTTCTGCCATTTTAATTATAAATGTTAACTTTATTATATACTAATCTTGGTTAAATGTTCATGGCATGAATTCAGACAAATTACATACATCTAAACTTCATGACCAGTTTACTTAAAGATGAGACACATTCTCTGTTATATTTCAGTAGTAGTATTTGTATTTGCATTAATGCATGGGCTTGTCTGATAATATATGTGGACATTTGACCTTAATCTTTGCTTTTGCTTTCATCCTATAAAACTGGATTTGTGTATATTCATTTTTTTCTCCATATAGTATCCCTCTTTCCCAGAGTACTGCATTCTTTTTAAGCTGTTCTGTAGCTAAAAATTTTAAAACTTATATCCCATTTATTCAAAATCACTGGTGATGCTGATATGTAATAGAAATTTTTGGTTCCCAAACTATCAGTGCCATCTTAAATTTAAGACTCTTAGCCAATATGATTTTTTTAAAAAATGAGCACTAATGGCATTCTGAAAGTACCATTGGCAACTTCATTTTAATTTAACAATTCCAAGTGTACTTTAACTTAACATTTTAAAACGAAGGTCAGTAATTTTCCTGACATACATAACTTCAGAGTAAGTGTTCTCTGCTTTAGGCTTTTGCTTTGTAATCTACTTAGTTTTTTATCAATAGTGAATAAAGCAAGCCAAAGACTTCTACGCAGATAGTTAAGATTTAAAAACTGGAAGAAAAAAAAAAGATTTAAAAACTGAGTTAGCGCTGCAGTGTCATTATATCACTTAGTTAATTGAAAACTACATCACATCAAGTCAAATCACGTACTTCCCACAGCCATGAACATGTTTTGTTTTAACTTATTAGTGAGGTAGAAATTTTAATTTCTGAAACCTTTTTGTATTATTAGTAGGATTGGTTGGATTGTAACCCTTTAGTACTCAGAAAGGCTACCTGGGTTATTTTTAGAAGTTAAAAGGGTAGAATGTTAGAATTTAAAATATGAGCTGATACACGATTTCCTGTACTTAATTTAGAAGCAATAAATACTGTTTAATAATATCTAAGAGTACTGTGTCACTGCCTTCTCTAAGGTAGCCTGAATTGTTGAAATTTGGTACAGTGACCATATTGCATAACCTTATGTTTATATATTTTCTAGCCTGGAGATGACATTGTTCTTATGGCACAAGCTCTAGAGAAGTTGTTTAGGCAGAGATTATCTCACATGCCACAAGAAGAACAAATTGTGGGTGGTAAGGAAAGAATAAAGAAAGGTAAGACAGAAAAGTTTTATGTTTTCTTACTTTCTCTGTCTTGTGAATTACATATGAATGTGTGTATGTGTGTGTGTATAAATATAATGACTAGAACTAAATAATAAATCCCTCAAAGGAGATAGACATTCAGAAGTCCTTCTGTATCCGGCACCTGTGTGGCACAGTCAGTTAAGTGTCTGAGTTGGTTTTGGGTCAGGTTGCATCTCAGGGTTGTGGGATCGAGCCCTGCACCAGGCTCTGCGTGGAGTCTGCTTGGGAATGTCTCTCCCTCTTCCTCTGCCCCACATACATGTGCACTCTTCTTTCTCTCTCAAAATAAATGAATCTTTAAAAAAAAAAAAGTCCTTCTAAATCCTATTGTATTGGTATAAAAGGTCCATTTAAACAGTAAGGCAAACGTTGAAAGCAAAGATGGCTATCATGCAAGATTAGGGAGAATTGTATTGATTATAGCCTTGGAACCTGAGATTTCCTATAGTATAGTGCCATTCACATAGTAGGCATCCAGTAAATTTATTAGTATTTTTAGTGAATCTTGTATCTGTGCTATAATAATAAGATGGCCAAAATTGGCAGTGTTCCTTGTACCAAAAGATCCCATAGCTAAGAATGAAATGTTACTGTTGGGTCTGAAGATTGTCCTTTTTTCTAACTCTTTCTTAATTAAAAAAAAAACAAAAACTTTTAGAGGGAAACATTTTACAGCTAATAATTAGAATATTTAAATATGGAGTTAAAAAACTAAAGTATTCAAATGGATTTATTGTAGAGGTTAACCAAGGTTGTCATAGATGAAATGTTGGTTTGTTTTTGGATCACTGATGGTATACATTTTAGATAAGCTTAATCATTCCATGTTAGTTTCCTCATGTATAATGTCAGGAAAATATTTCACTCCGTGGTTGAAATGTTAATAAAGCATACAGTTAAGTGACTAGGATATAGGAGACTTACACTACTACAAAGGTGGTTTTTATTGTACTATTTTTCCTTGTTGGTAGATCTTTAAGATGGGTCATGACTTAAAGCTTTACTCAATCCTGTGAGGTATTTGCTTTTTTATTAAAGTTCTTATTTTATTCTCACCTTTGGAAAAAGTTGATCTTAAGTCTAACAATATAAGGCCTAGGGTTCTGAAAGAGGATTAAAATAAGCCCTTACATTAAATGTGTAGACTGCTATACATTTAATGCAATCCCTATCAAAATACCATCAACTTTTTTCAAAGAAATGGAACAAATGATCCTAAAATTTGTATGGAACCAGAAAAGACCCCGAATAGCCAGAGGAATGTTGAAAAAGAAAAGCAAAGCTGGTGGCATCACAATTCCAGACTTCAAGCTCTGTTACAAAGCTGTCATTATCAAGACAGTATGGTACTGGCGCAAAAATAGATACATAGATCAATGGAACAGAATAGCCCAGAAATGGCCCCTCAACTCTATGGTCAACTAATCTTCTACAAAGCAGGAAAAAATGTCTAATGGAAAAAAGACAGTCTTTTCAACAAATGGTGTTGGGAAAATTGGACAGCCACATGCAGAAGAATGAAACTGGACCATTTCCTTACACCACACACAAAAGTAGACTCAAAATGGTTGAAAGACCTAAATGTGAGACAAGAGTCCATCAAAATCCTAAAGGAGAACACAGGCAGCAACCTATTCGACCTCAGGCGCAGCACCTTCTTCCTAGAAACATCACCAAAGGCAAGGGGAGCAAGGGCAAAAATGAACTATTGGGACTTCATAAAGATAAAAACAAAACCAAAAGACAACCGACAGAATGGGAGAAGATATTTGCAAATGATATATCAGATAAAGGGCTAGTATCCAAAATCTATAAAGAACTTAAACTCAACACCCAAAGAACAAATGATCCAATCAAGAAATGGGCAGAAGATATGAACAGACATTTCTGCAAAGAAGACATCCAAATGGCCAACAGACACATGAAAGAGTGCTTAACATTGCTCGGCCTCAGGGAAATCCACATCAAAACCTCAATGAGATACCACCTCACACCAGTCAGAATGGCTAAAATGAACAAGTCAGGAAACAACAGATGTTAGCAGGGATGTGGAGAAAGGGGAACCCTCCTACATTGTTGGTGGGAATGCAAGCTGGTGCAGCCACTCTAGAAAACAGTATGGAAGTGCCTCAAAAAGTTGAAAATGGAGCTACCGTATGACCCAGAAATTGCACTACTGGGTATTTACCCCAAAGATACAAATGTCGGGATCTGAAGGGGTACGTGCACCCCAATGTTTATAGCAGCAATATCCATAATAGCCAAACTATGGAAAGAGCCATGATGTCCATCGACAGATGAATGGATAAAGAAGATGTGGTGTGTATATATGTGTGTATGTATATATATATACACATACACACACACCTATATACATACAATGGAATATTATGCAGCCATCAAAAAGAATGAAATCTTGCCATTTGCAACGACGTGGTTGGAACTGGAGGGTATTATGCTGAGCGAAATAAGTCAATCAGAGGTCATGTATCATATGATCTCTCTGATATGAGGAATTCTTAATCTCAGGAAACAAACTGAGGGATGCTTTAGTGGTGGGGGTGGGAGGGATGGGGTGGCAGGGTGATAGACATTGGGGAGGGTATGTGCTATGGTGAGCTCCGTGAATTGTGCAAGACTGTTGAATCACAGACCTGTACCTCTGAAACAAATAATACATTATATGTTAAAAAAAAAAAAAAAGGAAGGGAAAAATGAAGGGGGGGAAACAGCAGGAGATGAATCATGAGAGACTATGGACTCTGAGAAATAAACAGAGTTCTAGAGGGGAGGGGGGTGGGGGGATGGGTTAGCCTTGTGATGGGTATTAAAGAGGGCATGGACTGAATGGAGCACTGGGTGTTATACGCAAACAATGAATCATGGAACACTACATCAAAAACCAATGATGTAATGTATGGTGATTAACATAACCTAATAAAATAAAAATTTAAATAAATAAAATAAAATGAGGGGTGCCTGGGTGGCTCAGTCGTTAAGCGTCTGCCTTCGGCTCAGGTCGTGATCCCAGGGTCCTGGGATCGAGCCCCGCATCGGGCTCCCTGCTCAGCGGGAAGCCTGCCTCTCCCTCTCCCACTCCCCCTGTTCGTGTTCCTGCTTTCGCTGTGTCTCTCTGTCAAATAAATAAATAAAATCTTTAAAAATAAAATAAAATGAGCCCTTACAAGGTAGATAATACATAGATCAGTATGCTATTTAAATTGCTAAAGCAAAGTGATAATTATTGCCAACTTAAAATATTATCTCTAGCAAGGTAAAAATGCTTTTTTTAGAATGCTTCCCTTAGAAAAAACACTTTAATACATTCTTAATGTGTAAGTTTTAGCTACTTGTTTCAAATGCTCAAATTACTGCTAAGAGTGTAAGTTTCCCTCAGACAAGAATTCTTTGACTTTGTTTCTCTTGTCAATATGTAATTGGATGTTTCTCACTTATAATGTACATATTATGGGGTTACAAAGATGTATAACCACCCTAACCCTCCAGTTCAATTTACATTTTAGTTAGAAATAAAACTTCAGGGGCTGCTAAGGTGGCTCATTCGGTTGAGCGGCTGACTCTTAATTTGGGCTCAGGTCATGATCTCAGAGTCCTGGGATCGAGCCCCGTGTCAGGCTTTGCGCTCAGCGGGGAGTCTGCTTCAGGTTTCCCTCTCTACTCATCCCTCCCTGACCCCCGCTTTCTTGCTCTGTCTCTCTAAAATGAATGGATAGATCTTTAAAAAATAAATAAATAAAACTTTAAAAACAATAAGACAATGCATTATAATAAATGTCAGATGAAATTACACATAGTACATGCTATGGTTCAAGAGAGTAAGAAGTTGATTCGCACTGGTAAAGCTGGGGAAGGCGTTTACTGGTGATAGAACTTGAGTCAGGCTTTGAAGGATTGGTAGGATTTGGCTTTGGAGTAAAGATCTAGGTTTCCAAATAACTTTTTCTAGGAACATTCTGCTGCCAGAGTCATGTCATTTTTATGCACAGTGGTAGGGAAACTGTCATATGACAATAGCTAGTCCAAATAATGGCAAAGAAAAAATTTCAATTTAGTACATTAAATTGAATTGGTGTTGATTTATATATTTTTTATTTTTTAGAATTGATGTTGGTTTATTGATTGATGAAATACTTGAGTAACTTTTAGGTGCTACAACACAGTTCTAGTTCTTGGGACATACCAATGAATGAAACAAAAACTTTTGCCATCTTAGAGTTTATATTCTAGTAGAGAAAGAGAGGCAAACAAACCTGATGGGTTCTGAGTGGGCCTCATTGAGAAGTTAAGATTTGAAGAAAGAACATTCCAGGCAGAGGGATCAGCTAGAGCAAAGGTCTATAGCAGGATCCTTTCCTCTTCTGTCACTTTGGGCCATTGCCTTCATGACCTGGATCTTCCCTCTTCCCTCTTCACCTTGTCAAGGATTTTATTCCTTTGGTTATCCCCTTTGTTTCGTATATCATTAATCTCTCCCTTGTAGACTTAGTCTCATTACTCTATAAACATGCTCTAATATCTTATCTTTAAAGTTCATCTTTTACTTGTCTCTTTCCGGCTTCTGTCCCATTTTTTGTTTTTCTCTTATACATTCATGAATTCACTTCAGTATAGGTTCTAGCCTCACTACATCACCAAGAAGATTCTTACCACACCACCTAAAAAGTTCTTGTCAGTCAGGGTCTCTTACAGTCTTGATGTGGGAAATTTAAATAATATTTTTCTATTCTCATTTTACTTGACCTCTTGTCAGTATTTGCATTAGAAAGCTACTATCTCTTTCTTTTTTTTCATTGATTAAAGAATGCACATTTTATTATTCATAAGTCCAAAAATAGAATATTTGTTACCTTATTACAGTTTTGATTTTTTTTTCTCACCAAATCAAATTTTATTCCATCAAGGCAGACACTGGTAAGTAGATGATAGGTATTTATCATAACGGTTGTAGAAAAGTTTACTATGTTCACCCTTTTTAATTTAAATTCAATTAATAACTTATAGTGTACTATTAATTTCAGAGGTAGAGTTCAATGATTCATCAGTCTTATATAATACCAGTGCTCATCACATCACATGCCTTACCCACTGTCCATCACCCAGTTACCCCACCTACCCCCACCCCTCCAGCAACCCTCAATTTGTTTCCTATGATTAAGAGTCTCTTACGGTTTGTCTCCCTCTCTGATTTTGTCTTGTTTTATTTTTTCCTCTCTTCCCCTTTGATCCTGTTTTGTTAAGTTCCACATAGGAGTGAGATCATATGATAATTGTCTTTCTCTGACTTATTTCACTTAGTATAATACCCTCTAGTTCCATCCACATCATTGCAAATGGCAAGATTTCACTTTTTTGATGGCTGAGTAATATTCCATGGTATACATATACCACTTCTTCTGTAACCATTCATCTGTCGATGGACATCTGGGCTCTTTCCATAGTTTGGCTATTGTGGACGTTGCTGCTATCAACATTGGGGTGCAGGTGTGCCTTTGGATTACCACATGTGTATCTTCGGGGTAAATACCCAGTAGTGCAATTGCTGTGTCATATTTTATGACACAGCATAGAATATGTTGCTCTAAAAAAAAAAGTTCCTCTATTTTCAACTTTCTGAGGAACCTCTATACTTTTCCAGAGTGGCTGCACCAGCTTGCATTCCCACCAACAGTGTAGGAGGGTTCCCCTTTCTCCGCATCCTCACCAACATCTGTCGTTTCCTGACTTGTTAATTTTAGCCATTCTGACTGGTGTGAGGTGGTATCTCATTGTGGTTTTGATTTGTATTTCCCTGATGCCGAGTGATGTTGAGCACGCTTTCATGTGTCTGTTGGTCATTTGGATGTCTTCTTTGCAGAAATATCTGTTCATATCTTTTGCCCATTTCTCGATTGGATTATTTGTTCTTTGGGTATTAAGTTCTTTATAAATTTTGGATACTAGCCCTTTAGGAAACCTATAGGTTTCCTTTTAGTTTGTTGACTTTTTCCCTTGCTGTGCAGAAGCTTTTTATCTTCATGAGGTCCCAATAGTTCATTTTTGCTTTTGTTTCCCTTGCCTTTGGCAATGTGTCTAGCAAGAAGTTGCTGCAGCTGAGGTTGAAGAGGTTGCTGCCTGTGTTCTCAAGGATTTTGATGGATTCCTGTCTCATATTTCGGTTTTTCATCCATTTCGAGTCTATTTTTGTGTGTGATGTAAGAAAGTGGTCCAGTTTCATTCTTCTGCATGTAGCTGTCCGATTTTCCCAACACCATTTGTTGAAGAGACTGTCTTTTTTCCATTGGATATTCTTTCCTGCTTTGTCAAAGATTAGTTGACCATAGAGTTGAGGGGCCATTTCTGGGTTTTCTATTCTGTTCCATTGATCTATTTGTTTTTGTGCCAAGACCATACCATCCCATCAAGACAGTATGTCTTGATGATTATAGCTTTGTAATAGAGCTTCAAGTCTGGAATTGTGATGCCACCAGCTTTGGTTTTCTTTTTCAACATTCCTTTGGCTATTTGGGGTCTTTTCTGGTTCCATACACATTTTAGGATTATTTGTTCCAGCTCTGTGAAAAAAATTGATGGTATTTTGATAGGGATTGCACTGAATGTGTCTTGCTCTAGGTACCATAGACACTTTAACCGTATTTGTTCTTCCAATCCATGAGCATGGCAGGTTTTTCCATTTCTTTGTGTCTTCCTCAATTTTTTTCACGAGTCTTTTATAGTTTTCTGAGTGTAGATCCTTTGCCTCTTTGGTTAGGTTTATTCTTTAGGTATCTTATGATTTTTGGTGCAATTGTAAATCGGATCGACTCCTTAATTTCTCTTTGTTCTGTCTCATTGTTAGTGTATAGAAATGCAACTGATCTCTGTGCATTGATTTTATATCCTGCCACTTTGCTGAATGCCTGTATGAATTCTAGCAATTTTGGGGTGGAGTCTTTTGGGTTTTCCACACAGAGTATCATGTCATTTGCAAAGAATGAGAGTTTGACTACTTCTTTGCTGATTTGAATGCCTTTTATTTCTCTTTGTTGGCTGATTGCTGAGGCTAGGACTTTGAGTAGTATGTTGAACATCAGTGGTAATAGTGGACATCCCTGCCATGTTCCTGACCTTGGGGGAAAGCTCTCAGTTTTTCCCCATTGAGAATGATATTTGCTGTGGGCTTTTTATATATGGCTTTTATGATAATGAGATATGTTCCCTCTATCCCTACTATGGGAGTTTTAATCAAGAAAGGATGCTGTACTTTGTCAAATGCTTTTCCTGCATCTGTTGAGAGGATCGTGTGGTTCTTGTCCTTTCTTTTATTGATGTATTGTATCCACAGTGATTGGTTTGCCGATGTTAAACCACCCTTCGAGCCAGGAATAAATCCCATGTGGTCATGATGAATAATCCTTTTAATGTACTCTTTCTTGAAATGCCTTTATTCTTGGTACACACTCTAATTTTGTGAGTTTACTTTCCATTGTGTAGTACTCTTAGCATTATCCTTTTCTATTAAACCTCTAAAATATTGGAGTTTTCTTTTCAGGGTTTGATATTAGATATTCTTTTTCTAAATTCCATCTGTGTGCTATTAATCCCCAAATTATGTCTCTAATATAGCCAGTGGACATTTCCACTTGGATGTCTTATACACGTCTTATCATTTAACTGGCTCACAGTTAAATACTGATGTTCCTCAGATTATTCTGTGTAACAGAAAATGCCACTAATACACAGTTATTCAAGCCAGAATAGTAGAAGTTGTCCTTGATTCCTTCCTTCCTCGGATTCTTTCTCACATTCTGATCATTAGTAAGTCATTTGTATTCAACCCTCAGTTTGTTTTTATAATTATCCTAGGTCAGGCTACCATCTTCTTACTCCCTGTGATCCTGATTATTCTGTGTGGTCTATTGTCTATACAATAGCAAAGGCAGTATTTAAAAAATAAACTAAAATACATCATTAGCCTGCTTAAAGCCTCTCTTTAGCTTCCCATGTTAAAATGAAGTCTGAATTCCTACTGTGGCCCTTTGTGATCTGGTATTTGCCCAATTCTCCATTCTCATCTTGAGCTACTTTCTTCTCATTCACTGGTTTTCCCTACTGATTGTCTTGAAATACATTTTTACTGCCACCCCATTCTCTGACTGGCTACTTCTTATCTTTACAGTAACATCTTAATTGGTACCTCTTCAGAGAGGCCTACTTCACTTATCTTCTTTATAGTAGGTCTCTGCCTTAATTTAGTCAGCACCCCATTTATTTCCATTCTAGCAGTCAACATCACTTGTAATCAATTTGATTGTTTTTTTTTCTATTTCTTACACTAGACAGTGTGCTCACCAAGGACAGAAACTGTGTCTATCTTGTTCATTATTGTGCTCTAGCACCTAGAAAGGTGGCCTGATACATAATGGCATTCAATAGATGTTCGTGCTGGAATGTTCGTACATTCCAAGTTATGTATTAGGCACAAGAGATATTGTAGAGATTGAAACAAAGTTCCCTTCCCCTCACAGAGCTTTTTGTTCTAGTTCAGGAAATTAGTAAAATTAAGTAAATGTAAGTATTCCTCATTATACTTAGCCGTGTTTAGCTCCTGAGTTCAAAGAGCCACAGTTGGGATATCAAAAGATATGAGGTTATCTCAGTCTATTTGGTTCCTAAGTTTTAATTTGTGAATAATGAGAACTCAGAGATTGAGGAATACAAGCCCTGTCTTTTTTTTTTTAAGATTTTATTTATTTATTTGACATATAGAGTGAGAGAGAGAGCACAAGCAGGAGGATTGGCAGGCAGAGGGAGAAGCAGGCTCCCCGCTGAGCCTGATATGGGGCTCAATCCCAGGACCCTGGGACCATGACCTGAGCCGAAGGCAGATGCTTAACCAATTGAGCCATCCAGGTGCTCCAACCCTGTCTTAAAATATATTCAAACCTTTTTGGTTCCTGAGTTTGTTAAGCAAGAATTCGGAGAGTCAGGGATACCTATGTGCTGTATGTCAAATGTGATAATGGCAGGAAAAAAGTAAGAATAAGAGAACAAAGTAGTGGGGTTGAAAGACAGTTGTTTTACATAGGACGGCCTGAGAAGGTAACATTTCAGTAAAGGTATAAAGGGAATTTGGAGTGAGCCATGAGGATATCTCCTTCCAGGCAGAGAGAATAGTCTGCTTCTCCTTACTAAATTTGAGGATTTGTGGCAGGCCAGTAGGCTGAAGTGAAATAAGTGAAGGGGGGAGGGATAGGAAGTAAGGTTAGAAGGAGGGTGGTGGGAGGGTGGAGGGCATAGGTCATGCAGGTCCTTACAAAGCATAGGTTTGAAGTCTCCAATATTGTATCTAAATTGCTCTGACAACTGTTAGTGTGTGTGGGAGGGTTTCAGAGGGGAATGGGAGTGTATTGTGTTTATATTGCTAAAAAGCTGAACTAAATGAATTAAAATAGAATATTAAGAAAAATAGTTTATATTTTAGTCACATGTTGACTCTGGTTCACACATTACTAGGCATTCAACATAATGTAGCAGTTCCTTCTGTTAAAGAAAAACAATCCCCCAAAGCACTGGAAAAAGTATTTAAGCCGCAAGTGATTCCCTCTGTATTTCCTGAGACATCAATTTCTCCTTCAAACATGGCACAAGGCACTCCACTCGACTCTACCTCACAAACAGTGGCCCAAGTAAGTTCACTGTAGCTTTAAAATGGTTTAATGTAAGGAGTTGTTGTGATGACTAAACCTTTTTTTTAAGTTGATATGAAAAACAGTTGGGCTTCAGCTTACCACAGTTAATCTTTTTGTCTGTGTACATTTTGTAACAGAGACCTAGGATGTGAACCAAATTTTAGAGATTTCTTGGTAGAATTTGAACTGGCTTACTGTATTTTTAGTGTTAATATCAGTTGCCCAACTATCCATTCTGTGTGTTATATAACTTCTTTTGGGTTGGTAATTAAAATTGTATACCACAGCTGATTTCAAGTATTCAGAAACTTGTTTTTGTATAACTATGACTTATTTTCCCATATATCTTTATTTATCTCAAAGGTTTACACAAGACAATTCTTTGGATATTAGGAAAAAATACTTGAACTATTTATTTTACCTATAAAAGAGAAATTAACCTTTACTAATATTTAATATAAGGAAGACTTGGTGCTGCTAAGTTTGAAAACTTGCTCTGAATGTCCCCTTAATTATAGTTTTTGTTGTTACTGAATTGTTTCAGGTTACAAGGGGTGTGAAGAGGAAAGCAGATACCACAACTCCTACAACTTCAGTAGTTAAAGCAAGTGGTGAATCTTCCCCAACGCTTGCAGAAAAAAAATCGGTGAAAATGCCACCTGTAAAAGAAAATGTGCTGAAGACTGTTTTGCCAGATTCTCAACAACAATGTAAAGTTGTAAAGAATGTTAAAGTGACCGAACAGTTAAGGCACTGTAGTGAGATTCTTAAAGAAATGCTTGCAAAGAAACACTTATCCTATGCATGGCCCTTTTATAACCCTGTTGATGTTAATGCTTTGGGGCTCCATAACTACTATGATATTGTGAAAAATCCAATGGATCTTGGAACTATTAAGGTAAATATTGTCGTAATAGGAGAAACTTCTTTTCTTGATTATAAAAGTAATCTTGTCATTGTAAAAATTGTTTTAATTCAGAAAAAGATAATGAAGAAGATTAAAATCATTAGTTAGTCATATCACCTGGAATGAATCATGGGAAAATTTTTAAACATCTTTCTTTTTCTTCTACTCAAACACACCCATTGTTCTTTGCCACAATGTTTGAGTTACAGTATGTACTATAACTCTGTACCCTGAATTTTCACTTACTATGTTTTAAACATTTTTTCTCATTATACATTCAAGATTATATTTTTAATGCATAATTCTGATGCAATTTTGGGGGGGGATAAGACATTTATATAGTTTCCAAACCTCTCTACATTTTTTGGGGGGGGAGTCTTCTGCTGGCGTGATCAGGTCTTTTAAATTATTATTTTTTTAATTTTTTTTTTCAAGTAAACCCCAGTGTGGGACTCGAACTCAAGACCCCTAAGATAAGAGTCAAATGCTTTACCAACTGAACCAGCCAAGCAGGCCTTAATTTTTAATCGAAGTATAGTTGACGTACAATGTTTATATGATTTAGGTGTACAACATAATGATTGACAGTTCTATATTTTATGCAGTACTCACCAATAAAGTGTAGTTACCATCTGTCACCATACAATGTTATTACGATATTACTGATTATATATTCCCCGTTCTATAATTTTCATCCCCATGGCTTATTTATTTTTTAAGTAGAAGTTTGTACCTCTTAATCCCCTTTACCTATTTCTTTCATCCCCCTCTCCCTCCCTTGCAACCATCAGTTTGTTCTCAGTACTTATTAGACAGTTTCTGTGTGTTTGTTTTGTTTTTTAAAGATTTTATTTATTTGAGAGAGAGAGAATGAGAGATAGAGAGCCCGAGAGGAAAGAGGTTCAGAGGGAGAAGCAGACTCCCTGCTCAGCAGGGAGCCTGATGTGGGACTCAATCCCGGGACTCCAGGATCATGACCTGAGCCGAAGGCAGTCACTTAAACAACTGAGCCACCCAGGCGCCCTGTTTTGTTTTTTAGATTCCATATACAAGTGAGATGATACGGTATTTGTCTTCCTCTGTCTTATTTCAGTTAGCATAATACCCTCTAGGTCATACCATGTTGTTGCAGGTGACAAGATCTCATCCTTTTTTATGGCTGAGTAATATTTCACTTGGGTGTGTGTGTGTGTGTGTGTGTGTGTGTGTGTGTGTGTGTGTGTGTGTGTGTGTGTGACATCTTTATCCATTCATCTATTGATGGATTCTGAGGTTGCTTCCATACCTTGGCTGTTGTAAGTAATACTGCAATATACTTACATATATTTTTCTGAATTAGTGTTTTTGTTTTCTTTTATGAATTATTTATGTATCTTGGATATTAACCCCTTATCAGATACATAATTTGTGCATCTCTTGTCCCATTCAGTTGGTTGCCTTTTTGTTTTATGATATTCTTCATTGTGCAAAAGCTTTTTTGTCTGATGTACTTTATTTTTGCTTTTGTTTTCCTGGCCTGAGGGGAAGATGTTGCTAAGGCCCATGTTCAGGAGATTACTACCTGTGTTTTCTTCTAGTTTTATGGTTTTTATGTTTCATTTAGGTCTCTAATCCATTTTGAGTTTATTTTTATGTATAATTTAAGAAGGTGGTTCAGTTTTCATTCTTCTGCACATAACTGTCTAGTTTTTGCAGCACCATTTGAAGAGACCGTCTAGTCCCCATTGTATATTCTTGCCTCCTTTGTCATAGGTTAACTGACCATATAAGTGTTGATTTATTTCTGGGCTCTCTGTCCTGTTCTACTGATGTATCAGTCTGTTTTTGTGCCAGTACCACACTGTTTTGATTACTGTAGATTTGTAATGTATATCTTGAAATCTGGGATTGCAGTACCTCTAGTTATGTTCTTAAGATTGCTTTGGTGATTCAAGGTCTTTGTGGTTCCTTTTTGTCCTAAGGTCTATGAGAACTACTATTGGTATTTTCAAAGGGATTGCATTAAATCTGTAGATTGCTTTGGGTGGCATGGACATTTTAACTGTTCTTCCAGTTCATGAGCATGGTTTATCTTTTTTTAAAAATTTTTTATTGTTATGTTAATCACCATATATTACATAATTTGTTTTGGTGTACTGTTCCATGATTCATTGTTTGTTCATAACACCCAGTGCTCCATGCAGAACGTGCCCTCCTCAATACCCATCACCAGGCTAACCCATCCCCCCACCCTCCTTCCCTCCAGAAACCTCAGTTTGTTTTTCAGCGTCCATCATCTCTCCTGGTTCGTCTCCCCCTCTGACTTACTCCCCTTCATTCTTCCTCTCCTGCTATCTTCTTTTTCTTTTTTCTTAACATATGTTGCGTTATTTGTTTCAGAAGTACAGATCTGTGATTCAACAGTCTTACACAATTCACAGCGCTCACCGTAGCACATATCTTCCCCAATGTCCATCACCCAGCCACCCCATCCCTCCCACCCCCGACCACTCCAGCAACCCTCAGTTTGTTCCTGAGATTAAGAATTCCTCATATCAGTGAGGTCATATGATACATGTCTTTCTCTGATTGACTTATTTCACTCAGCATAACACCCTCCAGTTCCATCCACGTCGTTGCAAATGGCAAGATCTCATTCCTTTTGAGAGCATGGTTTATCTTTCCATTTATGTTTTCACTTTTTTTCATCAGTGTCTTATAATTTTCAGAGTTACAGGTCTTTTACTGTCTTGGTTAGATTCAGTCCTAGGTTTGTTTTTGTTTTTGCTGCTGCTTCTTGTCTGATTGCTGCAGCTAGAATTTTTAGTACTATGTCGAATAAAAGTGGTGAGCATGGACATCCTTGTTCTTTGTCTTAGAAGAAAAGCTTTCAGTTTTTCACACTGAGTATGATGTTAGCTGGGTTTTTCATATATGGCATTTATTATATTGAGGTATGTTCCCTTCAAAATACACTGTTGAGAGTTTTATCATGAACAGATTTGAATTTTGTCAGATTTTTTTCTGCATTTATTGAGATGACTGTATGGCTTTTATCTTTCATTTTGTTCATGTGTTGTATCCCATTGATTGATTTGCAGATACTGAATCATCCTTGCATTCCTGGGATAAATCCCACTTCATTATGGTGAATGAATTCTGCTAATATTTTGTTGAGGATTTTTGCATCTATGTTCATCAGGGATATTGACCTGTAATTTTTTTTTTTTTTGCATCTATGTTCTTCAGGGATATTGACCTGTAATTTTTTTAATTTTTTAATTTTTTATAGTGTCTTTGTTGTTTTGGTATCAGGGTGACACTGGTCTCATAGAAGGAATTTGGAAATTTTTCTTCCTTTTCCATTTTTTTGAATAGTTTGAGGAAGTTAGGTATTAACTCTTTAAATGTTTGGTAGGATTCACTTGTGAAGCCATGTAGTCCTCAACTTCTGTTTCTTGGGAGTTTTTGATTACTTATCAATTCCATTACTAGTAATCGGTCTGTTCAGATTTTCTATTTCATCATGACTTAGTCTTGGAAGATTGTGTGTTTCTGGGAATTTATCCATTTCTTCTAGGTTATCTTAATCTGTTGCCCTATTATTTTTTTGTAGTAATCTCTTACCCTTTGTATTTCTGTGGATCGGTTGTTACTTATCTTTCATTTCTTATTTTGAGTCCTCTCTTTTTTGATGTTTCTGGCTCAAGGTTTATCAGTTTTGTTTTATTTTTTCAAGGGATTGGCTCTTGGTTTCATTGGTCTTTTCTATTGTTTTTTTTAGTCTCTTTATTTCAGCTCTGATCTTTATTATTTCCTTCCTTTTACCAATTCTGTTCGATTTTAAATGTCTTTTCATTTTGAGGAAATTTTAATAAAAACCTTTATTTAAATCAAGGTTGGTTGAAGGAATTTATCTTTTCATTGCTTTCCTAGAATCATACTTATCTAAGATTATCTGGAAATGCACTCTTTTCCTGCTTTTGTGATTTTGTTCCTGTTCTTTTTTTTTTTTAAACTTGGAATATCCTCCTTATCTCTACTTGTCAAAATTCATTGGATATTTTCAAAGTCAAAAAATACAAAACAAATATAGCAGAATTTTAACAATTATCAAATTTGGAGGGTGGGTATCTGGTTTTGGTATTACCTGTGTTCTTTTGTATGTTTCAACTATTTCATAATATAAAGAATTAATGTAAATGCTCAAATGATTATCAAACTATGTTTGTGAATCCTATAATTTTTCCTTAATTTAGGGAAAAATGGACAACCAAGAATATAAAGATGCATATGAATTTGCTGCAGATGTTAGATTAATGTTCATGAATTGCTACAAATACAATCCTCCAGATCATGAAATAGTGACAATGGCAAGAATGCTCCAGGTAACTTGATAGGTGTGCTCTGAAAGTGAGTTTTCTCTGAACATAATTTGGAAATTTTATTTTATTTTTTTAAAAGATTGTATTTATTTGAGAGAATGAAAGTGAGAGAGATCACAGAGGGAGAGGGAGAAAGCAGACCCACCACCAAGCAGAGAGCCCAGTGTGGGGCTTGATCCCAGGACCCTGAGATCCCGACTTGAGCTGAAGGCAAATGCTTAACTGACTGAGCCACCCAGGCGCCCCTAGTTTGGAAATTTTAGAACCATAACTCAAAAGATAAAGAATGCCCACTTCCCAAATATAAAGCACAATTTATTAAGTAAATTGACTCTTAAAATGTAGGTTGTTTTTTGAGGTAGAGCACATATTAGTAGCAAATCTTTTAA
Source organism: Eumetopias jubatus (assembly GCF_037043125.1). Lineage (NCBI taxonomy): Eukaryota > Metazoa > Chordata > Mammalia > Carnivora > Otariidae > Eumetopias > Eumetopias jubatus. The sequence goes on along the minus strand of NW_028274810.1, from coordinate 30,091,004 downwards.
GGCTGCCTTACACATAGAGGATATTGGGGAAATATTAGTGAAGAGGGGATAGTAGATACCTGAGATAGGATTGACTAGAGCCCATGTCCTCCTGAAGGTAAAGCTCTAGGACTTTTGAGTGGAATGTAGTAGAGGGGTGGAGTGGAATGTAATGGAGTGGGAGGTAGTGGAATGATGCATCATAGGGCAGGAGATCCTTGAAAGAAGGTCCTCTATACAACTTGAGAGGTCTGTCTTATGTGGAAGAGAGGAGAAAAGTTCTAAGGTTGGCAGGCAAGGAAGCATGAGTCTTATGTTTCTTCTTCGGTAAATTCCCCCCCCCACCCTACCCTCGTTTTATAGAGATAAAATGGACATATAACATTGTATAAGTTTAAGGATATAACATAATGATTTGATGTATATATTATGTAGTGATTACCCCAATGAAAAACAGAGTTATCAAAATATGACACTTTTGTTGAAGGGTGTTATTGCTATATTAAGTTGGAAATACAGAAAATCTTTATGGTCTAATCTTCCATTATAGGATGTTTTTGAAATGCATTTTGCGAAAATCCCAGATGAACCTGTTGAGAGTATGCCTGTCTGCTCCGTCAAAACAGATACCACAAAAATCCTTGGTAGAGAAAGCAGTAGTGAAGCTTCCTCTGAAGATAACTCTTCTGATGATTCTGAAGATGAACGAGTTCAACGTCTTGCAAAGCTTCAGGAGCAGGTAGTAGATTGTATTGATAAAAGTTTTTGTATTGTCATGAGTTGTTCCTGCAGATCTGTTATAAAATCATTTTTGTAGATTAAAAGCTGTTACATTTAGATCACTTAACAACTGTGGCTTTATTTACTTCTTGGCACATTTGTAATGTTTAATAGTCTTTCTTACCCAAAGATCTATGTATCTTAAAATTCTGTTATCTTTCTAACCACAGTGAGTTTATTCTCCCTGAAATGATTTATATGACATAATCCAAGATTTTATGGATGAGTTTTTGTTCAACATTGTTACCTTTTGTGATAAAATGTTAAGCTGCTTCTAGCTCAAGCCTGAAAAAAACAATTAGAAAGTTAAGATTAGGGCACCTGGGTGGCTCAGTCATTAAGCGTCTGCCTTTGGCTTAGGTCATGATCCCAGGGTCCTGGGATCAAGTCCTACATCGGGCTCCCCGCTCAGCAGGAGACCTGCTTCTCCCTCTCCTACTCCCCCTGCTTGTGTTCCCTCTCTCGCTGGCTCTCTCTGTCAAATAAATAAATGAAATCTTTAAAAAAAAAAAAAAAAAGAAAGTTGAGATTACCAGGAAATGTTAATTTTCATGGTCTGTTTTTAGTTGAATATCTAAGTTTATGAGTTGAGCACATGATAGTATTTCTGATTTAATGTATGTCCTTCAAAATAATGAATTTATGGAATGAAGTAAAAACTTAAAGGAAATGTAATATGAAAATTTCAGAAGGATAGGCTTGACTTTTGAGTGCCCTTCATTTTTTTCCTAATGTGTTTCATTATTTAGAGCCATGAATGTTTAAAGAATTTTTTTCTTTATTAGCTGAAAGCTGTTCATCAACAGCTACAGGTTCTCTCCCAAGTCCCTCTCTGTAAGCTAAAGAAAAAGAATAAGTCTAAAAGGGAAAAGAAGAAAGAAAAGGCTAATAACAGAGATGAAAATCCAAGAAAAAAGTTTAAGCAAGTGAAATTAAAGGGAAAGTCCAAAAACAAGTACGTATCTTTTTATACCTTATTCATATAATAATATTATCTAACATAAATTTGACTAAATTTAATTTTTGTTTAGTCAGCCAAAGAAGAGGAAACAACAGGTGTTTGCTCTGAAACCTGAAGATGAGGCTAATGCTAAGCCTATGAACTATGATGAGAAAAGGCAGCTAAGCTTGGATATAAACAAACTCCCTGGAGAAAAACTTGGGCGAGTTGTTCATATAATACAATCAAGAGAGACTTCTCTGAGAAATTCCAACCGTGACGAGGTAGAGATAGACTTTGAAACACTGAAAGCATCAACACTGAGAGAACTAGAAAAGTATGTTGCCACATGTCTACGAAAAAGACCGCTAAAACCTCATGGTACGTATTTCTATCAGTAGAAATCAGTCTGCTATTTGCGTTAGTTTTTGGTAATAATTCTTTCCCTCTTAAATCACATAGGTAAGAAAATAACGAAGTCCAAGGAAGAATTTCATTCACAGAAAAAACAGGAGTTGGAAAAGCGGTTACTAGATGTCAATAATCAATTAAACTCTAGAAAATGTCAAACAAAACGTAGGTGGCAGTTTTTTATGTGTTTTGTTTGTTTGTTTTAAATGTTCCTGTGCTTATTGAATTCTACTGGCAGTGTAATGTGCTTCCCCGTTTTGTAGCTGAGAAAGCTCAGCCCCCCCCGGCTGTTGGAAGTGGTTCCCGGCTGAGCGAGAGCAGCAGCAGCGGCAGCTCATCGGAGACGGAGAGCAGTAGCAGCGATTCAGGCTCGTCCGACAGCAGTGATTCTGAATCAGGTTAGCTGTCTCCTTACGTCTACCTCTGTTGGCGGGAACATTTTTTTCTTGTATTATTGAGACTTCTATTTTTTAAGAAATGTTTGTCACTTACCCAGAACCTATGGTTTGGACACCACGCTTATTATTTAATTGCATGTTGACAATCTTACTATTTTCTTTAAACGAGATACTGTGTAAAATGAAACTTCATATTATATGTATAAGACTTACAGGTTTGTAATGTTGAGAAGTTTACTAAAGGTGGGAGATCGTTTCTTAATATATAATACATCTTAATACGAGAAAATAACAAATAATAAAATTCCGATCTTTACTTTTTTATAAAATTTAAAAAATATTTGAGGACATCTTTCACTTTACTCTCCATGATCTGTCAGACCAACTCTAATGTTGCAAAGTATGTCCTATTGTGACACTACATTCTAAATTGAATAATCACTTGGAATTAAGAAACCAGTCATCCCAGAAAATGTTTATTTTCTTCACTATAGAATATTATCTTCCATTTCTGGAAAAATGTACTTCAAATTGAGATTTTCAGTTATGCTAAAGTACCATATTACCTTGGGTAGTTTAGCATCAACTGTATCAAGCTTAATTCAGTCATGTTTTCTTTGTGCTCTTTATTATTGATGGTTATGTAGTTGACAAGTAATCACTGCCCCAAGGATACTGACTTGGCAGTGGCATCCCATTATTGTCCACCAAAAGGCACATTCAGAATATCGGGCACTTTTGTGCCTAAAATTTTGCTTTATTTTAAATTAGTTGTTTTTTGTTAGTCATGAAATTTAGTTCTCTTTTAAAAAAATATCCTACACAGAATATTGTCACATCAGTGATTCTTACCATTTGTAAGAATATCCCTCTTACTTTAGTCTGGTAGTAAGGGTCTGCTGGCTTGCAATACATTCTGTTTCACTTTTGGTTCTGTTTAGTTTGCATTTATGTGGTGTTCATTGTTGCATTTTGTTTTTATATTTCTAAAGTATATAGGGGTAAACACTTTTGTTATAATAAAAAATTTTTCCTTTTGCTGGAATTTGTCGTAGTAAATTTTTAAATTATTTTTAGTCTCTGATTATACATTATTTCCTTATATTTGACTTTAAAGCATAAAACAATGCTGGAAAAGTATTTTAAATTGTAATTAGCATTTGTAATTTCATCTAATAAAGCATTTGTGGCCTAATAAGTTAGAGCACTTTGTCTTTTATTTGTAGGATAAAACTGAGTTATCCAATTATGTATTGGCTGCTGATCAATAAATGCCTTGAGCATTAGTGGAAAAGTACTCTATACAGAGTGCTTCAATAGATGTATTCAAAAATACCTTAATTTTAATTTGAATTATCAATTTCTCATAGATTCTTCCAATACATTGCTTGAAGGAAAGATGTTTATCATCCACTATGTGTTCTTAAAGTGGCGTAATATATATGTTTTCATAACTTTCTAGTGGAATAACTTGGCCTCAGAATTATAATTTTTTTAACACTTTGTGTTGAATTTTTATTTTATGACTGGTGTTCTTGTTTAATGTCATCTTTTTCAATAACGGACTGTTTTTGAAAACACTGTTAAAAAGTCAAAGCAACATATTTTTATATTTGAACTTATGGATAATGTATAAGTTTGTGGTGCTAAAGTCAGTTTGTCTTCTAACATGATAGTATGGGTTAGCATTTTTCTTTGAAAATTTTGTTTTATAAACTTTGCAACTATGTACTTGATTCGAGAAACACTATATGTACAATGTGCAGTTATAAATTGCAAACACAATGCCTACCTTAAATGAGCATTAAGTTCTGTTTGGATTTTTTTTTTGTTTATTTTACTTGTTTAACAAAATAAATTAGTAAGTGAAGCAATAGGAACTTGTCCTAAATATTAACTTTAATTGTATGCATCAAAATACTGTAAGGCTTTTAATTTTTAGTGTGTAATCTAAGAACATTTCTTACTTGAACAACAAAAACCCTAAATAAAAGGATTGTAAATTATGAAAATAATTGTCAGACCATATCAGTAGCAGTACTTTAGTAAAAATAAGTAAAGCATCTACCATTCTTAAGTATGTACATGACATTCTCAAGGAGCAGATGACAAATCCCAAGTATGTATAAGTCTCAGGGTGGAGGGAAATGGAATTACTTACTGAGAAAATACAATTTGTGAAAATTAGGAATATTAGCAAAAACTTTATCTGTTACGTAAGTAAAAATTAACTGAAAATATACATAAAATTTTGTAGCTTTAGAGTTTATTATGATTTGCCCAGAACTGAAACTTACGGTTGGAAAATCTTCATTACCATAACTCTGGTTAATGAGGCTTTTGATTATTCAAGATAGGAGATAAAAATACAAGTTCATTTCTTCAAAATGTTAATAGAGGAAACTTCTCTGAAAGCTTTTGTGAGAAATTCTTTCCTGATAGAAGGATATTGACCTTTAGCAATTTTTTCTTAATCTATTTTTTAATACCTGCCTTTTGGAATTTTTATAGCAGCTTGACTGTATGCAGTTTTCTTGACCAAGTCATAATCTTTTGTAATTTTGGTTATCAAGGATAAAGCTCTATATTAACTTTTCTTAATTCCCTAATATTATTGAGTCATATGGTTCTTCAGTTATCCTGTATTATGAGTTGGTCTGTCTTTACTGCAGTCGCATTCTTTTCAGATGTGTGAAATGGGTGTGCAAAATGTTTGAAAGGTAACATCTGTGAAAAACATTTAAGTGTTGTAAATTGTGTTACAGTTGTTCATTCTACATTATTTAAATGATTATCTTCTCTGTATTCTCAAACCTTGTTTTATGCACTTTTGAAAAATAGACTTAATTCTCCTTTATCAAATAGGGCTAATAAAATGGCAGAGTTGCGATTTCCAAGGAAAGTTTGACTTAAAAATTCTTTAACATTTCAAACAAGATATTAAATTAGTTCCAAAATAGAGTTGGAATGAAATCTCAAATCTTTGAAAAATATAAATGAGTTATCTGGGGTAGAAGCAGTACTTGATTGCAGATTTGTTGTAATTTGGTTTTATCATTTAAATTATTTTCTTGACCAACAACAGTATATGGAAATTGTCATGTGCAGTTTAGTCAAGAACATTTATTAAACATTGGTATAAATACAAAGCTTTCCTAAATTATTTTTCATAACCATCAAAATATCACCAAATGTCAGATCAAAGATGTTAATGAGGTTTGACAATAAAACGAATTCCAGATGCGTCTTACATGCTGTTAGCTGTGCTCTGCCTAGTACGTACACATAACCTGTTGAGAGTGTTCTAATGCGCAACAACTATGGCTATCTTGAGTGTTATAACAGGAGGAATATAATCAATAGATTCAATCATGTGGTCAATATTACTGAGAAACAAATGGGAACAGTTCATTGGTAGTAGTGCTTTTGATAGAAATCTTGTAGGAAATAACTTTAGGAACTGTCTAAATGTAAGTTCAAATACTTGATTAGTGTAGAATAGAATATTTTTCAGGAATGTTTATAATTTCATTTGTTTAATACTTACACGCAAAGAAACTCACTGGTTATGGCATCAATTCTTTACCTGATTAAGACAACGTTAATTTGTCACTTCATTTGTTAGACTTTTTGCTTTTATTGGCTTCAGTGTAGTTTCAGAGAATGAAATTTATGAAGTTCTTTAACACTTTCTTTTTTAAAAAACTTACTTATTCATGGGTGACTTACAAACAGGAATAAAACAACTTCTCATTTTAGTTCTACAACCTAGGTTTTCTGTAAAAGTGACAGGATATGATTTTTTTCATGCAGGGGAAAAAGGACAAAAAGGCCTCGGTTGAGGTCTGGGTTTTGTTTTAACGCTTTAGGGGGAGGACGGGTCAGTGAATGTAGGAAGTACGAAATGACAGTTGGGGATAATCTTTGCCATTTAAGAGAGGTGATCAGAGTTTATCATTCAGATTTTTTAAACTTTATGACTTCCTCATCAATTAAAGCGTTTTCAGAGCAAAAGCACCGGAAAGATAAATTCAAAGACCCAGGCTTGATTAAAAACTTATATATATTGAGGTCTATACTTGAGCCTTTGAGTCTTCAAAATTATTGATGAATTTTGTCTTGTGCATTTAAAAATTTTCTGTTCGGGCGCCTGGGTGGCTCAGTTGGTTAAGTGACTGCCTTCGGCTCGGGTCATGATCCTGGAGTCCCGGGATCGAGTCCTGCATCGGGCTCCCTGCTCGGCGGGGAGTCTGCTTCTCCCTCTGACCCTCCTCCCTCTTGTGCTCTCTCTATCTCATTCTCTCTCTCAAATAAATAAAATCTTAAAAAAATTTTTTTTTTCTGTTCAAAATGGGTCTTCCTGAATAGGCCATCTGTCTAGAATAGTGTTTTCTCAGTACATTAATGTGCTGCCACATTTGAGAACCACTGGTCTAGGGTTTTTTCCTTTTGTTTCCACTTTTTAACTCTAGTTATTATGATTTTGGTAAAAGGAACAGCAGTTTATAATTGGGTTGTTCTGGGGCACCCGGGTGGCTCATTTGGTTAAGTGTTCTGCCTTGGGTTCAGGTCATGATCCCAGGGTCCTGGGATCGAGACCCACAGCATCAGACTCCCTGCTCAACAAGGAGTCTGCTTCTCCCTCTCCCTCCACCCCCTTTCTGCCCCCGCCCACACTCATGCTCTCTCTCTCACTCTGCTCTCTCTCTCAAATAAATAAAATCTTAAAAAAAAATAATTGGGTGGTCTTCTATATTAAAATAAGTACCAAATACTTCAATGAAATTGCCAAGCAGTCTTTAAAGAAATTAAATTTTTTAAGTTCAAAAACAAATTGCTTGGTTTTTTTGTTTTTTTTTTTAATCAATAGAACATGTCTTTGGTGATAAGTTTGGGCAAATCATTTATCATTTCTGGACATTCTTTCTTTCTTATAAAATAAGGTAGCAGAACCCAGGAGTGACTTCCATTCACCTTTCTAAACCCTGTGCTATGTAACAGAAGTGTGATTTATTTTTCTAATTTAAGAATTTTCAGTAATTTTTTCTGCTTATATGGCATAACATTCTGGTTTTGCACTATGGTATTCATATTCAGCTTATTGAAGTTTTTTAGTCCATACTGTCTTGCTGATAATATTTGCTATCTCTGGAGCGTTTATCTCAATGCTTTGATAGGTGATTGGTATTAAACATCAAATATTTGATTCCAGCTCTCTCTTTTTTATTCTATGATTAAACTTTTTGCCTTAGTTTAAAATGAAAACTTTCCAGAGTTTTATATTGAGGTTTTGGGAAAGATGTGAAAATAGAACTTATTACATAACATGCATAAGTTTTTTGTTTGCGTTTGTTTAGTAGTTCACATATATTATGCATTTTGATTTAGTAGTTCACATAAATTATCCAATTTGAGGCTCTTAAGGTAGGTATGCATATTATCACAGTTCCTGGAGAATTAGTTGACAGTATATATGTTACCATTATACTGCTCAATTCCATTAATATTTGTGAGACCTGGGGCTTCTTCACTAATTGAAATGAGATCTTAAGCTTGATAGTGAAAATGCATATGTTGGTCTTTTAATTGCAAAGTCCAGGAACTCATAAATAAGCAGTTTTACTTAACTACGTTCCTGGAAAGTCAACTATGTAAGAGTAGAATGAGAACCAAAATGCTGAGTTTTAGTCTGTCATTATTCTTCTATCCATAGTCTGTAAGACTTTTATGAAACATACTGTATTGGGTGGTTTTGACTTTTTTTTATTGCAGTATAATTGACATACGATAGTCTAATAGTTTCAGGTGTATAACATAGTATTCAGCATTTGTATACATTGCAAAATAATGACTACAATAAGTCTAGTTACCATCCTGGTTTTCTCAATTAAAAATTCTTTGATGCTTTTTGCTAGTGTCTTCAGACTTGGAGATGCTAAGTTTTAAAATTCTGAGCTTTATTTTTATATATTAGAAAACTAAGGCCCTTGAATTTTTTTGGTAGAGGTATGTCATATTTTATTATACTTAAGAGTTTATATAAATCATAGAATAATGTAGTTTAGCTGCATATTTGAATAGTTAAGATAGATGTGTAGATGTGCATATAGTATATGATCATATTAATGAAGTCTGGTTTTTTTGTTCAAAGCCGAAACCGTAATTTATCCCCTAAATGTGAAAGCTCCTTGGATCTATAGCCTTTGCTATAGCCTTTGCTCTCTGTATTCTTCCTCTCCACCTAACCCCCAACACTTAAATAATACTTAGTGGAGTGACATTAAGATGGTTCGTGTCATTTCAAATAATTGAATTCTTCAAATTAAAGCACTTAATTGAGTGGCATTTAGCAGTTTTAACAATGTCCAGCATCAAACATTTTAGGAGAGGAAAGAGCAGTAACACATCCAGTGGAAACTGATGGCATTTCAGGAGGCAGAAGGTAATTATTAAAATTAGAATGTTTTAAGTTTGAATAAGATTTGATGTTAACCAGCTATGGTGCCCTGGAGCCTGAAGCAAATAATGCTCAGGTGGCTCATGAACGCTGACCTGGAAAGATGGGTCAAGGCATTAACTGCCGGTTTGGTGCTTTACCACATTGACCTAGGCTTATGACTGGGGAGGATAGCACCAGAATCAGTTGTAAGATAAAGAAAGAGGAACCTATATGAGCACCGTGTCAGAGATCTCTTTTTATATCTATCCTACCACCAGTGTCCGCTGTAAAGGTATTTCTAAAGGTAAAGAAGGTAGTATAAAAACCATCTGTTGCTACGTTGTTGAGGCTGCCAAATAGCTAGATTATTTGGGGTCTTTCCTATAATGCTTAGTAAGCAGAGCAGACTTTGCCATGAAATCAAATAGCTTCACTTTTCATAAGAGACTCAGATAAGTGACATACCCTTCTCTTACAGTAAATTCTTAATTAATTAAGTCCTTTATGGCTATATTTATGGCTTCTTGATAAAAGATTTTACCATAATTCATCCTATTTGTTTAAAATCTTATCTGTCTTATAACTTGCTCCTTTTTAAACTGTTATTCAAACTCTTTACTATGCTGTTCTTTTTGCCTAAATAATCCAAGTTGAAATTTGTGATTGGATATTTATTCCATTATGTAGAAAAGAAAATATCCCTTTTAAAAAGCAAGTATCCCTTTAGAATTTTGACTGATTCAAAGGTCAAAAACCAGGTAACTATAAGAATTTCTTGATTTAAGAGGTTGGTATTAAAGGTATTTTCTTGAAATGACCCTTTTATTTCTAACATGAAAATCATTTATAATTTAAATGGTAAATTTTTAAGCTGGCAAATATTGAAATATTTCTTTATATACATTTGCAGAAATGTTTCCTAAATTTACTGGAGTAAAACAGAATGATTCTCCTAAAGAACAAGTAAAGGTAAGTTAATTCTTCATTTTCTACCTTAGAATTTTAAAATGTATGCTATGACTCACTGGTATAGTAATAAATTCTTAAAAATTTGTCTTGATTTGGGCGCCTGGGTGGCTCAGTTGGTTGGGCATCTGCCTTCAGATCAGGCCATGACCCCCAGAGCCCTAGGATCGAACCCCCTCACCCCCCGGCTCATCAGGGAGTCTGCTTCTCCCTCTCCCTGCTCGTGCTCTGTCACTCACTCTCTCAAATAAATAAATAAAATCTTTAAAAAAAGAGATTTCTTCCTAAAGGAAATAGAATACAGGAACTAGTTGGCTACATTTTTCTAATAAGGTATAACTGTTCTATAAATCATACAGATTAGTAGAACAAATTATAGAAGTTTGGAATTAGTCTTGAGAGTCTAAATACAGAGAGAAGGCCTTGCTTTTCCTATATGCACACAGTAGGATGTAGGCTATGTACAGGAAGGTGGAATTTCTAAAAGTAGTAGGAAAATGGTAGTTAGGGTTTAAGATAAAGCTTTTAATTACCAGCTATTTTAGCACATCTATGATTTGTAGTTGACATGCTTTGAAAAGGATAGAAGTAATTTTACCTGTTACTAATTCAGGTTGTCATTCTCATTAAATTTTTAATCCTCTGTACCCTTCTCAAATATAGAATTACAGGTATATACCTTTATTAAATTTATAAACTATTTAACATCATGTAACTAGGTTAGTGGTGTACAACATAAATACCTGTCTTGAGGGAGCTCTCAGTTGTGAGAAGAAATAAAATCACATGTTTAAGGGGTTGCATGATTAGTGCTATAATCTATATTCATAATTTATTGAGAAGATGAAGAAGGAACATACATACTGCCTGAAGGAGAGAGTACTTACAACAGGTTTTAAACTACAGGGAAAAGGAAGAAATAGTACATTGACACAGATTAAGGACTTACTTTTTTTTATTTTTATTTATTTATTTTTAAAGGTTTTATTTATTTATTTGACAGAGAGAGAGAGAGCATAAGCAGGGGGAGTGGCAGGCAGAGGCAGAGGGAGAAGCAGGCTCCCCGCAGAGCGGGGGGAGCCTGATGTGGGACTCGATCCCAGGACCCTGGGATCATGACCTGAGCTGAAGGCAGTCGCTTAACCAACTGAGCCACCCAGGTGCCTAAGGACTTATTTTTTTAAAACAGAGGTAGTAGCATGAAGAGAAGCAAAAAAGCACGGGAGGTGTTCTGGGAAATATGGCAACATAGGGTATTTGTAAGAGATTAGTTGGCTTGGGAAATATAATAGGGAGGGCTTTGAACACTTAGGTGAAGTGGTAACTAATATGGTAGGCAAGAGTGAGTTCTTGAAGGCTTTGAGTAAGAACAAAATACAGATAATCTGTTGCCATAGGTATTAGAGGAATCAAAATTATATCAATGAATTTTGAAAGCATACCATATATGGCATATAGAATGCTGTCATAATAATCTGTTTTTGGCGAGAATTTTTTCAGTGTCCCTCATTGAGGAACAAAATGCCCTTTGATAATCAAAGAGAGAAATATTTTTAGGAGTATGAATAAATGCATATATTTGTGTTTCAAAAAGTGATTTTTTGCTGATTTAAACCTCAGCATTTGACTTTAAGTTTTGAGCTTGGGTCTGTATTATTGTTGGGATAAACATTCTTATGGCATTAGTTTTATTCAAGCTAGCATAGATAGGTATTCATACACTTGCCTTATCTACTCATTCACTCTAACTCCTTTGTTAGATGGGGGAGAAAGACTATCTTACTCATCTCTGTACTATCTACAACTTAAAGCTTAGTAGGTAAGGTACCTGGGCTTTGGTAGTATAACGTAGCTTACAACTGAATAGATGTAAGATTCTAGGTAAGTTGCTTTTATTATATCTAAGTCCTGTTGCACACTTCATATGGGGGTGAAAGTTATACCAAACTCATGAGATCATTGTGAGAATTGAAGAACTATATAAAGGGTTTAGCCTGGTGCCTCACACATGATAAGCATTAAATAAATGTTAGCTATTATAATACAGTTTTTACTTAATAAATTAATCAGAATTTGTTGATAGTCTTACAGGTCAACTATCATGATTTTTTTACCCACGCTTCCCATTATGCCTATAATTCAGTAATGAAAAGGGGGTAAAATAAAGTGGATCAGTCCCTAGATTTGATATAAAAGCTCAGTTTTTATTTTCCATAGCTCACAGGAAAACATTTGAAAAATAAGCAGCACTATTTGATAACATGCGTAAGTCTGTATGTATTATTGACTAAGATTATAGGCTTTGGCTAACTCTACTTAAAACTATAGGATGGCCAAGTCATTTAATCTTTCCACATCTTGGTTTTCTCATCTGTAGGAATGGGATAATTATACCTTTTAAGTTTATATGACTCAAGTAATACCATTTTTTGAAGATAGTATTACATTTTTCCTCTGATGTTTCTATTTTTTTTAGTTAAACCTCTTTTGTGGTTAAAACTCTGAAACACAATTTTATTTATCTTTGTCTTAATAGATACAGTCTTCTATGCAAGATAAAGCATCTGCAAAAACCACCCTTGTTTGTCAGACTTCATATTCATGTGAAACACCACCAAATCACCACCAGTTACCATTTAATCATCAAGAAGTAGAACATTTACAGAGTGTGAAAAACATTTCACCTTTACAAATTCTGCCTCCCTCAGGTAAAAAAAATTGACTGGTAAATAACTAGTAAATTCCGGGTTAGATATAATCACTGAAGCACATTGTTAGAAATTATCTGCTTTATACCTAAAGGTACTCATTACATTTGTTTTTTTTTTTTAATTTTATTAGAATTCAGTTAGCCAACATATAGTACATCATTAGTTTCAGATAATTCATCAGTTGCGTATAACACCCAGTACTCATCCATCACCTCACGTGCCCTCCCTAATGCCCATCACCCAATTACCCCATCCCCCACCCACCGCCCCTCCAGCAACCCTCAGTTTGTTTCCTGTAGTTAAGAGTCTCTCATGGTTTGTCTCCCTCTGATTACTTCCCATTCATTACATTTGAATAAGAAAATTATATGTGGGGTTCACATGCAACTTACTTTCAGGTAGGTTATATACATTGGCATAGACCATATATTAAAACCTTTCACTACCAGAGTCCACACTAAGTTCTGAACAGATTTGGGAAATGTTGCTCTAATTTCCATGATGCCTATTTGAGTTGGAAAGGTAGGATGGAATATGGAAAAGATAGAGATTTTATAGGTAGAGAAATTTAAGATATACATGAGAAACAGTTTATAGCTACGGAAACTTGGGCTAGAAATACTTGCCTGGCAGTGGTTCCCATTTACCAAAACATCTTCCAAATCTGGCTAAATTTTTATATTGTTAGATTCATTTGACTAAATATCCTGTCTGTTAGTCTTGTCAGAAGTCTATCTCATCCTGATTCTCCTGCTAGTGTATGGCACAAAGGATAATTCTCTGATACTGATGAGCCTAGCCTAGGGGTGCCTGAACCTTGCGATACTGTTCAGGTCTAGCCTAGAGGCAGGTGTGAATATTCCTTACCCATTTCTCCTTCCCACTAGGCTGCTCACTGGTTTGTATTTGGCCTTCCAATGGCAGGGGTTTTCTGAAGCAGAAGAAATTTCTAAATTGTTTTACTACAGCACAGATTAGGAAGAACAGAGAAGTTTTGGGCCTCCTCTTTGCTTCCAGTGATAGCTCCCTACAATTCTGTGTTTGAGTATTTCATATTGTATTTAACTCAAGTTTTAGCTCTTCCCAGAGCAACACTGGAGGGCATCCCAAGAATAAAAATAAACAAAGATCCAAAGTATGAAATATTTACATCTGTCCTTTTGTGGAAAAAGGTTTTCAAATTATGCAGGAGCATAACTGAAGATCTAGTAATTCTAGGTCATGAATTACCTCGACTACAAGTGTTCCATTTAGGTCTTTAATTTGTATACAAGTAGCTTCAAACAGGAGCATAACAAAATCAGATTTTATGTGAGGAAGTGATTACTGCTTAACTGTAAAGGGGGCAGATTAAGATGAAGATGCTCTGGTACAGTTGGGACCAAGTAAAGAAGCTGAGTGCTATAGTCTAGGAAAGAAATTATAAGAACCATAACTAAGGCAGTAAGTATGGAAAGGATGTGGATAAATTAGAAGAATATTTTTGGGGTGCAGTTGTTAGGCTTTTTAGAATGAATGTCTTGCCAAGGTATCATCCAATAGTTGGACTGCCATTAAGAGGCAGTGCTCACTTTGGACATGTGTGAGGTACTGGAGTATCTAATTGGAAATAGACAACTACAAATTGGAAATAGACAACAATAGAAAATTATAAATAGGTTTCTAGAACTAAGAGGGTATAATGAGAACTATAATTTAGGAATTGCCAGTATATAGAAGCTACTTGAAACAGAATGAATGAAAACACCCAGGAAAATGTATAGAGCAGGAAGAGAAAGGTCAAGGACAAAATTCTAGGAAACAAAACTTCCTCAGTAAAAATAGAAAAAATTAAGTTAAAAGATGATGTCATCAAATCACAAGGTTATACAAGTACCACAAGAGTATATTGCAATGCATTAAAGTAAGATGAGGAATGAGGAGAGAGGATTAAAATTGGCAGTGTGAGATTTTTTGCTTTTGCAAAAGGCTTTTTAGTGGCCATTGTGATTGGGGTAGAAGCCAAATTTTTATAAGTTGAGAGGTAATGGAATCTGTAAACCAGTTTTTCAAGAAGTTTATTGGTGGAGAAGATAGCTGTGGCTTTAACAGGAAGATAGTTTTCTTGGGGGAGGCTGGGGGGGTCTTTTGGTAAGAGGGGGAGACATTATTTCATTATGTTTGAGTTTTTGAATCAAAGAGATATGGACATTTTTAAAGGTTGCTCAGAAAGAGCCAGAGTTGAGAAAGGTGTTATTTTCATTATAGTAAATTCATAGAAGATTGGTAGGGATAGCCCTGAAGAACTAGACAGTAGAAAACAAAGAATGCAGTCAGGATGGTCTTTTGTTCCTATTTTAAGAAAACATCCTATCTATGAAAATCAGGCTTTCAATATCTAAGTCTTCAGTTGCGGTAAGTTTATTGTATTAAATTTTGGTTTATATGTGATTGTTAGTAAAAGGAATTTGTGTGAATATTGTATAAAAGGAATGCTTGGATGATGCCAGAGTGGCTATCCTATTGCACTTACCAAATTTTCCAGAACCAAGTGGTTTGCATGTGCCAACTGTAGGTGGCACTGTGCCCAAGGGAGACTGCAAATGTGTGTAAACTAACATGTATATAGAAGTTTACTTTTCTGGAGTTTAATCTTGATGGAAATAAATGTTTAGTTAAATCTTTCAAACAATAAAAGATTTTTTCACTTAGGTTTCTTAATACAAAAACGTTTGACAAAATGTTAGTACATAAAAGCTTTAAGAAATTGAATTGAGTGTTACCAGTTTTTTCAAAACTACTGCCATCATCTCTGCATGAACTGGAAAATGCCTCATTTTTTTCCTTAAAATAAGTTGAAGTTTTAAGTTACAAAGGATTACTAGCCTTATCCTTATAACTTACCCATTTCCCAAATTCATTTTCCAGCTTATAAATCTTCCCTCAATTATATTAAGAATTTTTAAAAAACAAATACTTATGCTATCATATGATTGTGAATTAACATGGCAAGTGAAAAGGCAAATCAAAGAGTTTGCCATCTAGTAGGAGAAATAAACAGCTGGTATACAAAATAAAAATAATGTTCCCTAAAAGAAATCAAAATTTAAAGAGGTGAGGAAGGCAAAATTACCTGATCTCTTTGGCAGATGTGTATTTTACAGATTAAGTATCATTTGAGCTGGATTTTGGAGGAAGAAGTAAGACTTATCTATGTATATCTAGGACTGAAAGGCATTTTGGATGGAGGAAACAACATGCATGAAGGTATTTAGGCAATCAATAATTGGATGTGATTAAAGCTTTGGTTGGATAAATAGGAATATGGGGGAATGAATTTGGAAAGGTAGACCAGGTTCAGATCATAAAGAACCTTGATATCTGTAGACTTTGGACTTAATGATAATGGTATAGTCATTGGGGAGCCAGTGAAGGTTTTTTTTTTTTGAGCAAAGGGTATGAGCTTCAAGGTAATTAATCTGTCAATATTATATAGGCCAGTTGGAAGAATGGGCCATAAGGACCAGAGAAAGAAGAGACCAATTGGGCTTTTCCAGTAGTAGGGGAAAAAAAAATGAAGTAATGGAAAGAAAGAAAAGTGAAAGGTTGAAAAAAATTACAAGGGTAGAATGAGCGGGTCTGCAAAAGATGAATATATGCTAGATTTTAATAACAAAGGATTATTTATAACAAGCTTCAGTGGCTCAGAGAATATGGCCTAGATACTGGTGCAGGTCAAAAAACAGAAGTCTGAGGAAAGAGAAGTTTTGTAGTGTTTTGCAGTACCAAAGGGTCATCCCCATGAAAATGTTTTTCAGAGAGTTGGACCCTTGACATACTTAGGCTCCTGTGACACTATTTTCTTCACCATCCCATCTCTTCGAATGTTCCTTACGGATATCTCTGTATCTGCCTCTCTTTAAATGCTGAAAATAATCTAAGTTGCATCATTAAGCCTTTATCTTTTTACTTCATGATATTCTAGCCATGTTCCAAAGCCTAGGTTTACTAAGCTCATAGTGATCCCCTCAACTTTATAGCAGTAGGATTGTAGGCTTGGAACAGCCTTCCCATTTACCCAGGTCTGCCATACATTGATTATTTTCTACTTACTATAAAGGTTGGATCTATACATTCTGCCTGAGTGATCTTGGTGTCTGTGACTCCTAGTCTCATTTTTACAAATCAAGCATCCAGGCCCCATGCATATTTATACAACTCTACTGAACATCTTTTCTTAAACATCACATAGGCATGTCAAACACAGCATGCCAAAACTGAATTTCCCTATTTTAATCCCCACATTTTAATCTTTCCTCTTTAATTCTCTTTTGCTGTAGAAAACACTGTTGCTTTATTAACTACCAGCAGGACTGGCCTGCATGCGGCAGTGGACAATGGGCTGAGGGTATGTGTAGAATGTGAGGAGGAGATGATGACTGGGAGGCTGCTTTGAAGGAAAGGGGTGGTCTGGAGGCCAGGCTCAAGAGCCCCTCAGATTCACTTCCCAGGAATGGTTAGATCTTGTAAAGGAGTCATGGCAAGCTGTGGCCATGCCACCAGTAAGATTGAGAAATTCCTGGAAATCTAGCTGGCCAATCAGAGTTGAGGTCCATTTTTTCCATCATGCAGTGAAGGATGCCAGGGTCCTTCTGGTTCTTTGTGAAGGCAGCCAGGTCTGTGTTCATGAAGGTTAGGAACTCTTTCTTGGAGAGTGCAGTTATAACCCTTATATTCAGCACACTTCTGGAAAACAGTAATCAGAAAGTCAATGCACTGCTCAGTCTCAGTAGGGCTGGACATTTTTGCCATGTCTGCGTGGAGCAGGCATGGAGCCTGTGACCAGGTGGCGGCCATGCTATTCCTCTTTAACTCTTGATAATAGCACTGCACCACTTAGCTCAGCAAACTGAGAGTCATTTAGAATTTACTTCTCTTGACATACATGCTCTTTCTCCTTCTTAAATAATATCTGGCCTGAAGCACAAAAGGGATGTAGTTCTAAAGTTAAAGCTTAACTCCCTATTTTTCCATTCCTTGTTGAACTGAGAAAACGTAAGTACATTTGGGCTATGTAGGGACATACAAATTTAATCTTTGTTCTTTCACTCATGCCTCCATTGTAACTTTTCTCTCACCCTTCTTCGCTCACTCCCATTCCTTAATGTTCCTCTCTTCATCAAGCTTCAACTTTGACTAGTAGGATTTGACCAGAGAATCAGTCAAGGGATTGATGGGTAGTAGAAGCTTAAATCTAAGTTCCTACAATATTTAAGTGGCTAGATTTCTCTGAGCTTGAATAGTTAACAGAGATAGCAGCTTAGTTTTCATTTGTCTCCTCTGTCCTTTTGCTACTTGTTAGGACCTGTAGAAAAGAATTAGGGAGAATTGAAAGAGAAATGACCCAAGTAAGTTCATGTATCAGGATGTTCATGGTTGCGTATGACAGAAAAGTCAGTTCAAGATGGCTTGAACGATGTAAGTTATTTTGTTAGCATATACAATCACTAGTCCAAAGGTAGGTCAGTCATTTAGGCATGGTTTAACTAAGGCTTAAGCTCTTTTTCTGTAGTTATCTTTACCAATAATAAATGAAATATTGGTATGAAAGTTTAACAGCTAATAGGATTGCATAGTTTGTTCTCTTCACCCCCGAGTCAAGCCAACCTTTTACATTTTATACTCTTTTCTCCTCATTAGCTATTGTAGATATTTAATGTCTTAGTTCTTCCATTCTTTGTATTTTGTTTTCAATTTCACCAAGAAGTATCTTTACCTAAGAGCCCTGCATTGGCTTAGGCCTGCTCTTTCCTAAATGACTTACGGGTGTTGGGGTAGTCTAATGAAAACCCATCTCTGGAGCTGAGGTCACTTTGCGCAGTAGAGGACTGCTATACCATGGGGACAGATGAAACAGATTTTGGTGGGTGAACCACAGTGTGAACTATTCTTAATGTAGACAAAACAAGAGGACATAAATTTCAAGTGAAAAATGTTTATTTTACAGTTTAACAGTTCCTCAACTAAGAATATTCCAAAGCTAAAACAACATCAAAAAATTAATCATTTTGTTTTCATAGTTTCTGACCTGGGGGCGGGGGCAGGAAGGGAGAAAAGGTCAAATTATGGACAAACAATATGAATATATTGATTATACTGTTCTAAAAATGTGTGCATCTAGGTGATTCTGAACAACATTTGAATGGCCTAACTGTGACTCATCAGTCTGGTGATAATGACACAGCAATGTTAGAATCTGAATGTCAGGTACCTGTGCAGAAGGTAAGAGTGATGTTATTTTTTCCTCACAGATCTTGAAGGGATTTAAAATTGAATATGGAGGTGGCACAAAGGGTATTTTAAGGCTTAACTTAATGAGATTTTGGATCTCTAAGCCTATTTAATAAAAAAAAATATTTTTTTGGCCTATTTAAAAAAAAAATGTTACTTGTGAGCAACATCTTCCCTCTCCCTTCTACCATCAGTTCCCATGCTTATGTTTAATTGTAAGTTCTGTAATGCTGGCATGTGCCAGCTATCCTGATTTTAAAGCATGTCATAAAGCTGTCTTCTAGAATTTGTTATGGGGGATTTCCTAATGGAGTCTTTTGTGCACTTACTCTCAAACTACACATTGATCATTCTTTCAACAAATATTATAGATGTTTGGGATGCATTAGATATATCAGGTGTTCTTCTAGGCATTTGAGTCATTCTCAGAAACTTACTGTGAAGGAGATGTTTATATATCCTTCCCTTTTCCCTCCCTCCCTTCCTCTCTTCCGTCTTTCCTCTCTTCCTTCCTTCCTTTCTTTTTTCCTTGGAAGTACTTCAGAGGACAACTTTTACTATTCCTAAGTGTTGGGCCACACTTAGGAATATGTAACATTTCACCATAAGGAGCATACTGATTTGGTCCTTGTGTTTTCTTAGAATTTGTAATTTTCTTAGATAATGTACTAATAATTATTGTCATAAACAATATGTTGAATTTGGGCATTTTGTTATTCATAAGAATCATATTAAAAAGTGCCTTTTCTGGGGCATCTGGGTGGCTCCATCGGTTAAGCATCTGCCTTCGGCTCAGGTCATGGTCCCAGGGTCCTGGGATCAAGTCGCGCATCGGGCTCCCTGCTCAGCGGGGAGTCTGCTTCTCCCTCTGCCTCTGTTCCCCTGCTTGTTCTCTTGTGTGCACTTTTCTCTGTTTCTCTTTCAAATAAATAAAATCTTTTTAAAAAGTGCCTTTTCTGATATCCAACATTAATTTTTTATTTTACTGGTTTTTGTTTTAATAACAAAAGTGTTGCCCATCTCCTTTACGACGGAAAGAATAGTGCCACAGAATTTCTTAAATATTTGGCTTAACTATAATCTTTGTTTCTAACTTATGAAAGCTCTTTATAATTTTGACTGACCCAAAATAAAGTTTGAAAGAATAAGAAAATTTCCAAAAGGGTAAAATAAGCAGCAAAACATCTAGTATATGTCATACTGCTGCAGTTTGTGCCATAGGTAAAAGTGACATGTCTACTCTATTTCTAATGCCTAGAAAGTAACAGAAACTAAAATGTTGAAATGAAAGCTTAAGAAGGAGTAGGATTGTGTGGCTTGTTCTCTTCACAACAAACTGTTCCCATTCTTAATATTTTCCGCCATTGCTCCCTCACTATCAGCAGTGTTACCTTCTGTTGAGAAGAGAGGTTATGGAATATCAGTGCTAGAAGAGATTTTTGAGTATTAGTCTATGTGCATAAACTAGAGCTCAGGTGGTTCAAGTATCTTGTCCAAATAAGAACTGGGACTAAAACAAAAAATTTCAACAAACATTCAACGTCTTGTCTTTTTACTAAGAAACCCTGGCTTTTGCCATTCTTCTCTTCAGCCTCAGGAAAAGATCTCTCTTATTACCAAAGCAAACTCATCTCTGTTAATTCTCTTGTATTAAGCAGATTTATTGTGGAGGTCTCCTGCCATCTCTGTGGTCTCTGTTATTCCTTCTTGTCTTAATTTCCCACTACCCATTTACATCTTAAACCAGGGTTTCTCTGGTTTAACACTATTAACATTTTGGGCTTGGATAAGTCTGTGTCAGGGGTAGGCTGCGCATTGTAAAATGCTGAACAGGAACCGTAACCTCTCCCCAACTGGATGCTAGTAGCACCCTTTCCCCCACCCCCATGTGACAACCAAAAGCATCTAGGTACCTTGTCAGATGTCTTCCCTGGGCCTAGGGGAATCACCCCCAGGTGAGAACCAGTGCCTTAGTTGTGCCTAGCATCTAGCTTCTCCTCTATCTCTGTTGTTTGCCCTATCAGAGGAACCAGTGACCTCTAAAATTGTTGCATCCTTCCCAAAGTCTTGATAGGGTGAGAAACCAGGATGTTCTACTACTTCTTTACCTGACTGAACATTCACTATGGTGATTTCAGTTTTAGTCTCTCTGCAGATGACTCAAATATGTATGTCTAGTCCTGACCTCCTATAATTCTTAAACATTTTTGATGACTTCTCAGTGTCCTGCAGCCAAGGAGTTGCTATGTTCTTTGAGTTTTACTTCCAGTATGTCTCCTTCTCTATTTCCACCTCATAAACCAGTACTTACTACCTTTAATCTGAGTTCTTTTTAACATTTTTAACTGGTCCGACTTGAGACCCTCCTTCTTCTTCTTTTTTTTTAAGATTTTATTTATTTTTTCACAGAGATAGACACAGTGAGAGAGGGAACACAGCAGGGGGTATGGGAGAGGGAGAAGCAGGCTTCCGTGGAGAAGGGAGCCCAATGTGGGGCTCAGTCCCAGGACCCTGGGATCATGACCTGAGCAGAAGGCAGATGCTTAACAACTGAGCCACCCAGGCACCCCAGAACCCTCCTTATTCTGATCCATTCCACTTTAAGCATTCTTATGTTCCTCTTGATGTGTTCCTCTGATGATTTTACTCATCTGTATGAAACCGCCACTGGTTTCTAAATTTGACTACAGAATGAACATTAAACACCTTTATAGTATATGACCCCAAACTAGCTTTTCAATCTTAACTAGATGCCTTGTAACAAATTGCAACTGAACTATTTATTTCTCCCCAGATACACTAGTAATACCTTTAATTATATTCATTCTTCAATGAGGAATACTTGCCATTCTCATCTCCACTTTTCTAGTCTTATTCTTTGTGATACCTGAAAAACTGTCCTATACTCCAAACCCACATATGAAGTTTACTGTCTTAGCATCTGCCAAAATTTCATTGCAATTAAATTGTAGAAATTTTAGGCACAAAGCTAGTGACCAGTTTTCATCCTTCCTTTATTCCCTGTTTAATATACTGCCAGGTATTACCATGGTTGTTTCAAACCTCTGTCTGAAGATGAGATGCTTTAAATGGCTGAGTAGTCATACGAATTCAGCAACTGGTATTTAGCCTAGTCCATGAGTAAGAACAAAATAGGTTTTATTGGTAATATATGGGAAACACTTCTGAAGGACATTTAGCTGACCACTAGTGATGTCTGACTCCTTTTATTACTTTGGGACAGAAGTTAAAGGCCCACGAGTATATCTAGTCATAAATTTTCTTATGCTTTATCTGGGACCCTTGACAAATTTTTCCCTAGTATTTCATGGAAATATATGAAAAGAGCAATTAAACATACTTAATTAAGGAGAAAATTACCAAAAAAAAAATTTCAACAGAGGATGTTTAGGTATTGTATAATCCTCTTCTTTCCTTACACAGATAGGCAGGTTAACTCTTTTTTTTAATTGAGATATAATTAACATACAACATGTTAGTTTTC
Organism: Eumetopias jubatus; assembly: GCF_037043125.1. Taxonomy (NCBI): domain Eukaryota; kingdom Metazoa; phylum Chordata; class Mammalia; order Carnivora; family Otariidae; genus Eumetopias; species Eumetopias jubatus. The sequence continues at coordinate 30,068,605 of NW_028274810.1, read as the reverse complement.
AGATGTACAACATAATGATTCAGTGTTTATAATGATTCAATATTTGTATTGTGAAATGATCACCATGATAAGTCTAGTGCCACACAGTTACAAATTGTCTTTCTTGCAGTGCAGACTTATAAGATCTATTCTGTTAGCAACTTTCAAATATAATTCGGTATTATTAACTATAGTCACCATGCTATACATTACCCCTGCAGGACTTATTTATTTTATAACTGGAAGTTTGTGCCTTTTGACGCCCTTCACCCAATTTCCCCACTCCTCACCACCCTCCTCTGGCAGCCACGAATCTGTTCTGAGTTTGGTTTCGTTTGTTTGTTTAGATTCCACATATAAGTGGAAATCATACGTTATTTATCTTTCTCTTTGATTTATTTCACTTAGCATAATGCCCTCAAAGTCAACCCATGTTGTTACAGATGGCAAGATTTCCTTCTTTTTTGTGCTATTTTTAATTTAACTTTTTGAGGAACTTACATACTGTTTTCAACAATAGCCATACCAGTTTATACTCCCATCAACAGTATGCAAGGATTCCCTTTTCTCTACGTCCTCACCAACACTTGTTATCTCTTGTCTTCTTGATGATAGCCATTCTAACAGGTGTGAGGTGATACCTCATTGTTGTTTTGTTATGTATTTTTCTGGTGACTAGTGATGTTGAGCACCTTTTCATGGGCCTGTTGTCCATTTGTATATTTTCTTTGGAAAAATGTTCAGATCCTCTGCCTATTTTTTAAACAGATCGGTGTTTTGTTTTGTTTTGTTTTTGGCTATTGAGTTGTATGAGTTCTTTATGGAAGATTGTATTTTGGATATTAACCTATTATCAGATACATGATTTGCAAATATTTTCTCCAGGAGGTGACCTTTATGTTGTTTTCCTTTGTTATACAGAAGCCTGTAGCTGTCCAGTTTTCCCAACACCATTTTTTGAAGAGACTGTCCTTTGCCCATTTTATACTCCTCACTCCTTTGTTGTACATTAATGGACCAAATTTGTGTGATTTTATTTCTGGGCTCTATTCTGTTCTAGTGAACTATCTATCTGTTTTTAGATCAATACCACACTGTTGTTATTACTGTACTCTACTGAACTTACTAGTTCTAATAGGGTTTTATTATTGTTAAGCCTATAAGGTTCTATATATACTATCATGTAATCTGTAAATACTGACAGTTTTACTTCTTTCTGATTTGAGTGCTTTTTATTTATTTTTCCTACCAAATTGCTCTTGTTAGGACTTACAATACTGTGTTGAATAGAATTGGCAAGAGTGGGCATCCTTATTTTGTTCTTGATCTTAGAGGAAAAGCTTTCATCTTTTCATGTTGAGTATGTTATTAGCTGTGGGTCTTGTCATATATAGCTTTTATTAGGTGAGATACCTTACCTTTATGCCCACTTTATTGGGAGTTTTTAATCATATAAAATCAGCTGTTGAGGCACTTGGGTGGCACAGTTGGTTAAGCCTCTGACTCTTGGGTTTGACTCAGGTTGTGATCTCAGGGTCATGGGATCAAGCCCCACATTGGGCTCTGTGCTCAGCATGGAGTCTGCTTGGTTTCTCTCTCCCTCTGCCCTTCCCCCCCTTTCAAATAAATAAATTTTGTCACATGCTTTTTCTGTATCAATTGAGATAATCATATGATTCTTATTCATTTTATTAATGTGGTATATCGTATTGATTGGTGGATGTTGAACTATCGTTGCATCCCTGGAGTAAATCCTACTTGATTGTGGTGTATGATCCCTTTAATGTATTGTTGAATTGGGTTTGCTGATGTTTTATTGAGGACTTTTATATCTATGTTCATCAGGGATATTGGCCTATAATTTTCTTGTGTCCTTACCTGGTTTTGGTATCAGGATAATGCTGGCTATAAAATGGTTTTGGAAGAGTTCCTGTCCTCTTTTTGGGGAGAGTTTGAAAAGGATTGATAGTCTTTAAATGTGAAGTGGATTGATAGTCTTTAAATGTGAAGCCATCTGTTCTTGAATTTTTGGTGTTTTGGAGGCTTTTGATTACTGACTTAGTGTCCTCACTAGTAATCAGTCTGTTCAGATTTTCTGTTTCATCATCATTCAATCTTGGGAGATTGTATGTTTCTAGGAATTTATCCATTTCTTCCAGGTTCATTTCATTGACATATAATGATTCATATTAGTCTCTTATCTTTGTATTTCTGTGGTATCAGTTGTGATATCTCTTTCATTTATGATTCTACTTATTTGAATCCTCTTTCTCTTGGTGAGTCTAGCTAAAGGTTTGTCTTTTTTTTTTTATCTTTTTAAAAAATCAGCTTTTAGTTTCACTGATCTTTTCTGTTGTCTTAGAAAACTATTTCTGCCCTGATCTTTGTTCTTTTCTTCCTTCTACTAACTGGGTTTTGTTCTTTTTCTAATCCCTTGAGATATAAAGTTAGGTTATGTGAGATCTTTCTTGTTTCATGATGTATACACTTACCACTGTAAACTTCCCTCTTGAACTGCTTTGCTATATCTCATATATTTTGGTATGTAATATTTCCATTTTCATTTGTCTCAAGATACTTAGTTTTTTTATTTCTTCCTTGAGCCATTGGTTGTTTAGTAGTAGCATGTTGTTTAATGTCCATATTTGTGAATTTTCCAGTTTTAATCTTGTAATTGATTTCTAGTTTCATACTATTGTGGTCAGGAATAATGCTTGATACAAGTTCAGTTCTCTTACATTTATTCAGACTTGTTTTACGGTATAACATATGATCTGTACTGGAGAATGTGGCACTTTAACTCTTAGAAGGGCCTTCTAGACTTGCATTGTCCAGTGTCCAATATGGTAGCCACTAACCACATATGGTTATGGAGCCCTTGAAATGTGGCTTGTGCAACTGAGGAGCTGAGTTTTAAACCTTATTTTTAAATCAAATTTCAAAACTGATACTCAGTTGAGTTACTGGAAAACTTAAGTATGTTTGGAATAATAGCTTGATTGTGCATATCTACTTTTTCAACTATATATTTTATGAAATGTGATTGTAAATCAATTGTTTCTAATCAATTTAGCATTCAAATTGAGATGTGCTATAAATATAAAATAAACACCAATTTGGAAGATTTATAAAAAATATAAAATTATCTTCAAACTTTACAGTTAGTGCATGTTGAAATAATAATGCTTTGGGTATATTTGGATAAATACATAAAATGTTATATATTTTTTTAACTTTTTAATGTACTGGCAGATTTTTTTTTACTTTTAATTCCAGTAGAGTTAACATACAGTGTTATATTAGTTTCAGGTGTACAATGTAGTGATTCAACAATTCACATTATTCAGTGTTCGTCATGATAAATGTACTCTTAATCTCCCTCGGGTATTTCACCCATCCCCCCCTTCCACCTCCCCTCTAGTAATCATCTGCTTGTTCTCAATAGTTGAGTCTGTTTTTATGGTTTGTCTCTTTTTTTCTTTGTTTTGTTTCTTAAATTCCACATATGAGTGATTTCTCATATGATATATATATAGTAGATATATATAACATATCTATAATAGAATATTATATGTAATATATATATCACCTCTTTATTCATCCATTTATCAGTGGACATTTGGGTTGCTTTCACAACTTGGCTATTGTAAATAATGCTGGAGTAAAAATAGGGGTACATTCATCTTTTGGAATCCGTGTTTCATACTCTTTGGGTAAATACCCAGTAACAGAATTGCTGGAATATAGAGTAGTTCTGTTTTTTATTTTTTTGAGGACCCTTCATACTGTTTTACACAGTGGCTGTACCAGTTTGCTTTTCTGCCAAAAATAGTACACAAGGATCCCTTTTTCTCTACTCCTCAACCAGCATTTGTTGTTTCTTGTGTTTTTTATTTTAGCATTTCTGACAGATATGAGGTGATATCTCATTGTGGTTTTGATTTGCATGTTACTGATGATGAGTGCTGTTGAGGATCTTTCATGTGTCTGTTGGCCATCTGGATGTCGTCTTTGGAGAAATGTCTGTTCATATCTTCTGTCCATTTTTAAATGTGATTATTTGGGGGTTTTTTGGTTTTGAGTTGTGTAAGTTCTTTATATATTTTGGATACTGACCCTTTACTGGATATGTCATTTTCAAATATCTTCTCTTCAGTAGGTTGTCTTTTAGTTTTGTTGACTGTTTCCTTTACTGTGCAGAAGCTTTTATTTTTTATATAGTCCCAATAGTTTATTTATGCTTTTGTTTCCCTTGCCTCAGGAGACAGCTCTTGAAAAATGTTTCTGTGGCTGATGTTAGAGAAATCACTGCCTATGCTCTTGTCAAGGATTTTTATGGTTTCAGGTTTCACATTTAGGTCTTTAATCCATTTTGAGCTTATTTTTTGTGTATGGTGTAAGAAAGTGGTCCAGTTCTCCCAACACCATTTGTTGAAGAGACTGTCTTTCTCCCATTGCATATTCTTGCCTCCTTTGTCAAAGATTAATCATTGGTTTATTTCTGGGCTCTATATTCTGTTCTATTGATCGTTGTATCTGTTTCTGTGACAGTACCATACTATTTTAATTGCTGTAGCTTAATAGTATATCTTGAAACCTGGGATTGTGATACTCCCAGTTTCGTTCTTCTTGTCCAAGATTGCTTTGGGTATTTGGGATCTTTTTGGTTCCATACAGATTTTTTATAAAGATTTTATTTATTTGAGAGAGAGCGAGAGAGAGAGAGAGAGAGAGCAGGAGTGGGGTGAGGGGTAGAGGAAAAAGCCGACTTCCTGCTGAGCAGGGAGCTCAATGAGGGGCTCGATTCTGGGACTCTAGGATTGTGACCTGAGCTGAAGGCAGATGCTTAACCAACAGAGCCACCCAGGCACCCCTGGTTCCATACACATTTTAGGATTATTTTTCTAGCTCTATGGAAAATGCTGTTAGTATTTCATAGGGATTGCATTAAATCAAAAATTGCTTTGGGTAGTGTGGACGTTTTAACAATATTTTTCCTTCTAGTCCATGAGCATGAAATGCCTTTCTATTTGTTTGTGTCATCTTCAGTTTCTTTTATCAGTATTTTATACTTCTTAGAGTACAGGTTTTTTACCTCCTTGGTTAAGTTTATTCCTAAGATGTCTTACTATGTTTGGTGCAATTGTAAATGGGATTGTTTTCTTAGTTTCTCTTTCTGATACTTCATTATTAGTGTATAGAAATGCAGTGGATTTCTGTATATTGAGTTTAATTTGTATATTGTATATTGATTTTATTGTACCCTGTGACTTTACTGAATTCATTTATCAGTTCTAGTAGTTTTTTTCTTGAAGTATTTGGGGTTTTCTAAATATGGTATCATGTCATCTGCAAATAGTGAATGTTTTACTTCCTTACCAATGGCGATGGCTTTTATTTTTCTCTTGTCTGATTGTTAAAACTAGGACTTTCCAACTATGTTGAATACAAGTGGTGAGTGGACATCCTTGTCTTTTTCCTGATCTTAGGGGAAAGGTTTCTATTTCATTTATTTCTCCTCTAATCTTTATCATTTCCTTCCTTCTGCTGACCTTAGGCTTTCTTTGTAGTTATTTTTCTAGCTTTTTTAGGTGTAAGGTTAGGCTGTCTATTTGAGATTTCTCGTGCATCTGGAAGTAGGCCTGTATTGCTAAAAACTTCCCTCTTAGCATCCCAAAGATTTTGGACCATTGTGTTTTCATTTTCATTGTCTCTATTTTTTTATTTCCTCTGATTTCTTGGTAGACACATTGATTGCTTAGTAGCATGATACTTAACCTCCATGTATTTGTGTTCTTTCCAGATTTTTTCTTGTGGTTGACTGCTAGTTTCATAATGTTTTGGTCAGGAAAGATGTATGACATGACTTTGATCTTTTTGAATTTGTTGAGATTTATTCTGTGGCCTAACATGTGATCTATACTGGAGGGTGCTGTGTTTGCACTTGAAAAGAATGTGTATTCTGCTAGTTTAGGATGGAATGTTCTGAATATATCGGTTGGCTCCATCTGATCCAATGTGTAATACAAAGCCATTGTTTCCTTGTTGATTTTGTGTTTGGATGATCTATCCTTGATGTAAGTGGGGTGTTAAATGTTGTATTGCTACTGATTACTTTGTTATTAGCTGCTGTATGTATTTGGGTGCTCCCATGTTGGGTGCATAAATACGTACAATTGTTATATCTTCTTGTTGAATTGTTCCCTTTATGATTATATAGTGTCCTTTGTCTCTTGTTTCAGTCTTTGTTTTAAAGTCTGTTTTGTCCACCCGTAACCAGCAAGGATATTGAAGCAGTAATCAAAAATCTCCCAACAAACAAGAGCCCAGGGTCAGATGGCTTCCCAGGGGAATTCTACCAAACATTTAAAGAAGAATTAATACCTATTCTTCTGAAACTTTACCAAAAAATAGAAATGGAAGGAAAACTTCCAAACTCATTTTATAAGGCCAGCATTACCTTGATCCCAAAACCAGACAAAGACCCCACCAAAAAGGAGAATTACAGACCAATATCCCTGATGAACATGGATGCAAAAATTCTCACCAAAATACTAGCCAGTAGGATCCAATAGTACATTATAAGGATTATTCACCACGACCGAGTGCGATTTATTCCTGGCCTGCAAGGTTGGTTCAACATCTGCAAATCAATCAATGTGATACACTACATTAATAAAAGAAAGGATAAGAACCATATCATCCTCTCAATAGATGCAGAAAAAGCATTTGACAAAGTACAGCATCCTTTCTTAAAAGCCATCTATGAAAAACCCACAGCGAATATTCTTGTCAGTGGGGAAAAACTGACAGCTTTTCCCCTAAGGTCAGGAACACAGCAGTAATGTCCACTATCACCACTGCTGTTCAACATGGTACTAATGATGTACTATATGTTGGCTAACTGAACATAATAAAAAAAGATTATAATAAAAAATATTTTAAAAATCACACACACACAAAAATGTCTATGCTACCTAGAGCAATCTATTCATTCAGTGCAATCCCTATCAAAACACCATCAATTTTTTTCACAGAGCTGGAACAAATAATCCTAAGATTTGTATGGAACCAGAAAAGACCCCAAATAGCCAAAGGAATGGGTGAAAAAGAAAACCACAGCTGGTGGCATCACATTTCTGGACTTCAAGCTCTATTACAAAGCTGTAATCATCAAGTCAACATGGCACTGGCATGAAAACAGACACATCAGTGGAACAGAATAGAGAACCTCAGAAATGGCCCCTCCAACTCTATGGTCAACTCATCTTTGACAAGGCAGGAAAGAATATCCAATGGAAAAAAGTCTCTTCAACAAATGATATTGGGAAAATTGGACAGCCACATGCAGAAGAATGAAACTGGACCATTTCCTGACACCTTACACAAAAATAGACTCAAAATGGATGAAAGACTTAAATGTGAGACAGGAATCCATCAAAATCCTTGAGGAGAACACAGGCAGCAACCTCTTCGACGTCAGCCACAGTAACTTCTTCCTGGAAACATCGCCAAAGGCAAGGGAAGCAAAGGCAAAAATGAACTATTGGGACTTTATGAAGATAAAAAGCTTATGCACAGCAAAGGAAACAGTCAACAAAACTAAAAGGAAACCTATGGAATGGGAGAAGATATTTGCAAATGGCATATCAAATAAAGAGCTAGTATCCAAAATTTATAAAGAACTTAAGCTCAATACCCAAAGAACAAATAATCCAATCAAGAAGTGGACAGAAGACATGAACAGACGTTTCTGCAAGGAAGACATCCAAATGACCAACAGACACATGAAAAAGTGCTCAACATCACTCGGCATCAGGGAAATACAAATCAAAACCACAATAAGATACCACCTCACATTAGTCAGAATGTCTAAAATTAACAAGTCAGGAAATGACAGATGTTGGCAAGGATGCAGAGAAAGGGGAACCCTCTTACACTGTTGGTTGGACTGCAAACTGGTGCAGCCACTCTGGAAAACAGTATGGAGGTTCCTCAAAAAGTTGAAAATAGAGCTACCCTACAACACAGTAATTGCACTACTGGGTATTTACCCCAAAGATACAAGTTGGTAATCTGAAGGTGCACGTGCACCCCAATGTTTATAACAGCAATGTCCACAATAGCCAAACTATGGAAAGAGCCCAGATGTCCATTGACAGATGAATGGATTCAGAAGATGTGGTCTATGTATACCATGGAATATTACTCAGCCATCAAAAAAAATGAAATCTTGCCATTTGCGATGATGTGGATGGAACTAGAGGGTATTATAAGTCAGAGAAAGACAATTATCATATGATCTCACTCCTATGTGGAATTTAAGAAACTAAACAGGATCAAAGGGGAAGAGAGGAAAAAATAAAACAAGATGAAACCAGAGGGGGAAGATAAACCATAAGAGACTCTTGGTCTCAGGAAACAGAGGGTTGCTGGAGTGGAGGGCGGGTGGGAGGGATAGGGGGGCTGGATGATGGATTTTGGAGGGTATGTGTTGTGGTGAGTGCTGTGTATTGTGTAGGAGTGATGAATCACAGACCTGTACCCCTGAAACAAATAATACATTATTTGTTAATAAAAAAATTTTGAATTAAGAGTTAAAAAATAAAAGAGGGGCATTACAGGGTAGACATTTAATGAAATAACTATAGCTTCAACAGGAATATTAAGTACAGTGGATTTTTTTTTCCACACTGAAAATGTGTGGCAGTAAAGAATACAATGACTAATGACTATTTGTACAGTTTGAGGTAACTAATTGCGATGTTTTCATGACCAGCAGTTTTACCCACCATTACTTTTGTACCATGAGGGCAAATGTCAACACAGTGAAAACGGTGTGAGTAATGTCTCAGTATTATTATGGAAACAGTTTTGATCTTGCGGACCTCCTAAAAATGTCTCAGTACCTTTAAGGATCCATGGATCACATTTTGAGAACCACTGCTGTATAGGAATCTATTGCAATAAATATACCACACTAAATTTTTAAAAATTGAAAAAAAATAAAGTCTGTTTTGTCCAATACAAGTATTGCTCCCCTGACTTTCCTTTCTCTTCCATTTGCATGATAAATGATTTTCCATCCCTTCACTTTCAGTCTGCATGTGTCTTTAGTATGAAATTAATCTCTTGGAGACAGCATATTGGTGAGTCTTGCCCTTTTATCCATTCCATCACCCTTTGTCTTTTGACTGGAGCATTTAGTCCATTTTCATTCAAAGTAATTATTGATAGGTATGGCCTTACTGCCATTTTGTTGCTTGTATTATGGTTATTTTTGTAGGTCTTCCCTGTTCCTGATTTTTCTTGTTCTCTTCTCACATGGTTGCTGGCTTTCTTTAGGGATAGACTTGGATTCTCTTCTCTATTTTTTTGCATATCTATTACTGGTTTTTATTTTTCTTTACTATTAAGTTTGTATATAACATCTTATGCATATAGCAGTGTATATTAAGTTGATGGTCCTTTAGGCTGAACCTGTTCTTTACTCCTCTCCACCCCCCACCCCACAACACTAAGTTTTAGGTATACGGTGTCATACCTTACATCCTTTTATTTTGTGAATCCCTTGACTGATTTTTATAGCTATACTTAATTTTACTGCTTTTGTGCTTCCTATTTTTTTACTCCTACTTATGGTCTTTCTTCCACTCAAACAGTCCCTTTGAATATTTCTCACAGGGCTGGTTTAGTGGTGATGAATTCCTTTAACTTTTCTTTGGGAAACTCTCTCTCCTTTTTCTGAATAATAGGCTTGCTGGATAGAGTATTCTTGATTGCAGATTTTTTTTTCTTTCAGCATGTTGAATATATCATGCCACTTTCTTCTTGACTATATAGTTTCTGCTGAAAAATTAGCTGATATCCTTATGGGGTTTTCTCTTGTGTTTTCTTTTCTCCTGAAGCTTTTAAAACCATAGTTTGCAGTTTTAATTACTATGTGTCTTGGTATGGACCTCATTGGATTGATTTTTTGGGGGGGCTCCCTGTGCCTCTTGGATCTGGATTTCTGGTTCCTTCCCCATATTTGGGAAGTGTTCAGTTATTATTTCTTCAAATAAAATTTCTCCCCACTTTTCTGTCTCTTTTCTTTCTGGGATTCCTATAATATGAATGTTATTATGCTTGGTGGTATCTTTTATTATTACTATTTTTTTTCTCTCTCTCCTTTTCAGCTTGATTTTTTTCCATCACTCTATCCTCCAGGTTGCTGATCTGTTCTTTTGATTCCGCTAGCCTACTATTTCTTCCTTCTAGTTTATTTTTAATTTCACTTACTGAGTGCCTCTTCTCTGGTTGGTTCCTTTTTTTTATGTTTTCTCTTTCTTAATGCTTTCACTGAGGTCTTTCACTCTTGTCTGAAATCCAGTGAGTATCTTTATGACCAATACTTTAAATTCTCAATCAGTCATATTACTTACCGGTTTCATTTTAGGTCTCTTCCTATGTCCTGTTCTTTCATTTGGGACATATTCCTCTTCCTTCTCATTTTGTCTAGTTCTGTTTCTTTGTATTATGAAAGTCAGCTACATCTCCTTCACTTGAAAGTAATGGGCTTTTGAAGAAGAGGTCCTATAGTGCTCTGCAGTGCAGTGTCCCCTGTTCACCAGAAACTGGCATTTCAGGGGTGTCTCCTATATGCATTATATAGGGCCTACAGTTATGGCTAAGTGACATTTGCCTTCAGTCCAGTTATCTGCAGTGGCTCACTTTGCCTGTTGTAGGCAGGATTTGGTTCCAGTTTGTTAGTGAGCCAGTCTTCGGTTTCCTCAGGTTTGAGTTGAGTCAGACCAGGCATTTGCCATAGAGGCAGTAGCATAGAACTGCTGGGTGCTTTCCCTGTGTTTTGCCCTGATGAGCTTTCACTGGTGGTTGGGTCCTGCAGCCAGACTAGATGGACTGGCGTATATGTGTGTTTATCTTCCCCTCTCCCCGGGGTAGTGGTCACTTTGGAGTGGTACTGGTCTCTGTCAGGGCTGCTTGTATACTGCCAGGCTTGTGGCATCACTTTGTATTGTCTTTTGCCAAGGGCATATTGGAGGGGGCAGGTACACAGGAGAATGCAGGGTAGGGCATGGTGCCAGCAAGAGCCACTTAAGTTCACTGGACTGAGATCAAGGCAAGCTGGGTTTTAGGGTGCAGGTTTGCAGAAGCATGGGGACAGAGCGAGGGGTGTTAGCAAGTTATATGGAGAATGTTGTGGTCATGCTGGTTCCGGTGTCTAAGCTGGGGGTGAGGGGAGGGGAAATGGTACAGACGAACTCCTTTGTTCCTGGAGAAGTCTGTCATTGATTCCTGCCCCTCTAACTCATCTCAAGCACATACTCTGAGATGATATATATGTATGTATACCAAGTGTTTTTCAAACTGGTGTTTCTATTGCTGTATCTCCACAGTGCTGTTTGTTGTACTCATCTTTAAGGACTTGGACTGTACTCTCCCATTTCTCCCACAGAGCCCTCTGAGTTTTAATGTTCCAAGTGTTAAAGACCTGCTGATTATAAGAACTTAATGAGATTCTGCCTCTCTGGTTTTGAAAGCCAAATATTGTGGTTCATCTTCCTGGTGCCTAGGGTGTCTGTTTCTTTCCCCTGCCCATGCTCAGCATTCCTCCCTCCCACAGACAGTCCCACAGAGAGTCCAGTGGGTCTGTTTAGTTCCCCACCATCTCTCGGCCCTTTCTACCCTACTGTGGCCTCTTCTCTATATTTAGCTGAGTAGAGTCTGTTCTGCCAGTCTTTGAGGTTATTTTCTGGGTTATTTACACTGATGTGTATGTTATCTATTTGTATCCATGTGGCAAGGTGAGCTTAGGATCCTCCTACTCTGCCTTCTTCCAGATATAATCCCTGTACTGGAAAATCTTATTTTTTATTTTTTAAAGATTTATTTATTCACTTGAGAAAGAGAGTGTGCGAGTGTGTGCACATGTGTGCGCATGAGTGCGGGGGGGGGGGGCACAGGGAGAGAGAGACTCTCAAGCAGACTCAGGGAGCACAGAGCCTGACTCAGGGCTCGATCCCATGACCCTGAGATCATGACCTGAGCTGAAACCCAAGAGTTGGACACTCAACCAACCGAGCCACCCAGGCACCCCTGTACTGGAAAATTTTAAACTACATATATTTCTATTGGGTTGCACGGATCTAGATCATGATAGAACTCATTTAAGAAGAGTGGTCACAGTCAGTTAATTTTTTGAGAAAGGAAAGACAAAGGTATGTCAGAAGGTTCCCAGCAAATACTGTGCCATTCTTATGGCATCATCTTTCTTTGCCTCTTATTAATGATTTGTATATTTGGTTTATTTTTCATATGAGACCATAAATATCTTTTTTTACATGACTGGTTTACTTAGTTTTATATTCCTTGCAAATTCTCATACTCTGTGTTAGAGTTGACCCTTGAACAACACAGGTTTGAACTGTTGGGTCCACTTATAATAAGTCAGCTTTTTCAAATATAATACAGTACTGTAAATATATTTTCTCTTCATTACAATTCTCTCAGGAACGTTTTCTCTTCTCTAGCCTACTTTATTACAAGAATATAGTATATAATACATATAACAGAAAATACATGTTAATCGACTGCTAATGTTACTGGTTAAGGCCTCCAGTCAACAATTAGTAGTTTTTTCAGGGAGTCAGAAGTTATACATGGACTTTTGACTATGCAGGTGTCAGCACCCCTAATCCCCATGTTGTTCAGCGGTCAACTGTATATGTACATTAAATTGAAATCATTGGTAAGCATTCTCTTTTAATTTGGTCTTAGATGATTAATGAGTTTAGTTTATCTTTTATCATATTTTCATATTTTTCATAATTAGATAAAATTACATGAAGACCTTGGAATCTTAATTTGATCTATTACTGTATCAAAAAATACTGTTTTCCTTCCAAAATGTGGTTGACATCTAGACACAAACTAAATCAAATATTTTTTTTAGGATATAAAGATCAAGAATGCAGACTCTTGGAAAAGTTTAGGCAAACCAGTCAAAACATCTGGTGTACTGAAATCCTCAGATGAGCTCTTCAACCAATTTAGAAAAGCAGCAATAGAAAAAGAAATAAAAGCTCGAACACAGGAACTAATACGGAAACATCTGGAACAGAATACAAAGGAACCAAAAATATTTCAAGAAAATCAGAGGTCTGTAATTTACTGGATTAGAGGCTGGGAGATAGTCTTTTTTTTTTTTTTTCATTTATCAATTTCCTTTTATTTATTATTTTATTTTTAAAGATTTTTATTTATTTATTTGAGAGAGAGAACGCGCACATAAGAACAGGTTGAGGGGCATAGGGAGAAGCAGACTCCCCGCTGAGCAGGGAGCCCAGTACAGGGCTCGATCCCAGGATCCTGGGATCATGACCTAAGCTGAAGGCAGACGCTTAACTGACTGAGCCAGGCACCCTTCAACTTCCTTTTATTTATTCAAATATTCATTCATGTCTGCTTGCATTGATTATGTGTAGCAATCTCCATTCCCTATGGTAGACATGTAATTTTAAATATATTTCTTTTTTGTCAAGTGATCATGATTTAGCCATTTAGTAGAACACAAAGCCAATTACGATTGCAAAAAGTACATTTTTATTGATTTTTTTAACTGACAAGTAACATCTACTTTGAAGAGGATAGAAATTATCAAGTGATTAAGCTATTAAAGATACTAATATAACTAAATCATAATGATATCATTATTTTCCAAAAATGTCTTGTTTCCATTCTGTGTGAAAGAATATAGTAGTACACCTTGGTTAGTTTCCATAACCTTCTCTTTGTTAATATAGATTGCCTTTGCAAAATTTGACATAACATATGAAAAAGGGGATCCAAAACATTGCTTTATATTTGTAATTTAACATATCTTTGTCATGAAAACTTTTAAGGAACTTGAAACCTACTTTGAGCTATACTGTTTCTTTAAGGGAACTTGGCTTCACTCAAGAATCTTTTTCAAATAAGACGCAAAACCAGTACCTTGGAGAAGAACAGAAAGAACATCAGCAGTCTTCGGAAGCTCAAGATAAATACAAACTCTGGCTTCTCAAAGACCGTAATTTAGCAAGGGAGAAAGAACAAGAGCGGAGGAGGAGAGAAGCAGTAAGTAAATATTAGTTTACTAAATCTAAGGAAAGATTTAACAGCAGTATCTTCTACAGGTTCAAAGATACATTCAGGGTAGTTTTCATTGACTGGATTTACATTTTTAGTGAGGATTGAATTCTAAAATCAGAGCCTAAAATAAATATTTTATAGTTAGAGACACAGAGTGTAATCATAATGTATGGTCATGGAGCTACTAGACTATGTAGGTTCAAATCCTAGTTCTGCCATTTACTAGACTTTTGGGCTTGGGCAATTTATTTACCCTCTCTGTGCCTCAATTTCCTTGTCTATAAAGTGGGAATAATAATACCTGTTGTGAAGATGGAATGAATTTACATGTAGTAATAAACACAAAGGAACATTATTGGCACATAAGTAGAGTGGTTTATCACGTACTGTTATTAACTCTTGAAAAAATCCATGAACTATTGATAACTTGTGGCCAAAAGTTATGCCATCTATCCCAGATTGGTGTTTTAGTTGAACACTAGATAAAGAAGTTGACTTGTATTATAAGTCAATTATATCTTAAATTGGAAAGGAAAAAAAACTGACATGTTTAAGAGTCTTGATATACAGAAAATAATGTTTAAAAACTAGAATTGATTCTTTCATCCATGGATTATTTAGAAGTATATTAGTTTCCAAATATTTGGGAATTTTCTGGCTAGTAATTTCTGTTAGTGATTTCTAATTGAATTCCACTGTAGTAAAAAATATATAACATCTTAAATTCATTAAGACTTTTTTTAATGGTCCACATTATGGTCTACATTGGTAAATATTCTGTGTGCACATGAGAAGAATGTGTATTCTGCTGTTGAGTAGAGTATTAAACAGGCCAAGTTGGTTGATAGTGTTGTTCAAGACTCCTGTCTATATTCTTGCTGATGTTCTGCCTGCTTATTCTATCAAATATTGAGAGGCGGCATTGCCATCTATGATTATATAGTTGTAGATTTGTCTTTTTATCCTTGTAATTCTGTCAGTTTTATTTAATCTATTTTGGAAAGTGTACTGTTAGATACCTAAACATTTAGGATTTTTACGTCCTCTTGATTAATCCCCTTTTCATTACAAAATGATCTTCTTGATTCTTGATGATATTATTTACTCTGAAATTTACTCGGAAACATATCCATTTCACCTTTTGTATGACTTATATTGGCATGGTGTAAAAAATGTTTTCCTCCTTTTACTTTTAACCTATCTGCATTTTGATATTTAAAGTGAGTTTCATGTAGGCAACATGTAGTGAGGTCTTCCTTTTTTTGTTTTTTTAAATCCAATCTCTGCCTGTTATACAAGTCTTTAGACTAACTACATTCAGTATTGATAGGTTGAGTTTAAGTGCAACATCTTATTTCTTTTCTGTTTGTTCTTGTTAGTTCTTTTTTTCCTACATTCTTCTAATCATGTATTTTTATGATTCTATTTTATTTGCTTAATTGGCTTATTATCAGTGACACTTTGTTATTTGATGGTTGCTTTAGGTTTTGTAGTATATACTTTAGCTTAACACAGTGTTCCTGTGAGTAATGCAATACCACTTTGCATTTGGTAGAATAACCTTACAGCGGTGTACTTCCATTTCTCCCCTCCCAGCTTATATGCTCATGTTTAAGTAGTCAAATTATCTTTTTAAAAATTTTAGGGGCACCTGGGTGGCTCAGTTGGTTAAACATCTGCCTTCAGGTCATGATCCCAAGGTCCTGGGATCGAGCCCCGCATTAGGCACCCTGCTCAGTGGGGAGTCTGCTTCTCCCTCTCCCTCTGCCCTTACCCCCTACTTGTGCTCTCACTCCCCCCACCCTCAAATAAATAAAATCTTTTTTAAAAAGTTCTAAATAAATTCACGTTTTATATTTACCTCTGTAGTTACCATTTCAGGTACTCCTCATTCATTTAGATCCAGATTTCCAAATGGTATTAATTTTCCTTTCTCCTAAGGGACTTTTAACATTTCTTGTAGTGTGGGTCAGTTGGTGATGAATTTTTTCAGCTTTTGTATATCTGAAAATAACTTAATTTGGCCTTTCTGTTTCAGTAATATACTTTATCTTTTATTTTTTTCCCTTTAAATTTTTTTATTGTTATGTTAACCACCATACATTACATCATTAGTTTTTGATGTAGTGTTCCATGATTCATTGTTTGTGCATAACACCCAGTGCTCCATGCAGAACGTGCCCTCTTTAATACCCACCACCAAGCTAACCCATCCCCCCAACCCCCTCCCCTCTAGAACCCTCAGTTTGTTTTTCAGAGTCCATAGTCTCTCATGGTTCGTCTCCCCGTCCAATTTCCCCCCCTTCATTCTTCCCCTCCTGCTATCTTCTTCTTTTTTTTTTCTTAACATATATTGTATTATTTGTTTCAGAGGTACAGATCTGTGATTCAACAGTCTTGCAAAATTCACAGAGCTCACCATAGCACATACCCTCCCCAATGTCTATCACCCAGCCACCCCATCCCTCCCACCACCCCACCACTCCAGCAACCCTCAGTTTGTTTCCTGAGATTAAGAATTCCTCATTATCAGTGAGGTCTTTCTCTGATTTATTTCACTCAGCATAACACCCTCCAGTTCCATCCACGTTTTTGCAAATGGCAAGATCTCATTCCTTTTGATGGCTGCATAATATTCCATTGTAAATATATACCACAACTTCTTTATCCATTCATCTGTCAGTGGACATCTTGGCTCTTTCCACAGTTTGGCTATTGTGGACATTGCTACTATAAACATTGGGGTGCATGTACCCCTTCGGATCCCGACATTTGTATCTTTGGGGTAAATACCCAGTAGTGCAATTGCTGGATTGTATGGTAGCTCTATTTTCAACTGTTTGAGGAACCTCCATACTATTTTCCAGAGTGGTTGCACCAGCTTACCTTCCCACCAAAAGTGTAGGAGGGTTCCCCTTTCTCCGCATCCCCGCCAACATCTGTCGTTTCCTGACTTGTTAATTTTAGCCATTCTGGCTGGTGTGAGGTGGTATCTCATTGAGGTTTTGATGTGGGTTTCCCTGATGCCGAGCGATGTTGAGCACTTTTTCATGTGTCTGTTGGCCATTTGGATGTCTTCTTTGGAAAAATGTCTGTTCATGTCTTCTGCCCATTTCTAATTGGATTATATGTTCTTTGGGTGTTGAGTTTGTTAAGTTCTTTATAGACTTTGGATACTAGCCCTTTATCTGATATGTCATTTGCAAGTATCTTCTCCCATTCTGTCAGTTGTCTTTTGGTTTTGTTGACTGTTTCTTTGGCTGTGCAAAAGCTTTTTATCTTGATGAAATCCCAATAGTTCATTTTTGCCCTTGCTTCCCTTTTCTTTGGCAATGTTTCTAGGAAGAAATTGCTGTGGCTGAGGTCGAAGAGGTTGCTGCCTGTGTTCTCCTTTAGGATTTTGATGGACTCCTGTCTCACGTTTAGGTCTTTCAACCATTTGGAGTCTATTTTTGTGTGTGGTGGAAGGAAATGGTCCAGTTTCATTCTTCTGCATGTGGCTGTCCAATTTTCCCAACACCATTTGTTGAAGAGACTGTCTCTTTCCATTGGCCATTCTTTCCTGCTTTGTCAAAGATTAGTTGACCACAGAGTTGAGGGTCCATTTCTGGGCTCTCTATTCTGTTCCATTGATCTATGTGTCTGTTTTTGTGCCAGTACCATACTGTCTTGATGATGACAGCTTTGTAATAGAGCTGGAAGTCCGGAATTGTGATGCCACCAGCTTTGCTTTTCTTTTTCAACATTTCTCTGGCTATTCGGGGTCTTTTCTGGTTCCATACAAATTTTAGGATTATTTGTTCCATTTCTTTGAAAAGAGTGGGTGGTATTTTGATGGGGATTGCATTGAATGTGTAGATTGCTCCAGGTAGCATTGACATCTTCACAATCTTTGTTCTTCCAATCCATGAGCGTGGAACATTTTTCCATTTCTTTGTGTCTTCTTCAATTTCTTTCATGAGTATTCTATAGTTTTCTGAGTACAGATTCTTTGCCTCTTTGGTTAGATTTCCTCCTAGGTATCTTATGGTTTTGGGTGTAATTGCAAATGGGATCGACTCCTTAATTTCTCTTTCTTCTGTCTTCTTGTTGGTGTATAGGAATGCCACTGATTTCTGTGCATTGATTTTATATCCTGCCACTTTACTGAATTCCTGTATGAGTTCTAGCAGTTTGGGGGTGGAGTCTTTTGGGTTTTCCACATAAAGTATCATAATCATCTGCAAAGAGTGAGAGTTTGACCTCTTCTTTGCCGATTTGGATGCCTTTGATTTCTTTTTGTTGTCTGATTGCTGTGGCTAGGACTTCTAATACTATGTTGAATAGCAGTGGTGAGAGTGGACATCCCTGCCGTGTTCCTGACCTCAGGGGGAAAGCTCTGTTTTTCCCCACTGAGAACGATATTCGCTGTAGGTTTTTCATAGATGGTTTTTATGATACTGAGGTATGTACCCTCTGGCCCTATACTCTGAAGAGTTTTGATCAAGAAAGGATGCTGTACTTTGGCAAATGCTTTTTCTGCATCTATTGAGAGGATCATATGATTCTTGTTCTTTCTTTTGTTTATTATATCACGTTGATTGATTTGTGGATATTGAACCAACCTTGCAGCCCAGGGATAAATCCCACTTGGTCGTGGTGAATAATCCTTTTAATGTACTGTTGGATCCTATTGGCTAGTATTTTGGTGAGAATTTTTGAATCCATGTTCATCAAGGATACTGGTCTGTAATTCTTCTTTTTGATGGGGTCTTTGTCTGCTTTTGGGATGAAGGTAATGGTGGCCTCATAAAATGGGTTTGGAAGTTTTTCTTCCATTTCTATTTTTTGGAACAGTTTCAGAAGAATAGGTATTAATTCTTCTTTAAATGTCTGATAGAATTCCCCTGGGAAGCCATCTGGCCCTGGGCTTTTGTTTGTTGGGAGAGTTTTGATGACTGCTTCAATTTCCTTAGTGGTTATAGGTCTGTTCAGGTTTTCTATTTCTTCCTGGTTCAATTTTGGTAGTTGATACATCTCTAGGAATGCAACCATTTCTTCCAGGTTATCTAATCTGCTGGCGTATAGTTGCTCATATTATGTTCTTATAATTGTTTGTATTTCTTTGGTGTTGGTTGTGGACTCTCCTCTTTCATTCATGATTTTGTTGATTTGGGTCATTTCTCTTTTCTTTTTGATAAGTCTGGCCAGGGGTTTATCAATCTTGTTAATTCTTTCAAAGAACCAGCTCCTAGTTTCGTTGATCTGTTCTACTGTTCTTTGGGTTTGTATTGATTTCTGCTCTGATCTTTATTATTTCTCTTCTCCTGCTGGGTTTAGGCTTTATTTGCTGTTTTTTCTCTAGCTCCTTTAGGTGTAGGGTTAGGTTGTGTATTGAGACCTTTCTTGTTTCTTGAGAAAGGCTTGTATTGCTATATACTTTCCTCTTAGGACTGCCTTTGCTGCATCCCAAAGATTTTGAACAGCTGTGTTTTCATTTTCTTTGGTTTCCATGAATTTTTTTAATTCTTCTTTAATTTCCTGGTTGACCCATTCATTCTTTAGTAGGGTGCTCTTTAGCCTCCATGTATTTGAGTTCTTTCTGACTTTCCTCTTGTGATTGAGTTCTAGTTTCAAAGCATTGTGGTCTGAAAATATGCAGGGAATGATCCCAGTCTTTTGATACTGGTTGAGACCTAATTTGTGACCTAGGATGTGATCAATTCTGGAGAATGTTCCATGGGCACTAAAGAAGAATGTGTATTCTGTTGCTTTGGGATGGAATGTTCTGAATATGTCTGTGAAGTCATTTGGTCCAGTGTGTCATTTAAAGTCTTTCTTTCCTTGTTGCTCTTTTGCTTAGATGATCTGTCCACTTCAGTGAGGGGGGTGTTAAAGTCCCCCACTATTATTGTATTGTTGTCAATGTGTTTCTTTGCTTTTGTTATTAATTGCCTTATATAATTGGCTGCTCCCATGTTAGGGGCATAGATATTTACAGTTGTTAGGTCTTCTTGTTGGATAGACCCTTTAAGTAGCATATAGTGTCCCTCCTCATCTCTTATTACAGTCTTTGGTTTAAAATCTAATTTGTCTGATATAAGGATTGCCACCCCAGCTTTACTTTTGGTGTCCATTAGCATGGTAAATGGTTTTCCACCCCCTCACTTTCAATCTGGGGGTGTCTTTGGGTCTAAAATGAGTCTCTTGCAGACAGCATATTGATGGGTCTTGTTTTTTAATCCAATCTGATAGCCTGTGTCTTTTGATTGGGGCATTTAGCCCATTTACATTCAGGGTAAGTGTTGAAAAATATGAATTTAGTGCCATTGTATTGCCTGTAAGGTGACTGTTACTGTATATTATCTGTGTTCCTTTCTGGTCTATGCTGCTTTTGGCTCTCTCTTTGCTTAGAGGACCCCTTTCAATATTTCTTGTAGGGCTGGTTTTGTGTTTGCAAATTCCTTTAGTTTTTGTTTGTCCTGGAAGCTTTTTATCTCTCCTTCTATTTTCAATGACAGCCTAGCTGGATATAGTATTCTTGGCTGCATATTTTTCTCATTTAGTGCTCTGAATATATCATGCCAGTCCTTTCTGGCCTGCCAGGTCTCTGTGGATAGGTCTGTTGCCAATCTAATATTTCTACCATTATAGGTTACATATCTCCTCCCGAGCTGCTTTCAGGATTTTCTCTTTGTCTCTGAGACTTGTAAGTTTTAGTTTTAGATGTCGGGGTGTTGACCTATTTTTATTGATTTTGAGAGAGGTTCTCGGTGCCTCCTCGATTTTGATGCCTGTTTCCTTCCCCACATTAGGGAAGTTCTCTGTTTTAATTTGCTCCAATATACCTTCAGCCCCCCTCTCTCTTTCTTCTTCTTCTGGGATCCCAGTTATTCTGACGTTGTTTCGTCTTATGGTATCGCTTATCTCTCGAATTCTGCCCTCGTGATCCAGTAGTTGTTTTATCTCTCTTTTTCTCAGCTTCTTTATTTTCCATCATTTGGTCTTCTATATTGCTGATTCTCTCTTCTGCCTCATTTATCCTAGCAGTTAGTGCCCCCATTTTTTATTGCATCTCATTAATATCCTTTTTGATTTCGACTTGGTTAGATTTTAGATCTTTTATATCTCCAGAAAGGGTTTCTCTAATAACTTCCATGCTTTTTTCAAGCCCAGCTAGTATCTTTAAAATCATGATTCTGAACTCTAGGTCTGACATCATACTAATGTCCGTATTGAGTAGGTCCCTGGCAGACAGTACTACCTCTTGTTTTTTTTGTTGAGGTGATTTTTTTCCTTTTTGTCATTTTGTCCAGAGGAGAATAGATGAATGAGAGAACAAAATGCTAACAGGGTTAACAGTGTCCCCAGAAAATATACTCTGAACAAATCAGAAAGGACCTGAAACCAGGGGAAAAGAAAGGGAAAGAAAAAGAAAAAAGAAAAAAGAAAAACAAAAACAGAACAAAACAAAAAAAACAGAACATGATCAAATATGATCAGGCTGGTGCATAGATCAGTGCCACACACTAGATTTTGGGTGTATTTTGGTCTGCTAGAAGAAAGTGCCTCCCAAAATTTTAAAGAAAGACTCATATATGTACAAAATAAGGGTTGATATGATGAAGGGATGGAATATGACTGTAAAGATGAAAATTATAAAAAATTTTATAAAAGGATTTGATAAGAAGTTGTTTGAAAAAAGAAGAGGATTTCAAAAAAAAGAAAAAAAGAAAGGGGGAGAGTATGTGATCAGGCAGGAGACTAGAACAAAGCCATACTCTAGAAATTTAGGGTATATATTGATCTGTTAGAAGAAACTATATCTCAAAACTTTAAAGAGAGAACAGCTTATATATACATATATATATGCCAAAAATAAGGGTAACTACTATGAAGGGATAGAATATGACTCTAAAAATGAAAAATAAAAATGTTTTTTTTAAAAAAGGGATTAAGATGGTTGAAAAAGGGAAAAATAAAAATAAAAAGACAGTTAAAAAAATTAACTTTGAAAGACTAAAGAATCATGGTAAAAAAGCCATGAATTCTATGTGCAGTATTCCCCTAGCACTGGAGTTCTGCCGTTCTCATTGATTGGTAAACTTGGTCTTGGCTGGCTGTTCGTGCTGATCTTCTGGGGGAGGGGCCTGTTGCCGTGGTTCCCAAATGTCTTTGTCAGAGGCAGAATTGCCCGGCCCTTGTCGGTCCAGGCTAAGTAATCTGCTCGGGTTTGCTCTCGGGAGCTTTTGTTCCCTCCAAGCTTTCAGTTCAGCTTTGGAGGACGAGAGTGAAAATGGCGGCCTCCCAATCTCTGCCCTGGAGGAGCCAAGAACTCGGGTCCCCGCTCCTCAGTGCACCCCCAGAGAAAAGCAGTCAATCACTCCCGCCTCCCCGTCTCCAGCCGCATTCCATGCTCACCCGGCCTGTGACCAAGCGTTACTATCTCTGGCACCCGACTTGGTGTGGAGTCTCCAAACCCAGCAGATCCCTGCAGTGTGCTCCTGCGCCGCTCCTCCCGGGGGAGAAAGGGGAATCTCCCCGGATCTGCCGTTTGTTGGGTCCCTGCTGGAAGAGCAGTGGCCCAACTGTGCCGTGGATCACACTTTATGGCAACCCCGAGCTGAGAGCCTGCACCTCCATTCCGTCTCTGCAGCCGGCTTTCCCGCTCTCATACCCAGGAGCTCTGCCACACTCAGGCACCCCTGGTCTTTTTGTGACCCCGAGGGTCCTGAGACCACACTGTCTTGCGAGGGTTCCACCCCCCACTTAGTCACTGGAGCAACGTCCTTCAGCGGAGCCGATTTCTAAAAGTTCCGATTTTGTGCTCCGCGGCTCTATCACTTGCCAGAAGCGGCCAATGGAGGCCCCCTCCCCCACCATCTATCCTCCCGAATATCGCCTCGGATTCACTTCTCCACACGTCCTACCTTCCAGAAAGTGGTCGCTTTTCTGTTCAGAGAGTTGCTATTTTCTTCGATCTCCTGTTGAGTTCGTAGGTGTTCAGAATGGTTTAATCCCTATTCACCTGAATTCCTGAGACCAGACGAAATCCAGGTCTGCTACTCCTCCGGCCCCCTACACTTTATCTTTTAGAGCATTTTAGATTCACAGCAAAATTGAGCCCAAAATACGAAGAATTCCGACATACTCCTCCCTTGCTCCCATCAACACATAACCTTCTACACTATCAGCATCCCGCGATCCATGAACCAATATTGACAGCACGTTGACACATCACTGTCAACCTTAGTTTCTATCAAGCAAAATCCATAGTTTACTTTAGGGTTCACTCTTTGTGTTGTGCTTTTTATGGGTTTGACAAATATGTAATGACAAAGATCAACCATTACAATACCATCAGAATAATTTCCCTTTTAAGTCCCCTGTATACCTCCTATTCATCCCTTCCAACCACTCATCTGTTTATTATCTCCATAGTTTTGCCTTTTCCAGAATGTCATATAGTTGGAATCATACAATATATAGCTGTTTCAGATTGGTTTCTTTCACTTTAGTAATATGCATTTAAGGTTCCTCTATGTCTTTTTGTAGTTTGATAGCTCATTTCTTTTTGGCTGAATAAATACTCCCAGTATGTGGATGTATGACTCTTTATCCATTCACCTATTGATAGACATCTTGGTTGCTTCCAGCTTACAGCAATTACAGTAAACTGCTATAAACACTTGTGTGCAGGTTTTTGTGTTTTAAACTTGCCTTTATTTGTTTAAATATACTTTTTGCTGGATATAGAATTCTAGATTTTTAGTGTTTTTTCTTTCAGTACTTTAAAGATGTTTCTTCACTAGCTTCTTGCTTTATTTCCAGTGAGAAATTTGGTATCTTTGTTTTGTATAAAACATGCCTTTCGTCTGGCTGCTTTTAAGTTTTATTCATCACTGGGGTTTTTTTGTCTGTTGTTTTTGTACTTTTTTGGGCTTATTGGAGATGTGTGTTTATAGTTTCCATCAAGCTTGGAAAATTTTTGGCCATTATTTCTTCATATTTTTTCTTTTTCCTCTTTTCCTCCTTTGAGCAATCACTTATTAGGTCACTTGAAGTTGTCCCACACTGATGCTCTTTTAATTTAACCAATTATTTTTTCTCAGGGTGCCTGGGTGACTCAGTTGGTTAGGTGTCCAACTCGTGATTTTGGCTAGGGTCATGATCTCACAGATTGTGGGATCAGGCCCTGTGTTGGGCTTCTGCAATCATCAGGGAGTCTGCTTGGGATTGTCTTTCTCCTTCTGCTCCCTCTGCTCACTCATGCTCGCTCTCTCAAATAAATAAAATAATAAAACAATTTTTTCTTTTCATTTTGCTTCAATTTACTAATCTTCAATGTCTAATCTGCTGTTAATTCCATCCAGTGTATTTTTCATCTAAGACATTGTAGCTGTCGTCTTTAAAAGTTCAATTTGAGTTTTTAAAAATATTTTTTGTATTTCTATTAAGCTTTTGAAAAAATGAAATACAACTATAACCTATTTCAATGGGCTTCTCTGCTAATTCTGAGATCTCTGTCGGCTCCAGGTTGGTTTCAGTTGATTGATTGGTCTCTTTATGGAAATGTTTTTCTGCTTCTTTATATGGTAATCATTGATGCCAGATGTTGAGTTTTACCTTGTTGGGTGCTGGATATTTTTGTGATCCTGGGAAAAATGTAGGAATTCATGGGACATTCAGGAACATAGTTTGAGAAGAAAAAAGCCATTGACTTTGGCTGTATATTGATTATAATACAAATGAATTACTAAGGAATAATGTACAAAAGTTTTGTCAGCTTCTTATTTTGTAATACTAAGGTAGAAATAAACTGCATTTGGCAGTGTTGTAACATGTGGTAGAGTTTACAACAATGTGGTCTTACAGAACTTTCTAAAGGTTTAAATAACTAAACTTAAACAATTTAACTTTTTAATGTATTTTTTGTATTTTTTTAGGAGCTCATAATTTTTCATTAGTACTTAGCTAGAAGTATTTTCTCTAGTGACTTAGGAATTTTTCCTGTTGGTTCTCACAAGGGAGGGCCTCACTTCAGGCACCCATAAGTGATTTCTCAGCAACTTACTTGCTACCTAACAACCCAGTGAGGTAACCCAATATAATTTCTTAACATCCTAAGCACTTTTCTGGAACTTGTCTAGACCTGGAATCCACCGAAATGTAACTAACACTGTATCTAGCAGCTTTGATAACAAACAACCTGATCTTGGATCTGCCTACTATCATTTTTGACAGCACAAACTCTTATGTTGCTGCTAATTTACAGATCTATACTCGAAAAAGATATAATAACTTGACATCTAGCAGAGCTTCCATGAATTCACCTCATGCCAGTTCCCTTGACCACGTGTTCAATCCTAAATTTGAGTGGTTGAGGTGTATATATTAGGTTATGATGGTAACTGCAAGGAGTGTTAGTTATGTAAATCATGGTATCAAAGGTTAGTTGGTGTAGAGAATAACAATTCCATATCAGTAATTATCCCACACATGCAGATTTTAGTCAAGATGGAAGATGGTCTGAAATAAAGTACTTTTAAAATAAAAACAAGTTTCATTACATATTATTAGGATTTGCAGTATGTCTGGATACTTACAGGAATATATCACATGATATTTACTTGAGGACAGTGTATCCAACTCTCATATTGGAGGGTTAAAATAGAACTTTGGGGAACTCTCTGGGCTAGACATTTGGCATTTTTAAAGATTTACTTATTTTAGCAAGGCGGGGGGGCAGAGGGAGAAGGAGAGGGAATTCCAAGCCAACTCCACACTCAGCGCAGAACCCAAAGTAGGGCTCAATCTCACAACCCTGAGATCATGACCTGAGGCTAAACCAAGAGTCGAAGGCTTAACCAACTGCGCACCACTGAGGTACCGCAAAAAACATTTTAAAAAATTATAGTTGGTGTCATTTTGGATGCCATCACATGAACATTTAAAGAAGGTTTCAGAATATAAGAAACATTTATTTCCTTTGCCTTATTTATTTATTTTAGATTTTATTTATCTGAGAGGGTAAGAGAGAGTGAGCAGGGGTGCGGGAGGGGCAGAGAGAGAGGGAGAGGGAGAAGCAGACTCCTCACCGAGCAGGGAGCCCGACTTGGGGCTTGATCCCAGGACCCTGAGATCATGACCTGAGCCGAAGGCAGACACTTAACCAACTGAGACACCCAGGCACCCCTATTTCCTTTGTCTTAATTAGACTTTTGTTTACTTTAGCTTATTTTTAATGCCTTTTTTGCATTTAAGAACAATGTTGTACTGAGTGTTATACATGCAATTTGGTTTGATTTTCATAAATACCTATATATAAAATAAACTTGGTTAAATAATTTGCCCTAGGTTACACAATAAGTGGCAGAATCCAGGAAAGCCTGTAGCTTTAATGTTACATATTATAGTTTCCTCAAATAGAGATACTGGACCATTCAGAAAATAATTTTATGTGTCTAGTGTTATGTTGGTTGTAGATAAATGAAACAATATAATCTCAGTTCATGTCCGTATTAATATTCTGTCAATGCTGAGTTTTCTCTCTTATTTGGAGAAGTTAAACTTGTTCTTAGTGTTCTTGTAAGTTTTAAGTTTTATTTATCACATGAACAATAATTTAACAAAAATCAGTATTTGAAGAGAAATAGAAAATTACATAAACTCATTATGTTAACTAAATTGTGTTCATGTTATATAATCTGTTTTAAATGTTGTGATCATTTTTTATAGTTCTAATGAAGGCATAAATTTTTTTAAAGTAACACTCAATTTTTTTTCCTTCTTTCTACAGATGGCTGGTACCATTGATATGACTCTTCAAAGTGACATTATGACAATGTTTGAAAACAACTTTGATTAAAACTTACTAAATTAACCATCAACTTAAAATGAATGATATAAAAGATTAAAATGCATATGGTAAAATGATTGCTTTCAAACACCAAGATGCCAATCTAATATTGTATTTTGACTGCTCTAAAATGATTAAACAATTTTCACATATATTTTTAATAGCTATATGTTCATTTTCTAAATGGTATAATTTACAGGAAATTTCATAATTTTGGATCCCTAAAAATTGAAAAAATTCCCAGATGCTATTCATTTTATAAATAATTGTCTGCTATATGTATTATAGGCCCTGTCTAAGCAGTGAAAATCCAAAAGAGATAGCCCCTTCTTGTTTAAAAATGAAGTATATATAAAAGTGTATCAAAAACAGCCCCTGTTGAGTTTTTAACTTTTAAAACAAAGACCTCTCTGCCTTAAAATATTTAGAATCTCTAACAAATAATACTTTTTTTGTCAGGTTATGTAAGATTTTCTGCTGAATCTGTATGCAAAATTTATATTGAAATTTAGTTTAAAGAGAATGTTACCTATGGTTTGGTTGATGTTAAATTTGAGCAAAATAATAGTAAATATTATGATGTAAGTTTCTATAGGAACTTATATAATTCTTATATGCATATGTGATAGCATTGAATGTTTACATTTTTACTTAACTATGTAGTCTTTAAATCTGTAAATTATTTTTGTTTCATCATTCTCAAGTTGCAATTATGTATAAATCATGTGTATCCACTTCATATATTTTAACATTTTGGACTCTTGAAGTGTAACATGATTCAGGCCCCTTTATAATACCATCTAAAGTAAAAATTCAAAGTGAGTGTGTATTATAGAGAGAGAAAAGGTTTTCTTGACTTCATTTGTTTTTATAATCAATATAATTTTTTTGAAATATCTAAACGACAGCCATTTTAAAAATATGATCAACTAGTGGCTAAAATGGTGGTGAAACCTTCATGAAACATTGCTAGAATTAAAGCGGTAGTCATACCCGTTCAACTATAGCTTTTTTTTTTTTTTTTTTTAGATTTTATTTATTTATTTGAGAGAGAGAAGAGCACAAGCCAGGGGAAAGAGGCAGAGGGAGAAGTAGACTCCCCACTGAGCAGGGAGCCTGATGTGGAGCTCGATATGGGGCTTGATCCCAGGACCCTGGGAGCATGACCTGACCAGAAGGCAGATGATTAACGGACTGAGCCACCCAGGCGCCCTTCAATTATGGCTATTTTTAAGCAAGGAATTAGTATGTATATACTAAGTAGTTTGCATTGTTATTTTCCTAAAAGATCATCATAGATTAATCTCTATATATTTTAGCATATATATATTTTTAGGACGATACATCAGATACACATAGTGGTTAGCTCTAGGTGATGGAATTACAGGGTGTTTGTGTTTTTCATTTAAGACATTTCAGTATTTTCTGGTTCTTTTTAATATTATGTAATACTTTTAAGATCTGTGGGAAATTTTCCATTTTGAAGAGAGAATGAAAATAGTAAGGATTTACTTCTGTCAAATACACATTAAATGTTTCAACGGCTGCCTTTAAACAACTAATAAAACTGATGAATCAATGAACTTTGGCTACATCTGAAAAAAGAAAATTCACTTTTATTAACATCTTTTTATATTAAGGAATAAGGTCTTGCTTGAGGTTTTCCTATTAACATTTGGAGGAGCCCTGATAGAGAGCTGTGTTATGGTTCTCAGTGTTTTGTTTAACCAGCTTAACACTTTAAACTTTGCTCAGTCCACAAACATTTTGGGAGGTTGGTTGAAGTCATTTTAGCAGAGAAAATATCCATTTATAAGTGATCCTTCCTATATTATGCTTTCTTTTTTGGTAAAAGACTTTTTGGCTTTTCTTCTTGTGGAGTTTACTTCTGTTAATTTTATGCATGAAATACTGCATGTAACTTATTTGCCTTCAACTCAAGCCTGGTTTTGTGAGGACCCCTTTTCTGTCCACATCTCTCACTACTCTCCAACTTCTAAAACTTTTTCATAGTGTTTTCTGGGATTCTTAATCGGTCATCAAAAACATTCCCTATGTGACCAATCTTATTGTTTGTTTTTTCCCTTTTATTGTTCTTGAGTTGTTCTGGAAGTGTGGTCCCTGGACCAGCTTCATCAGCATCATCTGAGAATGTTTTAGAAATGCAAATTCTCAGACTTCAGAATTACTGAATCAGAAACTCTGATGTAGGGTTCAGCAATCTTTAGTTGAACACTCTTTCCAGGTGATTCTAATACCAGCTTGAGAATTTGAGAACCACTACTGTAACTGAACCTGGGCTCTCTGCTGTGGGCTCTCATTTAGTGCCTCTTTCTTTTCACTAGTGTTTTTCTTACCTTTGGGGTGCCACTTGCAGACTATCCTCCCTTCTACCCCCCACCTTCTTCCCTAAATACCCCCAGCCTTAGGTTTTTTCATGATCATAAGACTATACCACCCTTATTCATTTACCATCCCTGGGTCACCCCTTATTTCCCAGAGATTTTAGTCTCTCACTATTTCTAAGTGACACTTCTCAGTGTCAGTTGAATTCTCTGCTAATGATCTTAAGAGCTAATCAACTCTAGCCATTCCTTGTCATTGCCAATAACTAAAATCTTTCCTTAGTCTCAATTTCAAGCAAGCTCTTACTACTTCCTCATATCTTTTTCTAGCTTTCTCCAGATAGGCCCTTGACTCCAGCAATCATTAGGCCTCACCACAACCTTACAATCCATTAATCCTAGTGCTCTTCACAGTACCTCTCCCCTTCATGGCCTTCTTTCCTTATGCAAGTTTGTTGTGCATTATTATTTATAACCACTCCCTTGCATATACCCTCAACTCCATTGCTCCTTTCTTTGTTGTATTCACTTGGCAAAATTCAAATCCTTATTAAATCTGACTGCCTGCTGTGCACCCACGAAGCTGTTTGTGGTTACAGAAACACATGCAACCAGGATAACCAGTCTCACTTCAAATTCGTGAGCATAAACTCAAGTTAGCCGTAATGCTGCCCAGAAATCTTACTACCAATGTATAGTAAGAAAAGATTTCTCTCCTTCCTATCCCAACTATTGAGAGATCAAAACTTGTATATTTTTCAATCTTCTTTTTAAAGGATTTTATTTATTCATGAGAGAGAGAGGCAGAAGGAGAAGCAGGCTCCCAGCTGAGCAGAGAGCCCAATATGGGCTAGATGCCAGGACCCTGGGATCATGACCTGAGCCAAAGGCAGATGCTTAACTGACTGAGCCACCCAGGTGCCCCTATCTTTCAGTCTTTTTATGCTCATCCAAATATTGGCATTTCAGGACTTTGAGGGGGTTGTTTTTACAGAAACATGATCCTTTATACATGTTACTTGACAATTGAGTTTTCTTTAATGCATCAGGAGCATCTGTCTAGGTCTTTAGATGGCTATAGATGGATTCATTTTTTTGTATTTTTTTAATTTAAATTCAGTTAATATATAACGTATTATCGGTTTCAGAGGTAGAGGTCAGTGATTAGTCTTATGTAATACCCAGTGCTCATTACATGATTCTTTCTTTTTTAAAAGGCTGCACAACATTCCTTAGAACAGACATATCATGATTTATATAATCCCCTATTGATTCAGTTAATTCCAGTCTTTCTCTACTGAACAAAGCTGCAGTAAATATACTGTGTATATAGCCTTACATAATGGTGCTGCTATTTCTAAAGAGTAGAGCTCCTAAGATGGGGTTGCTGGGTCAGTAGTTACAGTCAAAGGGAGTAGTTTTTATTTTAATAGGAGGTACCAAATGACTTTTCCAAAAACCGTTAGAGCAGGTCACATTCCTAGGAGTCTGAAAGTACCACTTTACCATTATCCTCACCAGCATTGGATATTACTGCCCTCATTTTCTTTGCTAATCTGAATGAAAAGATTATAATCAGTTTCTTTACTTTTTCTCTCCCGGACTTCAAGTGGGGTTGATCTTTTATCTGCTAGCCGTGTGACTTGCCTAGTAACCAATAGCCTTTGGAAATTCTTTTGGTTTATAAGTTTGTACAAAGTCCCCCCCACACCCTTTTTTTTAGATGGTTGAGAAACATTTTTTCACAATCTACTGTTTGTCTTTTGAGATTTATTGCCTTTTTTCCATTAAAATTTTAAATTTTATGTAGTCATATGTCTGGATTTTCCTTTATAGTATCTGGCTATTCTACCTTGTTTTGGATTATAACCCCCACATTAAGATGGTAAAACAGTCTTTATTTTGCACTTAAAATCCAGATAATTAATTTTTACACTAAGATTCCAGATGGATTAAAGACATTTTTATGAGATAGGGAACCAAATTTCTTTTTTTCTAAATGAACTCTCAGTTATACTGCCACAGTTTACTTACTGAACCTCTGAATTGCAGTAGTTGTCATTCTGTAAGAAATTCATAATCACTTTATCCAATTTTTAAAAGTTGAGTGAAATTGAACATTAGAATTTTGATTGGGATTAGATTAGAATTAAATTTAGAGACCTACCAATTTTGTTTCTAGTATTACAAATAAATCCTGCATGGGACCCATTTTTTAAGGCATTGCCAGTCTCTGAGGCAGAAGAAGCTCTCTCGGGAACACCCTCCCCACCCCACACCCGGCGCACGCGCGCACACACACACACATATAGTTGGGAGGAGAGCAGTAAGCAACAGATGGTGGGGCTTTCTTGAGCTCAGATGCTAGCAGTGTTATGCTAATTGTGCCACAGACCAGTGTTGAAGGAAGGTCTTCAAGAGGCTAAAGTGGTCCCAGGTTGGCTAGAGGCATAAGCAGGATCACTACAAATTAAGGTCAAGAAATTAGCTATCAAAGATTGATGATGCAAAAAAAATCAAGCCACAATGAGTGAGATTAGCATAAACAATGAACAACACACAGAAAATAATACTTCATTACCCTCTTCCCAGGACTGAAGTAGACTAGCTATTTGTAAAAATGTTTGAGGAAATAAGACTTTTGGAGGAAAATGAGCAGATTTGGAAAAGTGAGACTTCCAGGAAGGAAAGTGTTAAACTAAAAAAACTCAATGGATTAAAACAAACAGATAAAATCTGTGAGCTAGAAAATATGTGCAAATAACTACCAGGACACAGCACAGACATGGAGAAGGAAAAGAGATCTAGAGCAGGAATTGGCAGAATACAGCCCACAGGTCAAATCCAGCTTGCTTGTTTTTAAGTCTTATTGAAAGACAGACGTGAGTTTTTGTATACTGTATGGCTGTTTATGTGCTATAATGGCAGAGTTCAGTAGGAATAACAGAGTCTATGCGGCCCTCAAAGCCTAAAATAATCTACTATCTGATCTCTTACTAAGAGTATGTCAATCCCTGACCTTAAGTACAACTTAAGTAAGATAAAAAGAAATCCATACCTAAGACATTTTTCAGTGGCTTGAACAATACCATAAGCAAAGAAGATTTTGCAGTCAGAGAAATGGAGTTATCACCAAATAAAAATTCGAGTTACAGCAACAGTGACCACCAGAAAGAGTGGAATTAAATCTTCAAAATTTTGACAGAAAAATAACTGTCGGCTTGAAATGTGGAGAAATTTTGGAGAGCTGTGATTTCTCCAGTATTAAACATGCATGTGTTAATTGTGAAGTTTATTTTCTTATTGTGTATGTATATATAGCTTTTTTCTATAGCACAATATCTCTTGATAATGCCCCTTCGGGCATAGTTATCAATAACAATGTATGGCTGCTCCTATTTTTTTTTTAACAAAGGTTCATAATGTTAGCATCTAGTTTTTTGCATTCTCTATGTCTGAACTGTTTGTCACAGGAGAGTGTGTGTGGATGAAATTCTAAATTTGGTTAGATTTTTTCTTTTGTGAGGGAAGGAAAAGCTATACGTTTCACTGTTGATTGCAGGTTTCTTTCAGATTATATTCATTGATTTGTGTGTATACAATATGAAGAGTGATCTGGGGTAATTGTGCTGAATTTATATTTATCCACTAGTCCTTGATTAAATTAAAAAATTATCAGGTTGGAATTCTGTACCCAGCAAAACTATTAAAATGAGGATGAAATAAATGAAGGTTTACCACAAAATGTTCTACCCTAAAGGAAATGTATAAGAGATATTCCATTTTCATGGAAAGTACAGTAATTTGAGAGGCCCTATTCCTTCTTGTAATTATGCCACCTGGAACATATGGTCTCTAAAACTGATGCAGCACAGTAAGATAGGATCACACTGGATGTTTTTAAGGGTCAGACTTGGTAGAGAATTAGACTTCTTGCACTCATATCCCTCTGGCCAGAACCCACTTGGCCATACATCTGACTGCAGGTCTGGAAAATTCAGAGCAACACATGAATATTGGTAATTCTCTGCCATACAAAGACATTTCACTTAAGAGGAAATTCATATAATAAACATGAAAAGATGCTCAACTTTGTGTGACAAATGAAAATTTGAGGCCATAGAAAATACCAATTTTTACCCAACAAATTAACACAAATGATGTCTCTAGCATTATCCAATGTTGGAGAGGACCAGTGGGAACTCATATGCTGCTCTAGGGGAGTGTAAATAGATATTATCAGTTTATAACCAACAATAGAATGCACTTTTTTTTTAAGCACACATGGAACATTCACCAACACACCATATATCCTGGGTCATGAAACTTAAATTTAAAAGAATTGAAATTATATAGAGTGTTTTTTAACCATAATAGTATCAGATCACAAATCAATAATAGACAATAGGAAAATCACTAAACAAAATTAATATACTTACAAATAATTGATGGATCAAAGAGGAAATCTTATAAGAAAATTAAAAAAACAAATGATTATCAACATACAACATACACACTGAAATGTGTGGAATGCTGTTAAGAGTACTGAAAGAAATTTTTAGAAGTGTCAAGTGCTTGCATTAGAAGCAAGGAAAAGTCAAATCAATAATCTTAGTTCCTAACTCAACAACCTAAAAAAGTACATCCAAAATAGGGCCAGAGCAGAGATTAATCAATTGAAAAAGAGAAAATCAATGAAACAAAAAGCTGATGGTTGAGGGAGAAAAGGTAGTCCCAAAACCCCAAAAGGTTTTTTGGTTTTGTTTTATTGTTTTTAAGTTTTATTTAAATAATCTCTACATCCAGTGTGGGGCTTGAAATCATGACCCTGAGATCAAGAGTCACATGGTTTTCTGACTGAGCCAGCCAGGCACCCCCAAAAAGTAAAGTTTTTAAACAGCAAGGCTAACAAAAAGGCACAAATCACCAATAGGAATGAAATAGTGAATATCACTGTAGATCCTACAACCATTAAAAAGATAAAAAGGAATATAAATAACTTCACATTCATAAATTTGAATAAGTGGACCAATTGCTCAAAAACTACAAACTACTAAAACTCAGTATGAAATAATCTGAACAGCCCTATCATTAAAAAAGTATAATTCATAATTTAGAAGCTCCTGAAAAATCCAAGCCCCTATGATTTCACACGAGGATAATACCAAACATTTAAAGGATTAACACTAATTTAAGACAGTCTCTTCCAGAAAATCTATTCCAGAAAATGCGTCTTCCAGAAATCAGTCTATTAGTAATTTTTGTCAACAAGACATTTTTTTAAAGATTTTATTTTCAAGTAATCTCTACACCCAATGTGGGGCTTGAACTTACAACCTCAAGATCAAGAGTCGCATGCTCTACTGACTGAACTGGCCAGGCACCCCACAACAGGACAAATTTTATCAATAGGAAGAAGGGACACTTCCTAACTCATTTCATAAGGCCAGTATTACCCCGATAACTAGAACCAAAGACAATACAAAAAAAAAGAAAAAAAAAAGCTGCAGGCCATCATCTCTAATGAACTTAGACACAAAAATGTACAACAAAATAGTAGCAAACTAAATCCCACAATGTATGAAAATAATTATATACTGTGACTGATTTATTCCAGGTATGCAAAGTTGTTTCAACATTTGAAAATTAAACAGTGTAATTCAAAATCCAACTCACATTCATGATAAAAAAACAAAAAACAAAAAAACACCTCAGTAAGTTTTTCAGGGAAATTACTTCAATTTGATATGGAGCATCCACAAAAAATCACCCAATGTTATACTTTTTTTCTTAAGATTTTATTTATTTGGGAGGGGGGACATGAACACAAGCAGAGGGGGAAGGGTAGAGGGAGACCTAGACTCCCTGCTGAATACAGAACTCAATGCAGGACTCATCCCAGGACCCTGGGATCATGACCTGAACTGAAGACAGATGCTTAACTGACTGAGCCACCTAGGCACCTGCTAATGTTACACTTCATGGTGAAAGAGTTGATGCTTTCCCCCTACATTTGGGAACATGGCAAGGATATCCACTCTCACCTTTCTTTCTCAACATAATACTAGAAATTCCACCCAGTGCTCCTGGGTGGCTCAGTCGGTTAAGCATTTGACTCTTGATTTTGGCTCAGGTCATGAGATCAAGCCCTGGATTGGGCTCTGTGCTGGGCATGGAGCCTGCTTAAGATTCTCTCCACACTCCTCCCCCCACCTCTCTCTCTATCTCTCTCTCTCTCCCTCTCTAAAAAAAAAGTGGGGGGGCACCTGGGTAGGTCAGTTGGTTAAGCGTCTGCCTTTGACTCAGGTCATGATCCCAGGGTCCTGGGATCGAGTCCTGCATCGTGTTCCCTGCTCAGCGGGGAACCTGCTTCTCCCTCTCCCTCTACCACTCCCCCTGCTTGTGCTCTCTTGTGCACTCTCTCTCTTTCTCTCTCTCTGTCAAATAAATAAAACATTTAATAAATAAATAAAATAAAAAATAAAGTAAATGGCTACAGGATTTCACCATAAGCTATGGCCTTTTTTAAAAAAAACTAATATTTAAGCAGTTTTTTAATCAATTTAGCTTTAAGGAATGGCTGCTGAAATTTGCACATGATTTTCTACATAGAATATCCCAAGGAATCTACAAAAAAAAATCTTACAACTAATAAATGATTTAAGCAAGGTCACAGAATACAGCATCAACATACAAAAATCAGTCTGATCACTGTTACTAATGAGCATATGGTGACTTAAAAACATTAACATTTATAATCATTACAAAGAATATGAAATACTTAGGTGTATGTTGAACAAAATGTACAGGATCTATAGCTGAAAATTACAAAATGCTTATGGAAGAAGTCAAAGAAGAAAGACTTAAATAGATATATTGTATGCATAGACTGGAGGACTCAACATAGGAAAGATTCAGTTCTCAAACTGATCTGGTTTAATGCACATCCTATCAAAATCCCAGCAAAATTTTTCGTAGACATAGACAGGCTTATTCTAAAACTTAGACTGAATGGCAAAGGCACTAGAATAAACAATACTGACAAAAAAAAAATAAAGTGAAAAGAATCATTCTGTATGATATTAAGACTTACTATAAAGCTACAATAATCAAGAAAATGTATTCACGAAGCAGTAGACTGCAGAATAAAGAACTCGGAAATAAACCTTCACAAATATGCTGAAGTGATTTTTGACAAAAGTGTAGTTTAGTGGAGAGAGGACAGTCTTTTCAACAAATGATGCTGGAGTAATTGAATATCCATAAGCAAAAAAGAAAAAATTGCAACTTAAAACTTACATCTTATCCAAAAATTAACTCAAAATGGGTCATGGGTTTAGAAGTAAAATATAAAACTATAAACTTTTAGAAAAAAAATAAAAAATCTTTAGGCTCTGTGATTAGGCAAAAAGGTTTTAGATTTGATAACCAAAAGTATGATCCATAAATGAAAAGACTGGTAAGTTGGATCTCTCATCAAAATCAAGACTTTTGCTCTGTAAAAAGATAAGCTGCAGATTAGGAAAATATTTGCAAACCACCTATCTGACAAGAAAGAGCATACAACAGGCGCCTGGGTGGCTCAGTTGTTAAGCGTCTGCCTTCAGCTCAGGTCATGATCCCGGGGTCCTGGGATCGAGCCCCACATCGGGCTCCCTGCTCTGCGGGAAGCCTGCTTCTTCCTCTCCCACTCCCCCTGCTTGTGTTCTCTCTCTCGCTGTCTCTCTCTGTCAAATAAATAAATAGGGCGCCTGGGTGGCTCAGTTGGTTAAGCAACTGCCTTCGGCTCAGGTCATGATCCTGGAGTCCCGGGATCGAGTCCCACGTCGGGCTCCCTGCTCAGCGGGGAGTCTGCTTTTCCCTCTGACCCTCTTCCCTCTCATGCTCTCTGGCTCTCATTCTCTCTCTCTCAAATAAATAAATAAAATGTTTTTAAAAAATAAATAAATAAATAAAATCTTTAAAAAATAATAAAATAAAATCTTTAAAAAAAAGGAATATATTAAAAACTCTCAAAACTCAATAGTAAAAATTTAATTTAGAAACAATTTAATTAGAATGGGCAAAAGATATGAACAAAATTTTACCAAAGAGGATATACATATGGCAAACACACACATGGAAAGCATGTTCACCATTACTAGTAGCCACATCCGTAACATACAAATTTAAACCACAATGAGATATCAATACACACCTATCAGGAAGGTTTAAAATAAAAAATAGTGACCACACAAAATGCTGACAAGGATGCAGAGAAACTGGATCATTCATACATTTCTGGTGGGAATGTAAAATTGTATACAGCCACACTAGAAATCAGTTGTCACTTCTTATAAACAAAACATACAAAGCCATATGACCCAGGCGTGCCTGGGTGTCTCAGTGGATTAAATGTCTGCCTTGGGCTCAGGTCATGATCCCAGGGTCCTGGGATAGAGCCCCGCATTGGGCTCCCTACTCAACGAGGAGTCTGCTTGTCCCTCTCCCTCTGCTACTCCCCCTCAACTTGTGTTCTCTCTCTCTCGCTCTCACTCTCTCAAATAAATAAAATCTTTAAAAAAATTAAAATTAAAAAAATAAAAACAAAGTCATATGACCCAGTAATTACATTATTGGACATTTATCCCAGATAAATGAAAACCTATGATCACATACAAACCTGTACGCAAGTGTTCATAGCAGCTTTATTTGTAATAGCCAAAACCTGGAAACAACCTAGATGTCATTCAATAGGTGAATGGTTAACAAATTGTAGCATATACATAATTTGAAATACTAATCAGCAAAAAAGAATGAACTGTTGATACCTGAAATAACTTGAATTTCTAGGGAATTATGCTGTGTGAGAAAAACTAATCCCACAAGGTTACCTACTTCACGGTTTCATTTATATAACATTTTTGAAATGACAGAATTTTGGAAATGGAGAACATATTAGTGGTACAAGGGTGAGGGACAAGGTGTGAGTGTGGTTATAAAAGGATCCCTGTGGTTATAGAACTGTTCTGTATACTTGACTTTGGTGGTGGGTACACAAATCTACATATATAACAATATTATAAAGTGTAAAGTATACTGTTTAAAGTGTACACAGTTTCTCTATTTCTCATGCCTGCATTTAAATTTCCAATCATCTCATTTAAAATTTCAATTTAAAAAGGTGAATATTCAAAAAAATTTTTTAAATGTATAAAATTTATTGTGGTAATCATTTCCCACTGTATATACATATATCAAATCATTGTCATATACCTAAAACTAATACAATGATATATGTCAATTATAACTCAATTTTTTAAAATTTTATTTTATTATGTTATGT
Source organism: Eumetopias jubatus (assembly GCF_037043125.1). Lineage (NCBI taxonomy): Eukaryota > Metazoa > Chordata > Mammalia > Carnivora > Otariidae > Eumetopias > Eumetopias jubatus. The sequence goes on along the minus strand of NW_028274810.1, from coordinate 30,029,985 downwards.
TAATACCCATACATTACATCATTAGTTTTTGATGTAGTGTTCCATGATTCATTGTTTGTGTGTAATACCCAGTGCTCCATTCAGTACGTGCCCTCTTTAATACCCATCACCAGGCTAACCCATCCTCCCAACGCCCTCCCCTCTAGAACCCTCAGTTTGTTTTTCAGAGTCCATCGTCTCTCATGGTTCGTCTCCCCCTCTGATTTCTCCCCCTTCATTTTTCCCTTCCTACTATCTTCTTTTTTTTTTAACATATAATGTATTATTTGTTTCAGAGGGACAGGTCTGTGATTCATCAGTCTTACACAATTCACAGCACTCACCATAGCACATACCCTCCCCAATGTCTATCACCCAGCCACCCCATCCCTCCCACCCCCGACCACTCCAGCAACCCTCAGTTTGTTTCCTGAGATTAAGAATTCCTCATATCAGTGAGATCATATAATACATGTCTTTCTCTGATTGACTTATTTCGCTTAGCATAATATCCTCTAGTTCCATCCAAGATGTTGCAAATGGCAAGAATTCAGGGTTTTTTGATGGCTGCATATTCTATTGTATATATATATATCACATCTTCTTTATCCATTCATCTCTTGATGGACACCTGGGCTCTTTCCATAGTTTGGCTATTGTGGACATTGCTGCTATAAATATTGGGGTGCAAGTACCCCTTCGGATCACTACATTTGTATCTTTGGGGTAAATACCCAGTAGTGCAATTGCTGGGTCATACGGTAGCTCCATTTTCAACTTTTTGAGGAACCTCCATACTGTTTTCCAGAGTGGTTGCACCAGCTTGCATTCCCACCAACAGTGTAGGAGGGTTCCCCTTTCTCTGCATCCTCACCAACATCTGTCTTTCCTGACATATTAATTTTAGCCATTCTGACTGGTGTGAGGTGGTATCTCATTGAAGTTTTGATTTGGATTTCCCTGATGCCGAGTGATGTTGAGCACTTTTTCATGTGTCTGTTGGCCATTTGGATGTCTTCTTTGGAAAAATGTCTGTTCATGTCTTCTGCCCATTTCTTGATTGGATTATTTGTTCTTTTGGTGTTGAGTTTGATAAGTTCTTTATAGATTATGGATACTAGCCCTTTATCTGATATGTCATTTGCAAATATCTTCTCCAATTCTGTCAGTTGTCTTTTGGTTTTGTGGACTGTTTCTTTTGCTGTGCCAAGCTTTTTATCTAGATTAAGTTCCAATAGTTCATTTTTGCCCTTGCTTCCCTTGCCTTTGGCAATGTTTCTAGAAAGAAGCTGCTGCGCCTAAGGTCAAAGAGGTTGCTGCCTGTGTTCTCCTTTAGGATTTTGATGGACTCCTGTCTCACGTTTAGGTCTTTCAACCATTTGGAGTCTATTTTTGTGTGTGGTGTAAAGAAATGGTCCAGTTTCATTCTTCTGCATGTGGCTGTCCAATTTTCCCAACACCATTTGTTGAAGAGACTGTCTTTTTTCCATTGGACATTTTTTCCTGCTTTGTCGAAGATTAGTTGACCATAGAGTTGAGGGTCCATTTCTGGGCTCTCTATTCTGTTCCATTGATCTATGTGTCTGTTTTTGTGCCAGTACCATACTGTCTTGATGATGACAGCTTTGTGATAGAGCTGGAAGTCCGGAAATGTGATGCCACCAGCTTTGCTTTTTTTTCAACATTCCTCTGGCTATTCGGGGTCTTTACTGGTTCCATACAAATTTTAGGATTATTTGTTCCATTTCTTTGAAAAAAGTCGATAGTATTTTTATAGGGATTGCATTAAATGTGTAGGTTGCTCTCAGTAGCATTGACATCTTCACAATATTTGTTCTTCCAATCCATGAGCATGGAACGTTTTTCCATTTCTTTGTGTCTTCCTCAATATCTTTCATGAGTATTCTATAGTTTTCTGAGTACAGATTCTTTGCCTCTTTGGCTAGATTTCCTCCTAGGTATCTTATGGTTTGGGTGCAATTGTAAATGGAATCAACTCCTTAATTTCTCTCTCTTCTGTCTTGTTGGTGTATAGGAATGCCACTGATTTCTGTGCATTGATTTTATATCCTGCCACTTCACTGAATTCCTGTATGAGTTCTAGCAGTTTTGGGGTGGAGTCTTTTGGGTTTTCCACATAAAGTATCATATCATCTGCAAAGAGTGGGAGTTTGACTTCTTCTTTGCCGATTTGGATGCCTTTGATTTCTTTTTGTTGTCTGATTGCTGTGGCTAGGACTTCTAATACTATGTTGAATAGCAGTGGTGATAGTGGACATCCCTGCCATGTTCCTGATCTTAGGGGGAAAGCTCTCAGTTTTTCCCCATTGAGAATGATATTCGCTGTAGGTTTTTCATAGGTGGCTTTTATGATACTGAGGTATGTACCCTCTGGCCCTATACTCTGAAGAGTTTTGATCAAGAAAGGATGCTGTACTTTGGCAAATGCTTTTCCTGTGTCTATTGAGAGGATCGTGTGGTTCTTGTCCTTTCTTTTATTAATGTATTGTATCACATTGATTGATTTGCAGATGTTGGACCAAACTTGCAGCCCAGGGATAAATCCCACTTGGTCGTGGTGAATAATCCTTTTAATGTACTGTTGGATCCTATTGGCTAGTATTTTGGTGAGAATTTTTGAATCCATGTTCATCAGGGATACTGGTCTGTAATTCTCCTTTTTGATGGGGTCTTTGTCTGCTTTTGGGATCAAGGTAATGCTGGCCTCATAAAATGACTTTGGAAGTTTTCCTTCCATTTCCATTTTTTGGAACAGTTTCAGAAGAATAGGTATTAATTCTTCTTTAAGTGTTTGGTAGAATTCCCTGGGAAGCCATCTGGCCCTGGGCTCTTGTTTGTTGGGAGATTTTTGATGACTGCTTCAATTTCCTTAGTGCTTGTGGGTCTGTTCAGGTTTTCTATTTCTTCCTGGTTCAGTTTTGGTAGTTGATACATCTCTAGGAATGCATCCATTTCTTCCAGATTATCTAATTTGCTGGCATAGAGCTGCTCATAATATGTTCTTATAATTGTTTGTATTTCTTTGGTGTTGGTTGTGATCTCTCCTCTTTCATTCATGATTTTGTTGATTTGGGTCATTTCTCTTTTCTTTTTGATAAGTCTGGCCAGGGGTTTATCAATCTTGTTAATTCTTTCAAAGAACCAGCTCCAAGTTTCGTTGATCTGTTCTACTGTTCTTTTGGTTTCTATTTCATTGATTTCTGCTCTCATCTTTATTATTTCTCTTCTCCTGCTGGATTTAGGCTTTATTCGCTGTTCTTTCTCCAGCTCCTTTAGGTGTAGGGTTAGGTTGTGTATTTGAGACCTTGTTTCTTGAGAAAGGCTTGTATTGCTATATACTTTCCTCTTAGGACTGCCTTTGCCGCATCCCAAAGATTTTGAACAGCTGTGTTTTCATTTTCATTTGTCTCCATGAATGTTTTTAATTCTTTAATTTCCTGGTTGGCCCATTCATTCTTTAGTAGGATGCTCTTTAGCCTCCATGTATTTGAGTTCTTTCCAACTTTCTTCCTGTGATTGAGTTCTAGTTTCAATGCACTGTGGTCCGAAAATATGCAGGGAATGATCCCGGTCTTTTGGTACCGGTTGAGACCTGATTTGTGACCTAGGATATGATCTATTCTGGAGAATGTTCCATGGGCACTAAAGAAGAATGTGTATTCTGTTGCTTTGGGATGGAATGTTCTGAATATATCTCTGAAGACCATTTGGTCCAGTGTGTCATTTAAAGCTTTTATTTCCTTGTTGATCTTTTGCTTAGATGATCTGTCCACTTCAGTGAAGGGGGTGTTAAAGTCCCCTACTATTATTGTATTGTTGTCGATGTGGTTCTTTGATTTTGTTATTAATTGCCTTATATAATTGGCTGCTCCCATGTTAGGGGCATAGATACTTACAATTGTTAGATCTTCTTGTTGGATAGACCCTTTAAAGTAGGATATAGTGAACTTCCTCATCTCTCATTATAGTCTTTGGTTTAAATCTAATTTGTCTGATATAAGGATTGCCACCCCAGCTTTCTTTTGATGTCCGTTAGCATGGTAAATGGTTTTCCACTCCCTCGCTTTCAATCTGGAGGTGTCTGTGGATCTAAAATGAATCTCTTGCAGACAGCACATCAGTGGGTCTTGTTTTTTTATCCAATCTGATACCCTGTGTCTTTTGATTGGGGCATTTAGCCCATTTACATTCAGGGTAACTATTGAAGATATGAATTTAGTGCCATTGTATCGCCTGTTAGGTGACTGTTATTGTATATTGTCTGTGTTCCTTTCTGGTCTATGTTACTTTTAGGCTCTCTCTTTGCTTAGAAGACCCCTTTCAATATTTCTTGTAGGGCTGGTTTTGTGTTTGCAAATTCCTTTAGTTTTTGTTTGTCCTGGAAGCTTTTTATCTCTCCTTCTATTTTCAATGACAGCCTAGCTGGATATAGTATTCTTGGCTGCATATTTTTCTCATTTAGTGCTCTGAATATATCATGCCAGTCCTTTCTGGCCTGCCAGGTCTCTGTGGAGAGGTCTGTTGCCAATCTACAGACCTCTTGTCCCAAGCTGCTTTCAGGATTTTCTCTTTCTCTGAGACCTGTAAGTTCTACTATTAGATGTTGGGGTGTTGACCTATATTTATTGATTTTGAGGGGATTCTCTGTGCCTCCTGGATTTTGATGCCTGTTTCCTTCCTCAAATTACGGAAGTCCTCTGCTATAATTTCCTCCAATATACCTTCTGCCCCTCTCTGTCTTTCTTCTTTTTCTGGGATCACAATTATTCTAATATTGTTTTGTCTTATGGTATTGCTTATCTCTCGAATTCTGCCCTCATGATCCAGTAGTTGTTTATCTCTCTTTTTTCTCAGCTTCTTTATTCTCCATCATTTGGTTTTCTATATCACTAATTCTCTCTTCTGCCTCATTTATCCTAGAAATTAGAGCCTCCATTTTTTCATTGCACCTCACTAATAGCCTTTTTGATTTCGACTTGGTTAGATTTTAGTTCTTTTATTTCTCCAGAAAGGGTTTCTCTAGTATCTTCCATGCTTTTTTCAAGCCCAGCTAGTATCTTTATAATCGTCATTCTGAACTCTAGTTCTGACATCTTACTAATGTCCGTATTGATTACGTCCCTGGCAGTCAGTACTGAATCTTGTTTGTTTGTTTGTTTGTGTTTTGAGGTGAGTTTTTTCATCTTGTCATTTTGTCCAGAGGAGAATAGATGAATGAGAGAATAAAATGCTAACAACGACTCCAGAAAAATATACACTAAACAAATTGGAAGAGACCTGAAACCAGGGGAAAAGAAAGAGAAAGAAAGAAAAAAGAAAAAGAAAAAAGGATATGATCAGGCTGGTGAAAAGATCAGTAGCACACACTAGATTTTGGGCGTATTTTGGTCTGTTAGAAGAAACTGCCTCCCAAAATTTTAAAGAAAGAAAAACTTATATATGTACAAAAATAAGGGTAAATACGATGAAGGAATGGAATATGACTGTGAAGATGAAAATTTTAAAAGATTTTATAGAAGGAATTGATAAGAAGTTGGTTGAAAAAAGAAAGAAGAGAAATTTTAAAAAAAAGGGGGGGAGAGAATGTGATCAGGCAGGAGACTAGAACAAAGCCATACACTAGGGATTTAGGGTATATTTTGGTCTGTGAAGAAACTGTATCCCAAAATTTTAAAGAGAGAGCAACTTATATATCTATACCAAAAATAAGGTTAACTACAATAAGGGGATAGATATGACTCTAAAAATGAAAAATAAAAAATTTTTAAAAAAGGGATTGATAAGATGTTGGTTGCAAAAGGGAAAAAGGAAAATTCAAAAAAAGTAGAAAAAGTTAAAAAAATTAACTTTGAAAGACTAAAGAATCATGGGGAAAAAGCCATGAATTCTATGTGCCGTATTACCTTAGCGCTGGAGTTCTGACGTTTTCATTGATCGGTGAACTTGGTCTTGGCTTGCTGGCTGTTCGTGCTGATCTTCTGGGGGAGAGGCCTGTTGCCGTGGTTCCCAAATGTCTTTGCCGGAGGCGGAATTGCCCCGCTCTTGTCTGTCCGGGCTAAGTAATCAGCTCGGGTTTGCTCTCGGGAGCTTTTGTGCCCTGCAAGCTCTCGGTACAGCTTTGGAGGACGAGAGTGAAAATGGCGGCCTCCCAATCTCTGCCCTGGAAGGGCCGAGAACTCGGGCCCCTGCTCCTCAGTGCGCCCCCAGAGAAAAGCAGTCAGTCACTCCCATCACCCCGGTCTCCGGCCGCACTCCGTGCTCACCCGGCCTGTGACCGAGCATTTCTATCTCTGGCACCCGACCCCATGTGGAGTCTCCAAACCCAGCAGATCCCTGCGGTGCGCTTCCGCGCCGCTCCTCCTGGGGGAGGAAAGGGAGTCTCCCCAGATCTGCCACTTGTTGGGTCCCTGCTGGAAGAGTGGTGGCCCGACTGTGGCGTGGATCATGGTTTATGGCAACCCCGAGCTGAGAGCCCGCGCCTCGGCTCCGTCTCTGCAGCCGGCTTCCCCGCTCCGATACCTGGGAGCTCTGCCGCACTCAGGCACCCCTGGTCTTTCTGTGACCCCGAGGGTCCTGAGACCCCACTGTCCCGCGAGGGTTTCACCCCCGCTTAGCCACTGGAGCGACGTCCCTCAGCGGAGCCGACTTCTAAAAGTTCCGATTTTGTGCTCCGCGGCTCTATCACTTGCCAGAAGCGGCCAACGGAGGCACCCTCCAGGCTGTCAAGCCTCCCAAACGTCTCCTCTGATTCACTTCTCCGCACGTCCTACCTTCCAGAAAGTGGTCGCTCTTCTGTTCAGAGAGTTGTTGCTATTCTTTTCTTCAATCTCCTGTTGAGTGTGTAGGTGTTCAGAATGATTTGATCCCTATTCAGCTGAATTCCTGAGACCAGACGAAATCCAGGTCTCCTACTCCTCGGCCATCTTGCTTCTCCTCCAAATTCACAACATTTCTTAAATTAGTCTGAGGGCTGAGACAAATGCATCAAAGGAGAGAGAGGACATAAGTACTGGCTTACCTGAGGCAGATGTCACCAAATGCTATATAATCTGGTAACAAAAACAAACAAGAAAACAAAATCATCTAAAAGTAAAAAATTCCTAAAGGCTGGGTGTGGGCTAGTTCAGAATATAGAACCGCTGACAGCACAAGAGAAATTTGCAACAACTTGCTGATTCTTCTTCTCTGTAGACCTCATCAGTACTTACAAGAAGGATCTGGGGGGAGGATGAGGTTCTGAGAAAGCAATCCTCCTGATGCAGGCCTGGAAGAGAATAGCACCAGACATAGGAAAAGCACAAAGGCTTCTCCAGATCCTTCTCTGTCTTCCTTAAGGAATATAAGCCTTAAGCTTCTGGTTGAAGAAGAGCAAAATCTGTCACCTAACTAGGGCACTGATGAAGACCTATTGCAGCTGGGGTGGGGGGGAAGAAAACAGAAATAAACCCTCTAATGTAGGACAAGGGCAGGAAATACATCATGGGTCCAGACCATTAGAGAGTCCCTGTCACTGGGGACAGGAAAGGATCATTGAGAAGATCCCACCCTCATATCCAAGATACCCTGATACCCTGATATCCATCCTGCCTGCCTGTGAGGCTAAATTAGGACAGCAGAGAATGCCCCTCTACCTCCTGCCCTTCCTACCACCAGGGTAATAAGCATTCAGTAACGAAAGCAGTCTACTGCTATCAGAGAGGTAAAAGCATGGAGAGAGACCATCTCTGTATTACTTATCACTAAGCATAAATAAAGACTTAAAGATGAGCATGTAGCAAAACAAACAAAAGCTGAAAGAATTTATTATCAGCAGACCTATTCTACAAGAAAGCCTAAAGGAAGTTCTCTGGTAGAAGGAATATGACACCAAACAGAAACTTATATCTATATAATGAATGAAGAACACTGAGAATGGCATAACTGGAAGTAATTATAAAATTCATTTTATCTTATTTATAAATGCCCCCAAATATAACTGTCTAAAGCAGAAATAGTAGCATTGATAGATCCAAAAGAAAGAAAGAAAGAAAGAAAGAAAGAAAGAAAGAAAGAAAGAAAAAGAAAGAAATCCATCATTACAGATTTTAACATTCTTCTCTCAGCAATTGATAGAACAAGTAGACAGATAATCAGTAAGGTTCCTAATAGTCCTGAACAGCATTGCCAACCAATTTACCTAATTAACATTTATGCTACACTCCAGGTAACAACTTTTCAAATACAGTTGAAACATTCACCAAAATAGACCATATTCAGAGACATAAAGCAAACCTTGACAAATTTAAAAGAACAGGTAGTTTTGAAGGTAAACTCTTGGAACATACCGTATTTAAACTAGAAATTAACAACAAAAAGATCGTCTGCAAAATCGTCCAAAATATTTGGAAATTAAGCCATAAATTCAATGACTTAAGTGAAATGCATAAAATTCTTAAGAGACACAAACTGGCAAAGAAAAAGCAGATCACCTGAATAGTCCTATAACTTTTAAATAGATTGCATTATATTTTATTTTAAGATTTTATTTATTTATGTATTTGTCAGAGAGAGAGAGAGAAAGAGAGCACGCACAAGCAGGGGGAGCGGCAGGCAGAGGGAGAAGCAGGCTCCCCGCTGAGCAAGGAGCCTGACATGGGATTCAATCCCAGGACCCTGGGATCATGACCTGAGCCGAAGGCAGACACTTAACTGGCTAAGCCACCCAGGCATCACCGATTCAATTACATTTTAAAACCTTAAAAAAAAAAAATTAAAAAAACAACTTGAGACCTAGATGGCTTTTTTGGAGAATTTTACCAAACATTTAAAGAAGAAATAATATCAGTTTTATATAAATTCTTCCAGAATATATAAAAAATAAGAAATATAGATGCAAAAATCATCAACCAAATATTAACAAGTTGATTTCAGCAATATATAAAAAAAATATAGTACTTCATGACCAAGTAGGGTTTAATCTGGGGACGAAAGTCTGGTTCAACATTCAAAAAATGTTATATGTAGAGACTCTTAACTATAGGAAACAAACTGAGGGTTGCTGGAGGGGAGTTTGGTAGGGGGAATGGGGTAACTGGGTGATGGGCATTAAGGAGGGCACTTGATGTAATGAGCACTGGGTGTTATATGCAACTGATGAATCACTAAATTCTACCTCTAAACTAATAATACACTATAGGTGAATTAAATTGAATTTAAATAAAAAATTTAAATTTTTAAAAAGATTTTATTTATTTATTTGACAGAGAGAGACACAGCGAGAGAGGGAACACAAGCAGGGGGAGTGGGAGAGGGAGAAGCAGGCTTCCCACTGAGCAAGGGAGCCCGATGCGGTGGTCAATCCCAGGACCCTGGATCATAACGTGAGCCAAAGGCCTATGCTTAACGAATGAGCTACCCAGGTGCCCCCAAAATGTAAAAATTTTGTATGTAATTAACTATATTAAAAGATTAAAGAGGAAAAATTGTGATTATCTCAAGAGAAGCAAATGCCCTTTGACAAAATTCAACCTCCATTTATGAAAAAAAACTCTCAGAAACTAGAAATAGAAAAGAACTTCCTCAACATGATAAATGGCATCTTTAGCTAATATTATGTTTAATAGTGAAAGTTGAATGTTTTCCCCTGAAGATCAGGAATAAGGTAAAGATGTCCATTCTCACTACTCCTATTCATTATTTCTTGTACTGGCGGTCCTAGCCAGTGCAATATGGTGAGAAGAAGAAATAAAAGGCAAATATGTAGGAAGGAAGAAATAAAACTGTCTCTATTCATAGATGACACAGTTATCCATAAAAAATCCCAAAGACTCTTTCAAAAAGCTACTAGAACTAGTAAGTGAGTTTATCAAGGTCTCAGAATCCAAGACAAAAAAAACCCCAAAATCATGTTTCTTTACACTAGTAATAAGCAACTGGAAATTGAAAAAAGTAGTATTAACAATAATATATAAAAAAGAAATACTTAGGTCTAAATATTACAAAATATATGCAATATTTGTATGTTTTAAACAGTGAAAGATATCAAAGAAGATCTAAATAAATGAAGTGATATATCATGTTCATGGATTGAGCAAAATACTGTTAAAATATCAGTTTTCTCCAAAATGATTAATTTTTGCCTAAAATGACAAACTAATACTAAATTTTTTTTGAAAAGGTAAGTAAGCAGAATAGGCAAAACAATTTTTATAAAGAAGAACAAAGTCTAAGGACTCATTCTACCTGAATTCTAGGCCTACTATACTACTTTCAAAAGTCATGACAAGTGCGGTATTGAAGAAAATATAGCCATATGGATCAATGAAACAGACTATAGACTTAGAAATAGTCCCGTACGTCCAAGTGATTTTCAGCAAAGGTGCAAAAGCAATTCAACAGAGAAAGAACATTCTTTTCAACAAATGGTGCCAAAACAATTATATATCCACATGCAAAACATAAATGTTAATCCATACTTTGTACCCTATACAAAAATTAACTCAAAATGGATCATAGACTTGGTAACTTGAAAAATTAAAAATAGAATTACCATATGATCCAGTAATTGCACTTACCAGGTATTTACCCAAAGAATACAAAAACATTAATTCAAATATGTACCCCTATGCTTATTGCAACATTATTTATAATAGCCAAATTATGGAAACAGTCCAAATGTCCATCTGTAGATGAATGGATAAATATGTCTCACACACACACACACACAGAGGAATATTACTCAGCCATAAAAAAGAATGAAATCTTACCATTTGCAACAACATGGATGGATCTAGGGGGTATAATGCTAAGCAAATAAGTTAGAGAAAGACAGATACCATCTGATTCCACTCACATGTGGAATTTAAGAAACAAAACAAATGAACAAATAAAAAAAGAGACACACCAAAAAAAGAGACTTTTAGCTATAGAGAACAAACTGATGGTTACCAGAGGGGAGGTAGGTGGGGGATGGGTGAAATAGATGATGGGAATTAAGAGTACACCTATCCCGATGAGCACTGAGTAATATATAGAATTGTTGAATCACTCTATTGTATACCTGAAACTAATATAAAACTGTATGTTAACTATACTGGAATTAAAATTTTAAAAATAATAAAATAAAACTTGGGGAAAGTTGAAGAAAAATGGTTCGCAGATCTAAATATAAAAAATAAAAACATAAAACTTCTAGAAGAAAACATAAGGGAAAGAAATCCTGCTGACCTTGAGTTATGAAAAGATTTCTTACATTAAAGGCCAAAAGTACCATCCATAAAAGAAATAAAAGTGATACATGAGATGGCATCAAAATTAAGAAACTCGGGGTGGGGAGCACCTGGCTGGTTCAATGCATAGAGCATGTGACTCTTTATCTAGGGGTTGTGAGTTCAAACCCCACATTAGGTGTGGAGCCTACTTAAAAAGAATAAATAAATAAATAAATAAATAAATAAATAGATAATTTTTTTTTAAATTAAGAAATTCTGCTCTTCAAAAGTCTCTGTTATAGGAATGAAAAGACACAGTCTGGGAAAATGTTTGCAAATCTCATGATGTATGATAAAGGATTTGTATCCAAAATATATAGAGAACTCTTGAATTCAATAGTAGGAAAACAAACAACACAATTTTTAAAAATGTATAAAAGATTTTAACAGACACTTTGTCAAAGAATATATTTGATGGCATTCAAGTACATAAAGATGCGCCCACACATTATTAGTCACTAGGGAAATGTAAATTAAAATCTCAATGAGATACTACACATGCAAAACATAAATGTTAATCCTACTTTGTACCCTATACACACCTTAGAATTGCCAAAATTAAAAAGATTTTTTTGACAATACCAAGTTCTTGCAAGACTATAACCCAACCATAATTCTCACACATAGCTGGTATGTATTCGAAATTGTACAGCCACTTTGGAAGCCAGTTTGGCAGTTTCTCATAAAGTTAAATGCAACTTACCACCTGACCCAGCAATCCCACTTATAAGTACTTACCCAGGTGAAAGGAAAACTTATGTTCACACAAAAACTTCACATGAGTGTTTATAGTGGCTTTATTCATAATCACAAAGTGGAAAAAACTCAAACGTCCTTTAACTAGGAAATGGATAAACAATACGACACATTTGTTCAATGAAAACTAACAAGCAATAAAGAAGAAACAGTATATGTAACAGCATAGCTGAATCTCAGATGCATTACACTAAATGAAAAGAAGCCAAAAATAAAAGGTTACATATTATATGATTCCATTTATATAAGAGTCTTGCAAAGGAAAGACTTACAGGGATAGAAAACAGACCAGGGCTTTCCAGAGGCTTGCCTTTAGAACCAGAGAGGCCTGGCTGGGCTGATAACCACTCTGAACTGGCTGGGCTGATACCACTCTGAACCTTGTTGGAGAATATCAACACCGTCAGAAGAATGTTAGGAATGAATAAAGTAATAATAGCCGTCATATACTATGAAAACCGTCGTTCACTGCCTCTCTTCCCCGCGCGCCATAATTCTATGATCCAGAAAAAGGCCTAATGAAATTGCACCAGTTGACTGGGCAATGAGAGGACTTGAACACTGGTCAAAGTAAGAGCGGCGCTTTCTTCTGCGCCAGGATGATTTGGGAAAGATTCCCCTTCATCTTCCCCACAGTTGAGCGGTTTAGAACTGGGATCACACTCTGCGGAGGAAGGCCGGTCCCCAGCCTCGCCCAGGCCGGGACGGAACCCGCAGCGCAGGGGGTCTGCCCCGCGGCGCTCCCGGGCAGGGCGCAGCGGCCCCGGAGCGCGCACCGTGAGTGCGGGCGCCCGCGGCTGGGCCACCGGACGCCAGCCGAGCGCATCTGCCCCGGGGGCCCGCGGGGAGGCGCGCGCGAAGCCGGCTCCCGCGGACCGGCTGGCGGGCCTGGCGCGGCGCCGCGCTGGCTGTCTCGCTCCGCAGCCGGAGCTAGCGCCGCTTCTCCCGCGTCCCCGAACGGCAGCGGGCCCCGCCGCCGGCCCCGCCCGATGGCGAGGCTGCGGGATTGCCTGCTCCGCCTGACGGTCACGATCCGGTCCCTGCTCTTCTGGTCCCTGGTCTACTGCTACTGCGGGCTCTGCGCCTCCGTCTACCTGCTCAAACTTTTGTGGAGCATCGGCAAGGGACCCGCGCAGACCTTCCGGAGGGTCGCCCGGGAACACCCTCCCGCGTGTTTGAACGACCCCTCTTTGGGTACCCACTGCTACGTGCGGATCAAGGTGAAGGCCGGCGTGGGCCCGGCGGTATCGGGAGGGAACGTGACGGCCGTGAGGGCAGAGAGCGCTGGGCTGCTCCTTCCATGACGCCCAGCGTCCCCTAGTGTTCCTGGGGCTCGCAAAGAGCGCGCGGCGGGGACAGGGAAGATGCCAGGGGGAGGCAAGGCAAGGGGGGGCGAGGTGTGGCGGGAGAGGGGTCGAGACCGTGTGTGTGTGTGTGTGTGTGTGTGTGTGTGTATGTGTGTGTGTGAGAGAGAGAGCGAGAGAGAGAGAGACAGAGAGACAGAGAGACAGAGAATAGGTTATGAGGAGGTTCTCTCATCAGGGTCCTATATATATATTACTGTCCCCCTCCTGCTCCACCACAACAACCCAGAATAATTCTGCTCTCTCTAAGGGAAGGCTGTCTCCTGTCACCTTTTTGCCCTTTAGAGCTCAGATCAGCTGTAGGGAATTGTTCCTGGTCATGCCCTACTGTCTCATGAGGCTGTCCTTGCTTAAATTTTAGAGATTGGAAGAGTAAATAGAACAAGTCATTGGAAATAGGACTTTATTCAGAGTAGCAGAATGGAGCATGCAGAGATGACCTAACCAGCATGAAACAATAAATAAATGGTGTTATGTTTGTGAGCAAGGAAGCAGACTTATGAAGTCAGAGACCAAAGGAATGGAGTAAAAAGTAAATGTCAACCATGCATTCAGACTAGAACTGTTCATGCTTGTCCCAAGCCTCCTGGCAGCCCATGGATATTCCATTTCCTGAGGCTCCAGGTGGTGAAGGGATATGACCCTTCAGGATGCACCCTGCAGTCTGACTCACAGGCCTTTCAAAACTAGCCTCACACGAGGGGATATTTATGTCACCAAAGTGCAGGATTCCTATTAGGAGCTAGATGGTCCAACTGCTAGAGTTCAAAAGAGCAAGGGCACATTTTTCTTACCCTTATTCAGCCTGGGGTTGGTATGAGAATGAAATGAATCGATATTTGTAAAACAAACAGACAAACCCAAATAAACAAAAACTTAGAACAGTGCCTAGTACATAGTAAGTGCAATTAATTATTTGTTCACTAAGTCCAATCAAGTGGCCAAGACTCATCACCAATAAAAGAAGTTATTGAACTTCTAGAAAGGCATTCTGCAGTTGAGGGCAAAGTCAGATTTGTTATCTTAGTCCAACCTGAGGAGAAGCAGTGAAAAAGAGTCATCTGGAATTCCTCATAATGCTTTTCCTCTTAATCTGGCTACCTAAAGAGTTTCCCCAGCGACAGAACCAAGGAGTGGAAAGAACATTGTCCTGTAAGGTAGGACAGAATGGGGTTCTGGTCACAGCCCTGCTCCCAACCACCTTTATGACCCATGTTAATATCTTTGGACTTTAGTTTCCAAATCTGTAAAAATGATGGGGTTGAATTAAATGACCTTGTAAGATTTTTTTTCACATCTGGAAACCCTCTTGCTTGGGTTACCTGATACAAAATTCTGTCTCTGTGCTCATCTTTTGGTTCTTGGTTTCTTTCTTCACTTCTTTGTGAATTTTTGTTTTCCTTTCTTGCTTTTTTTCTCCATTTTCTTCTTTTCAGTTTGCTTTTTGTTTGCTGTATTCTTGTCTCACTCCCATGCCTTTTATTTTCCTTGGGCAGTCTTGTCTCCCACATGCAGAGAGAAGTCTTGAGCACTCAGAGAATTCTGCTGTTAGAAATACATTGACATGACACGAGGAGCAGGAAGCAAGGGGAGCTGTACATGCAACTCTCAAAATAATAATGTGGGAAGGAGAGAACTAAAAATAAGGAAAGGAGGTGTGAATTATATAACTGATGGCACAGCTCTTGACGGGCAAGCTGAGAAAAGTACATGACTAGGAGGTAAACATGGCAGGAATATAAATTCAGATCAGAATTATTTACATGTCCTTTGGAATTTGAATGAGATGAAATGTGACACATCAGTAAGATGAAAGTCACAAATTGTGACATTGTTCCAGAAGCTTGTAACATATAAATTGACCTTGTAGGTAGAACAAGAAGGGAAGGTACTATAAAGGGAATGTCAACAAAAGTAAATCTAATTTACTCTATTAATAAATCATGAATTTTTTTTTCTTTTTGAAATTCAATAATATTTATTTTATTTCTTGATATTAAAAATAATGCAAGTGAACTTTTTCTTTAATGAAATGGAAATACTAAATGCACTACTTTTGGCAAAATATCACTAAAATTCCATGCCCTCTATTTTGTACTGCAGGATTCGGGGTTAAGATTTCATTATGTTGCTGCTGGTGAAAGAGGCAAACCACTTATGCTGCTGCTTCACGGATTTCCAGAATTCTGGTAAACTTACCAACCAACTTTTTCTTTTGCAGTAAGGACTTGGCTAATCACAGTGTCATTTTCTTGTTAAGACTTTTAATCGACCTTACTTTATGGTCTCTTACCCAGTTATCCTTCCTGAATGCTCCTGAATCACAGGGATGGTTTTCCCTCTATTCTAAAGAAATGTGCATGGTACCAGGCTAATTTCCTTCCCTTCCCTCCCTCCCTTCCTTCCTCCCTTCCTTCCTCCCTCCCTTCCTTCCTTCCTTTCTTCCTTCCTTCCTTCCTTCCTTCCTCTTTCTCTCTTTCTTTGTGAAAAATTAAAAGAAGTATTGTTTAGTGTTTCAAATTTCTGAACTAGCTACAAAACAGTTTTTATAGTATCTACTGTGGACAATGTGCCACATTGGGCAGGGCAAGGAGATTGAAAAGAAACCAAAGGTAGAGTGCCTAGTATCTGGAAGGTCTGAGAGAAGCCTCAGGTGAGGGGAAAGTGGAGAAAGAAGAGGACTCTTGGAAACTGAGGGTGAACTACTTCCTATGCATGTAGCAACAGGCTCATATGAATGCAGGATAAATTAAGGACCTAAATATTTCACATTAGGAAGAAACCTATAACCAAAAATATACAGTTGCTAGTTACCTAGGAGAAAATGTTCTGTTCTCCTTTGAACCTCACAGAGCCAAATAAGTACAGATGAAAACAACATATGATTAAACTTTTAAAAAATGAATTTCTTTTTAAAAGATGCTACATATGGTGGTGAAAGATAACCGGGCTTTTGATAACACAGGGCTATGATCTTGAGACAGTCCATGAACTAAATGCAAAGAAATGGATGAAAAATAATCATATCCTCTGAGCTGACTGAAAGGCAGAATATGTTGTATCTTTTGAAAGGTCTGGGATGATGCCCTGTCCCCAAATTTCTCCCTTATTATCACTCTTAACACCTAGAATTTCACCATTACGTATTCTGCACCTCCTTCACAGTTTTAAAGATTTTGTGTTATCCAGAGTCCTGACTTAAAATGCATCTAGCTCTCAAAGAGATCTGACCCTAATACACTTTAGTTAATACGTTATCAGTGAGAGAGACTTCATTAATAAATACATTGAGAATGCTAGTGCATGAGGAAGTATTAGGTATTGAGGAAAAGAATGTAGTGTGGCAAAACCCCATGTACCTCATCATTTTTCCAGAGCAAAAAGTCTATAGATGTCTTTTTCTGAGATTTTTCACCTCATGAAGATTTTTCTCCCCCTGTATTCGCCTACATGAATAAACATAAGTCGTTTTCATGTTAAACTTTTATCTGTTCTTCCATCTGGAGACAACTTAATTAGGTGGTAAACAGCCCAGTACAATTCAAGCATATGTATGTAGACTCGTTTAGTGGAGTGCTTGACATGATTGGCTCACAATAAAATCTAAGTCTGAAGCTTTAGTCAAATCTGCATAAAGTAACATAGGCGGTGAATTCTGGCTTAATCACTTACTCTGCAGGATCCTGCACAATCTTCTGCAATAATCTTGCAGAGTTGTTGTGAAGATAAAGAGAGTCAAAATATGCAGAAGGCCTTTCACATAGCCCCAGTGAATACTCAATAAATGTTCATTTTCTTCATTCCCATTCACTCAGTGTGGAGAGCCCTGCGCCAGCACTAGCATCCGCCATGCATTTATTAATAAAGTCCCTTTCCCTGATGAAGTATTAACTAAAGTGCACTGAGATCATACCTCTTTGAGAGCTAGCTGCATTTTAAATCAGGACTTTGGATAATACAAAATCTTTAAAACTCTAAAGGATGTGAAGAGTATGCAATAGTGGAATTCTAGTTTGAAGAGTGAGAGTAACAGAGACGTTTGGAGACAGGCGATTGTCCCAGACCGGTGAAAAACTAATTTTCTGAATGCTGCAGCTGGTGCTAGTTAACGTTTACGGACCATCCACTGTGTGCCAGGCACTCTTCTAAGTGTTTTACTAACATCTCATGTAAACCTCACAGCTGCCCTTCTGAAATTGGCGCGGTCAAAAAGTAAGGCACACCTCACTTTTGAGCCTCAGAGCTGCCCTCTTCTGCTTGTCCTCAGGACATAGGAATGATAATCATCTGATATCAAGCAGTGCTTTTCACCCTTCAAATTTCACACCTTATAGAACAATTCAAGAGGGTGTTCAAAGTTAGCTAACCATGCAAGAACACCTCACTCTAACATTCTGGACCATCATTCTAAATAAAATTCATGATATGTTGCCGTGGTGGAGGGGGGTTGATATTTAACTTTTTAGAAAGAAAAGATTTAAAAGCTATTCTGTCACCACCTCATATCAACCCCAGTACTTGTCCATGCTCTTTTCTCTCCTGAAACTTCACTTCTTTACATGTGGAACAGTCTACCAGGAAGATAAACATAAACTACAACCTCTTCAGCCGACTGGTAATTGTTTTGAAGAAACAGCAAATAACAATGATACCCTTTTGATAGAGGACAATTGGTGCTTTCTGTCATATTTAAGAATGATACCTTTGTACATTTTTCACAGCATTGTCCCTTTATTTACTCTTCATAAGAGCCCTCTGGCAAAATAGAAATGCCTGGTGGTTCTTGTACGTGTCCTCTAATCTCTAGGGGATGGGACAGCCTGGGAGAGGCCCAGCACTGGTCCTTGGACATCAGTCCCATTTGCTCTGGCAAAGTCAAGTCTTGGATGTGTTACTCCAGAAACACCCTTGCCATGACTTAAAGACAACAACAATGAACCCCTCATAGCTCAGTTACGCAGACAGCATATTGAATTCACTAAGCTTTCCTGGCACTTGATCTGAAAGCTACCCAGGTGTTTAGGGTAAGTCCAAAAGCAACTACATGGAGATTGCTGATAATCAGAAACCTCTGTTTGACTGTCATACCCTAAACCAAGACCTCAGTGTTGAGCCTTTGTCTTTCCTTCCATTCAAACTGCCGCTATTAACTATTAGGAATCTAGTCAATTCCATTCAGGTGCTCCATTCAGGAAAGGGTCAAATAAATCCAGAGTTTAGGACAAAGCTGTTTTGATTAAGCCACTTCCAGTCTCTCTCTTGCTTTCCTCTTTTTTCAAAAGCCCCTTCCCTTGCATTTCTATCTTCTTTAAAAGCCAAAAACAACAAAGCAAGAAACTCTTGTCTGACATTTCAAACCAATTTAAATTTACATTATAAGTATAAATATTATTCCTCTGTTAATCAAGTTTTGTCTAAGTACATATGGAACTATAAGCTTATTTGTAGATCAAGTAGGTCAAGATATTTGATACTGTGAAAACAAAATAATCATCAATTGTTAATGTGTGTAAAAATGATTCTAAACAGAAAAGCACTATACACATGCCATATATTATCTGCACTTATCATCATTACCTAAGAATAGCTGTTGAGAATTGGTGACATTTAATATTAGATATTACATGGAAACAATAAAAATTCTGGGTCTTCTTTCTTAAATCTAAAGGAAACATCAAACAAGATCTGCATCTCTGAGACTGTTAGCTAAATTATCCCAAAATAAAGTTATTTGTCAGGAGATGGTTTTTCTCCCACTCTCTCTCCACCTCAATTTGCATCGCTTTTAAAAATATTTGGAGCTGATGCAGGCAGTTTCTTTGAGTTGTCTTCATCACCAGCTGTATGGAATGCATTCGTCATTACTCAAGTGCTGAGGCAAGGGAGGGCTCTTGGTACACACAGCTGAGCACAGAGGCTGATGACTATGGCCTTTTCTCTTTTGTGAAGGGGAAAAGGATATTCTACATCTGAATGTGGCTATCCTGGTAAACCAGAAGCCCTCTTATGTCAAGAGTAATCACTAGGAAGGGGGTTGGTTTTTTAGAAGTGTCTTCTGCTATTACCAAACGTACCAGAAAAAAAAAAAAGTGGATGAAAATAGCAAGCTTTGTTTCTTTGTAATATTTTTAGGAGTTACTGATTTCTTTTTTTAAGTAGGCTCCATGCCCAACATGGGGTTTGAACCCATGACCCTGAGATCAAGCGTTGCACGCTCTATGGACTGAGTCAGCCAGTTGCCCCTGAGTTACTGATTTTATAATATGTTTCATTTCTGTGTCAAGGGATTCAATTTTGTTTACTATCATATGAATGAAATGCCCATCAGTCTATCCCTGGGGTGATTTCCTTTTCAGCTTAAAGTGTGAATCAAATATGCTTTATTTGTGAATTCTGGGAAGGTTACATTTAAGATTTTTTTTTTGCAATTTATTAAGATAGCAGCTGCCCTATTTCTTAGAAATGTTGAAGATATTGTTTGGCTCCTCTCATGGATGGCAGCAATAGTTGAATTTCTTTGCAAGGCAATTTAAATTATCAATAAGAGAATGAAATATGCAGGTATTATGTTTGCATAATCTCTAATGCAATTTTAAATGTAAAATATTGCAGGATTCTACACGCTACTTTGAGTCAAATTTCTACCTTGAAATCTCTCACTAAATGAGTTCTAAATGAAGACATACTTAAGATATTAGAACAATGCACTTTTTCACAGACATTAACTATAAATTCCCCAACAGGAACTTGGGAACTTCAGTCGTCCTTGCCTCACGGTTTGAACTGGGGCCGAGTTCTGTTGAGCAGCTGGTCCTTCTAGCACTATCAACACTCAGTCCCTCCACTCGTTTGTTTCGCTTATGCAACATATCTTTACTGAGCACCTACACAGTCTAAATATTCTACCAGGCAGTTGAGGGAGCTCCCATTCCAGTGGAAGCACCAGACACACCAGATTGTTATAAAGCACATGCCCAGTCGCCTGAAGAGTGTATGTGCAAATGGGAGAGTAAGAAGGGTCCCAGCCAACCCGCCAGTAAAGGTGGGGGCCTGCGAGGTCTCCTGGAAGTGGAGATGCTCAGCATGAGGAGTTCAGTGAAGGGGAAAGGGCAGGAATTATGGGGAGTAGGGAAATGGCTGAGAGGGATGATGTTGCAGACAAAGGACATCAGAAGAACAAAGTCAAAAGCAAAAAGCAATATTGCCACTGGATCACTGCAGGGGGCTTCCCTCTGTGTGGGCAGGGTACCATGGACTCAGGACAGACTACCTGGGTTTGAATCCTAGGTCTGCTCTTTGCTAATTCTGTGACCTTTGGCAGGGCAATTAACCTTTTTTGTGCCCCTGAAGGTCAACTGTGGGGATAATAATATAATAATACCTACTTCATAGTTTTGTTTTGCAGATCAACATTACTATATGTGAAGCACTTAGAATTGTGCATGGCATGTACTAAGAAGGATATAACTGCCAGCTTTTTTCATTATATAGCAAATGACTAAGAGTGTAAAGTAATCAGGCTGGAAGTTTGGGCCTTAGTCAAATCTTGGAGGTTTGGTCTGCCACAATGACAAGCTTGAGCTGCATGTTATGAGTATAGGTAGACCTTGTTTTATTGTGCTTCACAGATACTGCATTTTTTGGGTTTTTTTTTTTCCACAAATTGAAGGTTTGTGGCAACCCCATGTAGAGCAAGGCTGTTGGAGTCATTTTTCCAACAGGTTTTCTCATTTTGTGTCTCTATTTTGGTAATTTTTGGTAATTTTTGCCATATTTCAAACTCATTATTATTATTACATTTGTTATGGTGATCTGTGATCAGTGATCTTTGATGTTCCTACTGTAATTGTCTTGGGGTGCCATAAACCACACCTATATGAGATGGTGAATTGAGGATGCATGTTGTATGTGTTCTGCCTCCTTCACCAATAACCGCTTCCCCCATCTTGCTCCCTCTCCTTGGCTCTCCCTGTTCCCTGAGACACACAATATTGAAATTAGGCCAGTTAATAATCTTACAGTGGCCTCTAAATATTCAAGTGAAATGAGGAGTCCCATATCTCTCACTTTAAATCAAAAGCCAGAAATGATTGTGAGGAAGGCATGTCAAAAGCTGAGACAGGCTAAAAGCTAGGCCTCTCCCACCAGTTAGCCAACTTGTGAATGCTACGAAAAATTTCTTGAAGGAAATTGGAAGTGCTACTTGAATGAAGACACAAATGATAAGAAAGTGAAACAACCTCATTTTTGATATGGAGGAAGTGTCAGTGGTCTGGTTGGAAGATCAAACCAGCCACAACATTCCCTTAAGCCAAAGCCTAATCCAGAGACAGGCCCTAACTCTCTTCAATTCTGTGAAGGCTCAGAGAGGTGAGGAAGCTACAGGAGAAAAGTCTGAAGCTAACAGAGGTTGGTTCGTGAGGTTTAAGAAAAGAAGTCATCTCCATAACAGAAAAGTACAAGGTGAAACAGCAAGTGCTAATGGAGAAGCTGCAGCGAGTTATGCAAAGATCTAGCTCAGATCATTCATGAAGGTGGTTACAATAAACAATAAATTTTCAATGTAAATGAAACAGCCTTCTATTGGAAGAAGATGCTTTCTAGGACTTTCTTAGCTAGGTAGAAGTTAATGCTTGGCCGCAAAGTTTCAAAGGACAGGCTGACAATCTTGTTAGAGGTTAATACAGCCGGTTACTTGAAGTTGAAGCCAATGCTCATTGATTATTCTGAAAATTCTAGAGCCCTAAAAATTATGTAAATCCATTCTGCCTGTTTTCTATAAATGGAACAACAAAGCATGGATGACAGCACATCTGTTTACAACATGGTTTGCTGAATATTTTAAACCCACTGTTGAGACCTACTGCTCAGAAAAAAAAAAAAAAAGATTTATTTCAAAATATGACCACTCATTGACAATGCACCTGGTCACCCAGGAGCTGTGATGGAGCTGGTTTTCATGCCTGCTAACACAGCATCCATCCTGCAGTCCATGGATCAAGGAGTGATTTCTACTCCTGAAGTCTTATTATTGAAGAAATACATTTCGTAAGGCTATATCTGCCATGGTGATGTCTCTGATAGATCTGGGGGCAAAGTAAATTGAAAACCTTCTGGAGAAGATTCACCATTCTAGATGCCATTGAGAACATCCATGATTCAAGGGACGAGGTGACAATATCAACATGAAGAGGAGTCTGGAAGAAGTTGATTCCAGCCCTCATGGGTGACTTGGAGAGCTCAGGACTCCAGTGGAGGCAGAAACTGCAGAGGTGGTGGAAACAGCGAGAGGACTAGAAGCAGCAGGGGAGCCTGAACATGTGACTGGACGCCTGTGATCTCATGATTGAAATTTCACCACTGAGGAGCTGCTTCTCTTGGATGAGCAAAGACAGTGGTGTCCTGAGCGGGAATCTACTGCTGGTGAAGATGCTGTGAAGATGGTTGAAATGACAACAGAGGATTTAGAATATGACATACACTTTAGTTGATAAAGCACCACAGGGCTTGAGAGGACCGACTCCAAGTGTGAAAGAAGTTCTGCTGTGGGTAAGATGCTAGCAAACAGCATCACACGCTACAGAGAAATCGTTCATGAAAGAAAGCGTCAACCGACGTGGCAAACTTCATTGTTGTGTTATTTTAAGAAACTGCCACAGCACCCCCAGCCTCCAGCCCCCACCACCCTGGTCAGTCAGCAGCCATCAACATGGAGGCAAGACCCTCCAGCAAAAAGATTATAATTCACTGGAAGTTCAGATGATGGTTAGCACTTTATTGACAATAAAGTATTTTTTTCTTTTTTGGATTTTATTATGTTTTTAATTATAATTCTAGTGTAGTTAACATACAGTGTTATATTAGATTTAGGTGTACAATATAGTGATTCAACAGTTCTATACAAGCAATACTTTTTAAATTAAGATATATACATTGTTTTTTTAGACATAAGGCTATTACACACTTAATAGACTACAATGTAAACATAACTTTTATACTTACTTTATCGTGATATTTGCTTTATTGTGGTGGTCTGGAACCCCACCTGCAATACGTCTGAGATATGCACGTAATAGGGATTCAAGAAAAGATGTTAAGCAGCGAAATTACATGACAGAGTTTATGTTTCTGGGACCTCAGTCTGGTTTTGTAGAAGATAGCGCTGAAGGGAATGAAATGCATACAGACCAATCGATAGGTTGCTGCATTAATGGAGGCCTGAATTAAGGTAATGATATTAGGGATGGACAGGAAAAGTGATTAAATAAATATTTAAAAGGTTAAATATGCAGAACTCTATTGATTAGGCATGAGGTAATCCCTAAAGGGGGAAGAGTTAGGCTCCAGTTACAAAGACATAAAAAAATCAATTGAAAATTTTAAGTAAGGCTAATGAGAAAATAATATCTTATGTGTTGACAAATGGGTATCTTTGAGGAAATAAACTGCTTATTTGTTACAACCTAAAGCCAAGGTTAGTAAGATTGCTATGACCTCACTAAGAAACATAGTTTTTATTAACATTTTTAAATCTGTCTTCATTG
The DNA here is from genome assembly GCF_037043125.1 of Eumetopias jubatus. Lineage (NCBI taxonomy): Eukaryota > Metazoa > Chordata > Mammalia > Carnivora > Otariidae > Eumetopias > Eumetopias jubatus. The sequence continues at coordinate 30,006,072 of NW_028274810.1, read as the reverse complement.
GTAATGCTTTTGCAGATTTTCACAAATCATAGATATCCTAATAATAGATCAAAGATTCTGAATCCATGCATAATACAGATACGTGTCTGACACTCTTCCTGATGACCTGTTAATGTAAAGTGCATACTTTGTTTCATTGATCTTATTGCTTTGTGACACTTCACATTGCAGTCTCTCTCACTATTGGCTTATAATAGCAGATCCCTTGGTACACTTGCCTATTGCACTCCAAAAATCTTTTCAGACAGTTATCTCCTATTGGCTTGTGTCAGATAATTCTACACTGTTTCCATGAACAGATGTGCATACAGATCCATTTTTTAAATGCATATTTGGAGTCCCACAACATAGTGAGTCACTTTGAAAAATCCACGTCTTTTTTCTTCTTCTTTGTTATCCAAAATGGTTTTGCTTGTTTGAAGAAGAAAATATCATGGATCAGGGTGCCTAACTGGCTCAGTCAGTAGAGCATGAGACTCTTGATCTCGGGGTTGTAAATTTGAGCCCTACGTTGGGTGCAGAGATTAAAAAAGAAAAAAAAAAAGAAAAAAATCTCATGGATCTTGGTATTTCATTTAATTCTGCAGTTCCATGATCAAGCACAGGGGAACACCTGGCCCTGCAGACGCCTCCAGGACTTGGCTGTAGCATATTGGCCATTCCTTTTTTTTAAGATTTTATTTATTTGAGAGAAAGAGAGAGCACAAGCAGGAGTGGGGGGTGGGCAGAGGGAGAGGGAGAAGTGGATTCCCCGCTGAGTGGGGAGCCCGACGCCAGGCTTGATCCCAGGACCCTGAGATCATGACATGAGCCGAAGTCAGAAACCTAACCCACCAGCCACCCAGGCGCCCCAACGCTGGCCATTCTAATTGATCATGACAATGCCATTTTGGCTGTTAAGAGTGTGGGGGTTTTTTTGTTTTTGTTTTTGTTTTTGTTTTTAAGATTTATTTATTTGAGAGAGATTGAGCACAAGCCGGAGGGGCATAGGGAGAAGGAGAGAGAGAGAGAATCTCAAGCAGACTCTGCACTGAATGCAAGCCCAATGCAGGGCAAGATCACACGACCCTGAGATCATGACCTGAACTGAAACCACGAGTTGGATGCTTAAATGATTGTGCCCCCAGGTGCCCCTTAAATGTTTTTAATATCACACTTGCTTGTACTCATTCAGGATCTTCTCCATAGAAGCATTTGTAAGTACAGATTCCCTGATAGCTATAAGCATTATTTAAGAAAGCCTAGAAAATTGATTTCTTAAGTACATATAGAAGTATATTGGTTTTAGTATCAGATATTTCATAGTTTCTGTAAATACTGGCCCTCTGTTACACCCCACTGGAGCTGGTAAAAAAAAATAACAGTAAATTTTTATAAAGAACTACAGTGTTCCCTTCCGAAACACATCCCTTCCTCTGGCTCACAGATGGCTATATAACCTTTCTCAAAATAGACAGTTTCTTATAATTGTCCACTTAGAAAAGATGTAATGTTACTCTCTGGATTCACTACTGTGGTATTTTTAATGTTTCTTATTTCCTGCAGGTATTCTTGGCGTCACCAACTAAGGGAATTTAAAAGTGAATATCGAGTTGTAGCACTTGATCTGAGAGGCTATGGAGAAACAGATGCTCCCATTCATCGAGAGAATTATAAATTGGACTGTCTAATTACAGATATAAAGGATATTTTAGACTCTTTAGGTAGGTCAGTTTAAAAAAAATAGTGTAGTCCTTTTTAAGGGACTAACATTCCAAAAATTGTGAATTGGTAACCTCATTTCTTGGGAGAAGGCATTTTCCATTTACCTGAGCTGTTGTCTGGATCCTGTCCCCATGGTTTTGGGTGTACAGCCGAAAATATTTATAGAGGAAATTGAAAATAATACATCTGGAATGACGATTCAGTCCACCAGCCAAGAATGAGTTCGAACATTTGTTGTTGTTGTTGTTTTTATTTTATTATGTTATGTTAATCACCATACATTACATCATTAGTTTTTGATGTAGTGATATACGATTCATTGTTTTCGTATAACACCCAGTGCTCCATGCAGAACGTGCCCTCTTTAATACCCATCACCGGGCTAACCCACCCCCCAGCCCCCTCCGCTCTAGAACCCTCAGTTTGTTTCTCAGAGTCCATCGTCTCTCATGGTTCGTCTCCCCCTCTGATTTCGAAAATTTGTTTTTAAAAGTATTTCTAATGTATGCAATTTATTATTTTCAGAATTATTGGAAATTTGATTCTTGTACTCAGAAAATTTATTTCTTCAGAATCCACATCTAAATAATCATTTAGATGCAGAAGCACTTACACTATCTTCTTTTTTTTTTTTAAGATTTTTATTTATTTATTTGAGAGAGAGAGAGCACAAGCAAGAGGAAGAACAGAGGGAGAAACAGGCTCCCCACTGAGCAGGGAGCCCGATGTGGGACTCCATCCAGAACCCTGAGATCATGACCTGAGCCAAAGGCAGATGCTTAACCAACTAGGCCACCCAGGCACCCCGCACTATCTTTCTTATATTGATCAGCTAGTGCCACAATATTATTGTGTAACAAACATGCCAAACTCAGTGGCATATAGCCATAGGCATTTATTCAATGCTCATGGGTGTGCAGGTCAAGTGTAGGCTGGACCACTGGGTCTTTACCTCAGGTTACAGGTCCTGCTGGGACTGGCTTCTCCCTCTGAGTTAGGCTGGAACCCAAGCTAAAGGGGAGTAGCTACCTAGCGGTAGCTTTTCCTCTTCTCCTGGCAATGGCAGAAATGGCAAGAGGGTGAGCCCAGATGCAGAAACATATTTCAAGTTTCTGCTTGCAGCACATTGGTCAAAGCAAGTCAGATGGCTGAGTCCAAAGTCAAGTCAGACTCCCACCATATGACCAAAGCAAATCACAGGACTAAGTCTAATATCAAAGGGGTAGCAATGTATACTCCTTTTATGGCAGTGGGGAGGGGGGAGGAGTAAATACTTTTTAACAATAATTGAATCCACTACATCTTTTTTGACTAAAACCCAGCTGCTACCATGGTATGTTAATGGAGCTAATATTGTAAAAAAACCATGAAATCAAATTAAAGGCCTTTTCTACAATAATCTAAAGAGAGCATGGATCTGGCCAATATTCCAAGAGGAGAAAAAAAAATGGATAAGGTCTGGGGGTATCAATGCAGTGTTGTCATTTAGTCTGATTACAATAAAATAGACTCAAAGACATTGATTTCCGGTAGCCATATTTCATTTCTCTTCGGTGGTAATTCAGTCAGCCTTGGCCTAAATTTGTCTTCATGCAATTTTCTAGGCAAATCGATAATATAATCTTGCTTATGACCTAATTATGTGTAATCTTTACCACGGTTTTCCAAACTCAGGTTTGTGCGACTAGAGCTGAGCTATTTCAGGTTTTTAAAAAAATTCAGGTTCCTGGGAGAGATTCTGAATCTGTAGGTCTAGAATGGAGGTTGGACATCTAAATTTTCTAAAAAGCTACTTAGGTGATTCAGACATACAGGTTTTGGAAACACCAAACTCAGTATCTGCCTAAGTGCATAATTAGAGTCAGATTATGGGAAGATTAGTTTCAGAAGTATACCCATTTTATGTAAGGTAATGATGCATCCACCTTCAATGACATCAACATTTTTTTTTCTCCATTACAGGATATAGCAAATGTGTTCTTATTGGCCATGACTGGGGGGGAATGATTGCTTGGCTAATTGCCATCTGTTATCCCGAAATGGTGATGAAGCTTATCGTTATTAACTTCCCTCACCCAACTGTATTTACAGGTGAGTTTGAATTTTAATTAAAACATCTTTGCTAAAATAACAATTCACTATTGTCACTGACGCTTTGGATTAAAAACAGCAAAATTTGAATAGCATAGTATTTTTTTAATTAAATGACTAAAATATGATATTAGCATATAACAATGTCAGATACGTTGACTTTATTCCACAAGAGTCTGAGAAATCATAGCTTCATATTTGCTTGCATAATTTTATTTTTTTTAGAGAATATTTTACTGCTAACTTGGAAAGGGATAAAGGGAAAAAGATGCAGTAACATTACTTTGACAGTAATGAATCTTGACAACCTAGAAATAAATTCTCCTCTTGCCTGACTGCTTCGGCTATCAGGAATGACAGCATTCTTTAAAGCCATAGTTCTCAAATTTTGAGTTTCAGGACTCTTTTATACTCTTAAAAAATATTAAAGACCCATTGAGTTTTTGATAATATAGGACATATATAAAAATATTTACTGTATTAGAAATTTAAAATGAGAAAAATTTAAAATTATATATTAATTCATTAAAAAAAATAAATCTAGTTCCTGTTAACATGATTAACATCTTAATGAAAACTAGTTACATCTTCCCAAACAATTTTAGTGAGAAGAATGTCATTGTTTTACATTTTTGCAAACCTCTTTAATTTTTGGCTTAATAGAAGACAGCTGGATTCTCAGATCTGCTTCTGCATTCAATCTGTTACAATATGTTGTTTGAATTGAAGTGTATGAAGAAATCTGGCCTCACACAGACTTGTAATTGGAAAAGGGAAGAGTATTTTAATAGCCTTTTCAGATAACTGTGGATTTTCTTCTTTAATACTACACCAAACTAAAAAAATTGGTGGTTTCTTAAAGGTTAGTAACAATGTAGAATCTGATGTCATATTAATGAACTTTTTGTACTCTGTTACATTAAAATCCATTAGTCTCTCTAGCACTTTGAATGGATTTTTTACCCATGCATGATTTTGCATCATCATGCATTGGAAGATATTGGTCCATTGAGTTATTCAGATCTTCCATACTTTGACACATTTTATTATATTATATCAAAGAATCACATTAACTAATATTGCCCCAATGTCATCAAAAAGTTGTTGAGTATTGCAAAGCTGTCATGCTCACAGTAGCAAATACCCATCTCTAAATTTCTAATTTTCATTTGAAAGCTTGAATTTTGTTGTTGGCAACAAATGCTGTTGATTGTTTTCCCCCAAGTGACAGGCTCACTTTGTTCATTTTCAAGAGACTATCTGTCAAATACTCAAGTCTGACTGGTGATAATTTATTAGTCATCCTTTCAAGTAAAAAATGGTATTCCATAAGAAATGCAGCTAATTCAACTAATCAACTCAAAGAATTGCAGAAGTGCTGTTCCTTCAGACAACCATTGTACTTGGGTGTTCAACAGAATTGCTTTGTGTGTACTTTCTGTGTCATCTCAATGTTCAAAGGACATGTACACAAAGGTTGAAATTTAATAAAATTAATAATTTTTGCTGTTTTATCTAGGGCATTCCTAAGTGAAACTGGCACTTAATTTTATGTATTTATGTATTTGTTTGCTGCAAGTGTGTGGTGGTGAAGCATACAATGACTGCTAGTATTGTTTAGCGTCACTACCTTGATTTGTGCTCAGGCAGCAATGGCTTTATCTACCCTTGCTTTCATACCATGAGCACAAAGGTCCACAAATGAGAAAATAATGTCTTAGTATTGTAATGAGATGGTTTTGACTGTCTGGATTGTTTAAAAAGGTCTTAGGGATCCCCAGGGTCCGTGTGGGCTATACTTTGAGAACCCCTGCTATAATAAAGGGAAGTCTTAAATCCTCAGTGTTTAAAGACCAGGCACATTTTTATTCCGTTTTGGCAAAAACTATCATCTTGTCCTCTTTAACTACCCTTGTCAAGTTTTCTGAGTTTCAGGTACTGCTATGACTCACAGCAGCCCTCTAGGGAACAAAAAATTCTGTTGGGAATGTCTACATAAGGGAGAAAGGGAACGTGACTACATAAATGTTGTACAGTGTAAGTGTAAGAGTTGAATTTTATTTTATTTTTTATTTTTTAAAAGATTTTATTTATTTATTTATTTATTTATTTATTTATTTATTTATTTGAGAGAGAGCAAGAGAGCATAAGCAGGGAGAGTGGCAGAGGGAGGAGAAACAGGATCCCCGCTGAGCAGGGAGCCCAATGTGATGCGGACTCGATCCCAGCGCCTTGGCCTCATGACCTGTGCCAAAGGCAGATGCTTAACCAACTGAGCCACCCAGGTGCCCCAAGAGTTGAATTTTAGATATATATACAATTGTCCTATTTCTATTGAGGCGATAGCATGGATGCTTAGGATTCAAATATCAAACTGAAATTCACTATATTTTTCTCAGTTGCATTAAGTAGGAAAAGTTGTGCTACGTGCTTGTTCCATTGATTGGGACCCTTGAGTAAATGTTATTTTTGTGATGTTGCTAAAAGGAAAAAATTGTAATTGGTCATTTCAGCAAGAAGATTCTTGAAATATTTCTAGAATTGTTTTATCCAGCCTAGGTTCAACCCTAGTCAGGTTAATATAAGGTCTTCAAGTAATATGCCTATATTTAACCCTTAATTATATTAATATCTCTTAATGTAGGGCTGAATAAATTTTGTTCAATGACGACTTTACAAAAAGTATAGCATAACTTACCTGAGAATTATAGTTCCAAAAATTCCAACCATGTTAACACTAACCATGTTAGTTACAAAATTAGAAATAAGAAAAAAGTGACTTCTATAGCAAAGAAAATAAAAATAGAGTGCACAAGAAACAAGTATGCACACTTAATATGTGTGATTATACTACTCTCTAGTTTAAAGCTTCAGTGTCTTTCCAAAGCCCTTAAAAATCCATCTCCTCTGGCCCTCCCTGACTGGGCTTCTGCTTTGCTCTCTGACTCATCTCATGCCACCTCTCACACCTCATTCACTATACACCGGTCACATTGATGTTCTTTCTGCTTCTTAAATGTGCCAAGCCCAGGACCTACTTTCTGTTCCTGGCTTTTCTTCCTAGATCTTTGCATAGCCGACTCCCTCTTACCATTCAGGAATCAGTCCACATGTCACATCCCCAGAGAAGCCTATTTTGATCACCTCTGCTAAATAATAGTCCCTCCACATCACCCAATCATCACTCTCAATCAGATTACCCTGTTTTAATTTTCTTTATGGTATTGTTGCTATCTAAAATGATCTTTTAAAGTATCGATTACTTATTGTATAAGTTCCTTATTAACGGGAACCTCTTCTGTCTTGTTGACTGCTAACTCCCCTTACATACAGTAGATATTCAAATATTCCTTGAATGAATGAATTTTCTAGATACATGAATGAACTTATAGGAAACACTTTAGTTTCTGTTGAGGTCAAATGAATAAGGTATTCAAATCTGCCTGCAAAGAAAGTCTTTTAAACAACAGAAAATTACCTCCCCATAAATCCCTAGGAAAAGTGTGAGGTCACTGAAAATAACCTTGGAGAAAAGGCAGTGTTGTTTGTGTTTCCTGTTCCTTTCTGAGTCAAGACTTCATAAAATGAAACTTTTTTATTTAAAGTGCTATAAATTTTCTAAATACTTGAAATATCCATAATCAAATACAAGAACATAGAAATTGTTTCAAAGAGAAATATGCAGAAGACTTACTTGTGGATTCTTTTTTCATCTCAAGGGTGAAATTGCCTTAGAATGAAGTTCTTTCAATAGTAAGTAATTTATACCCCTTGGATAAGGTCTAACGTGGCATTTTAATTTCAGAATATATTTTACGACACCCTGCCCAGCTGTTCAAATCCAGCCATTATTACTTCTTCCAAATACCATGGTTCCCAGAATTTATGTTCTCAATAAATGATTTCAAGGTAAGTCAAATATGGTGATGGATGTTAACTAGATTTATTGTGGTGATCATTTTACAATGTATACAAATATTGTATTATGTTGTATACCTGAAACTAATATAATGTTATATGTCAATTATACCCCAAGATTAAAATTGAAAAACTGGAGCCCAAGAAGATGACAAAATTAGGAAGTTAAAAATAAAAGATAGGGGCACCTGGGTGGCTCAGTTGTTAAGCATCTGCCTTTGGCTCGGGTCATGATCCCAGGGTCCTGGGATCGAGCCCTGCATCGGGCTCCCTGCTCCGCGGGAAGCCTGCTTCTCCCTCTCCCACTCCCCCTGCTTGTGTTCCCTCTCTTGCTGTGTCTCTCTCTATCAAATAAATAAAATCTTAAAAAAAATAAAAGATAGACAGATGCACTAAAAAAAGGAGGAAAGAAAGAAAGAAAAGAAAAAAAAGAAAGAACTGGTCCTGCTTATGTTATCTGGTTTGTCTAAAATAATCATTTATTGATTATTGTGATATGATGCCCACTGCTAGGCATTTCCTCCTATGTAAGAAAAAAAAAGGTTAAATCAAGCAAATAATGTATTAATGAAAAACATTAAAGTGCATCCTTCAGAAAGAAAAATAGGCAAATGCTAAAATTTAATAATTTCTAAGACCTCATCTATAGGCTAACTTATTTTTACAGTCTCTGTATATTTGAGTGCCTGGTTATTGTTCAATTTTTTTGTGAGAGCCTGTGCCCCTATAGGCGTACCTCTTTTCAGAGAACATTCCATGGGGAGACAAGGGAATATGAATGCCAGGTGAGAGAGTTTGACATAACAGAAGTGGAGGCCTTTGGGTGTAAACAAAACCCTGAAACAAAGTAAGTGTGTGGGAATTGGTGTACCATATACACGGACAACCAGGAGTCATGTGTTGTATCTATTTCTTGAAAGTTTATCGAATGCTTCTTGTATATCTGGTGTGGTGTTAGATATTTAGGGAGGCTTTAGAAAAGACAATATTATTTTACTTGGAAATACTTCTGTATATATCTCTGACAGATAAGGACATTTTTTTAACAAATAACTCCAATACCATTATCAAACCTAACAAAATGAATACTTACTCCCTACTATCATTTAATATTCAAATTTCCATTCCATTGGATTTCCATTCAAATTTCCTTAACACTTTATTTGTTTGAATCAGGAACCAAACAAGGTCCATACATTGTATTTGATTGTTATGGTTTTTTCAGGCTATAACAGTTCCTTCTTTTTTTTTAACACCATTTTTTTATTGAAGAAATTTCATATTTGTTTATTTGTTCTGAGGAATGATCCACATTTTGGATTTGGCTAACTACTTCATCATGGTGTTATTTAACTTGTTCTGCTAACCCTTGTTTCTCCTACTTCATGGTTGCTACTAATCTAGAGGCTTGGTTAGGTTGATTTTTAATTTGACAAGAATACTGGCAGGTGGTGCTGTGTATTTCCTAATGCATCACATCAGGGAAGCACCTAGGGTCTAGTTCTCGCAGTTTTACTAACACTAACACTGACCAGTGGGCTCACTTAAATTTATATAGTCAGCCTATCTAAATTTCCTAACAACCTTTCACCAGATAATTTTAGCATACCTTGATCATCACTGCATAGGTCCATTATTTCATTAGGATTCGCAAAATGGTGATTTTCTAATTCTATCATTTTTTTCTGCTTTTATTAACTGGAATTCTTCCTTTTATTAACTAGAATTGTCCATTTCTACTGCTTGGTTATTCTGAAATACAGTTCACACAAGAATGGCAGGATAAATGCTTCATTCTTTACCTTTATAAACAACTTCCAAGGTAATGACTTGGTGACCTAGAAATCTCCAATGACAACCAATGAAGTTTTCTTTTTTTCCATATTATTATGAGCTCATGAGTTTTAAAAATATATTTGACATGTATCAATCAATTACAGTCGTTCTTTTTTATGCTCAGATTGTCTCATATTAGGCAAGTGGAAACTCCTTCAGGTTGGCTCCTGTGTCCTTTTGACATAAATCTTCGGTCAGTAATAGCTTGCTTCCTTAATGTCCTAGGTTCATTTTTTATTTCCTGCTGCAGATCCGGAATCAGTCATTTATTGAAGGAACTCGGGCTCCTATTAGTAGGAAACTGTACTTAGAAACCACAGTCTGGGTGTCAAGGTGATCATTGTTACTGGGTTTTTATTGCTTCTAGACCTTTCCATTGGATAGATATTGTACTTACATATTTTTAGAGTGAAAAAAAATCATGCGTTCTTATTCATATTTCCAAAGCAAAATTAAGACTACAAAGTTTTGTTTAACTTTTATATTTTATAAAAAACATTTATGTGGTTCTAGTCAAAATGCTAATACAAGGTACAGAGAGGTCTCACTTCGGTCTCTGTTTCCTGTTTTTCTGTCTCTATCCTATTTCCTCCCTCCCCATAGGGAAACCATTTTGGTTAGTTTTTGTTTCATTTTTTTATTGTTTCTTTTTTAAAAATATAAGCATATGTGAATGTATTTGTCTACTCCTCCTTACACAAAAGATAACATACTATAAACACTATTTTCCACCCTTTTTTTCCCCCCACTTAAAAATATGTCCTGGGGATCAGCTACTCCATAGCATGTAATCATCTCCATCTTCTTTTTTTTTTTTTTAAAGATTTTATTTATTTATCTGACAGAGAGAGACACAGTGAGAGAGGGAACACAAGCAGGGGGAGTGGGAGAGGGAGAAGCAGGCTTCCCACGGAGCAGGGAGCCCAGATGCTGGGCTTGATCCCAGGACCCTGGGATCATGACCTGAACCAAAGGCAGGTGGTTAATGACTGAGCCACCCAGGCGCCCCTCATTTCCATCTTCTCTTGGAGTATTCAGAAAACATAATACACCATCATCTGTCTATACCATAGTTTATTCAACCAACCCCCAAATGATGGACATTTTTTGTTTCCAGTCTTTTGCTATTACAAATAATGTTTCAATTAATCACCTCCTGTATAAATCATTTCATAGTTTTGTAGGTGTGTTTTGGGGTTGAGGGATCTGCATTTTATTTCATATTTTAAAGATCAATTTATTTATTTTGGAGAGAGAGAGAGAGAGGGTGAGCAGGGGGAGGAGCAGAGGGAGAGGGAGAAAAATCCTTAAGCAGACTCCCCACTGAGCATGGAGCCAGACATGGGGCTCATCCCAGGACCCTGAGATCATGACCTGAGCTGAAATCAAGAGACTGACACTTTACCAACTGAACCACCCAGGTGCCCCGAGGGATTTGCCTTTTAAACAAGAATCCCAATCATTCTAATGCAGGTGATTTAGATCTACACTTTGAGAAATGCTGGTATAGAGCAGTGTTTTTCAAATTGTGGGAGGGGGCCCCTTAGTGAGTCATGAGATCAGTTTCGTGGCTTGCAATATGAATTTTAAAAAATAAAGTAGAACAGAAGTGAATTGAAAATATCACTACTTACTATAATAAGAGTAAGGGATATTTCTTTAAACATTTGTTTCAGAAACGTATGTGTAGGAGTATGAACTGGATCATGCTAAAAAATGTGTTTGTTACTCTGGTTTGTGGTCAAAAAAATTCAAACAATTGTGGGGGGAGGAGAGTAGATTGGTTGTTAGTAAACAGATCAACTACTGTTAGTTAGAATATGGGGGAAGACTAGGGTGGTGATAGTATCTGAGCTTAGGCTTGTAGAATGTGAATAGGCACCCAAAAAAGACAGGTGGCTTTTCCTAAGGGTGAAGTGTACATGGGGGATTTGAAGGGAAGAATATCAAACATCAATCCAGGAAAGCAAAAATGTGTCTAATATGTTTGTAAACAATGAGGTCTTCTACCTGGCTAGAGCAGAAAGGGGGAGTTGTTACTGACACTGACCATTATTCCCTTTCAGAAGCCAAAGGTTTAGTTTATGGTTAGGTAACTAAAAAGTTTTAATTATTGTCTTTTCACTTAAATTAGGCTTTGAAACATCTGTTTACCAGTCACAGCACTGGCATTGGAAGAAAAGGATGTCGATTAACAACAGAAGATCTTGAAGCTTATATTTATGTCTTCTCCCAGCCTGGAGCATTAAGTGGCCCAATTAACCATTACCGAAATATTTTCAGGTCAGTATAATTTCTTTTTAGTTAAATAAAATATTCATTCCCTGAAGAGCCAATATTTTAGTTTTTTCCAAGTTTTATTTAAATTCCAGCTAATTAACATGCAGTGCAATATTAGTTTCAGGTGTAGAATTTAGTGATTCATCACTTACATGCAACACCCGGTGCTCATCACAAGTGCCCTCCTTAATACCCATCACCTGTTTAAGCCATTCCCTCACCACCTCCCCTCCAGTAATCCTCAGTTTGTTCTCTATACTTAAGAGTCTGTTTCTTGGTTTACCTTTCTTTCCACCCCCCCCCACATTCATTTGTTTTGTTTCTTAAATTCCACATATGAGTGAAATCATATGGTTTTTGTCTTTCTCTGACTTATTTCACTTAGCATAATACTCTCTAGCTCCATCCATGTAATTGCAAATGGAAAGATTTCATTATTTTTTATGGCTGAGTAATATTCCAGTGTGTGTGTGTGTGTGTGTGTGTGTGTGTGTGTGTGTGTGTGTACACATATATGTATATATATACCATATATTCTTTATCCATTCATGAGCCAGTGGACATTTGGGCTCTTTCCATAATTTGGAAATTGACAACAGGAAACAACAGGTGTTGGTAAGGATGCAGAGAAAGGGGAACCCTCTTATACTGTTGGTGGGAATGCAAACTGGTGCAGCCACTTTGGAAAACAGTATGGAGATTCCTCAGAAAGCTAGAAATAGAACTACCCTATGATCCAGCAATTGCACCAATAGGTATTTACCCCAAAGGATACAAAAGTACGAATTCAAAGACATACATGCACCCTAATGTTTATAGCAGCATTCTCAACAATAGCCAATATTTTATTTTTAAGATTATGTTCACTGTTTATCCAAAGACTATTTCAAATAACGTGTTCTGATTTTGTAAGCTGCCTAATCTTTTCTTAAGGAAACTTTAAACATGGAAGAGTAGAGAGAATAGTATAATGGATCCCCCATGTAGTTGTCACTTACTTTATCCACAACTCTATCCACTTCTTTACCTTTGTGTTATAGTGAATAGATGTATATTTGTAATCATATTTTTCATGATAATTATTCACTCAAGAAATATTAAGCACTTTCTATGTTCTGGTCTATGCCAGCACTCAAGATATAGTAATAAGCAAAACTAGACAAAGGTCCCTGATCTCACTAGCCAAGTGGGGAAAACGGACATCAAGCATATAACCACAGCAATGAATATATGGTTATAAATAAAGACATTGAGAGAAAGGGATGAGAACTGAACAAATAATGTTTGAACAGAGAAATGAAGAATGAGTTACATATTGACCAGGTAAAGTTGGGGATAGAGGGATTGGCATTCCAGAAAAAGGAAATAGCATGTACCAAAGCTGTGTGGGAAGATAGCGAATTGTGGTTTTAAGTAATACAGTGAAGGCTAATATGGCTGGCACACAGAAGAAGACAATGAAATGAGAACGGGTCCGAGAGTAAGCAGTGGCTGGCCACGCAGAGCCACGGAGACCATATTAAATACTTAAGAGCTATGAATGTGAAGCTAGTAAATGAGTGTTTCAAACAGAAAAGAGAAAAAATCCAATCTGTATTTGGATAAATTCATTCAATGTAAGGAAATTACAGTGGTCCAGGCTAAAGATCATGGTAGCCTGAAATAGTCTGAAGGCAGTGGAAATGGGGAGAATGGGTAGATTTAAGAGATATTTAAGAGGAAAAGTGACAGGGGTTGGTGATGTGTTGGGGGGGGTGAGAAAAAGAGAGATGTCAAGGTTGGCTCCTGAATTCCTGGCTTGAACAGCTATCTGGATAGTCATGCCATTCACTGAGAGAGAAAACACTAGAAGAGAACTGGTTTTGAGGGGGAAGTCATAAACTTTATTGATCTTAAACTAGTTGAGTTTGAGGTGGTACCTCAAATATTCAAATAGGTAGATAGATACAAGGGTTTGGAATTCAAAGGAGAGAATCTGTGATGAAGATATATAAAGTCTTGGTGTCATTGACAGAGACAAATGAGGCTTTTGTTCAGAAGATATTGTCTAGGGAGAAAGTATAGAATGAAAGACAAGATACGGAGATTTGTCTGTTTGGGTTTGGACTCTAGATAGGAGAAAAAGATTTCTCTTAATAATTAGCAACCCACAGCCTGCCTTGAAAAGGGTTTAGAGACTTGAATTTATGCTACCTCCATAGCACTAGAATTATCAGCGAAAACATTATATTTCAATATCATACTAGGCTGGTACACTTTCCCAGCAGAAACAAAGACAGAATTTTTCTGGAGGGTACATTTCAACTCAGACTTACAATATTCCCACAGATAAAGTCCTCTGAAGATGAGTTCGTAATTCAAATTATGAAAAATATGAAGCTACCATTAATGAGTGAGAAAACAACTGCAGAACTCTTAACACAGTTCAAATACTAGAACTAACAGATTATAAAGTATGTTTAAATCATTAAATATATGAAAGAAAAAAATATGAGAAAGAATAGGAAAATATCAAGACAGACTGGAAAGAGCTGAAAAAGAACAAAAGAACTTCTTGAAAAGAAAAATATTGTTATTGAAATCTAAAATTCCATAAATGAGTTAAATAACAGATCAGACAAACTAAAGAGAATTATGAATTGGAAGACAGCTCTGAAAAAATTACCTAGAATCTAGCTTAAAGAATTGAAAATATAAAAGACAGGTTATATTTGATTTAGAGGATGAAAGTAGAAATTATATAGATAGATGATAGATAGATACACACACACACACACACACATATACATGCCAATAATTTTTTTCTAGTAAAATAAATTAGAAATAGAATGTATTATTTTAAAACCAGTAGAGCATGACAAGAAAGCTATCAATTCAAAAGAAGGCAGGAAAGGAGAAAAAGGAAGCAAAGTAAATAGAATGCACAAAATAAGATGTCAAAAACAATTTAAATATGTCAGTAAACACAATAAATATGAATGTATTATACTTACCTGTTAAAAAACTAAATATCAGATTGGATTAAGTCACAATTAAAGCATAAGGACAAAAAAGGGTTGAAAGTAGGAGGATGGAAAAAAGTTACAGTGGGTGTATTTTATTTTATTTAAAGATTTTATTTTTAGGTAATCTCTACACCCAACAAGGGGCTTGAACTTACAACCCTGAGATCAAGTGTTGCATGGTCCACCAACTGAGCTAGCCAGGTGCCCCTATAGTGGGTGTTATTTTAAATAAAATAAAATCTCTCAAACTCTTTGAATAAGGAATCCAAGGGGAGTTAAGAGATTATATGAATTGAGGGGAGAAGCGGTAAACCCAAACCTTCTTTTTTGACTAACAACAACAAAATTTACAAAGATAAATGTAAAAATTTTTGGCAAAACAGATGTTAATTTAAAAAGTATTTGTAGGTACCCATTTATTAAGCAAGGCAATGATTAGAAAGGCAGACTGACATTGCAGAGGCTACAGGTTTATCTCGTAGGATATAGCAGCAACGTTGTCTCAAGTCCATGTTTTGTCATTTGTTTGTTTTTACAAATAATATTTGTAAAGAGAGTTCTAAGAGAAAATAGAATGACATTTTCATACGTCTAAATTTTTAACAAGAGATAAAAAGAATAGTTTTTAAATGTTCTTGATTTATCCCTTTATCAAAGTTAGCTTTGTGACACAAAGCAAGTAGCTATAAGGAAAGAGGGAAAATATTCTGATCTTTCTGAGGTTCTTTTACGAACAATTGTTCATTAGGAGGACCTGCATTCCCAAGAGTAAGCTCTAGAATCCTACTAACTGGCATGGAGAGAGAAAGAGTGAAAAAAAGCAGGCCTGTGAAGGTCAAAACTTACGATTTTATGTAAAGGTGAAAGACAGTTTTAAATTAGATTGCTATAGGTTAAATCTGGCTGGGTCAAGGCCACATCAAACCTTCTGGAAGCTCAACTGACCTCTTCTGATGCTTCTTTACATTAGGGTAATTAAGGCCAAGTACATAATTAAAAATGGTTATGCAATATAAAATGACTACAAATAAAGTATGGTACATTATACTTAGGTAGGGAAATCACTCTCATTTATCACCCTAAGATTCCTCAGGACCATAGCCTCATTCAAGGACTCTCAAAAATTTGGAGCCAAGGAACTAGAAGGAGCTAGGAATTGGATTAACTATAGGATCTAACCTGCAAAAAAGATAAACAAGTCTAAACCTGTAACAAAGCACCAAATAATAAAGCAAAAGCTGATACAAGGAAAAATGACAAATTCACAATTACTACTGGAGATTTTAACTCATCTCTCTCAAAAGTTGATCAAGCAGGAAAAAATTAATAAAGATATGGAAGATTTTAACAACCCAATTAACATCTTTGATCTGATGAACAATTCTAGAATCCTGCATCCAATATTTAGAAAATACACAATATTTTTAAGTACATAGAAATGTTTACAAAGATTACATACAGGACTACAGAGTAAATCCTAACCAATATCAAAGGTTGTGATATTGATATCACATAGATTGTGTTCTCTGAACACAATGCAGTTAGAAATTAACAGTAACGATAAACTTTTAGAAAACTCCATATATTCAGAAATTTAAAAGCTTTTAAATTGCTCATGGCTATGATCCAGTAATTGCACTACTAGGTATTTACCCAAAGAAATAAAAAATACTGATTCAAAGGGATACATGCATTTTTATAGTAGCAATATCAACAATAGCCAAATTATGGAAACAGACCTGGTGTCCATCGACTAATGAATGGATAAAGAAGATATGGTATACATATACCATGGAATATTAGCCATAAAAAAGAGTGAAATCTTGCCATTTGCAGCAATGTGGATGGAACTAGAGAGTATTATGCTAAGTAAGTGAAATAAGTCAGTCAGAGAAAGACAAATATCATATGATTTCACTCATGTAGAATTTAAGAAACAAAACAAATGAGCAAAGGGGAAAAAAGAGAGGGAGAGACAAACCAAGAAACAGACTCTTAACTATAGAGAACAAATTGATGGTTACCAGATGGGAGGTGGGTAGGGAAATGGGTTAAATAGGTGATGGGAATTAAGGAGTGCATTTGTCATGATGAGCACCAGGTGTTGTCTGGAAGTGTTGAATCACTATATTGTACACCTGAAACTAGTATTACACTTTATGTTAACTAACTGGAATTTAAATAAAAACTTTAAAAAAATTACTCCTGGATGCCTGGATGGCTCAGTCGGTTAAGCATCCAACTCTTGATTTCAGCTCAGGTCTTGATCTCAGGGTCATTAGTTCAAGCCCCACATTGGGCTCTATGCTGGGCATGGAGCCTACATAAGAAAAAATGTTTTTAAAAAAATTACACATGGATCAAAAAAAACATAATGGAAATTCATAAAAACTTAGAAAAAATAAGAATATCAAAACATGTGGAATACAGTTAAAACTGTACTTAGAAAGAAATATATTCATAGTTTTCCATGCTTATATTAGAAAAGAAGATAGAAGATTAGTGAGCGAAGAGTTCAATTTGAGAAGGTAGGAAAAGAACAACATGTAAACAAAAATAAACTAGAAGGAAAATAATTTAAAGTAGATAAAAAGCAGAAATTAATGCAATCAAAAGCAAAGACACAATAGAGAGAATCAAAAAAACCAAAGGCAGATTCTTTGAAGATTATTAATATAGACAAAATTTTGCCAAGATTGGTTTAAAACATGAATAAACAATATTAAGCAGAAAATAGATATAAATATCACAGAGACTAAAATATAAAATTTAGGTTAACAAATTGGAGAACTTTGACAAAATGGGCAGTTTTTAAGAAAAAATCTAGTAACCAAAACTGACTCATGAAGAATTAGAAAACCTGAATAGACATAACCATTAACGAAATTGAATTATTAATTTAAAGCACATCCACAAAAACACAATACACATCCACACAAACAGGCCTAAGTGGTTTTAAGGTAAGTTCTAACACAGAAATCCCACTTTTTTTTTTATCTGTTCATCTTTTAATCTGATATTTTAGAAATTCTGGGTCAATTAATGATTACGATTGCTTAGGGGAAATCCCATTTTTTAATAGACACTTTTAGACATTATAAAAAGAAGGCATATGCTTCAGCTCATTTTGTGAAGCTGGTATAACTTTCACACCAAAACAAGATAAGGATTGTATAAAATAGGAAAATTATAGGTCAAACTACATTATAAACATAGATCCATAAACGTAAAATGAAATATTATGGAAGTGAATCCAGCATGCATTAAAAATTAAACCAAAGTTAGCATTAAAATTCATTACTTTAATTCACCATAGTAATAGATTAAAAGGAAAAATATAATCATCTAAATAAATTAAGGGGCACCTGGGTGGCTCAGTTGGTTAAGCCTCTGCCTTCAGCTCAGGTCATGATCCCAGGGTCCTGGGATTGAGTCCCACATTGGGCTCCCTGCACAGTGGGGACCTGCCGCTCCCCCTCCCTCTGCCCCTCCCCCCTGCTCTTGCACGCGCTCTCTCTCTCAAATAAATATATTAAAAATCTTTTTAAAAAATAAGCATTTAATAATATTCAACTCATATTCATGTAACAGCTCTTAGTAATCTAGAAATAGAGGACGTGAAAATAGACCTCAGATAGATCAAGCCTGAATTTCCTGAAGGGGTAGTATGGGAAACTGACCTTTGCTTAATTGTCCAAGAAAAAAATAAGGTATTGAAGGTGTTTTGCCCTGGTTATTTGCACCTGGACAGCTGACAGGCACATAAAAAGATATTCCAGGAATCAAGACCAAGAGGATAAAAAACCTACATCAAAAGCAGAAAATATTTTGTGGTACTGTCCAATAGCTGTATCACCATGGGAAACTTTGGAAGATCTGAGAAGTCCTTCCTCTATCTGAGAGAATAATAACGTTTTCTTCTGCTTTATAAAACCATCTTTGTAGGTTTCTTTTCCCTTTGCCATTAAACTTGATATTCTGTGTTCTTTATTTTATTTTAAGATTTTATTTATTTATTTGACAGAGAGAGAGAGAGAGACAGCGAGAGAGGGAACACAAGCAGGGGGAGAGGGAGAGGGAGAGGGAGAAGCAGGCTCCCTGCCAAGTAGGGAGCCTAATATGGGGCTTGATCCCAGGACCCTGGGATCATGACCTGAGCCAAAGGCAGATGCTTAACGACTGAGCCACCCAGGTGCCCCTGTTAGTGTCTTTATATTAATCACAGTATTCCATTATGACAACAATGCAGAAGAGAACTTCTGCCTACCAGAAACGTATAGCAAACATCAGACTTTATAATGAAACACAAAAAACATTTTCTACAAAAATAAAGCCTAAAGATAAACTTGGTGACTTTAACTGCCTCTAATCACCACTGAATTGCAGGTCTTAGCCATATAAGAAAAAAAACTGAGGGAGACGAACCATGAGAAACGATGGACTCTGAGAAACAAACTGAGGGTTCTAGAGGGGAGGGGGGTGGGGGGATGGGTTAGCCTGGTGATGGGTATTAAAGAGGGCACGTTCTGCATGGAGCACTGGGTGTTATGCACAAACAATGAATCATGGAACACTACATCAAAAACTAATGATGTAATGTATGGTGATTAACATAATAATAAAAAATTTAAAAAACACTGAAAAAGTGTAAGTATTAGGAAAGGAAGAAACAAAGCCATGATAATACATGTCGTTATTATCTAGAAAAAGAATCTACAGAAAAGTTATTCAAACAAAAATTGTTCAGCAAAGTTGATATACGTAAGTGCAATATTACAAAAATTATGATCTTATAAATGAACAGTTAGAAAACATATTTTAAAAATAGATACTCTACAACAGCAACAAAAAATATTATGACTCTAACAAAAGATCACCTTTATGGATTGTCAAAATTTATCGGAAGTAGTAAAGAATACAAGCTCAGGGCAGTAGCTGTTTACTAATCAATAGAGAAGTATTTTAATATTTTAACAACCCATACAGACTTGCTGTTGTAAACTAGTGAAAATTAGCCCTGGTTTATCATGTTCATGATTGGAAAACGTCAATATCATAAAGTTCTTGATTTCCACAAATTGATCTATAAATGTAATTTAATTTCAATCAAAACCATAAGAAAATTCAATGAAACTTGAAAAATTGATTTTGAAGTTTGTATGGAAGAGCATAAGGCTGAGGGTGGTCAAGAAAGTTTTAAAGAAAAGGATAGATGGGTGTCTAACCCTATCCAATATTAAGGTTTGTAATGAGACTCTAAAATTAATAAAATATGGTGTTGACTTTGGGATAGACAAGTTGGTTAATGGAACATAAAAGAAAACCTAAGAATGGAATTGCACATATGGGAACTTGCTATGACAGAGAACATTTTAAACCAGTGGTAAAAAGATTCAATACAGGGGCGCCTGGGTGGCTCAGCCGTTAAGCATCTGCCTTCAGCTCAGGTCATAATCCCGGGGTCCTGGGATCGAGCCCCGCATCGGGCTCCCTGCTCGGCGGGAAGCCTGCTTCTCCCTCTGCCACTCCCCCTGCTTGTGTTCCTGCCCTTGCTATCTCTCTCTCTCTCTGTCAAATAAAGAAATAAAATCTTTAAAAAAAAAGATTCAATACATGTTGCTGGAACAATTGGATATCCATATGGATAAAATAAAATTAGATTCCTATGTCTTACTAAACAAGAAGTAAACCTTAGGGAAATAAAAAAAAACCAAATATGATCAGCAAAACTTTCAAATGTTAGAAAAATAAGAAAACACTTTCATGATCCCAGGTAGGAAAGATTTCTTAAATAAGACACGAAGAGCTGAAATTATGAAGGAGACTGATAAATTTGAATTTGACTACATTAAAATTAAAAATATATCAAAAGATACCATAAAATGATGAGGCAACCTTAGATAGGGAAAAGTTATTTGCAATACAGAATCAATCATGAACTAATAATATCTAGAGTTTATAAAGAATGCCTCCAAATTAATAAAAAGGTAGCCCAACCAAAAAATGGGTAAAGGATATAAAAAGGCAGGGCGCCTGGGTGGCTCAGTCATTAAGCGTCTGCCTTCAGTTCAGGTCATGATCCCAGGGTCCTGGGATCGAGCCCCGCATCGGGCTCCCTGCTCCGTGGGAAGCCTGCTTCTCCCTCTCCCACTCCCCCTGCTTGTGTTCCCTCTCTCACTGTCTCTCTCTTTGTCAAATAAATAAATAAAATCTTAAAAAAAAGGATATAAAAAGGCAATTCACAGAAGAGGAATTTAATGGTCAATAACATGAAAGATGCCCAACCTTACTAGTAGTCAGATATAGAACAGTTATTACTGCTTGTAATAGAGACCTGAAATAACAGTAGTGTAGAGAAAGAAATATAATTCTCTCACAAGTGAAAGTCTAGGTTGGTGTGTCAGCTGTGCTCCATGAAATCATCAAGACTGTTAGATCACTCTTTGGTCAGGCATTTTATGTCTTGTTATTCTGCCATCCCTGGGGTGTTTTCCTTGTTCTTGTGGTCAGAGATGGTTTACCACCATATCTACATTTCAGTCAGTGGGAAGACAAGAAGGGAGGGCATACTGGACACAGCTTAGAAGTTGCACACATTGTTTCTCCCAAACCACATATCCTCCCCTTGCTGCAAGAACTCTGGCAAGTGTAGTCAGTCTTGATCCTGGGTGGCCCTTGGTCCAACTGTAAATTGGATTTTCTGTCACTATGGTGGAAAGGAAGAAGTTTTACGGAGCAGTCTCTACCACATCAGGTAAATGAAAAGTATTCCAGTCTCATTCGAATGGAAAAATTTAAACCTTTGAAAACAAGTGTTGGCAATAGTGTGGAGGGAAATGAATTCATACATGCTGCTTTGGACCATACGATCAGTTTGGAAAACAACTTGACAATATTGACGAAGGTTGAAGATGTCCATACTCTCTGAGGAAACAATTCTGCTTGGGCGAATATACTATAAGGAAACCCTTCCATAAGTGCACCAGTGGACATGTCCAAGAATAAGTTCAACATTATCTGAATTATGAAAACAATTGGAAAATTTTAAACGGCCATTAAGAGGAAAATGGATCAACTGTGCTATAATCATAAGATGAAATTCTCTATAGGAGTGAAAATGGAGTAGAACTAAATGTATCATCAATGGATAATCTTAAAAATATAATATTAGGTCACAAAAGTAAGTTGTGGAAGAATATGTACAGTATGAGACCATTTATGTAAAGTTATAAAAATGCAAAACACCTCCATATATTGTTTGTAGAAATATATGTACTGTATTTGGGAAGATCTGACAAATAGTACCCCTTTCTGCTCAATTTCTGAACCAGTTAAGAGATCAAACAAGAGTCAGCAAATGAAAATCAAACTATCACCTTCATTACTAATAAAGGAGAGACTGTGGCTTAATACGAGAACCAGAATGGTCTTGCTAATTCCCTGGTGCCAGTCTAAACTTTAGAACAAATCACCTGTGGGAAGGTTTGCAGAACAAACTCGACTTCCCTTGCCTCTCAGGTCACTGCCTTCCATGAATCTGGTAGAGAGAGGAGGAGAAAGAGATTGAATTTCTTACCCTCAGGACATATTTGATAGACCCACCTAGTTCAGCACCCTGAACCAGCAACTGTCACTCACCATTCAGGGGTGGGACAAAGATCCAGGAGGGCTTAAGGAAAAACGCTCCTCAAAAAAACCATAGGAATGGGGGAGAGGTATCTTAATACATATAATAAAAGTTTAAAAACATCATGGGGTATTATGCTAAGCGAAATAAGTCAATCAGAGAAAGACAAGTATCATATGATCTCACTGATAGGAGGAATTTGAGAAACAAGACAGAGGATCATAGGGGAAGGGAGGGAAAAATGAAACAAGATGAAACCAGAGAGGGAGACAAACCATAAGAGACTCTTAATCTCAGGAAACAAACTGAAGGTTTCTGGAGTGGAGCAGGGTGGGAAGGATGGGGTGGCTGGGTGATGGACACTGGGGAGGGTATGTGCTACGGTGAGTGCTGTGAATTGTGTAAGACTGATGAATCACAGACCTGTACCCCTGAAACAAGTAATACATTATATGTCAATAAAAAAAAAATAATGCAGGCCAGACAACACTGACTTAATAGGAGTGAAAAAAAAAAACAAAACAACATCATGGGGGTGTTGAGAACTAAATTCAACCTAGTCCTTCCTCCAATGGTAATGGTTCTTCACTATAGCTTGTATCAGAATCACCTGGAGAGCGTGTTAAAACACAGATGGCTGGACCCCACCATTCAGTCAGTCTGGGATGGGTCCCAAGTGTTGTCATTTCTGACAAGTTCACAGGCGATGCTGATGCTGCTAGTCTGTTGACCACACTTTGAGAACTACTGGCTTAGGGTGAGTAGAAGAAAAATGGTATCAAGGAAAGGTCAGCAGAAGGGTGTAATCATATTTGCAGTGTTTTATTTCTTAAGCTGCTGGGGAGTATATGGATACGATTATTTTCTACATTGTCTTCTTAAAGTAATAAAATATTTCCACATGCAAAAGTAATGATGGAGTGTATAACACCTTGGAAATTGCTGGCTTAATACTTACACATCAGCTGATAACTTGGACTTTGGAAAAGTAACATGGTAAAACAGACTTACTTGAAATAGGTATGTTAAAAATATATTTTGATAGGTTGAATGATTAGCAATATAGACGAGAAATTGTAACTACTTGTTACAGTTTTTAGATTTTTCAAATTGTTTCTATACGTACTAAGATTAATCATTTTTAATCAGATATATTTTATCAAGTGTTTTCACAATAAGTTCTTCAGCTTAACATACTCTCCTAAAATAATGTTTTACTTTTTATTTACTTGTTTATTTGCTTGTTTTATTTATATTGAGGTATGATTGACTTAAAACATTACAATGGTTTCAGGTGTACAATGTAATGATTCAATATTTGTATATATTATGAAATGATCACAAGTCTAGTTAACATTGTCCCTGTACATAGTTAAAAATTATTTTTCTTGTGATGAGAATTTTTAAGATCTCTCTCAGCAACTTTTAAATATGCAATACAGTATTGTTAACTATAGTCACCATGCTGTATGTACTTTCTTTTATTACTTTTTTCTTTTTTTTTTAAAGATTTTATTTATTTATTTGAGAGAGAGAGAATGAGAGATAGCACGAGAGGGAAGAGGGTCAGAGGGAGAAGCAGACTCCCTGCCGAGCAGGGAGCCCGATGCGGGACTCGATCCCGGGACTCCAGGATCATGACCTGAGCCGAAGGCAGTCGCTTAACCGACTGAGCCACCCAGGCGCCCTACTTTTTTCTTTTTAAATTCTTATTTAAATTCTAGTTAGTTAACATATATGGTAAAATTGGTTTCAGGAGTAGAATTTAGTGATTCATCACTTACATGCAACACTCAGCGCTCATCGCAAGTGCCCTCCTTAATACCCATCACCCATTTAACCCACCCCCACCCACCTCCATCTAATAACCTTCAGTTTGTTCTCTATCAGTTTTTCCTTTCCATTTTTCTTCTGTTTATTAAATTCCACATGAGTGAAATCATATGGTATTTGTCTTCCTCTGACTGACTTATTTTGCTTAGTATAATACACTCTAACTCCATCCACATCATTGCAAATGGCAAGATTTCATTCTTTTGATGGCTGAGTTATATTCCATTGTGTGTGTGTGTGTGTGTGTGTGTGTACATATATATATGTGTATATATATATATATATACCACATCTTCTTTTTTTAATTAATTTTATTTTATTATGTGATGTTATCACCATACATTACATCATTAGTTTTTGAGTAGTGTTCCATGATTCATTGTTTGCATATAACACCCAGTGCTCCACGCAGAACATGCCCTCTTTAATATCCATCCCCAGGCTAACCCATCCCCCCACCCGCCTCCCCTCTAGAACCCTCCGTTTGTTTCTCAGAGTCCATAGTCTCTCATGGTTCATCTCGCCCTCAGATTTCCCCCCCTTCATTTTTCCCTTCCTACTATCTTCTTCTTTTTTTTTTAACATATAATGTATTATTTGTTTCAGAGGTACAGGTCTGTAATTCATCAATCTCAGACAATTCACAGCGCTCACCATAGCACAGACCCTTCCCAATGTCTATCACCCAGCCACCCCATCTGTCCCACCCCCTCACCACTCCAGAAACCCTGTTTGTTTCTTGAGATTAAGAGTTTCTTATGGTTTGTCTCCCTCTCTGGTTTCATCTTGTTTCATTTTTTCCTCCCTTCCCCTATGATCCTCTGTCTTGTTTTTCAAATTCCTCATATCAGTGAGATCATATGATATTTGTCTTTCTCTGATTGACTTATTTCGCTTAGCATAATACCCTCTAGTTCCATCCACATTGTTGCAAATGGCAAGATTCCAGTTTTTTTGATGGCTGCATAATATCCATTGTGTGTGTGTGTGTGTGTGTGTGTGTGTGTGTGTGTGTGTGTGTGTGTATGTACACATCTTCTTTATCCATTCAGCTGTTGATGGACATCTGGGCTCTTTCCACAGTTTGGCTATTGTGGACATTGCTGCTCTAAACATTGGGGTGCATGTACCCCTTTGGATCCCTACATTTGTATCTTTGGGGTAAATACCCAGTAGTTGCAATTGCTGGGTCATACGGTAGCTTCATTTTCAACTTTTTGAGGAACCTCCACACTGTTTTCCAGAGTGGCTGCACCAGCTTGCATTCCCACCAACAGTGTAGGAGGGTTCCCCTTTCTCTGCATGCCCACCAACATCTGTTGTTTCCTGACTTGTTAATTTTAGCCATTCTGACTGGTGTGAGGTGGTATCGCATTGAGGTTTTGATTTTATACCACATCTTTTTTTTTAAAGATTTTTATTTATTTATTTGAGAGAGAGAGAATGAGAGATAGAGAGCATAAGAGGGAAGAGGGTCAGAGGGAGAAGCAGACTCCCCACTGAGCAGGGAGCCCGATGTGGGACTCGATCCCGGAACTCCAGGATCATGACCTGAGCTGAAGGCAGTCGTTTAACCAACTGAGCCACCCAGGCGCCCTACCACATCTTCTTTATCCATCCATCAGTTGATGGGCATTTGGACTCTTTCCATAATTTGGCTATTGTTGATAGTGCTGCCATAAACATTGGGATGCAGGTGTGCCTTCAGATTACCACATTTGTATCTTTGGGGTAAATACCTAGTAGTGCAATTGCTGGGTCATAGGGTAACTCTATTTTTACCTTTTTGAGGATCCTCCATACTAGTTTCCAGAGTAGCTACACCAGTTTGCATTCCCACCAACAGTGTAAGAGGGTTCCCCTTTCTCCACATTCTCACTAACACCTGTTGTTTCCTGTGTTGTTAATTTTAGTGATTCTGACAGGTGTGAGGTGCATCTCATCATGCTATTGATTTGTATTTCCCTGATGATGAGTGATGTTGAGCATCTTTTCATGTGTCTGTTAGCCATCTGTATGTCTTCTTTGGAAAAATATCTGTTCATATGTTCTGCCCATTTCTTTCCTGGATTGTTTATTTTTTTGGGAGTTGAGTTTGATAAGTTCTTTACACATGTGGGTACTAGCCCTTTATCTGATAAGACATTTGCAAATATCTTCTCCTATTCTGTGGGCTGCCTTTTATTTTGTTGACTGTTTCCTTTGCTGTGCAGAAGTTTTTATCTTGATAAAGTCCCAATAGTTCATTTTTGCTTTTGTTTTCCTTACCTCCAGAGACGTGTCTAGTAAGAAGTTGCTGCTGCTGAGGTCAAGGAGGTTACTGCCTGTGTTCTCCTCTAGGATTTTGATGGTTTCCTGTCTCACATTTAGGTCTTTCATCTATTTTGAATTTATTTTTGTGTATGGTGTAAGAAACTGGTCCACTTTCATTCTTCTGCGTGTCGCTGTCCAGTTTTCCCAACACCATTTGTTGAAGAGACTTTCTTTTTTCCATTGGATATTCTTTCCTGCTTTGTTGAATATTAGTTGACCATATAGTTGTGGGTCCATTTCTGAATTCTCTGTTGTGTTCCATTGATCTATGTGTCTGTTTTTGTGCCAGTACCATACTGTCTTGATGCGTATAGCTTTGTAATATAGCTTGAAGTCTAGAATCATGATGCCTCCAGCTTTGCTTTTCTTTTTCAGAATTGCTTTGGCTCTTTGGGGTCTTCTCTGGTTCCATACAGATTTTAGGATTGTTTGTTCTTGCTCTGTGAAAAATGCTGTGGTATTTTGATCAGAATTGCATTAAATGTGTAGATCGCTTTGGGTAATATGGACATATTTAACAATATTTGTTCTTCCAATCCATGAATGTGTAATATTTTTCCATTTCCTCTTCAATTTCTTTTATAAGTGTTCTATAGTTTTCAGAGTACAGATCTTTTATCTCTTTGGTGAGGTTTATTCCTAGGTATCTTATTGTATTTGGTACAATTGTAAATGGGATTGATTCCTTGATTTATTTTTCTGCTGCTTTATTATTAGTGTATAGAAACGCAACAAATTTCTGTCCATTGATTTTATATCCTGTGACTTTGCTGAATTCATGTATTAGTTCTAGCAATTTTTGGGGGGATACTTTCTTTTATATGTAACATATTTCAGGGGCACCTGGGTGGCTCAGTCAGTTAAGCATTTGACTCTTGATTTTCGTTCATGTTATAATCTCAGGGTTATGGTATTGAGCCTCGCATCTGGCTCTGTTCTCAGCGGGGAGTCTGCTTGAAATTCTTTCCTTCTCCATCTGCCCCTCCCCCACTTGTGCTCTCTCTCTCTCAAATAAATAAATACATCCAAAAAAAATAAATATATGTAACATTTCATGTGAAGTTTAGCAATTTAAAACCTTAGGGCCAGAGAATACGCTCTTCTTTTCATTTTTCTGGAAACTCCTCCCTTTATCCCCAATTTGATCTGGTGAAGAATTTTTATTTTTCTTGCTTTTTTCTTTTTTAAAAATTTTAAAAATTCCTTTTTTTGTTTATTGTGTTAATTCAACTATAATTACCATATAGTGTTATACTAGTTTCAGGTATACAATACAGTGATTCAACAATTCTATACATTACTCAGTGCTCATCACAAGTGCACTTCTTATCCCCTTCACGTAGTTCACCCATTCCCTGACCCACTGCTCTCCTGGCAACTGCCGGTTTTTTCTCTATAGTTTAGAGTCTAGGTTTTTTTGGTTGTCCCTTTTTTTCTTTGTTAATTTGTTTTTTTTTTTAAATTCCACATATGAGTGAAGAATTTATATTTTTCTTTTTTTTTTGACTACTTGTCTTTTAAAACTCCTTTTATCTTACTGATTCAATTATCACATGCTCACATATTGTTAAATATGCAGATAATAGTTAGAAAATGTTTTACTTTTGAATATTTTATGAGCTCTAGAATTTGAGTGACTTGCAAGTTTGTATAGCAATCCATGTATCAAAATTAAGTAAGAGTTTATTTTTCTATCCGTTTACCCATTCACAAAGACCTTAATTTTTAGGAGCATTATAACCAAATGATGGCCACTTGCATGGGAGGCAAAAGTTAAGTCCCTAGTGGACATGTATGATATCCTGCACATTCTAGCAGCATCCTATCAATCCCAAGTAGCCACAAGTCATGAGTTTTGATAACTAACAAAAATGGAAGTCAGTGCTGGAGAGTGTCTAGTGATGTGTTCATTCTCATGCATAGTCAACAAGAGTGTAATTAATACCATCCCACTTTCCTGAAAAATAGTGTAGCAGTAAATGTCAAAAGCTTTAAAAATATTTATATTCTTTAGCTCAGGAAAGCCACTTCTAGGACTCTAGCTGAAAGAAATGATCTGAAATGCCAAAAAAGATTTGGGCACAAAATGCTCATTATAGCATCGCTTAAAACATCCCCTTGTTTTAACTGATGATATAATCTAAATATTCAGTTATAGGAGAATAGTCATTTATGGGTCATTATACCATAAAATACTATCTTTCACAATTACTTTTGAAAAACATGAAATGGGAAAATTCTCAAGTTATAATTCAACATGAAATTTGAGTATGGATGCTATATACAAACTGTGTTTATTTATTGCCCTTTATTTATGGTATGGTTTCAACTACGTGCATAGAAAATGACCAAAAGTTATCTTTTAATGATGGAATTATGCATGGTTTTATTCTTTATACTTTAAGAAAATACACAGTAAAACATTGTTTTAAAAATAATCTTCTTGCAAAATAAATATAGTCTCATTTAATGGTAAAGTTCAGTCTGTATATATTTTCTGAATTTTCAGTTCCAATTTCACATAAATGTTATATTATCTAACAATTTAAAATATATTTAAAGTAACACCATTTAAAACTCTCTTTCATCACACCATTCAGAAATTCTGGTATCCTTTTAAAGCAAATTATTCTTCATAGTGATGAATTTCATATTTAATTTATAACCTTCATTATAAATTTTGCTATACTCATCCAATTAAAAATTTTATTGAGCCCTTTCTTAAATAGCCTTTTAAATTTTTTATTGTATAGATTGATTGCCTAATGCAGTGTTTCTCAACCATTTTTTCATCATCACCTCCTTAAGGAGCCTTTTGAGACATTGTTTTCCTAATTGCCCCCCCCACCCTATGAAATTTTAATATCTGTTTATGTACTGTGTGTATATCCATGATTTATACATAAAAAAAGTAATTTTTTTCACTCTCCCAAGAATCAATTTTCACCCCGTTGGTGATGATATTGTCTCCTTTGAGAATGTATGGCTTAAAAGAACATTATGGGAAAATGTTATTTTAACTTTTACAATGAGTCTCAAGTCCACGTGTTTTGTTTTTATAGCTGTCTGCCTCTCAAACATCATATGGTGACCATTCCAACGCTACTACTGTGGGGAGAGAAAGATGCATTTATGGAGGTTGAGATGGCTGAAGTCACAAAGATTTATGTTAAAAATTATTTCAGGCTGACTATTTTGTCAGAAGTCAGTCATTGGCTTCAGCAAGAACAACCTGACATAGTGAACAAACTGATATGGACATTTCTGAAAGAAGAAATAAGAAAAAAAGATTGACTTTTCTATATCTTCTATGAGAGGTCTGTAATGAAATCTCTAAATAATTTTTAATAATTATTCATCAACCTCTTTAAGCTTCATTAGGAAAAAATTGTTTTAATATGCTTTATCATGAATATCCTGACAAATGATACTGAAAAAAATCTGAGAATGTGTGAAATTGTAAAATGTTGATTTTCTTCTGTTGGATTTTGCACAGAAAAGAATCTGCCTTAAAATGTGTATATTGATACAAAAAGGAAGTTGGGGAAAGTGGCTCTGTTTTGATTTCTTGCATTCTTTACCCTGTTAATATCTGGTGCCTTTTACAAATGTATATGGAAGATTAGCTGCGCCATATTTAAAAAGGCAAACCTGCAATGGTATAAATTTTCATTTTATTGTTCAAAACTTCTTTTTACTATTTTTCAACCATTAAAAAATTCTATTGTCAAATCTCTCGGGTTTATAATATATTTATGAGTTTGAAGGCAAATATGATTAGAAGAATACACATTCTTAAAAAAGGCCATAAATACTACTTATACTGGAAAGATTAACAAGAGATGATATAGAGATTCTCATGTATACATATATATATATGTGTGTGTGTGTATTAAATACTGCAAAGTAGGAAAGCACATCTATCAAATTACTTGTCTTAATTTTCCAGCTAAATTGGTGAGAGATTTAGACAAAAGATCAAAATATCCTTTTGCCCCAATAATGCAACCAGAATTGAATTCTGTACTTCCTATGTGCACTAGAATCTAAGTTCCACAAGGCATAGATTTTTTTACTGTTTTATTAACTGACATATATCCAGCATCTAGAATAAGGGCCTAGGTCCCTTGTAGGCACTCACATATTTGCTTAATGAATAAATAACATATCTCACACACTGCTAGGCACTATGGGGGAAATATAAAGGAAAGATGACATGGTAATATGGAACTTTCCCTTAAGAAGTATAAACAGGGGCATTAATTAAGCATCTGCCTTCTGCTCAGGTCATGATCCCAGGGTCCTGGGATGGAGCCTTGCATTGGGCTCCCTGCTTCTCCCCCCTCCTCCCCACTCATGCTCTCTCTTGCTATCTCTGTCTCTGTCTCTCAAATAAATAAAATCTTTAAAAAAGGAAGTATACACAGAATGCAGTTAAATTAAACAAGGACTCAAGAGTAGTAATGAACATTACAAATAAGAGTGGGAAGACTTACAGAATAGAGAATGATACAAGCTCAAGGGAATACTACTCATTCTCTAGGGTTGGTCTCATTTGGCATGGGAGACAATCAGTAACATTGCCAAATCATGGCTCCTTAGAGGCTACAACTATGTTCCCAAATAAGACTAAGTTGGTGAAAAAAATATCTCCCTCACTAAGTGTAGTTCTGATAGTGACAGAAGAAAGTGGAATGTCCTTAAGAATTCTCATCACTGTATCCTAAGCAACTCTTATTTACTAATAAAAACCCAACTTTCTATATACATTTTTGCTTGTGCCTCATAATAACATTGCAAGGTAGAGTATTACCAGTTTATAGATGTGAAAATAAGGTTCGTCAATGCCACAGTATAACTATTAGAACCAGAATCTGACCTAGATTCATCATAAAGCCTCTAATCTTCCCAGTAAAATAACAGGCTCTGTATCTACACTGTTCTGTTTTACTGGTAACCTGGTGTGTTCCAATAAATAGAAATATCTCTCAGAAGCCTATAATTTGACTTTTAATTCTGGGGAAAGGAATTTAAATCAGTAATTAGCAAATTAGCATTGTCAGAGTTGCAAATGTTACAAGGTATAGAAGAGAGAGCCTGGTTCACAGCAACTTTGATTATGCTTCTCTCTTGATCATTTCTTCTTTTTTTTAAAGATTTTATTTATTTATTTGAGAGAGAGAATGAGATAGAGAGAGCATGAAGGGTGCAGGGTCCGAGGGAGAAGCAGACTCCCTGCTGAGCAGGGAGTCCGATGCAGGACTCAGTCCCGGGACTCCAGGATCATGACCTGAGCCGAAGGCAGTCGCTTAACCAACTGAGCCACTCAGGCGCCCCTCTTGATCATTTATGTAGGGCAGCTACAAAGGGAGGAATAGGACTTTGACTGTTTATGTTGACCCAGTAAAATAATCCTGACTTATTTTACTGAAAATCTGTTACTGACTAAGGTGATTTTAAGGTTTGTTGTTGTTACTTATATCAGTTTGGAATGCTGACTGGTTCATGTGGACTCTTGTTAAGAATATGAATCAAATGTGCCATGGCTAATTCCAGCCCATGATAATGGATGTATTCTAATTTGCTATGCATGTGGAAGAGTGCTTGTAACATATAAAGGCTCATGGGTGCCATCAGTTAAACCTCTTAGCCTAAAGAGATATTATGGTCTCTGTAGAAATCAATTTGTAGGGAGAGTAAATGAATTTGACTTACCAACTCCCAAAGCATCTCAGAGTAAGTAAACTTTACTGGTAATGGCATTTAAATTAGAAGTTTTAATTAATATTCATCTATTTAAATTCATATATCCCTAGTAGGTATATAATATCTCCTTAATATAAATGTCAGAAATCATGTGAAAATAATTTATTAAGCATATATGTCAAAAGGAAGACATTTACAAAAAGTAGAAAAGATTGTACTGTTGATATTCTATTACACCATTTTTAATTTTTCTGATTTTAAGAAATAATTAAGGGTAATACATCCTCATTTCCTATTAACCCACACTGTATCTGAGAGTTCTAATTACGTGTGGAAAGGGCACTTGAATATGGGGAAGGGATGTGCTTTGGGGGCTGCCCTGAGATCCAATCTACCGGCACCCGGGGACCACTGAGAAGTTGGCCTCATGGCTCAGTCCACCTCCTTGGACTTTGAGGTGGAGGTGTGGGAGTCCACCTTTCACCACAGGATGAACAAGTTGCACCGTCTGCAGTGGCCAACCCCTTCATGCAGCAGAGGTGCATCAGCCCATGGTGCTGGGCTATATCATCCTCACTGGGACTGTCCTGATGCCAGTCTGTGAGTCCTGCATCACCTTCCTCTTCATTGTCCTCTGGCCAGTGTCCTCACTTTCCACCATGAGCGGTTCTGCTTCACCAGTCAACCCTGCGAAGAGTTGGGGGAAAAACTGGTGCGACCACCACTCAAATTCTTGTTTCAGGCAACATTCTGTTCAGCAGGGTTCCTGGCTAAAGTGAAAGGGGAAAAAGCAACCCAAGATGAGGCCCTCATCTGTGTTATGGCCCCACACTCCACTTTCTTTGACCAAATCGCCTGTGTGGTGGCAGTGTCACCATTGGTGGTCTCGGCAAGTCAAAACGGGCAGATCCCAGTGGCTAGAAAACTCCTACTGTCAACACAGCCCGTGCTTGTGATCCCAGAGGACCCCAGTTCCAGGAAGAATACCCGGAATGAAAACCTGAAGCGAGTGACATCCGAAAGGAAGTGGCCACAGATCCTGATTTTCTTGGAAGGAGTGCATACCAATTGCACCTGTCTGGTCACTTTTAAACTAGGGGACTTCTCTCCAGGTGTTCCTGTGCAGCCAGTGCTACCCAGGGACCCAAATACACTGGACACGGTGACCTAAGCCTGGCAGGGGTTTGCAGGTTTCTAGGTCTATATGTTGACCTTGAGTCAGTTCTTCACCAAAGGGGAACGTGAGTTTATGCCTGTTTATACATCAAATGACCAAGAAAAAAAAAAAAAAAGCCCCAGCCCTTTTGCCAATACAGTGAGGATCAACATGGCAAATGCTCTGGGGAGGAGGGGTGGTTCTGTAACAGACCACACTCAGGAAGATTGTAGACTGATGATTTTCACGGGTAACCTTCAATTACCCATGGAAGCTAGTTTGATGGAATTACAAAAATTAGCTAGAAATTGAAGGTAGATTGGGGTACTATTCATTAGCATCTGGATGAATATGCTCCAATTGCAGTTGCCACTAAAGGAGTTGCCACTATAGGAATTGAAGAATTTGCAAATTACTTAAATGTCCTAATTTCAGAGCCCTTGGAACAATTTTTTGCCCCCTTTGACAGGAATAATGATGGCATATAGAATTCAGAGAATATGTGACAGGTCTGACTATCCTATGCAATCCTGCCAGTACTGAGAAGATTCTGCAAGTGTCATTTAAGCTTTTTGATCTTGATGAGGAGGGTTTCATAATAGAGGGGGAGTTAACTGCTATACTTAGGGTAGCCTTTGGAGTGCCAGATCTTGATGTTTTGAGACTCTTTCAGGACATATCTGGACAGAATTCAGATTACATTTCATACAAGAACTTTAAGAAATTTGCTTGAAGCTTCTAGAATATACCAAGTTATTTAATTCATACTTAGACCTCTAGACAGTCTCTATATATTCATTACCACATTAACCGCTTAATTGCTATATTCAAATATTAAAGTCAGCCCTGAAAATGGTGAAAGTACCTTCCAAATAGAAACCATGATTGAAATAAAATTATCCTTTGAGGAAAAACACAATAGTTTTTACTCTAAGTAGCTTGAGCCCTTAATTATGATACATAAAATGTGCTTGAGAAATATATATTTCTATTAGATCTTATAGTACCTGTTTTCCTTAAGATATGTTTGTTTCAATGTGACTAAAGGTAGAGAATAAGAGATCTATTTATAAGAAGTGCTAAGATGGAGGCATAGTAGGAGGACCTTAGGCTTGCCTTGTCCCTTGAACACACCTAGATAACTATCAAATCACTTTGAATACCCAAGAAATTGACCTGAGAACTGACAGGACAAAGTGCACAAGTAGAGGGAGAGGAGAGGCCACACTGGGGAAGGTAGGAAGTGTGGAAATGCAGTTTAGGGGAGAAATGGGTAGTGGGTGCTGTGGAGGGGAGGGAGCTGTGGTCACAGAGAGAAGGGAGCACACAGGGGAACACACAGGGAGAACGCTTTCCCAAAGCCATTGGCTGGGAAATAAGAGGAGTTGATTTCTGTGAGTTTTTGCAACCAGCGGGGCTCAAAGAATGGAGTTTTAGAGGTTGGCAAGCTTGGCTGCGATAGTCTTGAACGCACTGCCCTACTCCTGGAAAGAAGGCAGACGAGCAACCCCAGGGCAGACAGTATGATCTGAGGATTGCCTAAGGAGCACAGGAGGGACTGTTCTCTCTTCTTAGAGCATATCTGTGAAAGGTGGCATTCGCAGAGTCACCTCTCTGGGGACAAAAGAGCCAGCAGGTGCCATTTCCCTCCTCTGCCCCTCAGCATAGGCACACAGAGACACCTGCTGAGGGCACCTAACCCAGACACTGGCGGTTTAGCCTGCTTTGCTCCAAATCCTATGCCCCTGTGCTCTGGCATGACTGCCTTTCTTGGCCAAACCAGCATCCATTCCAGTGCAGTGAAACCCTCCCCCAGAAGACCAGTTCAGGCCCCTGCCACAGCACGTCCCTAAAGTCAGCAGGATTGGCTAGGATAAAGCCCAAAGGGCACTGCACTGCTCTAGGCAGGCAAGCAACGCAGAGACAGATTGCATGAAAATAGAAAAACACCTGAGACGCATGAGGGGAAATTATTCACTCTTCTGGGAGTGCTTCCCCAAGAGCAGTAAGCACAGAGACCACTCCCCAGGGACAAAGGAGCTGGCTGACGCCATGTCCCTCCTTCAGTAAATAGCACAGCACCCGACACTGGCTGCCTAACCTGCTTACACCAAGTCCCACCGCCCTGCGCCCTACTGGTGCTCCTTTTCTTGGGCAAATGTGCCCAAAGACCAGGGTAGCAGGCCCCTTCCCCGGAAGACCAGCACAAACCCCTGCACACGCAATGTCTACTGACCATAGAGTTCTGCAAGTCTTCAGTCCCACATCAGGTCTTACTTAACAAGCAGAGCAGAGCATGCTTAGTTAAACTTGCCACACTCTCGCTAAGGTCCGAACACTGCCTACTGCAGACAAGGAGAGCCTCTGCAGATGATTGATCTGAGGGATAAGCAGCCAAAACACAGCCGCAGAGTGCTCCAGGCACACATCAGAGACACTCCCTGAGGCACCAGATTTTTGTATCCCACAGGATACAAAAATACTGATTTAAAGGGATACATGCACCCCAATGTTTATAACATCATTATCAACAACAGCCAAATTATGGGAACAGCCCAAGTGTCCACTGAGTGATGAAAGGATAAAGAATAGGTGGTATACAGTCAGAATGGCTAAAATTAACAAGTCAGGAAACAACGAATGTTGGCAAGGATGTGGAGAAAGGGGAACCTTCTTACATTGTTGGTGGGAAGGCAAGCTGGTACAGCCACTCTGGAAAACGGTATGGAGGTTCCTCAAAAAGTTGAAAATAGGGCTACCCTGGGGCCCAGCAATTGCACTACTGGGTATTTACCCCAAAGATACAAATGTAGTGATCCGAAGGGGCACTTACACCCCAATGTTGATAGTAGCAATGTCCACAATAGCCAAACTATGGAAAGAGCCAAGATGTCCATCAACAGATGAATGGATAAAGAAGATGTGGTATAGATAGATGACAGATGATACATAGATAGATAGATAGGTGATAGATATACACGCACGCACACACACACAACAGAATACTACTCAGTCATCAGAAAGGATGAATACTTATCATTTACATCAACATGGATGGAACTGGAGGGTATTATGCTGAGTGAAATAAGTCAATCAGAGAAAGACAATTATCATATGATTTCACTCATATGTGGAATATAAGAAACAGTGCAGAGGATCATAGGGGAAGGGAGGGAAAACTGAATGGGAAGTAATCAGAGAGGGAGACAAACCATGATAGACTCTTAACTATAGGAAACAAACTGAGGGTTGCTAGAGGGGAGGTGGGTGGGGGGATGGGTAACTGGGTGATGGGCATTAATGAGGGCACATGATGTGATGAACACTGGGTGTTATATACAACTGATGAATTATTGAACTCTACATCTGAAACTAAGGATGTACTATATGTTGGCTACTTGAATTTAAATTAAAAAAATAAAAGAATAGGTGATATATATATATATATATATATATATATGCGCGCAATGGAATAGTACTCTGCCATAAAAAGGATGAAATCTTGCCATTTGCAATGACATGGATGGAATTAAAAAGTATTATGCTAAGCGAACTACATTAGTCCAGAGAAAGACAAATACCATATGATTTCACTTATATGTGGAACTGAAGAAACAAAACAGATGAACATGGCAGAGGGGAAAGAGAGAGACAAACCATAAAACAGACTCTTAACTATAGACAACAAACTGAGGGTTACTGGAGCGGAGAAGGGTGGAAGGATGGGTTAAATAGGTGATGGGTATTAAGGAGGGCATTTGTTGTGATGAGCACTGTGTATTGTATATAAGGGATGAATCACTGAATTCTACATCTGAAACTAATTTTACACTGCATGATAACTAACTGGAATTTAAATAAAAACTTGAAAAAAATTAGAAAAAAGAGACCTATTAATAAACATTGTTCACCTCTTTCTAGTTTAGTGCTAAAGTAAGGCCAGGGGAACATTTTAGACCATCACCTCTTCTTCATTTTTGCAAAGAAAATATCTCATTAAGAGCTCCATTGGCAATAAATAAATACATGTAACAATACAAGACAAAATAAAAATAAACATCAGGAAGATATGAATACCACTGAAACAATTATAAATGGTATGGCTGCCATTTAACATTTTTTTCTAGATATGAAAGTGATTATTTAGAATGAGAAATTACAATAGACTACAATTTCTGGGAAGCTGACTAATATTACAAACATAAGTTATAAATACAGGAATTCTGACAAATTCTACTTTGAGTCTCATCAAAGAGGAAATTTGTGTTTATAATTGCATATTCTGCATTACTAAGAATACTCTTCACTCTGACTAGACATTAATGAGAACTGAAGCCTCTACTTACTGTTGTATACCTCCTAACTACCTAAATACCTCTAGCACCATTTCCTGTAAGACATCTTCACATGTGATGTGATCTGATGTGACCTTGGGCCCTATCCCTTCATGTCACTATGCAGGATGAATCAGCAAACTATTCCTGGAAGCCATTCCTGCACCAGAGCAGGGAGCAACAACTTATCTAGATGTGGAAATGATTGTGAACCAATAAATATGCCTTGCTAACCCAAACTACTGTATCTTCAACTTAGTTTCATTGTGGCCATATCCCAAAAATGCCTGTAGGCACTCAGTGCCACCATATATGAGGGGACATTTGGTTAAGAAGAAATTCTTGATTGAATGTGGTAAAATTTCTTACCTTTGCAAAATTTACAAAAACATACCCCCAAAACAACAAAAAGGAAACACATTTCTAGGGATCTCATTGGAGCCTTGGAAGGGGCTTGTATAAGTGGGGCCCGTAAAGCTTAAACTTCATTAGTTAGCTTCCTGGTATTTTGAGAAGAAAGGAAGAAGAGGTGAGTGAGGGGGAGGTGAGCAGAGGAGGAAAGCTTAAGGAAAGTGACAGAAAAAAAATTAAATATTGTTCCAAGATCATTTCCATGCATTTCTCACCTGAGAAAGGAGATGGATAAGTGATATTTTATAATCCTCACTGTCTTAGTTAGTTCAGGCTGCTATAACAAAAATACTATGGACTGGGTGGCTTCAACAACCAACATTTATTTCTTATAGTTCTGGAAGCTGGGAAGTCCAAGATCAATGCCCTGGCAAATATGGTGTCTCATTAGAGCTTGCCTCCTGGTATGTAAATAGCTGTCTTCTCACTGTATCCTCTCATGGTGGAAGAGGCAAGGAAATTCTCTGGGGTCTCTTTTATGAGGGAACTAATCCCATTCATGAGGGTTCCATCCTCATGACCTGATCACCTCCCAAAGGCCCCACCTCCAAATTCCATCACACTGGGGATTAAATTTCCACATATGAATTTTGGGAGAACAAAAATAGTCATTCTATAGTATCCACACAGCTTGATATTTCTTTTTTTTTTTAATTTTATTTTTATTTATTTGACAGAGAGCACAAGCAGGGGGAGCAGCAGGCAGAGGGAGAGGGAGAAGGAGGCTCCCCACTGAGCAAGCAGCCCGATGTAGGGCTCGATCCCAGGAACCTGGGATCATAACCTGAGCCAAAGGCAGATGCTTAACCGACTGAGCCACCCAGGTTCCCCCCAACTTGATATTTCCATGATATTAATTCAAAATACCTTAAATTGAATATAGTCTAATTGTTAGTAGTAATATTCTTATTATTATGAAACTCTAATAACTTCTTTAGGAATGTATAGATAAGTAATTCTGTTCATGTTGTTAGGAACCAAGAGTTTTTCAGTGCAAGAAAAAAAGAACAGAGTTTAAAAACAAAGAATCTAAAAATCTCATAATATTAAATTTGAATCAGATATAGTATAAACTCAGCAATTTTTTTCTTACAAAAACATTTATTGCTAGAAACAACCCAGCCCAATATCAGTGAGCACACTTATCACCGAGATTGTGGGCTCTATCTACCATTCCACACTAAAAGGAACTGTAGCTCTTTGGAGGAATAGCTGGGGTGGGAAATAAACAAGGTGTCTAGTATTTGGTTGTGCCAGAAAGCAAGGAACCTATCACAGATTAAAGAATGTGTCAAAAGGACACAGGAGTCAATATAAAGGAACTCCCAGTGGCCAGATAAGGCAATTTTAGCATCAAAAAGAATAAATGCAATTCTCTTTGCATATATAAAAACCAATGAGTTCATGAAGATAACAAAAATGATAAATTGAACACACTGGAATTAATGAGGGTACCAACTCCTTACTTTGAAAAATGGTAATTTAAATAAGAGAATTAAGTATCCTGGCTTTGCAGTGTGAAATGTCTTTCTGGATATCCAATATTTCTAATTAATGAAGGACGGTCATTCTTTAAGGAAGATTTCCAGCAGATTTCCAGCAAATAAATGATAGAATTATAAAATCATTTTGCAATCCCTAGTTGGTCCAACCAAGAATTATCAACAGATAAAACTATCAGATGAA
The DNA here is from genome assembly GCF_037043125.1 of Eumetopias jubatus. Lineage (NCBI taxonomy): Eukaryota > Metazoa > Chordata > Mammalia > Carnivora > Otariidae > Eumetopias > Eumetopias jubatus. Next base: position 29,966,172 of record NW_028274810.1, on the reverse strand, counting down.
AATGTATGATACATTTTAGCAACATTAAAAGGAAGATAACCAAACATTATGGGCCTCCTGATATGATACAAAATGAATTACCACTTGTGGTAGGCAGGATAATGCCTGCCCTCACCCTCCCAAAAGATGTCTATGTCCTAATACCAGAAACTGTGAATGTGGTAGGTTACATGGCAAAGGGATATTAAGGTTGCAAATAGAATTAAGGTTGCTAATTAGCTGACCTTAAAACAGGGAGATTATCCTGGATTATCCAATTGTACTGAATGTAACCGCAAGAGTCCGTAAAAGAGTAAAGACGGAGGCAGAAGATGAGGTCAGAATGGCGCAATGTAAGGATTCAACCTGCTGGTATGGAAGCTGGCAGAAAGGAAGTCAAGAGCCAAGGAATATGCGCAGCCTCTAGAATTTGCATAAAGCAAGGAAACTCTCCCTTAGATACTCCATAAGGGAATGCAGTCCTGCCCAAGCCTTGATTTTAGCCCAGTGAGATCCATGTGAGGATTCTAACCTATGAAACTGAAGGGAAAAAATTTGTTGTTTTTGAGCCACTACATTTGTGGTAATGTGTTAAAGAAACAATAGAAAACGAGTATACCACCTATTAAATACTTTTTGCTAAAGAATTGAACCTGAATCTAATCAAGCCTCCCCATAACATTTGCAGGAAATGTATGGTATAAATGAACATAGTAAGTGATAATACAAGGACACAAACAGTAAAATTTAAAACATGGAATATTCAACAGCTCAGTTGTGCAGGCTTCTGCTACATCAATAGCAGGAAGATAAAAATGGGAGAGGGAACTGCTCTAGATTAGAAGAGACTCAGGAGACACAAGAACCAAATGCAACCTCCGAATCATTTGAGAACTGATTCAAACAAACCAATATATAAATGATATTGTTTAGGACAGCTGGGAAAATTTTATAATGGGTTATATAGTAAATGGAATTATTGTTAATTTGTAAGGAATAATGTTAGTAGTTAGAAAACATCCATTTTTTTAGAAATGCATATTGAAGTATATAGGAATAAAATTAAATAATGTCTGTGGTTTTACTTTCAAAAATTTTAGAAGTAGGGAAGGAAGGGAAGAAGAAGAAAATATGAGAAAGGACCAAAAGGAAAGAAGATTCGATAAAGCATATATGCCCAAATCATGATAATTGTTGAATCTTGGTAATGGGTATATTGGGGTTCATTGTATCTCTCTCTTTACTTCTTTGTATATTTGAAATGTTTCAAATGAAAACATTTTTTAAAGAAGGAAAAAATAATGCATCCAAAAAAATCACTTTTCTTTCATGAAATCGTAGTTCTTAGAAGAGTTTTTTTGCCTTCCAAGGCAATTTTACCTTAATTGATTTTTCACCCATGAGAATCATAGTTAAGGCCAACCCAACCCAAAATTATAGATTTAGCTGTGTCTACCTTCAAATCTCCCATTGTTAGTTCTTTAGGATTCTCTTTTTTCCCATGTCTTTCAGGAAAAGAATCCGATCACTTCACTCACATTAAGGTATAAATGACTTCACAGCATGAATTAATTAAAATAAAAATAGTGCTTTAAGTAAAAATTCTCTAATGGTTAAATGTGAAGCATCGTTGGCCAGATTTTTTAAATTTTTATTTATTTTTAAGATTTTTGTTTTTTAAGGGGGCACTTTTTCTTTAATCACTTCACATAGTCAATTGCCCTAAGGTGTTTTAAGAGAATTAAATTACATGAACCAGAAACCACTCTGTCATCCATTCCGAACCAGTGAGTTAATAATAAATGCAATTGTGCATAATAAAAATGCCTGTTACTTCAGCTGATAAAGGGGCATGGTAGAACTCTTGCAGGACTTTGAAGGGGAGGAGTTGGTTGCTAGTCAGCCTAAGTTTTAATACCTAGACTACCACTATACTGGCTGTGTGACCTTTCCCAAGTTACCTAGCTTGTCATACCTCAACTTCCTCACCCGTAGATTAGGCTCATATTAGTGCCTACCTAAATGGTGGTTGTGAAGATTGAGTTAATGCATATAGAGCAGGTTAGAGCAGTTCTCTCACCTAATAAGCACTCAATAAATATTAGCTATTATTATCTTTGACATTCCTCTTTTCTACAGGAATAATTAAGAATCAATTTATCCAGTTATATTTTTCATTATTGCGTCTGAATATTTGAGAGGGGCATTATTTGGAGAAACAGCTACTCTTTGGCCAACCTTAGGGTACAAGGTCCATCTGTTTTCCAAAAACTTGGTATTTAGAAGAGACTCGGGAGACATAAGAACCAAATGTAACCTCTGAATCGTTTGAAAACTGATTCATACAAACCAACCATAACGGATACTTCATGCGGAGCTTCTGAAAGAAGAACTACTGAGCTTTCTTCCTTCGGAGGAAATAAGTTTAAAAATACCAAAAGATATTTAAATTATATCCAGTCCAGCTATTTTCTTCAGGCCAAAATGTTCAAAATTACCTCCTCCCTTCCTCGTCATAAATATTATGGCTTTATTGGCAAAACGCTGGAATACAAGCTGATATCTCTCAGCTAAAGTTCTTTAGCTGTTATATGAGTCACTCCCTGGATTAGGAAGCGATGAGGGTCTTTTAGCTTCTGTACACACCCTCTGCAGGGGACTCAGGAGTGTTCTAACTCTTGCTGATTTTATGAAGTTCTTTCCCCGCTCCTCACACCCCCAGTTTTTCTTGCTCAAAGCAACAAAATGAATAAGCGTGACTCGCCACAGGAAAGGTCCTGTGAACCTGTTCTTTCCTGGAAAAAAAAGCGCTGACACCCCAGGAAGACTTAATGTGGAAAGGCTCGCAGGTTGATTTGGACTCGGCTCGCAATAAAACATCTACTAAAATGAATGGTTATAACGCACCATCCGCAACGCAAAGAGATCGAGGGAAGATAACCCAGAGAGATTGGTCACTTCCCTGGAGAAGGTTTGTTCCCTGGGCAATGGGGGCGGGGTGCCCGCCGGCCGAAGTAAACAGAGCTACTACGCCTGCGCACACCCTTCCTGGGTCACGTGTCGGCGCGGACCTCCCAGATTGCCCCGGGGACCCGTCCCGAGGCTGTAAGGGACCGTGTGCAAACTGGAGAGGCGTCAACCTTTCCTTGAGGGGCGGATTCGGGTAGGAGCGGAGCGTTGGGTCGGAAACGCCCCCTTCTTCCACAGCCGGAGATTGAGATCCTGAACTGGGCCTGCGGGGTGTCGCCGTACCTTTGTGGGACATGGCCGGCTGTGGGGAGGGTGGCGCGGCGCCCGTGGTACCTCTGGGGTCCCCTGGAGTTTGCAGTAAGGGGTTGCAAAGGAAGGGGCCCTGTGAGCGGCGCCGGCTGAAGGCGGTGGTATCGGAGCAGCTCAGCCAGGATCTGCTCAGGTAGGAGGAGGCGGGAACTCTGGCTGCTTCAGTTCTTAAGGCATCCGCCTCCGCCCCAGAAGCTGTGGCTCTTTCCCGGCCACTCCATCCCTCCCCTCCTCGTTGTCCTCGCCTCAGGCTTTTGTGGGACGTGCACCAGTCCCCTCACTACAGAGGATTCCCTCGCCCTAAAAAACCAATCCTGAGCACCTCGGAGAGCACGTACCAGATTAAAAAAGGAAAGCAAAATTAGTATCACAGTTATGTGCAGCACCAGTTTATGACAATAAGACGAATAGGCTTAGTTCTTGAAAGACGTATCGCTAAGGTCGGGATGGATCCAGGTTTCATGCTCCTGAAGCGTACACTTAAAAAAAAAAAAAGCTTAGTTTGAGAAAAATGATAAAATTAGGTATAAAAATGAATATTTAGATTAAGGAAAAAAGAACAAATTAGTGGAGTCTTGGAGGTCTCTTAATTCTGAACTTTCTTTAAAGAATTTACCAGAAATGCTTACATAGAAATATTTCCTGATTGCATACTGGTTTCGCCTCTCCACCTAGAACACTCTACAGCTCCCAGCTACTCCCAGCTCCCATGAGGACGCAAGCAAATGGAGGGTTGTTCTGAAGCTTAACTCAGGCTATGGTGAATCCAGTTAATGACCTCTCAGTTTATAAAGAAAATGAAGCTTAGAAATATTCCCTAGCCAATTGCCGTTTCCACCAAAACTGATTTTGTGAGCTTTAGTGTGCATCAGAATCACCTGGAGGGCTTGTTAAAACTTAGATTTACTGGGTCCCGGACCATAGTACTTACTCAGTTGGTTAGGAAGAGAGCTTTTGCATTTCTAACAAGGTCCCAGGTAATGGTGATGCTGATGCTGGCTGCCTGGGTCACACTTTAAGAACTACTGAATTAGAGTAAACATAATAACCACTAATAACCAATAGCTGTGCAGCATTCTCCTTTTTTTTTTTTTTAAAAAGTGCTTTCTATCCCTTACACTTAGGCTTCCGTGGCTCTAAACTGTGCTTTCTATAAAGTAAAAAAATTTCCCTTTAATTTGGGCTTATCTGCCAGGGATGCTGCTTTCTCTCCACCAGTGGGGGATTAATGTAAAAGATGGAAAAATAAAACTGAAGTTGTTCTGTTTCTAGGCTGAATCTGTAAGGATGAGGCACTCCTTTTCAGTGGCTTTATTCTCCTGGCTGTATTGTAAGCCTTAAGGTGTCAGGAATTTAAGGAAGATAACATGTCTGATTTATATAAAGAAAATGAAATTAAGGCATCGTAGGTGAACTTTGTATCCTCATCTGAGCAGTAATTAAGGATAGGATCCTAAACTTACAAGTTCCTATTATAAACAACAACAACAAAAAAGATGTGGCAGTTCTTTTCTTTTTAACAAGAAAACTTAATATGTGACCCAATACCCTAATTGCTGTGCCAAATTAATCTTTTTCAAACACAGCAATATAATGGATTTATTTTACAAATATTAATGAAGTATCTAGCACCCACCAAGTACCTAGATTTGTACTAGGTCCGAATCAAAGATTAATGAGACATAGCTTTGGTGTTGTGCTTACACTCTGGTAAGAGAGATAATAGTCAAACAAAAGTTAGGGGGACTGGGGTGAGTTTAGGGAAGGCTTTTTAGGGTGACGTTTGAGTGCTCTCTTGAGGATTGATTCAAAATTGATTAGGTAAAGATTAGGAAGGGAGAAATCAGAGGATATCTAAACAAAGGGAATGTCTTTTACAAAGGCACAGAGATTTGAAAGAGTTTGATTTATTTTGGGAAAGCAAGTTGTATTAGATTCTTAAACAGCAAGGAACAGAGACACCTCTGGGTGACCAGAGATAATAGGGTATATGGAGAAGTAAAATAGGAAACTATTTCAGTAGTCAAAAAGCCAGATCTGATGTAGAATTGGAAAGTTGATTGGAATATGACAGCAATTATACAGTAAGACCTCATTGAGAAGTGGACCATTATTCAGGACAATTGTAATAAAAATCCCTAAACTTATTGCTATTCTACTATTAGCTAGATGCTGGGTTGACTACCCTGTGAAGTAAGTCTTGGTATTATTCCCATTTAACAGATAAGGAAACTGAGCATTAGGCATGAAGTGGTAGAGTCCTAATAAAAACCTTGACATTCTGACTCCAGAAACGTTAAAATGACTTGCCCAAGTTCACACAAACAGAATATGAGCCCAGTCAGTTTTCTCTGCAGTAGTTATACAAACTGATCTTCCAGTAATTTATTTCCTTCATCTTTGCTTCTGTCCTCACCCATTTCTTTTTCTTACTCTTAGATTTGCTTTGAAACTCTCTTACAGTGTCATCAGTCGGTTTCTGTTTATTGTAGAACATCTCTGCTAGAGTTGTTTAACTACCACATTGATGCCTAACCTTGGCTCATTCCATTGTTCATTCAGATGTGGTTAAGAGCATCAGGGTCATGTGCTACAAAGACGAGCCATATATGAATGATAAATGAATTTGGTAGCTTTTTGGGAGGGGATTGTTGGTATGGCCAAAGTGACAGCAGATGAGGGTGAATGGGTAAACTAAGACTAGATCATGGAGGCCTTCTTTTTCAGTGAAGAGTTTGGAATGTATTGTGGAGGCAGTGGAGAGCCGTTGGTGTTTTTTTAAATCAAAGATTAAGATATTTAGATCTTGAGGGAAGAAAAATTAGAAACAAGGAAACCAGCTAGGAGATTTTGTATGATAGTCAAGGGATACATAATGGCAGTGGTGATGGAAAAAGTGAAAGGGATTCACATGTGCAATTGATGGGCTCAGTGAGCAATTACATGTGGAGGTACAGGGGAAGGGAAACACAGAAGATGGCACCAAGTCTTAGGGCATTTGAAAGGGAGGAGCATGGTGAATGTTGAGGAAGTCAGATGCAGGAGACCATTGGAAATATGTCTGGAGTTGAGAATGAAGGTGGGAATAGCAGATACACAGTAAAGGTTGGTGGTATCATTAGCACCCAGTTGTCCACGCCAAAAAAGAGAGGTTATTCCCTTCCATTCACCTTCTACATCCAGTCACCAACTCCTGCCGATTTTATTACCAAAGTATATTTTAATTTCATTCCCTAGTCTCTATCACCATTGATCTCTCCTGGCTCAAGCCTTTACATCATTCATCTGCGTTGTGCAGTAATTTTCTCATCTTCATTTTCATTCCCCCCTAATTTCTCATCTACACAACTAATAGGTGATATTTTGAAAAATGAATTTGTCCATTTGGTGATTCGCCTTCAATCCTTTAAGATGGTTTTAAACTCTTTGCCTCCTATTTGTCTTTATCCCAGCAGCTTCATCTGTCACTTCTTAGCCCCCCAGTACTCTCTGCTGACCAGTTTGTAGTTCCATACTCACACATACCTTAGCAAGGAACGTGGAGCCAGGAACTATGACCTTGCCTTGCTTCCCTGACCAACTCTTATTTGATCTTTGAAATCTCATTTGGTTTTCTTGTCCTCTGTAAGGTCTTTTATGCCTATCTCTGAAAAAATTTTACTTATTTGTGTTATTGAATATGTCACACTCTTTAATTTTCAGGCCGGTCTTCCCTACTATTCAGTAAAATCCTTGAGTGCACATATGTTTTAGTCTTCTATCTGTACCCAGTGCTTGGTACATAGTACATGCTTAATACATTTTTAGTGATAGTCAGCAGTCCAAAATGCATTAGATAGCTTAATGCAGTAGTTGGCAGAGAAATGAGATGGAAAAAAGCTGGACCTAGACATGGTTGAGCCTTTGCTTCAACCTGTCCTTCCTCTAGACTTTACTATTTGATGAGCCAATACACCCCCTTTAATATTTAAGCCAGTCTGAGTCAGATAATTTTGTTGCTTGTAACATACAAGATATACTTGTAACTGATATAAGTAGTTTTATAAAATAAAACACTATATTTTCATATTGACAATTTTTAAACACATTAAATTTTTTTATTTAACAAATACTCATGAGCATATCTTAAGAACAAGGCAGATTCCCTAGTGATGGTTGTATGGCTACCAGCTGCATTGCTTCCTTATTCCTTGGGGAAGAGTGGAGGATGGAGAAAAGGTGGGTGGGAGGAAGGAATAAATTGAGTATTTGTGCAACTTGAGTTTTTATTAATGTCTGAGAGACCAGTACATTTTTGCATAACTTTAAAAACCACTTATGAAAATAATTTATTGATTAAAATATTGACTAAAATGCTTCTGTTTGCTGATTGTTTCCAAGGTTCTGAAAGTTTTGTGCTCTGAAGCATTTGTTTTGTTTAGTGTAAAATACAACAAAATTCAACAAGCAGATATTGCGCTCTGTATACTGAATATATAGTTTTTGCCTTTGGGAATTTATTGTCTAGTAGGGAGAAAGACAAAAAAATAATGATGCAATGACAGAAGCTCTGTATAGAGGTATGCGTGTGTTGGGATCAGAGGAAGGAGCCATTAACTTGATCTTGGGGGCATGAGAGTGTCAGTGGCAACATTCTAAGCTTTCACTGTAATGGATATCTTTAGTGTACACCTATAGTGTACTGGTGTGATTGCCAGTTATATCCTGTGATAAGGAAATCCTCTGAGAATACATATTTTGCCAAAGATAATGATACAGTGATATGAAGTATTATTTAGTATTTAGAGAGTAGAAATATATAGTTACCACAGGGACAAAAGATTATGACAGTTTGTATTATGATGCTGATTTCTGTTCTTCACTTTATATGTAATCAGTGGGCTTTACGGTAACCATGTGCGTTAGTAAAGGGATTTAAATGGGTTATCCCATGAGCGCATCGTTTTAATAATAGATTATAGTTTGTTCTATTTGTGTGAGGAAAAAACTGGAAAAGGGCTTAAAATGTCACATTCTTGATGGCCAAGCCTGCATTTCAGACTTGGTATTTAACAATAGTCAGAACAAAATGTACCAGTTTCTAATCTGTATTGTCTATTGTTATACTCAGCTTGCTTGTGTTGTTGACATTTTACTTCTTTTGCTTCTTTTAGTAAGATTTTTAAAAATAGGGGCGCCTGGGTGGCTCAGTTGTTAAGCGTCTGCCTTCAGCTCAGATCATGATCCCAGGGTCCTGGGATCGAGCCCCGCATCGTGCTCCCTGCTTGCCAGGAAGCCTGCTTCTCCCTCTCCCACTCCCCCTGCTTGTGTTCCCTCTCTCACTGTGTCTCTCTCTGTCAAATAAATAAATAAAATCTTTAGGAAAAAAAAGATTTTTAAAAATATATTCAACAGTCAATGACCATATTACTTTGTGTTCTTTTTCTGAAATAAATCTTAAGTAGGTACATTTTAAAGGAAATCAACATAAATAGCAGAAGATAAGTTCTATTATTACCAGAAGGAACTAAAATATATTTTTTGAAAAAATAGTCTTACTCTTTTTAGTATAATTAGCTTTGTTTTCACTATGAATTTTAGAAAAGATTCTAAGTATTGAACAGTGTTCTTTGGAATGAACTGAGAACAAACTCATTTTCATATTAACCTATTTTATTTTTGTTACTTACCTCTGTATTTTTAGTGTGTGCTATTTTGAAAAATTATTTTATAAAAATGGGTATATTATATAGTTCTGAGTATCACTAATTAAACTATGGTTCCTTTTTATTCATTACAGGCTCCTAAGGGAAGAAATCCATACAGATGTTACTTTCTGTGTAGGTAGTACTTTGTTCAAAGCACACAAAGCAGTCCTTTTAGCAAGGGTTCCTGACTTCTATTTTCATGCTGTTGGACAGACATCTGATAATTTAACAAATCTTGAGTCTATTGCTGTGGAGAACTTTGAAGCTTCAGAATTTAGAACATTTTTACAGTAAGTGCTTTCTTTATCTTTTTTCTCTTACATTTAAGTCTAATATACAACTGTTTACCTTTTCAACACATATGTGTGTATGTTTTTATTTCTTGTATTTTCATATCTGTTTTATAACCTAAAAAAAAATCCATTAATTTAAATTCTTAGTAGAGGCTAAGTATGAGTATCAGAGTATTAGGGGCTTAGTATTGGGAAAGACTAAGTACTAATTTGAGATTGAGCCTGAAAGAGGAGAAATGGTGTGTTCTCTAGTAATTTGAATGACTTACTCCATGCCGAGGTTTTTTGACAGTGGCACTATTGACATTTTGGGTTAGATAACTCTTTGTTGTGGGGTCGGTGCTGTGCTGTGCATTTTAGGATGTTTAGCAGCATCCCTGTCCTCTAGCCCCTAGATGACAGTAGCATTCTTCCTGAGTCCCCGCCCTCCCCGCCACTTCCCAAGTTGTGACAATCAAAATGTCTGTCAGATGTTGCCACATGTCCTCTTGGGGGTAGAATTAGCCACTGTTGGGAACCATTGCTATATACTGACTTCTGTATTGTTGGTATGAAAAAATCATTGGTATGCAAGAACTGTTGCTATATACTGACTTCCTGACTTCCTTATTATTGGTATGCAAAACTTTAAGTAAATTATGTTTGTAAGAATATGAGATCATAACTTTTTATTCTTATGGCTTGCATATGGTCAAAATTTTTGAAAATAGAACATCTATTGAACTCGTGAATTCACGAATTTTTCCCACCTAAATAATGGGAGAAATTAGTTTAATACCCATTCTAATTGAACAGAATTTTATTTTAATGCTTTACTATTATCTGCACATATGTGTAATGATTTGACACTCATTTTTGCTAAATGTATCCAGAAGGGAAGTATTTTCTAATGTAGTTTCTCAAAATTATATGTCTTTTAGACTTATGACATTTAAATGACATGGACTCTAAGGCTAGAACGCCTGAGTTCAAATTCTCTGCTCTGCCATTTCGTAGCTGTGTGCCTCAAACCTTAATCCTTCTGTGCCTGGAATTTCGTCAGGTGTAAAATGTCTGGCACCTAATAAACACCATAGAAATTCACTAAGATTTTTATGTTTGTAAATCTGGAAGTGTTTATTTGTATTTCATTTCAGTTTTTTAAATCCTGCCCTACCGTAATTTCTTCCCTTTTTCCAACATATGGAAGTCGGTATTGTTCTAAATGATATTTTAGTGACTTTCTCTCATACCACCCATCACATACACTTACTCAGCAGGTGTCTATTTGTGCCCTGTAATGGGCAAGGCCCTGTGTAAAGGGCTAGGTATGTACTGGTTAGTGGCTCTTGATTTGAGTGCTAAATGATGACAAGTAAATGTGGAACTAAGTTTTAAAGCCAATACTGGCTTTTTCAAAGTTGGATTTTTGTGTTTTTATATTCTGGATCCTCAGTGTTTTTTGATGCTAGTCTTTTAGTTATTTGCTGACATACATTTTGCCTATAATCCAAATCATACTGACGTTAGTGTAGAAAATTACTTTTGGATAATTAAATGTTAAGTATATTTGTGTGATTTGGTTTATTTTTCTTCTTTTTATGCTCTGAAATGCTCTGACATGCTCTGATCTGACTTCTTCATTATTTCAGAATTTCTTATATGAAACTCCTATATGCATAAATGGAAAATTGTGTAACCTTGACTTACCCTGTGTGTAAGAATAGTATGACATAATTTAAACAGATACTCTAAGTGCAATTTTAAAAATCATTATCATTTCCCAGTATAGATCATAGGCTCATCATTGAGTTCCGACTATCAGTTTTAAAATGTATACTTTTTTTTTTCCTAGTTGGTGGTATATTGGCATTGTTCTAAGGACCAGGCTCTGTAGTCAAGCCAGGCCTACCACTTCTAACTGTGTGAACGTTGATTCATCACTTACTGTTATCTCCATCTGAAAAATGGACATAATAACAATACCTATCTAAAGTGTTATTGTATGGGTTAAATTAGATGCTTATAAAGCACAGTGGTTTGGCGTACAGTAAGCACTGAATACATTTTCATAAGTTATTTATAGTAGTAGGCCTGTGTAGGCTCTATGAAATGATATATTTCTTGAGTGTATGTTTATTTTTATTTTATTTTCTTCTTTTGTAAAACTATTTTATTTTTAAGTAATATCTACACCCAATGTGGGGCTCAAACTAACAACCCTGACCAAGATCAAGAATTGCATGCTCTACTGACCGAGCCAGCCAGGCTCCCCTTGAGTGTATGTTTAGATGAAGATGCATAGGATATGTCAAATTTTCATATATCAGAGAAAGGAAGAAACTATATCAATATTTTTCTTTATTTATTGTCCTTAAAAGTAGTAGGAAAAAAAGATTAAGAGACAGCATGGTAGAGTGGAGGAGGCACTGGACTTGGCAACAAGGCAGAGATCTGCCTCCCAGCTGTGCATTATCTTGTTTTATGATTTCTTTAAGCCTCAGTTTTCTCATATTTAGAACAAGGAGGTTGGACTAGATGGCTTTGTGCTTCATAGCACTTCACAGGCCTCTATTTTAAGCACTTAATCATATTTTGTTTTGTATTAGGTTAGTCATGTATGTCTGTGGTTATATAAGCTCCTTGAAATTAGATCATCTCATTGATGTGAACATCCTCAATGGTATCTCGTATCGTGTCCTGCACAGAGAAAGTGCTTGTGATGTACCCCCCTTTTTTTTAGCAGAGTGCATTGAAATTTCATCTATATTAATATAAAGTATAAGGAGAGGATTATAATATAAAATATTGAGATTAATTTTTTCAATGAAACTTCTGAAAAAAATTTTTAAATTTTACTTATGAAATTCAGTTCTTATTAGTGGCTTTATTGCACATCCTTTCTCTTTAGATAACCAATAAAATTTTTGAAATATTGTTATATTGCTACTTACCGTAGAGTCCTTTGGTATTATGCACTTGAGTTAGAGTGGGAAATACAGTCTGTGAAAAATTGTTTTATATACAGCAGCATCATAGATGATTCAAATGATTGGCAATGGAAAATAGTTCTTGCTTCATGACCTTGTGATTAAAATTCAAAAATTCAACCTAGTATAAAAATCTTCGATTTTCCAAGAAGACCTACCCCGTTGTAGGTGTCAGAGTGTGTATGTGTGTGTGCATGTGTGTGAGGAAAGAAAAGAGGAAAGACCTTTTTTTTCTTTTCACTCAATTGTTTGTTCCATAGTCTTTTTTTTTTTTTTTTTTTTTTAAGAGGAATGACCTTTGAATTTGCAACTTAACATCAGTTAACTGGGGGATGCTAAGAGAACTTGTCAGGAAGGTATAAACACATAGAACAGCACAGAACAAAAGATTCTGTTTCCCCTGCAGCTTTTTCAGGTAATGGGTATTTTCTCTCACATTTCTTATACTAGCAGGGCTGGAAGTGGGTGGGATAGGTGTCTTGTTGTATTCACTGTATTTAACTATATTTTCTTATTTTCTGTATTATTGATGCTCTGGCATCGGGGGCCTCACTGACTGGGCAGAGATTACTCCTCCTAGGGTCAGGTCATCCTAAATCCATCCCAACACCCCCACCTCCTCAATCTGGTTTGTATTCTCCACAAGGCAATATTCCTCTGCCCTAATCTTCCCAGGGCCAAATACCAGGCAACTAAAGATCATTCTCATAGCCCAGAGCATCCCCCACCCCCCCACCCCACCTCCAGCCCCAATTATTAAAACTAATATTAAGCTTCTTCAGTTGTTTACCTTGCCCCACTCCTTCCTTTTCACAGAAAACATGATAAAGACTTCTGCCTGTGCTTTGCTCTACCTCCTGCTTCCAGACCAACCCTGTTGCTTCCCCATGTGGCCATTACTGGTGTGGTGTGCCTCTCTCAGCTTGGGGACTGCAAATTACAAACTATCTTCAATGGCAGTCATTTCCTAATCATTTGGCTCGGCACACCTGAATAAAACCAATTCCCAGGTGCATTTTAAAACATTTGAAAACCAGTTGCTGCGTTTAGATCTTTCTTCCTCCCATCTTCCTAAACTGTCTTTGAATCTCATCTTGCTAGTCTATGCCACTAGCCAGTCATCTATAGACCCTTAAGTCAGTCCTCCTCATTTCTTCTTTCTTTCTTACTTTTTAAAAAATGTTAATTAATTAATTTTTATTTTTAATTCTAGTATAGTTGATATACAGTATTATATTAGTTTCAGGTGTACAATATGGTGATGCAGCAATTCTATACAATACTCAGTGCACATCACGATAAGTGTACTCTTAATCCCCTTCATCTATTTCACCCATCCCCCAACCCACCTCCCCTCTGGTAACCACCAGTTTGTTCTCTATAGTTAAGAGTCTGCTTTTTGGTTTGTCTCTTCTTTGTTCGTTTGTTTTGTTTCTTAAATCCCACATATAAGTGAAATCAAATGGTATATATCTTTCTCTAACTGATTTATTTCCCTTAACATTATATCCTCTTGATCCATTCATGTTGTTGCAACTGGCAAGATTTCATTCTTTTTTATGGCTCAGTAATATTTCATTGTGTATATATACTAGACCTTTATCCATTCATCTACTGATGGACACTTGGGTTGCTTCCATAATTTGGTTATTGTAAATAATGCTGCAGTCAACATAGTGGTACATATAATCTTTTCCAATTAGTGTTTTTGTATTCTTTGGATCAATACCCAGTAGTGGAATTACTGGATCATATAGTAATTCTATTTTTAACTTTTTGAGGAACCTCCATACTGTTTTCCACAGTGGCTGCACCAGTTTGCATTCCTACCAACATTGTACGACGGTTCCTTTTTCTCTACATCCTTGCCAACACTTGTTTCTTGTCTTTTTGATTCTAGCCATTCTGAGAGGTGTGGGGTGATATCTCATTGAGGTTTTGATTTGCATTTCCCTGATGATGAGGGCTGTTGAACATCTTTTTTATATTTCTGTTGCTATCTGTCTGTCTTATTTGGAAAAATTTCTACTCAGGTCCTCTGTCCATTTTTAAATGGGATTGTTTGTTTGTTTGTTTGTTTGGTGTGGAATTGTGTAAGGTCTTTATATATTTTGGATACTGACCCTTTATTGGATATGTCATTTGCAAATATCTTCTCCCATTCACTAGATTGTCTTTTAGTTTCATTGACTGTTTCCTTGGCTGTGCAGAAGCTTTTTATTTTGATATAGTCCCAGTAGTTTATTTTTGCTTTCATTTTCCTTGCCTCAGGAGACATATCTAGAAAAATGTTGGTATGGTTGATGTCAGAGGTATTACTGCCTGTGCTCTTTTCAAGGATTTTAATGGTTTCAGGTCTCGCATTTAAGTCCTTAATTCATGTCAAGTTTATTTTTATGTATGGTGTGAGAAGGTGGTTCAGTTTCATTATTTTGCTTGTATTGTAGTTTTTCCAACACCATTTGTTGAAGAGACTTTTCCCCATTGCATATTTTGCCTCCTTTATCGAAGATTGGTTTACCATATAATCGTGGGGTTTTTTTTTCTTTAAAGATTTTATTTATTTATTTGACAGAGAGAGACACAGAGAGAGAGGGAACACAGGCAGGGGGAGTGGGAGAGGAGAAGCAGGCTTCCTGTGGAGCAAGGAGCCTGATGCGGGGCTCAACCCCAGGACCCTGGATCACGACCTGAGCCAAAGGCAGATGCTTACGGACTGAGCTGCCCAGGTGCCCCATAATCATGGGTTTATTTCTGAGTTCTCTATCCTGTTTCACTGATCTATGTCTATATTTTTATGCCAGTGCCATACTGTTTTGATTACTGTAGCTTTGTAGTATATCTTGAAATCTGGGATTGTGATACCTCCAGCTTTGTTTCTTTTTCAAGATTGTTTTGGCTGTTCAGGGTCTTTTGTGGTTCCATACAAATTTTAAGGTTGTTTGTTCTATTTCTGTGAAAAATGCTATTGGTATTTTGATACGGATTGCATTACATGTGTAGATTGCTTTGGGTATTATAGACATTAAAAAAAGAGATTTATTTATTTATTTATTTAAGAGAGAGATAGCATGAGCAGAGGAAGGGGCAAAGAGGGAGGGAGAGGACGAGGGAAAGAATTCCAGGCAGACTCTGTGCTAGTGTGGACCCTGATTCTGGGCTCGCTCTCCCAACCCTGAGATCATGACCTGAGCTAAAATGAAGAGTTGGATGCTTAACTGACTGAGCCACCCAGGCGCCCCTGGTAGTATAGGCATTTTAACAATATTTGTTCTTCCAGTCCATGAGCATGGAACATACTTCCATTTCATTGTGTCATCTTCAGTTTCTTTCATCAATGTTTTATAGTTCTCAGAGTACAGGTCTTTCACCTCCTTGGTTAGTTTTATTCCTAAGTATCTTATTATTTTTGGTGTAATTGTAAATGGGATTGTTTTCTTAATTTCTCTTTGTGCTGCTTCTTTATTAGTGTATAGAAATGCAGTGGATTTCTGTACATTGATTTTGAATCCTGCCACTTTACTGAATTGATTTATCAGTTCTTGTAGTTTTTTGGTGGAATCTTTAGAATTTTCATTATGTAGTATCATGTCATCTGCAAATAGTGAAAGTTTTACTTCTTTACCAGTTTGGAAGCCCTTTATTTCTTCTTTCTATATGATTACTGTGGCTAAGACTCCCAGTACTATAGTGAATAAAAGTGGTGAGAGTAGCCATCCTTGTTTTGTTCCTGATCTTAGGGGAAAGCTCTCAGTTTTTCCCATTGAGGATGATATTAGCTCTGGGTTTTTCATATATGGCCTTTATTATGTTGAGGCGTGTTCCCTCTAAATCTACTTTGTTGAGTGTTCTTTTTTTGTGAATGGATATTGTTCTTTGTCAAATGCTTTTTCTGCATCTATTGAGATGATCGTATGGTTTTTATCCTTCCTCTTGCTGATGTGATGTATCACATTGATTCAGTTGTGGATATTGAATCACCCTTGCATCCTGGAAATAAATCCCACTTGATCATGGTGAATGATTTTTTAATGCATTGTTGGATTGATTTGCTAATACTTTGTTAAGGATTTTTGCATCTATAGTCATCAGACATATTGACCTGTAGTTTTCTTTTTTTTAGGTGTCTTTATTTGGTATTGGTATCAGCGTAATGCTGGCCTCATGGAATGAATTTGGAAGCTGTCCTTCCTCTCTTATTTTTTGGAATAGTTTGAGAAGAATAGGTTTTTTTTTTTTTTTAAGATTTTATTTATTTGACAGAGAGAGGGAGGGAGCAAGCACAAGCAGGGCGAGCAGGAAAGGGAGAAGCAGGCTCCCCGCTCAGCAGGGAGCCTGATGTGGGGCTCAATCCCAGGACTCTGGGATCAGGACCTGAGCCAAAGGCAGACACTTAACAGACTGAGCCACCCAGGTGCCCGAGAAGAATAGGTATTAACTCTTCTTTAAATGTTTGTTGGAATTCACCTGTGAAGCCATCTAGTCCTGGACTTTTGTTTGTTGGGAGTTCTTTTGATTACTGATTTAATTTCATTGCTGGTAATTGGCCTGTTCAGATTTCTATTTCTCCTGATTCAGTTTTGGGTGGTTATATTTTTCTAGGAATTTATGCATTTCTTCTAGATTGTTCACTTTGTTGACATATGATTTTTCATAATATTCTCTTATCCTTTATGTTTCTGTGGTGCTGGTTATTATTTCTCCTTTTTCATTTTTGATGTTTATTTGCCTCTCACTCTTTTTTATTTTTATGAGTTTGGATTAAAGTTTATTAATTTTGTTGACCTTTTAAAAGTACCAGCTCCTGGTTTCATTATCTGTTCTATTGTTTTTTAGTTTTTATTTCACTTATTTCTGCTCTAATCTTTGTTTTTTCTTTCCTTCTGGTTTTGTGTTTTGTTTTTTTTCTAGCTCCCTTACGTGTAACATTAGGTTATTTATTTCAGATTTTTATTGTTTCTTGAGGTAGGCCTAAATTGCTACAGTGTTGCCTCTTAGGACCTTTTTTGCTACATCCCAAAGATTTTGGACCATTGTTCTTTTCATTTTCATTTGTCTCCATGTATTTTTTTTCCCTTTGATTTCTTGGTTAACCCATTCATTGTTTAGTAGCATGTTAACCTCCGTGTATGTGTGTTCTTTCCAGATTTTTTTCTTATGGTTGATTGCTAGTTTCATAGCATTGTGATTAGAAAAGATGTATGGCATGACTTTGATCTTTTTGAATTTGTTTAGATTTGTTCTGTGGCCTAACTTGTGATCTATACTGGAGAGTGCTGTGTTTGCACTTGAAGAGAATGTGTATTCTACTGTTTTAGGATGGAATGTTCTGAATATATCTGTTAGATCCATCTGGTTCAGTGTTTCCTTGTTGATTCTGTTTGGATATCTGCCCATTGATGTAACTGGAGTATTGAAGTCCCTTATTGTATTACTATCGATTACTTTCTCTATGTTTATTATTACTGTGTTATATATTTGGGTGCTCCCATGTTGGGTGCATAAATATATACAATTGCTATATCTTCTTGTTGGATTGTTCCCTTTATGGTTATATAGTGTCCTTCTCTGTCTCTTGTTACAGTCTTGTTTTAAAGTCTGTTTTGTCCAATATAAGCATTGCTCCCCTGGCTTTCTTTTCACTTCCATTTGCATGATGATTGTTTTTCCATCCCTTTACTTTCAATCTACATGTGTCTTTAGTATGAAATGAGTCTCTTGTAGGCAGCATATAGATGGTTCCTGCTTTTTTATCTATTCTGTCACCCTCTATCTCCTGATTGGAGCATTTAGTCCATTTTCATTCAAAGTAACTATTGAAAGGTATGGACTTACTGCCATTGTCTTACTTCTTATGGTTGTTTTTGTAGTTCTTCTCTGTCCTTTCTTACTCTCTTCTCTCACAGTTTGCTGGCTTTCTTTAGTGATATACTTGGATTCCTTTCTCTTTATTTTTTGATATCTATTACTGGTTTTTATTTTGTGGTTATCATTAGGCCTATATATGACATCTCACACATATAGCAGTCTGTGTTAAGTTGATGGTTCCTTAAGTTTGAACCCATTCTTAATTCCTTTTCCCCTACCCCTGCCACATTTTAGGTATATGGTGTCATACTTTATATCCTTCTGTTTTGGGACTCCCTTGACTGATTTTAGTAGATAAACTTAATTTTACTGCTTTTGTACTTCTGACTTTTTTTTTTTAACAACTATTTGTGGTCTTTACTTTCCACTGAAGGAGTCCCCTTTAAAATTTTTATAGACTTGGTTTAATGGTGATGAATTCCTTTAACTTTTGTTTACCTAGGAACTCTTTATCTCTTCTCCAGTTGTCAGTGATAGCCTTGCTGGATAGAGTATTCTTGGCTGCAGATTTTTTCCTATCAGCACAGTGAATATATCATGCCATTTTCTTCTGGTTTGCAAAGTTTCTGCTGAAAAATCAGCTGATAGCCTTATGGGGTTTTCCCCTTGTATGTAATTGTTTTCTTTTCTCTTGCTGCTTTTAAAAATTCTTTATAACCACTTTTCATCCTTTTAATGACTGTGTGTCTTGGTGTGGCCCTCCATGGTTCGATTTTGTCAGATGCTCTCTTTGCCTCCTGGATCTGGATTTCTGTTTCCTTCCCCAGATTCAGTAAGTTTTCAGGCATTATTTTTCAGATAAATTTTCTGCTCCCTTTTCTGTCTCTTCTCCTTGGATTCCTACAATGCAAGTGTTATTTTATTGGTAGTGTTACTGTCTTCCCATAGTCTATTTTAATTTTTTTATTACTATTTTTCTCTCTCCTCTTTAGCTTGATTACTTTCCATTACTGTGTCCTCCAGGTTGCTGATCCATTTTTTTGCTTCCTCTAGTCTACTATTCTCTCTAGTATGTTTTTAATTTTAGTTACTGAGTTCTTCATCTGTGATTGGTTCTTTTTCATATTTTCTATCTCTTTGTTGAGTGCCTCACTGAGGTCCTCCACTCTTTTCTCGAGGCCAGTGAGTATCTTCATGACCATTACTGTAAATTCTCTGTCAGACATATTACTTATCTCCATTTTGTTTAGCCCTCCTGCTGTGATTTTGCCCTGTTCTTTCAGTTAGTACATATTCCGCTGTCTCCTCATTTTATCTAACTTTCTGTATCTGTTTATATGTGTTAGGAAAGTCAGCTATCTCTCCTCCTCGTGAAAGTAGTGGCCTTATGAAGAAGAGGTCCTATAGTGCCCTGTTGTTCTATGTCCCCTGTTGACCAGAACCTGGCGCTTCAGAGGTATCTTTTATGTGTAGTGTGTGTAACCTAGTGTTGTTGCTGAACCACATTTGCCTTCAGTCTAGTTGTCTTCAATGGCTCTCTTTGCCTATTGTGAGCAGGATTTGGTCCCTGTGTTGTTAGTGGGTCAGTCTGGGACTGCCTTGGGCTTGACTGAGTCAGACCAGGCATTTGCCAGAGTTGCAGTGGCATGGAACTGCAGGGGTTTTCTCTGTGCTGTCTTCTGAGAAGCTTTCATTGGTGAGTGGGGCCTGCAGTCAGACCTGATGTCTGTCCCCAGCCCACTGCTGGGGCTGCATTTGGACTGGTGTGTGTTGTTAATTTCCCCTCTCCCCCAGGGCAGGAGTCACACTGAAGAGTTGATGGCTCCTGTCATGGTTGCTTGACACTGCCTGGCTTATGGCACTGCTTTGGCTGGGCTTCAGCCAAGGATGTATTCGATGGGGCCGGTCTGCAGCAGAATGTGGGATGGGCTGTGAGGAGCCAGTAGGTCTCTGTCAGTCAGTTGTGGGTCAGGGTCTGCAGGCCCTGGGGAAAAGTCCTGCCTAGGCTGTGATGGAGAGGGTATTTCTGCAGCAGAATGGGGTGTGAAGCATGCTTTAGCACGTAGGTGGAGAGTGTACATGCTCTGCTTGTTCCCGCAGGTGCTTGTGTATCTAGGCTTTGGTGTTGGGGAGGGAAATGGTGCTTAGCAGCTGTTTTATTCTTGGAGAAGTTCCCTAAGATCCCTGCCCCTCCAGCACACACTCTGAGATTAGTAAATAAATCCCCTTCCCATATACCCTAGGCATTCAAACTGCGGCTTCTATGCTGTATTTCTTCTGGCTCTTTGTTGTGTTCTCTCTTTAAAGGAGGGGACTCCTGGCTTTCCCAGAGTTCTGCCTGTGAATTTTAAAGTTCCAGGTGTTAAGCCCTACTGATTGTTAAGTCCATATGGTTTTCAAAGCCAAATGTTATGGAGATTCATCTTTCCCATGTGGTTCCCCCATGGCTGGTGTCTGATCCTCTTCACGCCCATGGCATCCCTCCCTCCCACAGACAGTCCCAAGGGCCGTTGGCTCCTGACAGCATCTCCGCCCTTACTGCCCTTTTTGATGTGGCCTCTTCTCTACATTTAGCTGTGGAGAGTCTGTTCTGCCCGTCTTCACTTCATTTTCTAGGTTATTTACATAGATGTGGGTGTTATCTAGTTGTATCCATGGGAGAGGTATGCTTAAGATCCTCCTACTCCACCATCTTCCCCAGAAGTCAGTCCTTCTCATTTCTCACAGAAATTCTTGTCAATTTCTCTTGTAATGTAATTCTTGGTAATTAAAATTGCAACATATGTTTCCAATACCATGGCCTCTTGGTTCCTTTAATTCTTGTCTTCCAGTAATCTTGTTCTGCACACTACCTCACTACCATGTCAAATTTGAAATCATGTCAATAACAATAGACTGCAATCCTCCATAATCTTGATTCCAGACATTTCAACCTCTAACTTCTTCCCATCTCTCTACCTTCCTCCTTTAAAACTCCTGAATCTAATAATTTATTGACTCCCATCAGGACCTGCTATGACTCTTACCAGTTTTGTTGTCTCTTATCCTCTTATGTCCTTGTTTCTATCCTTAGTTTAAATTTTTTTTTGTCTATCATTGTATCACTTCCTTTGCATACAACCTTTTCCTTTGTCCCCTCTGAATTTGCCTTGTATGCATGTCAGAACCCCAAACCTTGAATCCAGTTCTTTGACTCCTCCACTCCTGCATTCACACAATTAAATGGCAGGAGAAAAACACATGGTATTTGGTCTCACTTTAAATCATGGCCATGAACCTCAAGTAGGTACTTAGTGCTGACTGTATGCAGTCATATATTTCCCTAGTCCCATTTGCTCTCCTTCTCTCCTAGATTATTTCATACCTCCTTTTTGTTGAACCTTCAGCTGTTCTTCCCCCATCTTCATTCTCACTTGATGACCTTTCTTTATATTTCACTGAGAAAATCAAAGCAATTAGAACTTTCACAAACTGTTCCAACATCTATTCATTTAGTTGCATTTACACCGTATGCTTTGTCTTTTCCCCTGTTACTGTTGATAAACTGTCAGTGCTTCTAAAACCATTCCCTCCACTAAAACCATTTTCACCCTCTTTTCTCCTATTGAGGGACATTGCTCCAGCAGTTTTCACTTTCCCAAAAGAAGTTTCTTTTCTTTTGGATCTTCTCATTGGTATATAAACATGGTGTTTTATTCCCGCTTTAAAAATAACAGAAGCCTTGGGCGCCTGGATGGCTCAGTTGGTTAAGCGACTGCCTTCGGCTCAGGTCATGATCCTGGAGTCCCCGGATCGAGTTCCGCATCGGGCTCCCTGCTCAGCAGGGAGTCTGCTTCTCCCTCTGACCCTCTTCCCTCTTGTGCTCTCTATCTCTCATTCTCTCTCTCAAATAAATAAATAAAATCTTAAAAAAAAAATAACAGAAGCCTTTTCTGACCTCATTTCCCTTCCAACTAATACTCTACCAGCTAGTACTCTAATGCTCTGCACCCTTTTATATTAAAGCTCAAGAGTTATCTATTACACTGCCTTCAGTTTCTCTCCTATTCTCAGTCTTTTAAAAAACTGAGATAGAATTCACACACCTTAAAATTCACCCTTCTAAACTGTATAATTCAGTCATTTTAGTATACTTACAGTGTTTTGCAACCACCAGTCTCCAATTCCAGAATATTTTCACCATCCTAAAAAGAAATTCCATGCCCCCAGCAGTCACTTCCCACTCTCTCTTCCCCCAGTTCCTGGCAACCAATAATCTACTTTCTGTCTTTATGGTTTTGCCTATTCTGGGCATTTCATATAAGTAGAATCATATAGTACATGTCCTTTTATGTCCTGCTTTTTAAACTTAGTGTGATATTTTCAAGGTTCATTGATGTCGTGGTGTTTATCAGTTCTTCATTTGTTTTCATGGCTGAATATTTCATTGAATGATGGATAAAGAGTCATCACGACCATCCTCAGGTTTGATGATTTGCTAGGACTCAGCATATAGTCATATTCTGGGCTGTGATTTACTACAAAAGAAATAAAGAGAAAAGGAATATGGAGTGAAGTCCACAGGAAACTAGGCACAAACTTCCAAGTCTTCTCCCAGTGGAGTCACACAGGACATGCTTAATTCCCCTAGTAATGAGTTTTGACAACACTTCTGAAATGTTGTCAACCAGGGGAGCTCATTAGAGGCTCTGCCCAGGGTTTTTCCTAGGTGTTTGTCATGTAGGCACCTTGTGTCTATTGTGCATCCATATTCCAGACTCCTGGAAGGAAAGCAGGTGTTAAGCATAAACCATATTATTTGTATAAATAGTTTAGGCACAACGAGCCACCCTTGTCATTTATAGAATGCCAGGGACACGCCTGAAATCATGTTCCCGGATACCAGCCAAGGGCCAACCTTATAATTAAGTCTTTTAAAAGATAGTAGTCAGGACTGCTGTGTTAAATCTCTTCTGTGCATATGGGTATACCATGTTTTGTTTATCCATTCATCGGTTGATAGACATTTGGGTTGTTTTGACTTTTTGGCTGTTATGAATAATTCTATGAACATTCATGTACTTATTTTTATGTGAACATATGTTTTCATTTCTCTTGTGTTATATACCTAGAAGTGAAATTGCTGGGTCATATGGTAAACTTTTAAGGAAATGCCAGACTCTTTTCCAAAGAGGCTACACCATTTTACATTCCTACCAGCATGTATGAAGATTCCAATTTCTCTACATTCTTGACAACACTTGTTATTATGTGTCATTTTGATTATAGTCACCATAGTGGGTGTGAAGTGGTATCTCATTGTGATATTGATTTGTATTTCTCTGGTGGCTATTGATGTTGAATATCTTTGTGTGTGCGTATTGGCTATTATATATCTTCTTTGGTAAACTATAGAGTTTCTTTGCCCATTTTAAGTTGGGTCATTTGTCTTTATATTATTGAGACGTATTGTTTATATTTTTAAATTCTTTATATATTTGATATTCTATACATAGTCTCTATATATGAATTTTATTCTGGGGCACCTAGGTGGCTCAGTGGGTTAAGTGTCTGCCTTTGGTTCAGGTCGTGATCCCAGGGTCCTGGGATTGAGCCCTGCATTGGGCTTCCTGCTCCATGGGGAGTCTGCTTCTCTACCCCTACCCCCGCTCGTGTTCTCTCTCATGCGCACACATGAGCGTGCTCTCTCTTGTCTCTCAAATAAATAAATATTTTTCAAAAAAGAATTTTATTCTATAGGAAAGGATTTTAAAATTCTTTATGTGTTCTAGATACGAGTCTCTTATCGGGTATGTGATTTGCACATGCTTTCTTCCATTCTGTGAATTGTCTTTTAACTTTCTTCATAGTATCTTTGAAAGTACAAAAGTTTATAATTTCTATGATTTTCACTTTATTTCTTTTTTGTTGTTGTTACTTGTACTTTCGGTGTTATGTGTAAAAAACCATTGCCTAATCCAAGGTCATGAAGACTTATGCCCATGTATACTTTTTTAGTTCTTACATTTAGATCTTTCACCTATTCTGAATTAATTTTTGTATATATTTTGAGGCTAGTATCCAGCTTTGTTCTTTCATATTTGGATATCCACTTATCTCAGCACCATCTTTTGAAGAGACTATTCTTTTCCTGTTGGATTGTCTGGACACCTCTAAAGGAAAAACACTTTACTGTGTGTCTCCTTTACTTTTTTTTTTATTATGTTATGTTAATCACCATACATTACATCATTAGTTTTTGATGTAGTGTTCCATGATTCATTGTTTGCATATAACACCCAGTGCTCCATTCAATACGTGCCCTCTTTAATACCCATCACCAGGCTAACCCATCCCCCCACCCCCCTCCCCTCTAGAACCCTCCCTTTGTTTCTCAGAGTCCATAGTCTCTCATGGTTCATCTCCCCCTCCAATTTTCCCCCCTTCATTTTTCCCTTCCTACTATCTTCTTTTTTTTCTTTTTTTAAACATATAATGTATTATTTGTTTCAGAGGTACAGGTCTGTGATTCATCAGTCTTACACAATTCACAGCGCTCACCATAGTACATACCCTCCCCAATGTCTCCTTTACTTTTAATACTGTACTCATAGAATAATTCACTTCTGACCCTTCTGGTCACCAAATGTGTGGGAGTTTTCCCCCACACCAAACAATTCTGAGATTCTCCAGATACCAGCTGGGGGTCCTACCCATTTAATTCAATTCTGACACTACCTGGACATATTATTAGATTCCACAGGTTAAGGGTTCAGTCCCATAAGACTGTCCCGAACCCTTTTCAGATGCAGTTGCAAGTCTGGGTTGTTCCCTGTGCTTCTGACCAACCAGCTGTGAATTGAAGGGTCCCATGACTCCTTTCTCAGGTTCGATTAATTTGCTAGGACACAGAACTCACAGAACTCAGGAAAGGATTTTACTTACTAGATTGCCAATTTACTATAAAAGGATATAACTTTAAGAACAGCCAGATGAAAGAGATGGAAAGGGCAAGTATGTGGGAAGGGGTGTGGAGTTCCCATGCCCTCTCTGGGTGCACCACTCTCCCAGCACCTCCGTGTGTTCACCAACCCAGAGGTTCACTGAATCCCAACTTTTAGGGTTTTTATGGAGGCTTTATTACTTAGGCGTGATGGATGAAATCATTAGCCATTGATGATTAATTCAGACTCTCTTGCCAAGCAGCCCCATCCTTGGGGGCTTTCCAAATGTCACCTAGCTCATTAATGTAAACTCTGCTGTGGTTCAAAGGGCTTGTTATGAATAAGAAGAGCCATCCATTCCACTTCTATTGCTCTGGTTTCATTTCAGGAGTTGGGAACAAAGCTAAGCAATATAGCAAAAATGTCCCTATGACTCTTGCACAGGAAATTACGAGTTTTAGGAGATATGTGCCAGGAACAGTGGACAAAGACCAAATATATATTTCATGTTATAAATCACAATATCACCACACTGTTGTCAAAAATTAGTTGCCCATATATGTAGTTCTAGGCACTCAGTTCTGTTGCACTGATCTATATGTTTATCCTCATGCCAGTACCACACAGTGCAGATGACTGTAGCTTTGTAGGAAGCTTAGAATTTGGGAAGTATGAATCTTCCATCTTTGTTCTTTGTCAAGATTGTTTTGACTATTCAGGGTTTCTTGCATTTTTTTTAAATATTTATTCATTTGAGACAGAGATACAGAGAGAGAGAGAGAGAGAGAGAGAGAGTAGTCACAGGGGGAGAGACAGAGGGAGAGGGAGAAGCAGGCTCCCTGCTGAGCCAGGAGCTTGATGCAAGACTTGATCCCAGGACACTGGGATCATGACCTGAGCTGAAGGCAGACGCTTAACCATCTGAGCCACCCAGGTACCCCTGGGTCCCTTGCATTTCTCTTTGAATTTGAGGACTGACTTTTCCATTTCTGCAGAAAAGTAGTTGAATTTTCATAGATACTGCATTGAATAGAATCTGTAGAGCAATTCAGAATATTGCCATCTTAATCTTAAATCATCTAGAATGTGTTTCCCTTTATATAATTGCTTGCAGCATTGTTTCATAGCTTTGAATGTATAAGTGTTATGCTTTTTGTGTGAAATATATTCTTAAGTATTTTATTTTTTTGATGTTATTGTAAATGGTACTATTTTCTAATTTCCTTTTAGACTGTTGATTTCTAGTATTTAGAAATACAGTTGATTTTTGCATATTGATCTGGTATCCTGCAACATTGTAGAACATGGAGTTTAACAAATAGGTTTTGGGGTGGGTTTCCAAGGATTTCTATATACAAGTTTGTTATTTGTAAATAGAGATAGCTTTAGTTATTCCTTTCCAATCCAGATGCCTTGCCTAATCCCCTGGCTAGAGCCTCCAGTTAAATGTTGAATAGAAGTAATGAGAACAGGCAGGCATCCTTTCTGATCTTAGAAGGAAAGTTTTCAGTCTTGTACCATCAAATATGTTAACTGTGGGTCTTTCGTAGATGTTCTTTATCAGGTTGAGGACATTCCTTCTACCAAGTTTTTTGAGTGTTTCATCATGACAGGGTGTTGGATTTTGTCAAATGCTTTTTCTGCATCTATTGAGGTGATCATATGGTTTTTGTCCTGTTGATATGGTGTCTTAGTCCTGCTAAGAGGACTAAATTTAAAAGGTTTTATGATGTCTTTGGGCTGCTCTAAAAAAATACTACAGACTGGATGGCTTGTAAACAACAAAAATTTATTTCTCACAGTTCTGGAGTATGGAAGTCCAAGACCAGAGTGCCAGCATGGTAGGATTCTGGTGAAGACCCTATTCCGGGTTGTAGATGCTGACTTCTCACTGTGCCCTCACATGGTGGAAGGAGGTGAGGGATCTTTTTGGAGCCTCTTTTATAAGGGCACTAATCCCATTCATAAGGGCTCCACCTAAGTAACCTCTCAAAGGCCTCACCTCCCACCTAATATCACACTGGGCTTTAGGTTTCAACATACAAATTTTGAGGGTCTATAAACATTCAGACGATAGCATGTGATGTATAACATTGATTTTCAGTTGTTTATCTACCCTTGAATTCCTGAGATAACCCCAGTTGGTCATGGTTTATAATCCTTTTATATGTTGCTAGATTCAGTTTGCTATTACTTTGCTAAGGAATTTTTTTTTCATCTATATTAATAAGAAATATTAGTCTATGGTTTTCTTTTCTTATGGTGTCTTTGTCTGCTTTTGTATCAGGATAGTAGTGGCCTCAGAATGAGTTAGGAAGTGTTCTGTTTTCTATTTTTTGGAAAAGTT
This sequence comes from Eumetopias jubatus, assembly GCF_037043125.1. NCBI lineage: Eukaryota > Metazoa > Chordata > Mammalia > Carnivora > Otariidae > Eumetopias > Eumetopias jubatus. Next base: position 29,938,887 of record NW_028274810.1, on the reverse strand, counting down.
TGTGAAGGATTGATGTCATTTCTTTAAACATTTGGTAGGTTCACCAGTGAAGCCACCTGTCCTGGATTTATGTTGTAGGAAGTTTTTGATGAGTAATTCAATCTCTGTAGTTGGTATAGGTCTGCTCAGATACTGTTTCTTCTTAAGTCAGGAGGTAGTGTGTGTCTTTCTAAGAATTGTCCATTTTATCTAGGTTATCTAGTTTGATGGCATTGTATATTCCTTTCTAACATTAAAATATTTCATAGACTACTTTTAAAACTTTCTGCTATTTGAGATCTTTTTCCAGTTAGTCCAGATAAAAATGGTTTTAAAATTATATAGTTGTATTATATGAAAGCAGCACTTGGGAAACTAGCTTTTAAGAATCACCAACATTATTTTCATTAATATTTTACATTTTCTTTTAGGATTGTATATTCATCAAACAGAAGCCTAAAAAACTATGAAGAGGAAATTCTTAGGAAAAAGATAGTAGAGAGGGGTATACCACAAAAGAGACATGACTTCAGCTTTGGAAAGTGCACTGACAATGATGGAAGATCATCTGTAGAGTTCTTAGATAAAAAGTCATCTCCTTGTTCTCTTCTGAAGCATGAAGTTCCAGAGGATATCAGTGATGGAGAGGACAATTTAATTTCCACTGGTGAGGCATTTTTTTGGTGGATTTTTATAAATTTTAATGCCATGAAAGTAACTATATTCTAATACAGTTGGAGAAAAACGTACTTCAAAAATCAACTCTACTGATTTCTTTTTTATAGGTAAATGAAATAAAAGTAATTGAAAGTAAATGTAATAAAAGTAAGTGAAAGCAAATTTTTTATGGGTAAGTGAAAGTAATACTATAGTCAACTCCTAGTTTTCCCAAGCAATTGGAGATGGGGTTATTATGAATAAATTCACAATTCTCCTCTTAAGCCTCCACATGTCATCATCCTTATTCTGATCCACACCAACAGAAGCTTTAGCGGACTATAGATTCAGTTCTGTTATAACACAATATATGTATTACTTAAAAACAACATGTAGCATAAAAATCATTATATTTTGTCATGACACAAAAAAATTACAATTTTGTTGTGACACGTTTTAAAAAGATAGAAACCTAATGAAAATGGTATGGTTTTACATATGTTGAATTGTTAAGAAATACCTAAATACTACAATAAATATGGTAATTGACCTTGAAAAAGAACTTAAATTTGTTTGTGGAGGTGGGTGTCAGAAGGGTTGCAGCTTGTGAACTATTGTGAATTGGCAGAAGGAGGATGTTCAGGACATAGGAATAAGTATAGATAGATATAAGTATAGATGATATAGAGATACAGTAATGGTAGATATTCTAACAGGAAACTTGAGATCTCTGGTCTATTTATTATTTACAGAGCATCTTAGTTAAAGTTCCCAACCTCCAGTCCCCAAAAGGTTCAGTGGTGAGGGCCTGATGTTACCCTGCAGGTAAAGTGGGATTGCACCATAAGAGAGGAACGCCAAAATTAGGAGACTTTCATAGGCTGCTGGCAGATCTGATAGAGATAGAGAGAGGGAAATAGAGTAGGAGGGAGGGGGCTTTACTTTGGAAGGTAAATAAATCTCCCCTGGTAAAGAGAGAGGAAGGTAGCTTCACCACCCTGGAGTATAGGGAAGTGGTTTTGAGGGGAAGAAAATCTGTAAATATTTCTGGAACCTCGCAGTATCTCTAGCTTCCAAGGCATGTTTGTTCTTTAATCATTCTTTGTCCAGATTTTCCAGTGCTCTGCCCAGAAAGTATGCTCTGCCTCAGACCATACAGAAACATGAAATATTCATAGAAAACGGTCTCTTAACAGTTGGTTATCTGAAATCAGATGGAAATTTGTAACACCAGCTATGGAGGATGTAGGTCATAACATGTAGTGAACTGAGGTATCTGGTAGATGTTTAAGGTGTTTGTGTATGTTTTATATGTTCTTACATGGTTCCGTTCAGGTGGGTGCAGTTTTTTTTTGCAGTGCCCTAGTATTTCTTGTGAATGAGCTGTAAGGAAGTGAAATGCACGTAAGCAGGTGAAAATTTCACATCATGTTCAAATGGTTCCCTAATATATCAGTTGTGTTAGATCAAACTGATATTTTCAACACAAGCATTGTAGCAGAATTGAATGTATATGAAAGTATCTGTTAACTGAAAGATTTTATTATTGATATTTAGTACAACAATAATGACCAAACTGACTTAAGCCCACTTAGAATCCTTGTATGTATGTTAACAACATCTAACTATGGTGAATGAATGAATGGATGTCTCTTCTAAGCTTTGAGGTAGATCCATTCATATAGTTTATCTCATTTGGTCTCAGATAACTCTAAGAAGTGGCTGTAGGCTGATTTTTACAGATGAGAACTCTAAGTATAAGGGACTTTATCAAGGCCACGCAGATATAGCAGCCGGCCGAGCTGATATTTAGTACCCATTTTTCCTGTCTCTCATCTAGAGTTCTGCCACAGTCCCACAGCAGCCCATTAAAGTGGCCAAACACATTGCGGATGTAAGTGAAAAGAGCTCATTTACCCCTCAACCCCCTGTCTTTTAACTACTTCCTCATTCCCCCATGGAAAACCCCCATGTTTACCAGTTTAGCAGATGCTTGTTGTCCGAATCTTACTAACTTCTTTGCAAGCTTTCCTACTGTTAATGTCATCTTCCTTGAAACTTCCTGTGTTCTATGACCCTGTGCTCCCCAATGATACATAACCCCCTAGAGGGCAAACACATATGGAATGATTCTGTACTCCAGGCACAAGGGATACAAAGTGAATGGTGTTTACATCCATCAGGTCCTACACACAACAGGAAGTTAGCGCCTTATTTAAGTAATCTCTACACCCAACATTGGGCTTGGACACATAACCCTAAAATCAAGAGTCTCATGCTTCTCCAACTGAGCCAGCCAGGTGCCCCTCTCTTAAATATTTTAAATACTTCTCTTCTTTATCCTCCTACCATTTCTTAATTTCAGATCTTTGCAATTTTTCTTGAGCGTCTGCACCCCAGCTAGTTGCCAGGCCTCTCATTGTGCCACCCTCCATTTATACTGTGTAGAACAATATTTGTTAACTGCAGGTCTGATCACAGCACTCCCCTTATTAAAATTCTTCAATTGTTCCCCATAGCCTTAATATAAATCCCAGGTTCTTTCCAGTGACATAAGGAAATTTGTGAACTGGCTCTTGCCTAGAACTCTGCTGCTTCTTCTCTTCACAATGCCCTCCCACCCTTTGAGCTCTAGTCTTACTGAATTATTTGGTGTTTCCCCCAAAGAACTGTATTCTTGCACTTGCTATTTGTTCCTGGAAGGCCATTCTAATTATCACATATTTTTTAAAGATTTTATTTTTAAGTAATCTCTACACTCAGCATGGGTCTTGAACTCACAACCCCAAGATCAAGAATCACATGCTCTGCTGACTGAGCCAGCCAGGTGCCCCCTAATTATCACATCTTTAAACGGAATATTGATTTTGCATTAGGTTTTGAATGTTTAAGAGTGAACAAAACAGAGTTCCTGTCGTGCAGTCTAGGAGGAGATATAGTCAGATGGATTATGCACAGAGTGTGATGAGGACACAGATAAGACACATTTTACCTGGACTTAGCATCCAGAGAAAGCTACATGAAGGGGGTGATGTCTGAGTTGAATCTCAGGGAAAAAAGCAGGAGTTAACCAGGCAAAAAGAATTTAGGGGAGAAGTATTCCAGGCAAAGGAAACAACATGCTTAGAGGCAGAGAGAGCTCAGGCACATAGCAAATTTTAAAGACTGGAAATAGTTTATTGTGGGATTAGGGTGGAGTAGGGGACAAGAATGGTTACAGTGAGAGATGAGCCTGGAGATATAAGCAGAAGCCAGATTATTGCAAGCCTTATATAAAGGATGACCTTATTTCTTATTGTCCAAATTGGGATACTTTAGAAAGAGTGAAAAGTGCAGAATTATTATTGTGGTCAATAATTATTCTGGGGCAACAGGCATTAACTGGGACTGTCCCAGGCAAACCAAGACATGTGGTCACCTTCCTTATAAGCCATTTTGGTGACTTTGGGTGGTACTATTTGGCAGGCTTCTGGAGTATAAGCAGAACAAGATTAGGGTAAAGTGGAATGATGACTTCAGCTTGAGGAACAGTGAGTTTGGGATTTCTCTGACTGTGGGTTTTTTTCTTCGACCACTTCTGACACCAAAATGTGTGTGTGTTTTTTCCCCCACACCAACTAATTCTCCAATACCAATTGGGTATCCAGCAATTCAATTCTGACACTAAGGTTTATTCTGTTATGCAGGGTAATAGTCATGTGCACAGTCTTCCCCCTGTCAGCCTGCCTTGGACAGCTGTGGCCCTCCAGGCTCGGAGAGCTCAGGCTAGTCCCCAGCCACCTGCATAGAGAGGAGCTGGATGTTGTGGGGCCTGGTAAACCATTGTAAGACCGGCTTTTACTATTTAAAAAAATGGAGAGAGCCATATGGTTTTGAACTGAGATGGCTCATGATTTGAATTGCATTTTTAAAACATGCCTCTGTTGGGCTTGAGCGTTGTGGATGTGTTGGGAAGTTATTGCAGAGATCTAAGAGCAAGATGATAGTGGCTTGGACTGGGGTGGTAGCCATGGAGATACTGGGTCATGGTTGGATTCTGGATCTCTCTTGATATTAAAGCCAGTGATGACATTGTGGTTTATAAATATAGAAATTTATAAATTTGTAAATTTGGTTGGTGGGAATCTATTCCCAGTGACGGATTCTCACCAGGTGTATTGACTAAAGTTTCTGGACTAGCAAAGCTATGATATACAGTGTAGTAATTTTTAAACATATAAACATGTTTTATATTTCACTTCTCACTTTCTGAATGGTGAATGTTTTGAAGTAGAGATACTTTTAAAAATATTTATTTTCTTTATTTTTCTATACTGTATATAGTACTAAACTCATAGTAAGTGCTCCATAAATCCCATTAATTTTAGTTGAATATATATTGGCTCAAATGTCATTTTCATTTTCACCAAAAACTCAGGAACAGGAATAGGAAGGTAATGAAAAAGGGTATCAAAATTGGAAAATTTTCTAACTTCCTATGTCAGATATTCATTCAGTGGCTTCAGTTTTGGTGTATAATTTTGTGATAATATTACCTATATTTAACTATAAATCTGTATTGTGAAAGGTATATTTATATTTAAATTAAGTTGAAATTTATTTTTCAAAGCAAGATAGAGATGATTTTAATATTGTTTTATTTTAAATTTACTAGTTAAATATTGTAGTTACTATTGCTCTCTTTTAGTAGCTAATCAAGATAACTATGTGGAAAAACCTTTAGTAATATTAAAACACAAAATTTTGGATATTTATAATAAAGAAACTATTTTTTAGTTTTGTTTTTCTCTTTTAAAGATAATTATGACTTGGATCCTGCATCTGAATTAGGAGAAGATTTATTGAAACTTTACGTGAAACATTATTGCCCAGATATTGATATTTATGTTGATGGAAAAAGTTTTAAAGCTCACAGGTAAATAGGCACTTGACTGGTTTGGTGTCTTGGTTGTGAAAGAAAAGTTTAAAAGGGTGGCTGTCTCTTCCTAGCACGGTGGTTTTCAAGCTCTGATTCACAAAAGTCACAGGGGTTTCATGGTGATGCCTCAGGGGACCTGTGACAGGGGAAGGGGTTGGACATCAGGCAGGGTTTTCTGCCTGCAGGTTCAGTCAGGCTCACATGCCCGCTTCCAGACATGTGCACATGTTTCAACCAGAGCAGATCTCTGCTTTGTATTGGGCTTGAACCTAAGATTTCATTAGAAGAAAATATTCTGTTGCTAAAATAGGTTTGAAAGCCACTGTCACAGAAAATATAATTAAATGCAGTTTTTAATTTCACAGGCATTATAGTATTAGAAATGATTATTTCTACATGAATGACATGTATTTTCTCTGGTTGCATTTTGGCTCAAAGTCTTTGATTCAGAATAGATATTCTTATGAATAGCATTGATTAGAAGCCTTAATATTTCAATGTACTTTTTAAAAACCATTATTATGCTTTAGAATTGGGTTGCTTAGACATTCTATGCTTTTAGATTTCAAATTAAAGCCTGCTTTTTTTTGCAAGTAACCAAAATCTGCTTCAAAGAAGAAAAAATTTTAATAAATACAGATTTTCTTTTGGAACTCAAGGGAAAGAACTACAGCTGGGCCTCACAATGGACAAGAAATGGAACCAGAAGACCGAGGAACCCAGTGTTTTTCCTCCCTCTCTTTATGTTTCAAATCGAATGTCGATAAGTTATTCTCGTGCTCCTGAAGAGGAAAAACCAGGTTATTTGCAATGGCAAGAACCAGTCTTGTAGGTTCAAGGGTACACAATCTTAGTGAAATTAGCAATGGGTTTAGATTACAGGAATCTACCATGCCAACACTAGTGATGTTTGTGCTCTCAAAAATCATATTGGCTTTGCCAGTTAATTGACAGCAGTACATTGCTAAACTCTAGGATTACTAGTTTCAATCAGACTATTTACCATTCAGAATTTGAGTTTTTCTCTTGGGAACATGTATTTTGTAATTATAAGTACATATGCACATTTTTTCTAATTTTTATGAACTATGTATTACATATAGTAAAATACAGGGTGTAATACAGATTTATTAATATATATTCCATATCATGGATATATATTTCCCAAATCGTGTGTATGTGTGTTTCTTTGCTTCTTTGATTCTTTTTTGGGGGGCAATGCAATTTTATTTTATAAATTAATTTTATTTTGTGTTCCAGTTTTTCTTGAAACCACAGGGGCATCATACCAAAGTTTTACTTATAGAGCCCTAAGGTTATTGTCATACAGGGAAAGCAAGACCTTGTGATCATTTGCAATATATCCTCAAACAGTGTCTATATTTGGCCTCTCTGTGTGCTGCCTGACAGTGGACTATGTTTTAGGAGCTGGATCTAGAATATTAGGTTTGTATTCCAGGAGAGTTCTTGCTCACATGTCTGGTTTATTTTGTTCACCTAGCAATAAAAAATAAGTATATATTAACTAGAAAGGTAATTTCCTGAGCATATATTCTAAGAAGACCTGTCTTAAGTTTTTCTACTTTGTTAGTACACTTATATGAGTTACAATGGCAAAATCTAAATCTCAAGATTATCTTCCTAGTCCAAACTTGAATAACTCTGTTTAGTACATAATAATTTTACTATTCAATTTAAGGAATATCTTGCCAGTAGTTCAGAAGACATACATTCATGTCATGTAGTTTAGAGCCCAGCATCAGAACTTTCTGAATTACTTCTTGTTCTAAATGATCAATGTCAGCATTTATCCTAGTGATGTGGCTAAAAATCCATTTGTGATATGGCTGTTTTAATTTTTAAATTATATGGACTCATCTATTGAAAGATCAATGCAAGTACTCATAAATACCAGAATTTATGATCAGAATTACATTCACATTAGGGCTCTATTTTATAAGCACTTAGTTTGCTAGCTTAATATGTCCAAATTGCTGTGGTAATGAGGTAGTTTCTTCTTTTCTTGAGTCCTGTCTTTCTGTCATGCTCTCTCTTCATAAACATCCCTGATACCTGGTTCTTCCAAGATTATGTCTCCAGTTGCTAGTTGCTCTATCCAGTCTTTATCTTGATTTCCAGCTTAATGCCTGGAGTCCTTGATATGCTGCAGTACAGTCTTGATGTCAGTCACTTGCTTGTGGTGGCACAATTAGACCAAAGAAGTTATTTTATAACAGAGTGGTTAAGAGTGTGTGAACTGTGTGTGGAGCCTTTCTGCCTGGGTTTGAATTCTAGCCCTACCATCTTTTAGCTCTGTGAATTTGGGCAATTTAACCATTCTGTGCTTTAACATCCTTATCAAACATGAATATTCTCAAAGTACTCATCTCACAGGGTGATTATGAGGATTAAATTACTTTAAAGGACTATATAGGTGTTTGCTATAATCATCTAGGCAATAGGCCTTTGATAACAAGCTTTTGTATAGATGGTAGTAACAACCTGTAATCACTTATGTGGGGCAAGCAGAGAAATGTGGTTTGAATCACTTGCGTTTCCCCCCAATCCAAGGATGGGACAGCGGTATGCCTCCAGGTAAAGTCACATTTACTTTACTCTTCTCCATCTACATAGGCCTTTTCCCCTCTGAAGCATATTCTTCACTCTTCCCACATCTTTGTCCTTGTCTATCTCCAATACTTCTACACAAAGGAGAAATGAAGAGCACTCTTTTTGTTTGAGGGGAGGGGGGTTATAATAAAAGGAGGACCCCTTAGAGTTCATTGATCCTGTTGTTAGTTATGTTACTCCTTTTCTGAGTATTGCTTCCTGGAACACTACTATACATTACCCTCTTTTGTAGACCTCTGTAACATGACTTTCCTGCCTGAATTGCTCTCAATCACCAGATGAATACCATCTGGATATTGTACATTTCAGTTTTCCTTTATTTCCTCTTGTCATCTTCAGCCTACCCCTAAGTTTGTACCTGGTGCAGTCTATTGCGGATCTCACATTTTATGGCATTATTTATTATTGTAGTGTTTCCTGAGAGAAATTGTGAATCTGTTAAATTTTTAAGATAGTCTGTTGTACTTCTGTGTTCCATAATTAAGATTTTTGGGGGGCTGCTTTATTGAAAAAGCATGGCAGTGATTCCTGATTTTAGCTTTCACAATCTGATAGCCTTTCCAAAATACCTTTCTTTTTTTTTTCTTTCTAAAATACCTTTCATTTCAGTGCCTGATATTATACCATTAGGCTTTCATTCATTAAGTTAAAGTGTTCAACTCCCCTTTAAAATGTAGTTTTTTTCTGAATATTTAGCAAATTGACACTCAGGATGTCAATGTTCTAGTTTGTGCCATAGTATTAATCAGTTATATGTTCAGCTGAAAGCTTTTTCAGAAGTGTATAGTTTAGTAATTCAGAAGTCAGTCTTTCTGGGTTTAGATTCTGACTCCACTGTTTATGGAATCGTTGAGAAGTTGCTTAATGTCTTCAAGTCTCAATTTCTTTATCTATGAAAAGAATAATAGTAATTATAGCATAGGATGGCTGTGAGGATTGAATCAGGTAATGCACACAAAACACAATAGCTGGCATGCTATAAGCTTTCAATAAATGTTAGTTGCTATAAATATGTATTAGGTATCTGGAAGAGAGACACATTGTTACCTGTTGTACCTGATTTTATAGTGGAGTTTCACAAACTATGGCTCAAATCTGGTCACTGCCCTCTTTTTATATAAAACAACAAAAAGACAAGCATATGCAACAGTAACCTGTAAAGCCTGATATTTATATCTGATATTTATTATCTGTCCCCTTATAGAAAAAGTTTGCTCTCTTACTCGGGATTTGCCAGGAAGCCTTAATGAAATAATGATAATAAAATTCCAAATTACCATGCAATAAAGTGAGTCACTACCATCTTAGTATTAATTACTTTGTTAGTGATGAATGGTCAACCCTGTTCACATTGTGAGGTTTGATGTAATAATAGAGGGGAAAGAGATAAAATTCCTTGGTGCCACAGGTCTTTGAGAGATGTCGCAGTGGGGAACCAAAGCTGAAGGCTGTGGGTGCCTGAAAGGAAACAAACCACCTGCAGTAGAAGCTCCTTAACGGAACTTGACTAAAACTGCCCTTCAGATATTCTCTATAGAACATGCTGACAGCACAGTAGGCAGAACTGTCAAAGCTTAGGAGGCCCTTCTCTAGTGTACTTACACTTCTCCTGTCCTGTCATTGAGTTTGTGTCTTCCAAAGGTCCCTTGGGTTGTTCCCAAACCTATTTAATGCCATTTAACTTATTTTCACAGCATAACTCAATGAAATATCAAATAAACCAATGATACAAGAAGCATGAAAGAGATATTGTGGGGTGCCTGGGTAACACAGTTAAGTGTCTGACTCTTCATTTTGGCTCGGGTCATGATCTCAGGGTCATGATCAAGCCAAGTCAGGCTTCACATGCAACAGGGAATCTGCTTGAAATTCTCTTTCCCTCTCCTGCTCATGCTCTCTCTCTCTCAAATAGGTAAATCTTTAAAAAAATTACTTAAAAAAAAGTTATTCCAGTGGAAACTAAAGTGATGGGAAGATCTAATAAAAAAGGCACACTTTAAAAAATTGCTATTGAATTTAGTATAGATGAACAATATAAAAGTTTGAGGGGAAATTATAAAAATCTAAAATGATTCTATACTTCATTTGCTTCACAAAAGTTTTAGATTTCATTCTTCATTTTAGAGAAATCTGAATTAGAAATTATAGGTGTGTATATGTATATATAGCTTTTGTGAGAAATAAGAGGCTTTAGTCAGTGAACTCACATTAAAAAAGGGATTGGCTTTACAGTGAAAGATTGTGAATGAATGCATATGTGTTGTGTTTTTTTTTTTAATAATTGACAGGTGTTTTATTGGATATGGTTTTTAGAAGTGGGAGAGGGGCGCCTGGGTGGCTCAGATGGTTAAGCATCTGCCTTCGGCTCAGGTCATGATCCCGGGGTCCTGGGATCGAGTCCCGCATCGGGCTCCCTGCTCCTTGGGAGCCTGCTTCTCCCTCTGCTTCTCTCTCTCTCTCTCCCTCTGTCTCTCATGAATAAATAAATAAAATCTTTAAAAAAAAAATAGAAGTGGGAGAAACGTTCTAACTGGTTTTCAGGTACGTTTGTCAATGATTGGTTGGCTGCAAGCGAGCAAGTAAACAGTTTGGAGAATTTCAAAAGAGAAAGGATTGTTCAGTGTTGGGGTAGAGAGTTTTTTTTTGAGACTGCTTATTCCCTGCAAGAAGTTAGGGTCATTATCAAGTGGATATTGGTAGTGTTCTCCCCATAAAGAGTATAGAAGTTTTTTAGCATACTTCCACCTATATAATTTGGAATTTCTGGAGTTGTTTTAATTTTCAGTAAAATGATTTTTTTAACTGAAGTATAGTTGACATATAATATTAGTTTCAATGCATAACAGTGATTTGACAATTTATACATTATGCAATGTTCACCACAATAAGTATAGTTACCACTGTCCCCATACACAGTTATTACAATATTACTGACTATATTTCCTTTGCTGTCCTTTTCCATATTTATTTTTTTTTAAGATTTTATTTATTTATTTGACAGAGACATAGTGAGAGAGGGAACACAAGCAGGGGGAGTTGGAGAGGGAGAAGCAGCCTTCCTGCCCAGCAGGGAGCCTGATGTGGGGCTTGATTCCAGGACCCTGGAACCATGACCTGAGCCGAAGGCAGACGCTTAACAATTGAGCCACCCAGGCGCCCCTCCATATTTATTTTTAAGTTATTATGATTATGATATACACAAATAATTTTTTAAATTCTCAATTTTTTTGATTAACCAAAAACTATCAGTTCTAAAGAGGGCATCCATTACACTTTGCAAATAATTTTTTAACTTAGGAAAGGCTAATCTTATGAAAGCTATAATCAATGGATGTCAAAATGGCTGTCTTAAGGAAAAGCTCTTAAAATTTATGTTCTCTAAGATGTTTGCAAAGAAGTACAATGGGTATAGTCACAACTCTAAAAAGTTTGGATTCACTACCCTGGGTTTAACCTTTATTTAGTTATATAGAATTAAAAGTTTAAAAAGTATTCGTGGAGCAAGAATACTTAAAAAAAAACAAAAAACCAAAAAAACAGTCCTAGTAAAAATTCCTTCTTTAGAGCTTCTCTGAGTAATCCAGGCCATTATTCTGCCTGGAGTAGTGAATCTAGTTCAGCTAACATCAGGAAGTATTGAATAGCAAGCAATGTACTAAAGCAAGAGCAAGGGGGAAATTAGGGCATCTTGACAGAGCCAGAAGCAGCCTTGTCAGTTGAGATTAAATTTAATCGAAAGGAGAAAATGGTTTTTGGCATATTGAAAAATGAAAAATCTGGCAAAGATTTTTAATACACCATGCCATTTACAGCACTTTTTTTTTTTAATGTGGGCTCCACACCCAGCGTAGAGCCCAACATGGAGCTTGAACTCACAACCCTGAGATCAAGACCTGAGCTGAGATCCAGAGTCAGATGCTTAACTGACTGAGCCACTCAGGTGCCCTCCACAGCATTATTTTTTTTAAACTGAGGCTTGTATCCTTATTAAGTAGGAATGTTTTCTAAGTTTCTGTCCTAAAGTCAGGGCAATTATTTAAGTCTCAGATGCTTTTAATCTTACTTAAATGGAAATAGCATGCTGTGTTAGTGCAAATCTTCAGAGAAGCAGACATGAGGATGGGGGTTAGACTTGCAAGAAATGTGTTAGGGTAAACGCATGTGAGAGAACATGGAAAGGAATCCAGAGGTGACTGAAGGAGCTGTCAAACTGCAGTGTTGATCTGACCGTGATGGAAGGAGAAGGGGAAAGAAGGAAGCTTGAGTAGGGGAGAAGACCGTGATGGAAGGAGAGGGGGAAAGAAGGAAGCTTGAGTAAGGGAGAAGACTGTGATGGAAGGAGAGGGGGAAAGAAGGAAGCTTGCACTTGCAGCTTCTTAGGCTGCAGTGCAGTTCTGAGGAAAATCAGCAGATTGTTAGAAAGTCCCCAGGCCAAAGTCACCCATCAGAAAAGGCCCTGTCTCTCTGAAATAGGCCTGCCTAGTGTCCCTGATGTGCTCATCACTGGCAGGGAACAGCCTGTGAGAAAGTGGCCTTGGGACCCATGTGGTACTGAATGCAGAGTGCTCTGCTGGGGCCACTGGTCAGTTACACAGTCAAAGATCAGAGGCTGCCACACTTGGAAGTTATGACATGCTATATATTTATACAGGCATACCTCCTTCTATTGCATTTGGCTTTATTGTGCTTTGTAGATAGTATGGTTTTTGTTGTTGTTATTGTTGTTTTTTACAAATTGAGGGTTCATGGTAACCCTGCAGCCAACAAGTCTATCAGTGCCACTTTACCAACTGCATTTGCTGACTTCATGTCTCTGTGTCACAGTTTGATAATTTTTGCAATATTTCAAATTTTTTTCTTTATTATATTTGTTGTGGTGACCTATGATCAGTGATCTTTGATGTTATTATTGTAATTGTCCTGGGGTGCCATGAACTGCACCCATATAACATGGCCAACTTAATTGATATGTGTTATGTTTGTTCTGACTTCTTTCCCAATCAGCCATTCCCTCGTCTTTCTCCCTCTCCTCAGGCTTCACTATTCCCTGAGACACAACAGTATTGAAATGAGGCCAGTTAATAACCCTACAATGGACTCTAAGTATTCAAGTGAAGGGAAGAGTTGCACATCTCTCACTTTAAATCAAAAGCTAGAAATAATTAAGCTTAGTTAGGAAGGCATGCTGAAAGCCAAGACAGGCTGAAAGCTAGGCCTCTTGTGCCAAACACTTAGCTAAGTTGTGAATGCCAAGGAAAAGTTCTTGAAGGAAATTAAAAGTACTACTTCAGTGAACAAACAAATGTTAAGCAAAACAGTCTTATTTTTGATATGAAGAAAGTTTTAGTGGTCTGGATGGAAGCTCAAACCAGCCATCACATTCCCTTAAGCCAAAGCCTAATTCAGAGCAAGGCCCTAACTTTCTTCAGTTCTGTGAAGACTAAAAGAGGCGAGGAAGCTGCAGAAGAAAATTTTGAAGCAAGCAAAGGTTGGTTCATAAGGTTGAAAGAAAGAAATTGCCTTCATAACATAAAAGTGCAAGGTGAAGCACCAGGTGCCGATGTATAAGCTGCAGCAAGTTATGCAGAAGATCTAGCTAAGATAATTCATGAAGGTGGCTACACTAAACCACAGATTTTATTCTATTGGAAGAAGATGCAATCATATTTGCAAATGACATACCTGATAAAGGGTTAGTATCCAAAATCTATAAAGAACTTATCAAATTCAACTCCAAAAAAACCCCCAAATAATCCAGTTAAGAAACGGGCAGAAGACATAAATCGGCATTTTTCCAAAGACACAGATGGCTAACAGACACATAAAAAGGTGCTCAACGTCACTCATCATCAGGGAAATACAAATCAAAACTACAATGAGATACCACTTCATACCTGTCAGAATGGCTAAAATTAACAGTACAAGAAACAGCAGATGTTGGTGAAGATGCAGAGAAAGGGAAACCCTCTTACACTCTTGGTCAAAATGCAAACTGGTGTAGCCACTCTGGAAGACAGTATAGAGGTTCCTCAAAAAGTTAAAAATAGCACTACTCTATGATCCAGCAATTGCACTACTAGGTATTTACCCAAAGGATACAAATATACAGATTTGAAAGGGCACATGTGCCCCAATGTTTATGGCAGCATTATCAACCATAGCCAAATTATGGAAAGAGCCCAAATGTCCATTGACTGATGAATGGATAAAGAAGATGTGGTGTATATATACACAATGGAATATTACTCAGTCTTCAAAAAGAATGAAAGCTTGCCATTTGCAATGACACAATGGAATATTACTCAGTCTTCAAAAAGAATGAAAGCTTGCCATTTGCAATGACATGGATGGAGCTAGAGTATTGTGCTAAGTGAAATAAGTCAGAGAAAGACAAATACCATATGATTTGACTCATGTGGAATTTAAGAAGCAAAACAGGTGAACATAGGGGGAAAAAAAAAGAGAGGTAAACCAGAAAAAGGCTCTTTTTAATTATAGAGAACAAACTGAGGATTACTAGAGGGGAGGTGGGTGGAGGATGGGTTAAATGAATGATGGGTATTAAGGAGGGCACTTGTTGTGATGAACACTGGGTTTTATATGTAAGTGATGAATCCCTAAATTCTCCTGAAACTAATGTTATACTATATGTTTACTAATTGGAATTTAAATAAAAATTTGAGACTAAAAAAAAAAAAAAAGATGCAGTGCAATCTAGAACTTTCTTGGTTAGAGAGAAGTCAGTGCCTGGCTTCAGAGCTTCAAAGGACAGACTAACTCTCATTGAGACCTGGTCAGAAAAAAAGGTTTCTTTTAAAATATTGCTACTCATTGACAATGCACCTGATCACCCAGGAGCTCTGATGGAGATGTACAACCAGATTATTGTTGTTTTTATGCCTGGTAACACAACATGCCTCTCTCTCCCTCTCTCCCTCCCCACTCATGCGCACTTACTTGCTCTCTTTCTCTTAAAAAAAGAATGCTTTGTCTGTTAATTCCATCATCTCTTTCATTTCTGGGTCTGCTTCTATTGACTGCTTTTTCTCCCTTTATAATTAACATTTGCTACTTCTTTAAATACCTAGAATTTTTTATTACATACTGGATATTATATTGTTGAGTGTTTGAATTTTGTTGTCTAAAAGTGTTGAAGTATGTTTTACCAGGTAATTTAGTTATTGTGGATCAGCTTTATCTTTATGAGACTTGTTTTTAAATTTTGTTAAGGTGGACCTAGTGTTGCCTTTGCTCTAAACGTTATATAGCTCGTCTACTGGGATGTCACCCTTCTGGGAGCTTTCCTTAGTGCTCCAAGTATTCAATTCTGGCTGGAAGGAACTTGAATGTTGGCCAGCTCCCTGGCCTTTATTCTTTGCCTGGCTTCATGGAGCTTTACCCTATATATGTTCAGATTATATTCAGACAACCTAATTCCTCTAATTTCTGGAGCTCTTTTTCTCATCACTCCCTCTTCCACAGTACTGTGTCCCATAAATTCCAGCTGACTCATCCTCCTGAAGCTCCTGTATTAGTCTTCTGAACTCAGTAAGACAACCAGGCTCTTCTTGTGTTTGTCCTCCCTATGCCATAATCTAGAAATTGTTTCTAGGAAGAAAAAGCGTCATGACTGTAGGGCTTACCTCATTGGTTTCCTTCTTTTAAGGATCAGTCCTGTACTGCCTTTTTTCTCCCAGTGTCATATTTTATTCTTTTAACCACTTTTCTACTTGTTAATATAGAAAAGCTATCTTTCATTTTTATTTTTTTTTAAGATTTTATTTGAGAGAGAGAGAGAGAGAGAGAGCATAAGCAGGGGGAGAGGCAGAGGGAGAGGGAGAAGCAGACTACCTGCCAAGCAGGGAGCCCAATGTGGAATTTGATCCCAGCACCCTGGGATCATGACCTGAGCCGAAGGCAGACGCTTAATGACTGAGCCACCCAGGCGCCCCAGGAAAGCTATCTTTCAAAAGTGGAAGAAGAATCCCTAATTTTTTTCTTAATATACTTTATTTCTTAGAACAATTTTATTTTTTTATTTTATATTTTTTAAGATTTTATTTATTTATTTGACAGAGAGAGACACAGCGAGAGAGGGAACACAAGCAGGGGGAGTGGGAGAGGGAGAAGCAGGCTTCCCGCAGAGCAGGGAGCCCGATGCGGGGCTTGATCCCAGGACCCTGGGACCATGACCCGAGCTGAAGGCAGACACCCAACGACTGAGCCACCCAGGCACCCCTCTTAGAACAATTTTAAATTTATAGAAAAACTGGGAAGAGTACAGGGAATTCTCATATGCCTCCACACTCAGTTCCCATATTATCAACATCTTATATATACATTTAGAATAGTATATTTGTTACAATTAATGAACCAACATTGAGACATTATTATTAACTAAAGTCCATAGTTTATTCAGAATTCTTTAGTTTTTGCCTGGTGTCCTTTATTCCCCTGGGGTCCCATCCGGGATGCCACATTACATTTGGTGGTCATGTCTCCTTAGGCTTCTCTTGGCTCTAACATCTTCATAGAGTTTACTTGTTTTTGATGACCTTGATAGTTTGAGCTCTGGGCAAGTATTTTGTAGAAATGTTCCTCAATTGGAGTTTATCTGATTTTTTTCATCATTAAATAGGTTATAGGTTTTGGTAAGAAAGTTCAAAAGGATAAAGTGTCATTCTTATTACATCATTTCATGGGTACATGTAATCATCATGACTTATCACTGTTTATGTTAACCCTGATCGCCTGGCTAAGGTAGTTTTTGTTTGGTTTTTGCACTGTAAAGTTACTCTCATCACCATCCCCAAAGTTACTTCCAACCCATCTCCCAGTTGCACACTGTACTCTCTGGAAAGAAGTAACTGTATATGGTCCACACTTAAGGGATGGGAGTTATGGCTCACCTTCTTGAGGGAATAGTGTCTATCTAAATTATTTGGAATTCTTTTGCACAAGAAATTTGCCTCTTTCTTCCCATTTATTCAGTCATATCTGTATATCATCAGTATGGATTAATATTTATTTTGTACTTGGACTTATATTTTGTGCTTGGTTTATACTTTGGCTTATTTTGTACTTTGGCTTATTTATTTTGTTGCTGAAATTGTTCCAGCTTTAGCTACTGGAGCTCTTTCAATTTGTTCTTATGTCCCTTTGACAATCCCCCACATCATTGTGTGTGTGTGTGTGTGTGTGTGTGTGTGTGTGTGTGTGTGTGTAGTATTTCCTTACTTTTTGACAGTAAAAATGCTCTAAGCTCATCTGCCCTAGAACTAACCATTTCTCTAATGAACCCTGGTTCCTTTATTCTGATGGTATTAGAAACTAATATCTGGATACTGGGTGTGCTTATTGCTGTTTCTTTTAGGTCACTCAGCTGACAGAGCAAAGAAATATATGTATAAATATATATGTATACTAACCTGCGTATATGCACATAGCTATAAATATTTCTATATGAATCTATCTTTTTTTTAAGATTTTATTTATTTATTTGACAGAGAGAGAGAGAGAGCGAGGGAGCACACAAGCAGGGGGAGCAGCAGAGGGAGGGGGAGAAGCAGGCTCCCCACTGAACAGGGAGCCCAGTGCAGGGTTTGATCCCAGGACCCTGAGATCATGACCTGAGCCGAAGGCAGAGGCTTAACCAACTGAGCCACCCAGGCACCCCCTGAATCCATCTTTATATTGAACTAAATATAAATTCATATTGATGTCTCCAACACTTATCTGTCACCACATAGATCATCCTAGTCTACCCCCTTACTCATCTGTAATCTTCTATAGCAGTGACAAACTTGGCTTTCATCATCTAATATCTAGTACTTAATTCTTCAATTCCAGTATTCATGTATAATGGTTTCAGAATTGTTAATCCCTACTTCATGGGAAATAACTTGACCAACTTGAGTATAATGTTCCTTTGCCTTTTCTTATAGTCTATACTCATTTCCAAGATTATTTAGGCCCTTTCTTTTCCAGTCCCTTCAGTGAGGTTATTTCATATATTTGTATGCAGTTAGATTCTTTTGTCACAGTCTTCATTTCACCCTAGGGTCCCCTGACCTCCTCCGAAGTGTTTTTGTTTTAATTTATGTACATTAAGGTTCATTTGTGCTGTAAAGTTTTATGGGTTTTTATAAATGCATATTGTCCTACATCTACCATTACAGTATTATACAGAATAATTTCAACTAAAACTTCCCTGTAATTGATGCCCTCTCCAAATTTCTGGTAATTTTTTAAACTGTCTTCACAGTTTTAACTTTTTCAGAATGTCATATAATGCAATCAAACAGTATGTAGCCTTTTCAGACTGGTTTCTTTTGCTTAGCAATATGCATTTAAGTTTGTTTTTTTTTTAAGATTTTATTTATTTATTTAACAGAAAGAGCACAAATAGGGGGAGCAGCAGGCAGAGAGAGAGAGAGAAGCAGGCTCCTTGCTGAGCAAGGAGCCCGATGTAAGGCTCGATCCCAGGACCCGGGGATCATGACCTGAGCCGAAGGCAGATGCTTAACCGACTGAGCCACCCAGGCGCCCCTGCATTTAAGATTCATGTTTTTGTGTGGCTTGAGAGCTAATTCCTTTTCTTTTTAATCACTAATATTCTGTTGTAAAGAATGTATCACAGTTTATTGATTCACCTATTGAGGGACATTATAGTTGCCTTAGACTTGGTCATTTTGAATAAAGTTGTTATAAACATTTATGTGCGAGTTTTTATATGGACATAATTTTCAGATCAGCTGGTTAAATACCCAGGAGTGTGATTGTCAGATCATATGGTAAGGTTATGTTCAGCTTGGTAAGAAACCGCCAAACTATCTTTCAAAGTGGCTGTACCACTTGCATTTCTGTTTTTCTTTCTTCCTTTCTTCCTTTCCTTCCTTTCCTTCCTTTCCATACCATGAGCAGGAGGTCAGGGAGGGGCAGAGGGAGAGAGAGAGAATCTTAAGCAGGCTCCATGCCCAGTGGGGGCCTGATGTGGGTCTCAATCTCACGACCCTGAAATCATGACCTGTGCCGAAATCAAGATTCAGTCACTCAACCGACTGAGCCACCTAGGCGCCCCCCACTGTATTTCTACTAGCAATGAGTGAGAGTTCCTTTTGGGCCTCATCTTCATCAGTAATTAATATTGTCAGTTTTTGTAATTTCAGTCATTCTGTGTACTGGAATCTCATTTTCCTTTTTTTTTTTTTTAACTTTTTAAAAATTTTGAGTAGGTTCCATGCCCAACATGGGGCTTGAACTCACAACCCTGAGATCAAGAGTCACATGCTCTACCGACCAAGCTAGCCAGGTGCCCTCATTTTACTTTTGCCTATTGACAGAGGATCTTGAGGATCTTTTCACATGATTATTTGCCATCTGTACATCACTGGGAGTTTTTGTTCATATCTTTTGCTCATTTTAAATTGGGTTGTTGTCAAACATTGAGTTTTAAGAGTTCTTTATATTTCAGACAGAAGTCCTTTATCTGTGTGATTTGCAAATATTTCCTCCCCAAGCCTTGTCTTTTCATTCTCTTAACAGTGTCTTCTACAGAGCAAAAGTTTTTAACTTTTTTGTTGAGTTAAAATTCTCATATTTTATTTGTTTCAGGTGTTCAGCATTATCATTCAATATTTGTATACATAGTGATCACCACACTAAGTCTAGTTACCGTCCATCACCATACAAAGTTACAAAAAAAATTTTTCCCTTATGATGAAAACTTTTAAGATTTATTTTTTTGGCAACTTTTGAATATACAATAAAATATTACTGACTGTAGTTGCCAGGCTAAAGTTTTTAATTTTAATAAAATCCAACTTATCAGTTTTTTCTTTTATAGATTGTACTTTAATATTGTATCTAAATTCATCACTAAATCCAAGATCCTATGTTTTCTTCTGGAAGTTTAGGGTTTTATATTTTATATTTAGACCTCTGATCAATTTTGACTTAACCTTTGTGTAAGTTAAAGAGTTTTACTTTTTTGCGTGTGGATGTCAGATTGTTCTAGAACCATTTGTTGAAAAGACTTTCTTCACTGAATTGCCATGGTGCTTTTGTCAAAACTCAGTTAAGTAGATTAGTGTAGATCTATTTCTGGCCTCTGACCGGTGTGTCTCTTCTTTCAAAAATACATGCTGTCTTGAATACTGTATATAGTTTCTCTTGAAATCAGGTAGTTGGAATCCTCCAACTTTGTTCTTCTTTTCCAGTTTTGTATTGGCTATTTTTGGTTCTTGCCTTTACATATAAATTTTATTTATTTAATTTTTTTAAAGATTTTATTTGAGATAGAGCGAGAATGAGTGAGAGAGAGAGTACACGTGCGCACAAAGTAGGGGGAGGGGCAGAGGGAGTGGGAGAAGCAGGCTCTCCACTGAGCAGGGAGCCCCACACGGGGCCCCATCCCAGGACCCTGGGCTCATGACCTAAGCCGAAGACAGACGCTTAACTGACTGAGCCACCCAGGCACCCCTCCATATAAATTTTAGAATCACTTTGTCACTATCTACAAAACAGCTTTCTGAGATTTTGATTGGAATTGTCTAAATTTTTAAAATCATAAATTGGTGTTGAATTTTGTCAAATGCTTTTCTGCATCTGTTTCAGTGATCACAATTTTTCTCCTTTATTTTGTTAATGTGCTAAATTATATTGCTTGATTTTGAAATGTTAAAGCAATCTTGCATTCCTATAATAATTTCAACTTGATTATGATATTTTATTCAATGTATTTATTGCTGGGTTCAGTTTGCTAATATTTTGTTGAATATATTTGCATCTATATTTCTGAGGGAAGTCGACCCATAATTTTCCTTTTTTTGTAGTATCCTTGTTAAGTTTAGGTCTCAAGATTATGTTGACTTCATAAAATGAGTTGGAAAGTATTTCTTCTTGTTTTTTTTCTATTTTATTTGTATTTGATTTTTAATAAAAATTTATTTGAGGAAGATTGATTTTATATCTTCCTTAAATGTTTGACTTTACTGGAGAAGTCATCTTGGCCTGTAATTTTCTTTATTAAATAGGTTTTATTTTTATTCTTTTTTTTTTGCAGTTAAGTTTATTATGTTTAGAATTCACATATAATCAAAATCCAATTTGATGAGTTTTTTTAATTTTTTAAAAATTTAAAAATTTTATTTTCACTGTAGTTATCATACAGTGTTATATTAATTTCAGGTGTACAATATAGTGATTCAACAATTCTGTATATTACTCAGTGCTCATCATGTAAGTGTACTCTTAATCCCCCTCACCTACTTCACCCATCCTCCTTCCTTCCTCCCCTCTGGTAGCCATGTTTGTTCTCTATAGTTAGAGAGTCTGCTTTTTGGTTTGTGTCTTTTTTTTTTCCTTTGTTTTGTTTCTTAAATTCCACATATGAGTGGAATCATACAGTATTTGTCTTTCTCCAACTGGCTTATTTCACTTAGCGTTTTACCGTCTCGCTCCATCCGTGTAGTTGCAAATGGTAAGATGTCATTCCTTTTATATATATTATATAATAAATATATCTCTTCTTTATCCATTCATCATCTATCAGTGAAAACTTGGGCTGCTTCCATAATTTGGCTATTGTAGATAATAATGCTCTAAACATTGGGGTGCATGTATCCCTTTGAATTAGTATTTCTGTATTCCTGGGTAAATACTACTAGAGTAGTTGCTGGATTGTAAGGTAGTCCTATTTTTAACTTTTTGAGCAACCTCCATATTATTTTCCACAATGGCTGTACCAGCTTGTATTCCTATCAACAGTGCATGAGGTTCTTTTTCTGCATATCCTCGCTGACATTTGTTGTTTCTCATGTTTTTTATTTTAGCCATTCTGACAAGTGTGAGGTGATATATCATGGTGGTTTTGATTTGTATTTCCCTGCTGATGAGTGCTGTTGAGCATCTTTTCATGTATCTGTTGGCCATCTATATGTCTTCTTTGTAGAAATGTCTGTTCATGTCTTCTGTTCATTTTTAACTTGGATTGTTTGCTTTTTTGGTGTTGAATTGTATAAGTCCTTTACATATTTTGGATACTGTTTGTTGCATATGTCATTTGCAAATATCTTCTCTCATTCCATAGGTTGTCTTTTAGTCTTGTTGATTGTTTCCTTTGCTGTGCACAAGAATTTTATCTTGATGTAGTCCCAATAGTTTATTTTTCTTTTGTTTCTCTTGCCTTAGGAGACATATATAGAAAAATGTAGCTATGTCCGATGTCAGAATAATTAACTGCCTGTGCTCTCTTCTAGGATTTTTATGGTTTCAGGTCTCACATTTAATTTTAATTAATCCATTTTTAATTATAATTTTTTAAATTTTATTTTATTATGTTAATCACCATACATTACATCATTAGTTTTTGATGTAGTGTTCCATGATTCCTTGTTTGCATGTAACACCCAGTGCTCCATGTAATACGTGCCCTCTTTAATACCCATCACCAGGCAAACCCATCCCCCTACCCCCCTCCCCTCTAGAACCCTCAGTTTGTTTCTCAGAGTCCATAGTCTCTCATGGTTCATCTCCCCCTCTGATTCCTCCCCCCTTCATTTTTCCCTTCCTACTATCTTCTTTTTTTTAACATGTAATGTATTTGGGGTGGCTGGGTGATAGACATTGGGGAGGGTCCTTAATCCATTTTGAGTTTATTTTTGTGTATGGTGTGAGAAAGTGGTCCAGTTTCATTCTTTTGCTTACAGCTGTCCCATTTCCCCAACACCATTTGTTGAAGAGACTGTCTTTTTGAAAATTAATCCTTGTCCAGATTAATCATGGGTTTATTTCTAGGTTCTCTATTCTGTTACATTGATCTATTTGTCTATTTTTGCCAGTACCATACTGTTTTGATTACTACAGCTTTATAGTATATCTTGAAATCTGGGATTGTGATATCTCCAGTTTTGTTCTTTTTCAGAATTGCTTTGTCTATTTGGGGTCTTTTGTGGTTCCATACACATTTAAGAGTATTTGTTTGAATTTAGTGAAAAATGCTGTTGGTATTTTGATAGGGATTGCATTAAATCTGTAGATTGCTTTGGGTAGTATAGACATTTTAAGAATATTTGTCCTTCCAATCCATGAGCATGGAGAATCTTTCCATTTGTTTCCACTGTCTTCATTTTCTGTTATCAGTGTTTTATAGTTTCCAGAGTACAGGTCTTTAACCTCTTTGGTTAGGTCTATTCCTAGGTATCTTATTATTTTTGCTACAATTATAAATGGGATTGTTTTCTTATTTCTCTTTCTGATACTTCATTGTGTATAGAAATGCAATGAATTTCTGTATATTGATTATATGTCCTGTGACCTTACTGAATTCATTTATCAGTTCTAGTAGGTTTTTGGTGGAGTCTTTAGGGTTTGCTATATATAGTATATCATCTGCAAATAGTGACAGTTTTACTTATTCCTCATTAATACAGATGCCTTTTATTTCTTTTTCTTGTCTGATTGCTGTGGCTAGGACTTCCAGTACTATGTTGAATAAAAGTGGTGAGAGTGGAATCCTTGTCTTGTTCCTGACCTTAGGGGAAAGCTCTCAGTTTTTCACCATTGAGTATGATGAAGGCTGTGTGTTTTTTATATATGGCCCTTATGTTGAGGTATGTTCCCTCTAAACCTACTCTCTTGAGGGTTTTTATCATGAATCTATGTTTTACTTTGTCAAATGCTTTTTTGGCATCTATTGAAATGATTATATGGTTTTTATCCTTTCTTGTGTTGATGTGATATATCGCTTTGATTGATTTGCAGTTACTGAACCACCCTTCCATTTGCATCTCAGTAATAAATCGCACTTGATCATGATGAATGATTTTTTTTCATGTATTGTTGAATCTGGTTTGCTAATATTTTGTTAAGGAAGGATTTTTGCATCTACGTTCATCAGAGATATTGGCAATTGCCTCAATGGAAAAAGTTACCTAAAATACTTGGGTCGGCTTTTTTGTCTTCTCTCTTATAATTTGTCTCAAAATCTACCAGGATGGTACCTTTCTGATACCTCCAAATCATTCTTGCTTTCTTAAAAAAAACTCTATATATTTATGTGTATGTCTATATGTATCTCACTTTTTTCCCCTAGCTATTTTCAGGAGTGTTGGTCTGAGACAACCTAGTAAGCCATTGCCAGAAGCATATTTTTCTTCTTGTCCCTCTCCATTCTTCCATACCATTCTCCACTAGAATATAATGTTGTTCTGTGTATCTCATTTAGTGCTACTTAGAATAGTGCCTAGCACAAAAGAGAAGTCAATAGATATTTATTGAATTAAAGAATGAATGGACATTTTATGTGAGAAGATAGAATGGCAATTCAAAAGAAAATATCTTTCTTATCATTTCTCACATCTAAGAGCTGTTCTGTAGCACAGTTGGGTAAGTTCTGAACTTGAACTCAGGACCTTTATGGTTCTAGTGCCTTTCTTATTAGTACTCCCTTAAAATGTTAAATAACATCTTTTGTTCTTTATTTCTCCGTTTGCAAATGATTTATTACTCTCTTACTCATGAAAATAGTTTCAATCATTATTAAAGTTAAAGAGCTTTAAGGGAAAAATAAAAAAGATAAGGACATTGGAATTAATGTTCTAATTAAGTAATCAAAATATTTAGGTATATTGGGGTGCCTGGGTGGCTCAGTTGGTTAAGTGTCCAACCCTTGATATCAGCTCACATCATGATCTCAGGGTTGTGAGATCAAGCCTCATGTCAGGCTACCTGCTGGATGTGGAACCTGCTTAAGATTCTCTTTCTTGGGGTGCCTGGGTGGCTCAGTCGTTGGGCGTCTGCCTTCGGCTCAGGTCATGATCCCAGGCTCCTGGGATCGAGCCCCACATCGGGCTCTCTGCTCAGCAGGGAGCCTCCATCTCCCTCTCCCACTCCCTTGCTTGTGTTCCTTCTCTTGCTGTATCTCTCTGTCAAATAAATAAAATCTAAAAAAAAAAACCCACAAAATTCTCTTTCTTCCTCCTCCTCCTCTCCCTCCACCTCCCATCCTACATATGCATGTGCTCTCTCTCTCTAAAACATAAAACAAAAAAAATATTTAGGTATAAATATAGGTTTATAATTTTTATTATTATTATAATCCTACCAGTAAATACAAACAAGACAGATTATTATGTTTTAAGAGTTAAGGTGAAGAATTTAATAAAAAATTATATTTTGCATAGTACATAAATGTTTACCTGTGTTTTTTCCCTCCCCTTCCCTTTAGAGCCATTTTAAGTGCCAGATCTAGTTATTTTGCTGCAATGCTGAGTGGCTGTTGGGCTGAAAGCTCCCAAAAGTACATTACTCTTCAAGGGTAAGCATAATTCTTACAGGGCAGCTTGACTGCAAATAATACTTCATACAGAGCACTCTTTATGAATCTGATTTCCCCATGTGTTCATTGAAATGTTTCTCATGTTGTGGAATTCATCAAAGTACATCTGAAAATGAGAGATAATACAAAGCATTTAGTAATAGAGATAATGTGTTAGTCTTCTCAGACTGCTATAACAAAATACCACTACTGGGTGGCTTAAACAACAGAAATTTATTTTCTCACAATTTGGCAAGATCAGAGTGCTAGCAAGGTTTGTGTCTTGTGAGAGCTCTTACCTAAGGTTGCAGAAAGCTGGTGCTTAATGGCCTTTCCTTAGTGCATGGGGGCATGGGGAGATGAAAAGAAGGGAGAGAGAGAACTCTCTGGTGTATCTTCTATAAGGACCCTAATTTTATTTTATTTTTAATTTTTTTAAAGATTTTATTTATTTGACTGAGAGAGTGCAAGTAGGCAGAGCGGCAGGCAGAGGGAGAGGGAGAAGCAGGCTCCCCGCTGAGCAGGGAGCCCTATGTAGGGCTCCATCCCAGGACCCTGGGATCATTATCTGAGCTGAAGGCAGACGCTTAAGGACTGAGCCACCCAGGTGCCCCAAGGACACTAATTTTAGCACATTAGGGCAGGGCCCTACCTATTACCTCATTCAACCTTAATTCCTTATAAGCCCCATTTCTAAATATAGCCACATTGGAGGGTTAGGCCTCAGTATATCAATTTGGGTGGGTGGGGCTGTAAATATTCAGTCTGCAAAAGGTAGTTTCTTTTCTTTCTTTCCTTTTTTTTTTTTTAAAGAGTAATTTGGATAGGTGTGTATTTCATTGACCTATCATAAGGCAATGAATGTGAATCTGCACAATTGGTGGCAGTTGATATAAACTGCCAAGATGGTTATTAAGAGATGAACTAGTACGTTAAATGATAAAAAGAAACCTTTTTTGGTCACAGATGATCCCTGTGAGATTCTTTAGTATGGGGGAGAGCTTTCTCAGTAGGAAAATTGCCTGGGAGTTCTGAGGGAACCCCTCAGCCCTGCATCTTACTTAGCCAGAGGTTTGGGTGTGGAATAGTGATAGTGGCAATTCCATGACAGTGGATGCACAGGAAGTATTGATAAATTCCTACCATTTATTTGTCACCCTGGCTTTGATCTTGATTCTTGGTTGCAGTCACAATGGTTCTCTTCCTAACTAGAACAGATCTCCAAATGTCTATGATTTTGTAATTTCTCACTCTATAAAAAATGGAATTTTGAAACATTATTTATGAGAATATATAATGTGTTTTTATTTTGTCCTTTTTTTCATATTTTATTCATTTAGTAGGAATGAAATGCAAAAGGACCCAACCCCATTTTCTTCATCCTAGGGCCTTTTGAAGATTGTTTTAATTATACTACCACAGTTTCAATAGACATATCAGTGTATTTTGCAACCTGTCTTTTGGATGTATTTTCAGCAGCTGCCACCATTAGTGATTTCAATTATGTATCCATGGAATCATGTGGATGCCCTTATTACAGTGTGTTTTTTAAAGAAAAAAAAAACTAATGAAATAGTAATAGAGAGACAGTAATGGAGGATGTAAAATCGCATATAACCACCAACTTTTTACTTGATATTGCTACTAAAATGAACTTCTCTCTAATTTGTCCTCCTCATGTATATGCACGTTTGTTTTTCTTCTGTTTTTCCTGTCCTTCACTAATATAGCATTAAAACATTATATGAATTGCTTTGGTGATGTTAAAAAAAATAATATTTACATCTAAGTAACCCTGTTTCCCTATTTTTCCATCTGAGCTGCTTTTTTTATTTAAACAAATTTTAATTGAGATGTAATTGATATATAACATTGTATTCATTTCAGGTGTACAACATAATGATTGGATTTATGTATATATTACAAAATGATTATCACAATAAATGTACTTAATATCCATCATCTCACATAGTTATACATATTTTTCTTATGAGAATTTTTAAAATCTACTCTCTTAGCAACTTTCATATATACAAAATAGTATTATTAACTGTAGAGAGGTACAATAGATTGTGAAATCAACTTAAGGTATAATTTGGGTACAATAGACTGCATGGCTTTAAAGCATACAGTTATTTTTTTTATATTTTTTATTGTTATGTTAATCACCATACATTACATCATTAGTTTTTTATGTAGTGTTCCATGATTCATTGTGCATAACACCCAGTGCTCCATGCAGAATGTGCCCTCTTTAATACCCATCACCAGGCTAACCCATCCCCCCACCCCCTCCCCTCTAGAACCCTCAGTTTGTTTTTCAGAGTCCATCGTCTCTCATGGTTCGTCTCCCCCTCCGATTTCCCCCCTTCATTCTTCCCCTCCTGCTATCTTCTTCTTTTTTTTTTTTGCTGAGCAAAATAAGTCAATCAGAGAAAGACATGTATTATATGAGCTCACTGATATGAGGAATTCTTAATCTCAGGAAACAAACTGAGGGTTGCTGGAGTGGTGGGGGTGGGAGGGATGGGGTGGCTGGGCGATAGACATTGGGGAGGGTATGTGCTATGGTGAGCGCTGTGAATTGTGCAAGACTGTTGAATCACGGATCTGTACCTCTGAAACAAATAATACATTATATGTTAGTCAATGGTATTGTAATAGTGTTGCACAGTGACAGATGGTGCGTACACTTGAGGTAAGCACAGCATAATATACAGAGTTGTTGAATCATGTGTTGTATTCTTGAAACTAATGTAACGTTGTGTGTCAACTATACAAAAAAAAAGTGGCATCCAAATAAAAAATACATTGTAGTAGTGCAGCAATGATCAGGCTCACTCCCCTTACAGTATTTTCCCATCACTTTGGTTGTGGTAAGCAAGGCTCTGCTCCTTACTGGTTCATCTCACCTAGAGCTGCTAGATCCGCAGTGGAGGCTCACTCCTAATTCCCTTATTCACTTCCAGTGCTAGCACATTGGAAATAAGGATGCATTTCTTTTTGGCTCAACTGTTTTATCAGATTGATAAAGCCAGGTTTTCTAACACTAAAATGAAAGAAGAAAGTATCTCTGACAGATGCCGGGTTTTATATACATCCATTATTATTATCACATAATATGTTTGCTTTTTCCTCTTGTACCACATATCAGATTGATTGTGTTCAAATTACCACCTAAAATGTTTTTAGTATTGGGGTGCCTGGGTGGTTCAGTCAGTTGAGCGACTGCCTTCGAGTCAGGTCATGATCCTTGAGTCCCAGGATCGAGTCCCATGTCGGGCTCCCTGCTCGGTGTGGAGTCTGCTTCTCCCTCCGACCCTCGCCCCTCTCGTGGTCTCTCTCTCTCTCTCAAATAAATAAATAAATAAATAAAATCTTTCAAAAAATGTTATTAGTATCATGGGATATAAAGCTGTAGGAAGGCTAAAGGGAATTTAGGAATTTTGAGGGTAAAAGGGATTTAGGAATTTTGCTTTTAAAAAATCCCACCTTTTGGGGCATCTGAGTGGCTCAGTTAGTGAGCAGCTGGCCCTTGGTTTCAGCTCAGGTCATGATCTGGTGGGTGTGAGATCAAGCCCCTCATCAGGCTTCCTGCTCAGCAGGGAGTCTGCTTGAAGGATTCTTTTTCTTCCTCTCCTTCTGCCCCTCCCCCCACTTCTGCACACACATATACACACTCTCTCTGTCTCTCTAAAACAAATAACGCTTTAAAAAAGTAAATAAAAAAATTACAACTTTTAGGAATTTTTATATTATAACAAAGTAATCTACAAAACAAATTCTTTCTTCACATTAGCTTATATTGTAAACCTGGGTAGATGTATCCATGAGTAATGTAGTGTAGTAGAAAAATCATGGACTTTGGTGTCATTATAGGCAGTCCAAGATCCAGTCCTAACTTGTTACATGACTTTAAGGACATTGCTTACCTTCCCTGAGTTTCCTAAGGTTACTGAAAGGATTAAACGAGATAGTACTTGGTATGTAGTATATAGTGTTTATTAATATTTGTCTTTTCTTTTTTTCCTAGATTAGATTATTCTCATTTTCTAGAGAGAAATGGGTTCAAGTAAGGGCCATTACCAGTACCAGGACAACAATGCCTGCTTTGCTTGATAGCAGCCCTTTTTGGAACTGTGCCATTGTTGTATGTCTACAGGATGTTTTCTGCAGTAGATTAGAATGAAATTCTGTCTGCCCTTACAGAAAAGAATCACAATGTTTTTAATGAGTTGGTAACTCATAGACGTAATGCATGTGATATTTTTCAAGATGGACAGCCTTCAATAAATTGAGGTAGGAATAGTAGAGTCCCCTAATCCTCGTTCTACCTATGCCTTGGTGTTAGGAGGTGAAAGGAAGTTCTCCAGTTTTGGTGGAAGAAGGGGGAAATTTTCCACATCCTGCACTAAAATTGAACCATAGCCAATATTTCTGTAACTCCACATATTTACATTTTATGTAAATAGAAGTCTTTCAGTGGTGGCTTGGGGCTTTGGAGCATAAATTTGGATTTTCTCGTCTCCCTTGGAGATTCCTGGGATTGCACGGAATTTTCAGGATGATCTTTTGAAATATAAATTAGATATATTTCTCTTCTGACTAAAATTGTTCAGTGCCTTCTCATCACAGTTAGAATTAAATCTTTACCACAACCTGTAAGACCCTATATGATCTGGCCCCTTGGTCTTTTCCATACTATTCCACCTAAAGTAACTGTAGCCCAACTCTCCAGTTACCCTCTTTTATATTATCCTGTTGTGTTATTTTCATGGCACTTTTACTATTAAAATTGTCTTCTTTATGTATTTACTGTCCATGTCCTCCCTCTAGAATGTAAGCTGCTTGTATCCTCAAGGTCTAGAATAGAGCCTATCATTCAATAAATATTGAATGTGAATGAACTAACTTATAAATAAGTCCTTGTGTTACATTAGCCCCCACATGAAGAATCCTTAAACTTTAGGAAGCACACATGAAGCACAGAGATTTTAGTAGATGAGGTGCATGTTTATTCTCTGGTCTTAGAGCTCTAATAGATTTTTCTCCCTGAGTGTATGTAATGTTTTCATCTCCTAAAAGCTTTTATTCTGATTACATTTAAATGGGGTAGTGCTTTCAGTCTTTCTATTTAAATTGTGGGCTTTTGAAGTGATTTGTTGTTTTTCTAGGCCAGTTGATTATGTCATTATAAATACTTTTAGTAAAAATACAAATGACTTACAACACTGTAATGAGAATGCAGTTTCGTAAAACATCTGTAAAACTGCAGGAAAGTGGCTTCTTGTCATTTTTATAACTCATATATATTGATATATAAGCTCAAATGTCTAGATTTTGCTATTTATTTTAATAAAACTACTTTTGTTTTTATTTAGTCATTATTATCTTTTACGTAAATATGTCAAGTCTTAAACTATTATTTAAACATAAATGACCAATTCTCATTAACAATAAGAATGGCTCTTGAAATTTTGAGGGAAAGTGCATGGAATAGTAAACATTGTAATAATTATGCTAGTGTTCTAGATTAACAGACTACAGATAATGTGGCATAATTATTCTGAGATCAAATCTTCTCATATCCATAGTATATAAATAAGAATATGTAGAGATTTGACTTTTTTCCTAAGCATTAAAGATGTGGAGTTTTTGAATCAGCAGAAACCAGTACTTAGCAGTAGTAGGGTCCAGTAATGTGTATTAAATTAATTGAAAAATACTTTCATGAGTATTTTATAGTTTTCTGAGTACAGATTCTTTGCCTCTTTGGTTAGATTTATTCCTAGGTATCTTCTGGTTTTGGGTGCAGTTGTAAATGGAATCATCTCCTTAATTTCTCTTTCTTCTGTCTTGTCATTGGTATATAGGAATGTCACTGATTCTGTGCATTGATTTTATATCCTGCTACTTTACTGAATTCCTGTATGAGTTCTAGCAGTTTTGGGGTGGAGTCTTTTGGGTTTTTCACATAAAGTATCATATCATTTGCAAAGAGTGAGAGTTTGACTTCTTCTTTGCCAATTTGGATGCCTTTTTGTTGTCTGATTGCTGTGGCTAGGACTTCTAGTACTATGTTGAATAGCAGTGGTGATAGTGGACATCCCTGCCATGTTCCTGACCTTAGGGGGGAAGCTCTCAGTTTTTCCCCATTGAGAACAATATTCGCTGTGGGTTTTTCATAGATGGCTTTTAAGATATTGAGGTATGTACCCACTATCCCTATACTCTTAAGAGTTTTGATCAAGAAAGGATGCTGTACTTTGTCAAATGCTTTTTCTGAATCTTTTAAGAGGATCATATGGTTCTTGTTCTTTTCTTTTATTAATGTACTGTATCACATTGATTGAAATTGAGGAAGACACAAAAAAATGGAAAAATGTTCCATACTCATGGATTGGAAGAACAAATACTGTGAAGATGTCAACGCTACCTACATTTAGTGCAATCCCTGTCAAAATACCATCAACTTTTTTCAAAGAAATGGAATAAATAATCCTAAAATTTGTATGGAACCAGAAAATACCCCGAATAGCCAGAGGAGTGTTGAAAAAGAAAAGCAAAGCTGGTGGCATCACAATTCCGGACTTCAAGCTCTATTACAAAGCTGTAATCATCAAGACAGTATGGTACTGGTACAAAAACAGACACATAGATCAATGGAACAATAGAGAGCCCAGAAATAGACCCTCAACTCTATCGTCAACTAATCTTCGACAAAGCAGGAAAGAATGTCCAATGGAAAAAAGACAGTCTTTTCAACAAATGGTGTTGGGAAAATTGGACAGCCACATGCAGAAGAATGAAACTGGACCATTCACTTACACCACACACAAAAATAGACTCAAAGTGGTTGAAAAACCTACATGTGAGACAGGAGTTCATCAGAATCCTAAAGGAGAACACAGGCAGCAATCTCTTCGACCTCAGCTGCAGCAGCTTCTTCCTAGAAACATTGCCAAAGGCAAGAGAAGCAAGGGCAAAAATGAACTATTGGAACTTCATCAAGATAAAAAGCTTTTGCACAGCAAAAGAAACAGTCAACAAAACCAAAAGACAACTGACAGAATGGGAGAAGATATTTGCAAATGATGTACCAGATAAAGGGCTGGTATCCAAAATCTGTAAAGAACTTATCAAACTCAACACCCAAAGAACACATGATCCAATCAAGAAATGGGCAGAAGATATGAACAGACATTTCTCCAAAGAAGACATCCAAATGGCCAACAGACACATGAAAAAGTGGTCAGTATCGCTCGGCATCAGGGAAATCCACATCAAAACCTCAATGAGATACCACCGCACACCAGTCAGAATGGCTAAAATTAACAAACGACAGATGTTGGCGGGGATGTGGAGAAAGGGGAACCCTCCTACACTGTTGGTGGGAATGCATGCTGGTGTAGCCATTCTGGAAAACAGTATGGAGGTTCCTCAAAAAGTTGAAAATAGAGCTACCCTACAATCCAGCAATTGCACTACTGGGTATTACCCCAAAGATACAAATGTGATCTGAAGGGGTACATGCACCCCAATGTTTATAGCAGCAATGTCCACAATAGCCAAACTATGGAAAGAGCCAAGATGTCCATTGACAGATGAATGGATAAAGAAGTTGTGGTATATATATATACAATGAAATATTAAGCAGCCATCAAAAGGAATGAAATCTTGCCATTTGCAACGATGTGGATGGAACTAGAGGATATTATGCTGAGCAAAATAAGTCAATCAGAGAAAGACATGTATCATATGATCTCACTGATACGAGGAATTCTTAATCTCAGGAAACAAACTGAGGGTTGCTGGAGTGGTCGGGGGTGGGAGTGATGGGGTGGCTGGGTGATAGACATTGGGGAGGGTATGTGCTATGGTGAGCGCTGTGAATTGTGCAAGACTGTTGAATCACAGACCTGTACCTCTGAAACAAATAATATATGTTAAAAAAAAGATAGTAGGAAGGGAAAAATGAAGGGGGGGAATTCAGAGGGGGAGGCGAACCATGAGAGACTATGGACTCTGAAAAACAAACTGAGGGTTCTAGAGGGGAGGGGGTGGGGGATGGGTTAGCCTGGTGATGGGTATTAAAGAGGGCACATACTGAATGGAGCACTGGGTGTTATATGCAAACAATGAATCATGGAACACTACATCAAAAACTAATGATGTAATGTATGGTGATTAACATAACATAATAAAATAAAATAATTGAAAAATACTTGTATATTTTCAACTCAGTATTTCTCTGAAGAGTTAGGAAGATGCCCTAAGTGCCTTAACAAGCCATTCATTAAACATTCTTCAAAAGTTTATTGAGCATATGTTATTATAAGGTAATAGAATCAAACACCTTTTTGAGTCCTACCCTGTGGGACTCCATTTCTTTTCTTCTTGCCTTCCTTCTTTCTTTCCTTTAGCAGATATTAGATACTGTGCTTAACAAACTGTAGGAATCTTATCAGCACTGATTCCACTGCAGAGCTCCAGTATTGTGTGGGGCAAGAAAATTCTTCTCATCCTGGGGGATATTGAATCAATGCTGACATTCGGTTGCTACTAGAAATGCAAGGATAAATCTAAGATACAGCCTGCCCCAACAGAACTCAGTCTAAAGGAGAAACACATGTGTAAACAAAGATATTACAAGTCAGTTTGATAAATGTGATAATGGAAACGTAAAGTATAGTGTACTGCTTAAGAGCCTACACTTTGGACTCAGTCAGCCTGGATTTAAACTGTAGTGTATCACTAGCCATTTGGCCTTGGGCAAGTTACTTAATTTCAGTTTTTCATTTATAAAATAAGACTGTTAATAATATCTGTTATTGAGTTATTATGATTAAATGAGCAAATGGCATTTGAAATACTTATTAGCTCAGTAACTGGCTCTTAAGTGCTGAATGAATGTTAGTTATTACTGTTTACCATTCAGTGATTTTTTTTTTTTTGGCCTTGGGGACATTAAAGAAACAATCAGAGATAAAGAGCCACATGTCTGGTGTCTGCAAGATGAAATAAGTAGAGAGGGAGAGCATTTTAAACAGTGAACAGATGTACTATGGCATAGATGTATAAAGAATTTTAAGTAGTTCAGGTATAGGAAATGAGTAGTTCATTTTTCTTGGAACAGCTTCTAGAGAGAGAGAACTAGAGGTAAGATAAAAGAACACTATATACCAAGCTAAGGAATTTGGACTTTTTTTCTATGGGCTATGGAGAATTGTTGAAGGGTTTTCACTCTAATAGCAGTGTGGGAAATGGGATATGAAGAGATTATTTCAGGTAGGAAACCCGCATGAGAGAGAAGATATAGTCATAGTACAGATGAGAGAAAATGAGGCTAACCCAGAATAGTGAAAGGAGAAATAGACAGCAAAGGCTGAATTCAAGAAATTTTGAAGGTATAAGTGATGTGATATAATGAGGGAGAAGATTAAGATGAATCTCAGCCTCTTAGGTATGTAGATGATAATCTAGATGGTATTAGAGTTGGGGTGGATAAATAATATACTTTATTCCTGATCAAAATAATATGAGAGAACTAGCAGATGAAGTAAGAAAACATTTCCTTTATTATTATTATTTTTTAAGGATTTTATTTTAGAATGTGTGTGCAAGCAGGGGGAGGGGCAGAGGGAGAGAAAGGGAGAGAATCTCAAGCAGACTTCCTGCTGAGCATAGAGTCCTATGCGGGCTCCATCTCATGACCCTGAGATCATGACCTGAGCCAAAATCAAGGGTCAATGCCCAGGCGCCCTAAAATTTCCTTTATTATAGATAAAAACTGTTAAAGCAGTAAAATGTGTGTTAATGCAAGAACCAGAGTTTACTTGCTTACTATGTCCCTTCTGTGACAACCCACCCAAAAGAAAGTCTGAAATTCTATAGTAGATGCACTTCTTCCCAATCACCTCTTCATGCTTGTTCAGCAGAGAAGAAAGGAAAAAGGAAATCCAGTTACCTCTCATTTTGAGTTCCTCCTGACCAATGACCAGTGATTGTTGCCCATGAACCAGATAATTCAGTCCCCTTTGCACAGAGGCAGAGGGTATGACAAGATGCAAGAAGCCCTATAACAGTACAATGAACAAAATAGGAATAGCAGAAAGAAGACTGTCTGGGGCACGGGGGGAGGTAGGGAAAAGGAAGGAGGCTGTGAATTCAGTTTGAGATCCAGTAGTCAGTAGGGCATAAAAATTATCACTCCAGACTACTTCTTAAGTCGTATCTTTACTTTTCATCTGTATAAAGAGGATGTTGGTCAAACTAGAGCAGCTGCATAGGTATTACACATTCAGAAATCTGTACAGCATAACAATCTTTCTAGTGTATAGAGTTGTTTATCTGAGGCTTTAACAAGACCAGAGGCCATTTGTCAGTGATGCTGGGGAAAGGATTTCCTAATGAGCAAGAGATTGTATTGTGACCTCTCACATCCCTTCTAACTCTAAAAGTTAGTTACAGGGGTGCCTGGGTGGCTTAGTTGGTTAAACATCTGTCTTCACCTCGGGTCATGATCCCAGGGTCATGACCCCAGGGTCCTGGGATTGAGACCCTTTTCGGGCTCCTTGCTCAGTGGGGAGTCTGCTTCTCCCTCTCCCTCTGCTGTTCCCCCTGCTCTGTTCTCTTGCTGTCCCTGTCAAATAAATAAAATCTTTAAAAAATAAAAAATAAAAGTTCATTACAGAAGATGCTCAACAAGTACCAGTGATTTGGTAACATACTAATAACATTTTATTACTTATATAAAAATCTATAGCTGCATTTATACTCAATTTTAAATTAATGGAATAACTGGATGTTATTTGAAGAATATATTCTTCAGATATAAGTGAGATTAAAACTTTTCTTGGCTAGGGGTGCCTGGGTGGTTCGGTCGTTAAACGTCTGCCTTCGGCTCAGGTCATGATCCTGGGGTCCTGGGATCGAGCCCCGTATCAGGCTCCCTGTTCAGCAGGGAGTCTGCTTCTCCCTCTCCCACTCCCCCTGCTTGTGTTCCCTCTCTAGCTGTCTTTCTCTCTCTGTCAAATAAATAAATAAAATATTTTTAAAAAACAAAAAAAACTTTTATCTTGGCTAAAA
Source organism: Eumetopias jubatus (assembly GCF_037043125.1). Lineage (NCBI taxonomy): Eukaryota > Metazoa > Chordata > Mammalia > Carnivora > Otariidae > Eumetopias > Eumetopias jubatus. Next base: position 29,902,297 of record NW_028274810.1, on the reverse strand, counting down.
TTTTTTAGAAAATAGAATGTATCATTGATATCTGTTAAACCTTAATTATTTCTGGATTTGAATTAAGTTTTCTTTTATTTTTCAGTAGAAACCATGTGGAAATGAATGTTATGATGCATTTTATATATGGAGGAACTTTGGACTTTCCAGACAAAGCTAATGTTGGGTATGTATTACTTTTTAGTGATTTTAAATATAAAAGTATTACTACTTTGTGGTTTCTGCTTTGTTGAGCCATGTTTTAAAGTACCAGTGAAGTAAAAGCTTCACTTTTATTATTTTGCCATATCTTGTGTGTTGGGAATATCTAAAAACAATGTCACCTTATTTAGAAGAAAAGATGATCTAGCAACTCACAGTGATAAGATTAAGAAAAGTATTTGACTCAGATTTTATTAGAAAAATCTTATATTTGTTTTAGAAAATAAATAACAGGTTTTTATAAAGTAAAACTGAATCTTTATCAAATTTCAAACAGTTCTCTTACTACTTTATTTTTAAATTTTAGGATTACTCTCTTAAACAGCAAAAGAAAAGAAAAAGAAAAACCTTAAAATTACTTTAAGAGTATAGGTATCTTAAAGACCAACAGTGGTTATTAAGTGCTCTTTAGTGAAATGCCATCCAAGTTGCTAAAATCATACCGGAAAGCGAAATCTACCTTGCTCTTCTAATTTTTTGAATATCCTCTTCTTTTATTGCTGTTCTAATATCAAACAAATGAAAGCTGCTCTTTTAATTTAAATATTCATTGGTTCCTTTAATTACAAACTGAATAAAGATGATTTTGGAGGGAAAGTGTCATGACTCATGGAGATTAAGTATTGAAGTTTCCCCCCTGGAAACCTACATGAAATTCTGTCATGCTCTCAACGATTGTCTGTTTCCTAAGTACCTAAAGTAAGTGTGGTGCTGGGAAATACTTGCCAAATGAAAGAAGCAGTGGAAACTCTCTGAGTCATTGGATACTGTTTCTAAACCTAGGGTCATTTGTAGGAATTTTCAATATGATAAGCATCAATTAATTACCCTTCTCGCAAGTAAGTTTTTATTACACAAATTTGTTGCAAAGAGTTTTGTAACTTGTACAGCCTTTGAAACAGCATCCTGAACTTTGATATATATGTCACTGAAAATATGAGGGGAATTTGATTGAAACATCTCCAAATTTACTTCTTGTTATTCTCTACTAACCAAGTCATGTGAAAGTGCTTTCAGCTTTTGACCTGTGTCCTTTTTATTACCCATAAAGGATGTCTATTATGTAGGGAAGAAAGTTAGAGTTAAAATAATTTAGATTATTATTTTTTCTAAACAGACTATATATTATCAGGAAATTATTGTGTTATTCCTTGGTTTTCAAATTGGAGAATTAACATCTGTTTTTATTTTAGTCAGATACTCAATATGGCTGATATGTATGGACTAGAAGGATTAAAAGAAGTAGCAATCTATATTTTAAGAAGAGATTACTGTAATTTCTTTCAGAAGGTAATTATTGAGTCTCAGAAATCTTGTACCTAATGCTTAAAGTCACCCATTATTACCTACTAGGTTTTTAACTCTGATAGTGAATACTGCTTTGAATCTTAAAACATTAAGTCAATTTAACTTATGGGAACTGTAACTTATGGGAAACAGCTCGTATGGTATGTTTGCAAAAAACTAGAAATGAATTCAGGTCATTTAAGTAAAATAAAATTGACATGGGGTTTATTGAAAGGATATAGGAATATCCTTTATAATTCAAAGGTAGAATATACACCTGGGACTCAGTCAGGGTTTGGAATGAAGGAAGTCAGGGACCAAAGTTACCTTCTCCATTTATCAAAACACACTTATCACAAGTGTTTCATTGGTTCTTTTCCCTGAAAGCACACTCTTCCTTCCTGTGAGTTCTCTTTATAGCATGTACTTGGGGTGGAATATATTTCTCTCAGTCTCCTCAGGTGGAGTATGAATACTAACTTTTAACTTTAGTTTATGCAAACATAAATTTATTGTCTAAAGAAAGATCTCATACTATGCATTTGTACAGATGCCATTTTGTACATTATTCTTAGATTCTCCATTGTTTTAATTTACACTGTGACTGATAGGTTATTTTTTATTTTCTAATTTATGCTTTTCTACATTTTCTAAATTTTCTACAATGGTCATGTATTACTTTTTTTTTAAGACTTTATTTATTTGAGAAGGGGAGAGAGAGAGCACAAGCAGGGGGGGAAGGGACAGGGAAGAGGGAGAAGCAGGCTCCCCACTGAGCAAGGAGCCCAAAGCAGGGCTTGATCCCAGGACCCTGGGAGCATGACCTGAGCCTAAGGCAGACACTTAACCAACTGAGCCACCTGGGCGCCCCCATGTATTACTTTTATCATCAACACAAAAATAAATCATAGAAGAATTGTTTTACATCAGCATTTCCTTCTTATTGGGTACTTGAGACAACAGTATGCATTGTATGAATTTTAATTAGGTAATTTGAATAATTTGAATAACATTTAAATTGAGATTTTTGTGTTAGGTGGGACTTTTCCTATCTCTATATAACTTGTAGCTGAGGAAGTACCCCATGTACTAAAACAGAGCCATGAATAGTTGCATATAGCACCACCTCCACTATCACCCACTCAGGGTTTACTGAGAAGCAGTTAAACTCCTCAGCTACCTTTAATCAGTCATTCATTCCAGGCTCTAGAAGTAAGGGACTAGAAGAAGGAGGGTGGTCCGTGGTGTCCTCAACTTTGTAGAAGGTGAAGGATTAAGGATTCTGATGAAAGATTTTCCTTCTCATTCATCTGCTTCCCCCATCTTCCCAGCCAAGTGAAAGTTAGGAAGGAGATAAAAGCATATCCTGAATAAAGATTAAAGATAGAGGGTATCTGCAATGAGGAGATATGTCTTATCCCTCAGATGGACAATATACCACATCTGTAAAACCAGCCCACTCTGGAGCTTCCATTAAAGAATAAGAGAAAATGGTAAGAGATTTCTTGGGAGAGTCTGGAATATGCCTAAGAAACCAGTGAGAGTATACTCAAATGTGGGGATTTCTAAAGGGAGAAGCCAGTACTAGCTTGGTTATTAGGGACAATAGCTATTATCATATATAGAAGAAAGTATGGGGCATCCGCTCCACACCCCAGTTACACATGGTAGGCACGGATCTTAGTGCTTCTGTGAAGATTAGAGGATGCTGGTACAGGGCCAAATGATGCTGTGTCCCACCTAGGGAAGCACTGTACATCATGAAGCACTAAAAGAATCCTTATCCACTGAGAGGCTAGGGTGAAATTCAGTGTGCTCCTAAAAGAGTCATCAGCAGAGGCCATCAACATCTTAATTAGAGCAAACTCAGTGACATCAACCTACTACCATGTTGTGTCTGGTTAGTTATATGGCCATCTGTGGCCCCCATCCATAGCCCTCTTCCACAAGAGTTAGACCCAGAAAATGGAGGAGCAGGAGACCAGACATGTTCTCTATTCCCAATTCCAGATCTCCCTAACTGTAAATGTAGTCAGTGATGAGGGAGAGAAAGATGTAAGGTAAAATATAAGATAGGTGTTTAAACAGTACTGTGCTGAATTCCAATACCAAAAATAACCAGAAAATACTGGAATTTGCCTATATTATCATTAAGGGATGGAAAAAAAAGGAATTTGACACAGCATAGTTGCCAGCACTACTTGGGAAAAAAGTTTTATCTTAGTATCTCCTCTGAGCTGAGACTCCTCAATAAACCAATTACATATAACATTAAAAAAAAAAACTCTCTTATGGATAGCCTTTGGACCATTGCCTCTAGTTTTTAATATGTTTATGAGTATGTATAGGTTTTTTTAAATTTTATTTTATTATGTTATGTTAGTCACCATACAGTACATCATTTGTTTTTGATGTAGTGTTCCATGATTCATTATTTGCGTATAACACCCAGTGCTCATTACAACACATGCCCTCCTTAATACCTATCAGCGGGCTACCCCCTCCCCCTCTCCCCTCTGAAACCCTCAGATTGTTTCCTGGAGTCCATAGTCTCTCATGGCTCATCTCCCCCTCTGATTTCCCCCCCTTCCTTTTTCCCTTCCTTCTCCTAATGTCCTCCATGCTATTCCTCATGTGCCACAAATAAGTGAAACCCTATGCTAATTGACTTTCTCTGCTTGACTGTTTCACTTAGCATCATCTCCTCCAGTCCCATCCATGTTGATGTAAAAGTTGAGTATTCATCCTTTCTGATGGCTGAGTAATATTCCATTGTATATATGGACCACATCTTCTTTATCCATTCGTCTGTTGAAGGGCATCTTGGCTCTTTCCACAGTTTGGCTATTGCGGACATTGCTGCTATGAACACTGGGTGCATATGGCCCTTCTTTTCACTATATCTGTGTCTTTGGGGTAAATACTCAGGAGTGCAATTGCTGGGTCATAGAGTAGCTCTATTTTTAATTTTTTGAGGAACCTCCACACTGTTTTCCAAAGTGGCTGTACCAACTTGCATTCCCACCAACAGTGTAAGAGGGTTCCCCTTTCTCCACAACCTCTCCAACATTTGTTGTTTCTTGCCTTGTCAATTTTTGCCATTCTAACTGGTGTAAGATGGTATCTCAGTGTGGTTTTCATTTGAATTTCCCTGATGGCTAATGATGATGAACATTTTTTCATGTGTCTGTTAGCCATTTGTATGTCTTCTTTTGAGAAGTGTCTGTTCATGTCTTCTGCCCATTTTTTGACTTGATTATTTGTTTTTTCGGTGTTGTGCTTGACAAGTTCTTTATAGATCTTGGATATCAGCCCTTTGTCTGTAGTGTCATTTGCAAATATCTTCTCCCTTTCTGTGTGTTGCCTCTTTGTTTTGTTGACTGTTTCCTTTGCTGTGCAGAAGCTTTTTATCTTGATGAAGTCCCAACAGTCATTTTTGCTTTTGTTTCACTTGCCTTTGGAGATGTATCTCGAAAGAAGTTGCTGTGGCCTATGTCGAAGAGGTTACTGCCTATGTTCTCCTCTAGGATTTTGATGGATTCCTGTCTCCCATTGAGGTCTTTCATCCATTTTGAGTTTATCTTTGTGTATGGTGTAAGAGAATGGTTGCAGTTCATTCTTCTGTATATAGTTGTCCAATTTTCCCAGCGCCATTTATCGAAGAGACTGTCTTTTTTCCATCGCATGTTTTTTCCTGCTTTGTCGAAGATTATTTGACCATAGAGTTGAGGGTCCATATTTGGGCTCTCTATTCTGTTCCATTGGTCTGTGTGTCTTTTTTTATGCCAGTACCATGCTGTCTTGGTGATCACAGCTTTGTAATATAGCTTGAAACCAGGCAACGTGATGCCCCCACCTTTGTTTTTCTTTTTCAACATTTCCTTGGTAATTCGGGGTCTTTTCTGATTCCATACAAATTTTAGGATCGTTTGTTCCAGCACTTTGAAAAATGTGATTGGAATTTTGATCAGGATGGCATTGAAGGTATAGATTGCTCTGGGCAGCATAGACATTTTAACAATGTTTATGAGCATGGAATGTTTTCCCATCTTTTTGTGTCTTCTTCAATTTCTTTCATGAGTGTTCTGTAGTTCCTAGAGTATAGATCCTTTACCTCTTTGGTTAGGTTTATTCCGAGGTATCTTATGCTTTTTGGTGCTATTGTAAATGGAATCGATTCTCTAATTTCTCTTTCTACAGTTACATTGTTAGTGTATAAAAAAGCAACTGATTAATCTCAGGAAAGAAACTGAGTGTTACTGGAGTGGTTGGGGGTGGGAGGGATGGGGTGGCTGGGTGATAGACATTGGGGAGGGTATGTGCTACAGTGAGCGCTGTGAATTGTGCAAGACTGTTGAATCACAGATCTGTACTTCTGAAACAAATAACGCAACATATTTTAAGAAAAAAGAAAAAGAAGAAGATAACAGGAGAGGAAGAAAAGGGGAGTATGTCAGAGGGGGAGACGAACCATGAGAGATGATGGACTCTGAAAAACAAACTGAGGGTTCTAGAGGGGAGGGGGGTAGGGGGATGGGTTAGCCTGGTGATGGGTATTGAGGAGGGCACGTTCTGCATGGAGCACTGGGTGTTATGAACAAACAATGAATCATGGAACACTGCACCAAAAACTAATGATGTAATATATGGTGATTAACATAACAATAAAAAAATTAAAAAAAAAAAGAAAGCAACTGATTTCTGTGCATTGATTTTGTATCCTGCCACATTACTGAATTGCTGTATGCGTTCTAGTAATTTGGGGGTGGAGTCTTTTGGGTTTTCCACATAAAGTATCATGTCATCTGTGAAAAGAGAGAGTTTGACTTCTTTGCCAATCTGAATACCTTTTATTTCTTTTTGTTGTCTGATTGCTGTTGCTAGGACTTCTAGTACTATGTTGAACAGTAGTGGCGAGAGCGGGCATCCTTGTCGTGTTCCTGATCTTAAGGGAAAGGCTCTCAGCTTTTCCCCATTGAGGATGATATTCACTGTGGGTTTTTCATAGATGGATTTTATGAACTTGAGGAATGTTCCCTCTATCCCTATACTCTGAAGAGTTTTAATCAGGAAAGGATGTTGTATTTTGTCAAATGCTTTTTCTGCATCAATTGGGAGGACCATATGGTTCTCTCTCCTCTTATTAATGTGTTCTTTCATGTTGATTGATTTGCAAATGTTGAACCACCTTACATCCCGGGGAGAAATCCCACTTGGTCGTGGTGGATGATCCTTTTAATGTATTGGTTGGATCCTATTAGCTAGGATTTTGTTGAGGATTTTGGAATCCATATTCATCAGGGATATCAGTCTGAAATTCTCCTTTTTGATGGGGTCTTTGCCTGGTTTGAGGATTAAGGTAATGCTCATAGGATGAGTCTGGAAGCTTTCATTCTCTTTCTATTTTTTGAAACAGCTTCAGGAGAATAGGTATTATTTCTTCTTTGAATGTTTGGTAGAATTCCCCAGGGAATCCATCAGGCCCTGGACTCTTGTTTTTTGGGAGGTTTTTGATCACTGCTTCAATCTCGTTACTTGTTATTGGCCTATTCACGTTGTCAGTTTCTTCCTGTTTCAGTCTTGGGAGTTTATAGGCTTCCAGGAAGGCATCCATTTCATCCAGATTGCTCAGTTTATTGTCATATTGTTGATAATAATTTCTAATAATTGTTTCTATTTCCTTGGTGTTAGTCGTGATCTCTCCCCTTTCATTCATAACTCTATTAATTTGGGTCCCTTCTCTTTTCTTTTGGATAAGTCTGGCCAGTAGTTTATCGATCTTACTAATGCTTTCAAAGAACCATCTTATAGTTTCGTTGATCTACTACTGTATTTCTGGTTTCTAATTAATTGACCTCTGCTCTAATCTTAATTATTTCTCTTCTAATGTGTGGCTTAGGCATCATTTGTTGCTTTTTCTCCAGTTCTTTAAGGTATAAAGTTAGTTGGTGATTTCGGGATTTTTCTATTTTTTTGAGTGATGCTAGGATGGCTATGTATTTACTCCTTAGGACCACCTTTGCAGTATCCCATAGGTGTCGGACTGATGTATTTTCGTTCACATTGGTTTCCATGAATTGTTTAAGTTCTTCTTTGATTTCCTGGTTGACCCAAACATTCTTAAGCAGAGTGTTCTTTAGCTTCCAAGTGTTTGAATTTCTTTTAAGTTTTTTCTTGTGATTGAGTTCCAGTTTTAAAGCATTATGGTCTGAGAATATGCAGGGAGTAATCTCAATCTTTTGGTATTGGTTGAGACCTGATTTGTTACCCAGTATGTATTCTATTCTGGAGAAAGTTCCATGTGCACTCGCGAAGAATGAGTATTCTGTTGTTTTAGGGTGGAATGTTCTATATATATCTATGAGGTCCATCTGGTCCAGTGTTTCATTCAAAGCTCTTGTTTCTTTGTTGATTTTCTGCTTAGATGATCTGTCTATTGCTGAGAGTGAAGTATTGAGGTCTCCTATAACTAACGTATTATTATCAATATGACTCTTTATTTTGGTTAACAGTTGGCTTATGTAGTTGGCTGCTCCCATGTTGGAGGCATAGATATTTACAATTATTAGATATTCTTGCTGGATAGACCCTTTAAGAACGATATAGTATCCTTCTTTGTCTCTAACTACAGTCTTTAGCTTAAAATCTAATTTGTCTGATATAAGAATTGCTACCCCAGCTTTCTTTTGAGGTCCGTTGTCATGGAAGATGGATCTCCATCCCTTCACTTTCAGTCTGAATGTATCTTTAGGTTCAAAATGAGTCTCTTGTAGACAGCATATGGATGGGTCCTGTCTTTTTATCCATTCTGCAACCTTGTGCCGTTTTTGGGAGCATTTAGGCCATTCACGTTGAGACTGATTATTGAAAGATATGAATTTATTGTCATCATATTGCCTGTGAAGTCTTTGTTTCTTTTTTTTTTTAAAGATTTTATTTATTTATTTGAGAGACAGAATGAGAGATAGAGAGCATGAAAGGGAAGAGGGTCAGAGGGAGAAGCAGACTCCCTGCTGAGCAGGGAGCCCGATATGGGACTCGATCCCAGGACCGTGGGATCATGACCTGAGCCGAAGGCAGTCGCTCAACCAACTGAGCCACCCAGGCGCCCGTGAAGTCTTTGTTTCTATAGATTGACTCTGTAAATTTCTGTTGTATATCACTCTTGGGGTCTTTCTCCTTTTATAGAACCCCCCTTAATATTTCTTGCAGGGCCGGCTTAGTGGTCACATAACCTTTCAGTTTCTGCTGGTCTTGGAAGCTCTGCATCTCTCCATCCATTCTAAATGACAGCCTTGCCAGATAAAGTATTCTTGGCTGCATGTTCTTCTCATTTAGTACCCTGAATATGTCTTGCCAGCCCTTTCTGGCTTGCCAGATCTCTGTGGATAGGTCTGACATTATTCTGATGTTCCTCCCTCTGGAAATAAGGAATCTCTTCCCCCTAACTGCCCATAAGATGGTTTCCTTGGTTTTAAGATTTGCAAGTTTCACTATTACATGTTGCGGCATTGGCCTGTTTTCCTTGATCTTGAGAGGGGTCCTCTCTGCCTCTAGGACACAAATGTTTGTTTCATTCCCCAGATTAGGGAAGTTTTCAGGTACCATTTGTGCAAATATATCTTCTAGTCCTCTCTCTCTCTCTACCCCGTCAGGGATCCCAATAATTCTGACATTGGAATGTTTCATGGTGTCACTTATTTCTCTAATTCTGTTTTCATGGATTTTTAGCTGTTTCTCCCAGGCCTCTTCTTTTTCCTTCTTTTCTATCATTTTGTCTTCTAGATCACTAATTCATTCTTCTGTCTCGTTTACCCTAGCTGTTAGAGTATCTAGATTAGATTGGATGTCGTTGATAGCATTTTTAAGTTCTGTCAGTTCAGCTCTCATCTCTGCTCTTAGAGACTCTATGTTGCCATTAATCGATTTCTCCATTCTATCTATCGTCTTTATAACTGTTACCCTGAAGTCCATTTCCAACATCTTGCTTATATCTGTATCAATTTGTAAATCTGTGGCAGAAGTCAAGTGTCTGAGTTTTTCCTATTTTGGGGGTTCCTCCTAGTCATTCTGTTGAGGGATGGTTGAGGGAATGTACAGAGTCCAAATTATTGACCACACCCAAGCAAGATGCACCTGTTTTATAGGGACCTTAGGGTTGCTTGTTTTCCCAGCCTGTCTTCTAGGGGAGGAGCCTGCCATGCTGTTACTCGGGCAACCCTGTTTGGGCAGAGTTGTCCTGCCCCTTGTGGGGGCAGGGGATGGGCTCAGTGAAAAACCAGTTTTGGGGGGTTTTTGTTCTCTGGCGGCTTTCCCTGGTGGCTTTCTGCCTCTCTTCAGAGAGAGCAGAAGAGACCATTTCCAACCCTCTGCCTCAGAACAGAGAGAGCACAGTCTGTTTTTTAGTGAGCTCTCCAGGCCATACTGTCTCTGTTTCTGTCTGTGCTGCTAAAAACTCCAGCGTCTTGGGTTGTGCACCCCTCAGCAGGGCTCCCAGTCCTCACCTCCACATTGGGGCTCAGAGGCACGTCTCTGCCCTTTGTGCTTCTAAAACCACCAGCTGCCCCCAGTTCGCACGCACACCCCGCCACTCCAGGTTTCAGTCCGGGGGCTGCCCTAAAGTCCTTTGCCCACCCCTACCGGTCTGCGAGTCTGTGTCTGGTCCCCAGCGCAGGAGGTTGTCGTGCACCAGTGGTGCAGGATCCCAGCAGCTCCCTCCCCCTTCTGTTAATCTTCCGATACCTGCCCGCAGAATCACGGCTCCCTGCTTCATACCTCGAAACCAACTGCCTGCGATATTCTGTTTGTAGAGATCCAGGTATATCTTCTTACATCTCAGGCTGATTTCGTGGGTGTTCAGAGTGGTCTGGTGGATATCCAGCTCAATTCCGGGACCAGTTGGAATAGGGTCCCCTACTCCTCCACCATCTTTTCCTCCCATGGAGTATGTATAATTATTGCAGCTTCTTGCATTTTACTTGCAGTAATTCTCTTAATTTTTAAAACACAAAGGGCATATTTGTTGACATTAAAACAAGAAAATGAAATTTTAAAAAGATTGTCAGTATACTTTGTTGAAAACTTATTTCATTTATTGTGCTTCTTTTTTTTAATAATTTTTATTGTTATGTTAATCACCATACATTACATCATTAGTTTTTTGATGTAGTGTTCCATGATTCATTGTTTGTGCATAACACCCAGTGCTCCACGCAGAATGTGCCCTCTTTAATACCCATCACCAGGCTAACTCATCCCCCCACACCCCTCCCCTCTAGAACCCTCAGTTTGTTTTTCAGAGTCCATCGTCTCTAATGGTCCGTCTCCCCCTCCGACTTACTCCCCTTCATTCTTCCCCTCCTGCTATCTTCTTTTTTTTTTCTTAACATATATTGCATTATTTGTTTCAGAAGTACAGATCCGTGATTCATCAGTCTTGTACAATTCACAGTGCTCACCACAGCACATACCGTCCACAATGTCTATCACCCAGCCACCCCCTCCCTCCCACCCCCCACCACTCCAGCAACCCTCAGTTTGTTTGCTGAGATTAAGAATTCCTCATATCAGCGAGGTCATATGATACATGTCTTTCTCTGATTGACTTATTTCACTCAGCATAACACCCTCCAGTTCCATCCACGTCATTGCAAATGGCAAGATCTCATTCCTTTTGATGGCTGCATAATATTCCATTGTGTATATATACCACATCTTCTTTATCCATTCATCTGTCGATGGACATCTTGGCTCTTTCCACAGTTTGGCTATTGTGGACATGGCTGCTATAAACATTGGGGTGCACGTACCCCTTCGGATCCCTACATTTCTGTCTTTGTCGTAAATACCCAATAGTGCAATTGCTGGATCGTAGGGTAGCTCTATTTTCAACTGTTTGAGGAACCTCCATACTGTTTTCCAGAGTGGTTGCACCAGCTTGCATTCCCACCAATAGTGTAGGAGGGTTCCCCTTTCTCCACATCCCCGCCAACATCTGTCGTTTCCTGACTTGTTCATTTTAGCCATTCTGACTGGTGTGAGGTGGTATCTCATTGAGGTTTTGATGTGGATTTCCCTGATGCCGAGCGATGTTGAGCACTTTTTCATGTGTCTGTTGGCCATTTGGATGTCTTCCTTGGAAAAATGTCTGTTCATGTCTTCTGCCCATTTCTTGATTGGATTATGTGTTCTTTGGGTGTTGAGTTTGATAAGTTCTTTATAGATTTTGGATACTAGCCCTTTATCTGATATGTCATTTGCAAATATCTTCTCCATTCTGTCGGTTGTCTTTTCGTTTTGTTGACTGTTTCTTTTGCTGTGCAAAAGCTTTTTATCTTGATGAAATCCCAATAGTTCATTTTTGCCCTGGCTTCCCTTGCCTTTGGCGATGTTTCTAGGAAGAAGTTGCTGTGGCTGAGGCCGAAGAGGTTGCTGCCTGTGTTCTCCTTTAGGATTTTGATGGACTCCTGTCTCACGTTTAGGTCTTTCAACCATTTGGAGTCTATTTTTGTGTGTGGTGGAAGGAAATGGTCCAGTTTCATTCTTCTGCAGGTGGCTGTCCAATTTTCCCAACACCATTTGTTGAAGACACTGTCTTCTTTCCACTGGACATTCTTTCCTGCTTTGTCAAAGATGAGTTCACCATAGAGTTGAGGGTCCATTTCTGGGCTCTCTATTCTGTTCCACTGATCTATGTGTCTGTTTTTGTGCCAGTACCATACTGTCTTGATGATGACAGCTTTGTAATAGAGCTGGAAGTCCGGAATTGTGATGCCGCCAACTTTGCTTTTCTTTTTCAATATTCCTCTGGCTATTCGGGGTCTCTTCTGGTTCCATACAAATTTTAGGATTATTTGTTCCATTTCTTTGAAAAAGGTGAATGGTATTTTGATGGGGATTGCATTGAATGTGTAGATTGCTCTAGGTAGCACTGACATCTTCACAATCTTTGTTCTTCCAATCCATGAGCATGGAATGTTTTTCCATTTCTTTCTGTCTTCTTCAATTTCTTTCATGAGTATTTTATAGTTTTCTGAGTACAGATCCTTTGCCTCTTTGGTTAAATTTATTCCTAGGTATCTTATGGTTTGGGGTGCAATTGTAAATGGGATCGACTCCTTGATTTGTCTCTCTTCTGTCTTGTTGTTGGTGTATAGGAATGCCACTGATTTATGTGCATTGATTTTATATCCTGCTACTTTACTGAATTCCTGTATGAGTTCTAGCAGTTTTGGGGTGGAGTCTTTTGGGTTTTCCACATAGAGTATCATATCATCTGCAAAGAGTGAGAGTTTGACTTCCTCTTTGCCGGTTTGGATGCCTTTGATTTCTTTGTGTTGTCTGATTGCTGTGGCTAGGACTTCTAATACTATGTTGAATAGCAGTGGTGATAGTGGACATCCCTGCCGCGTTCCTGACCTTAGGGGAAAAGCTCTCAGCTTTTCCCCATTGAGAATGATATTCGCTGTAGGTTTTTCATAGATGGCTTTTATGATACTGAGGTATGTACCCTCTATCCCTATCCTCTGAAGAGTTTTGATCAAGAAAGGATGCTGTACTTTGGCAAATGCTTTTTCTGCATCTATTGAGAGGATCATATGATTCTTGTTCTTTCTTTTGTTAATGTATTGTATCACGTTGACTGATTTGCGGATGTTGAACCAGCCTTGCAGCCCAGGGATAAATCCCACTTGGTCATGGTGAATAACCCTTTTAATGTACTGTTGGATCCTATTGGCTAGTATTTTGGTGAGAATTTTTGCATCCATGTTCATCAAGGATATTGGTCTGTAATTCTTCTTTTTGATGGGGTCTTTGTCTGGTTTTGGGATCAAGGTAATGGTGGCCTCATAAAATGACTTTGGAAGTTTTCCTTCCATTTCTATTTTTTGGAACAGTTTCAGGAGAATAGGTATTAATTCTTCTTTAAATGTCTGATAGAATTCCCCTGGGAAGCCATCTGGCCCTGGGCTTTTGTTTGTTGGGAGATTTTTGATGACTGCTTCAATTTCCTTAGTGGTTATAGGTCTGTTCAGGTTTTCTATTTCTTCCTGGTTCAATTTTGGTAGTTGATACATCTCTAGGAATGCACCCATTTCTTCCAGGTTATCTAATTTGCTGGCATAGAGTTGCTCATAATATGTTCTTATAATTGTTTGTATTTCCTTGGTGTTGGTCGTGATCTCTCCTCTTTCATTCATGATTTTGTTGATTTGGGTCATTTCTCTTTTCTTTTTGATAAGTCTGGCCAGGGGTTTAGCAATCTTGTTAATTCTTTCAAAGAACCAGCTCCTAGTTTCATTGATCTGTTCTACTGTTCTTTTGGTTTCTATTTCATTGATTTCTGCTCTGATCTTTATTATTTCTCTTCTCCTGCTGGGTTTAGGCTTTATTTGCTTTCTTTCTCTAGCTCCTTTAGGTGTAGGGTTAGGTTGTGTATTTGAGACCTTTCTTGTTTCTTGAGAAAGGCTTGCATTGCTATATACTTTCCTCTCAGGACTGCCTTTGCTGTATCCCAAAGATTTTGGACAGTTGTGTTTTCATTTTCTTTGGTTTCCATGAATTTTTTTAATTCTTCTTTAATTTCCTGGTTGACCCATTCATTCTTTAGTAGGATGCTCTTTAGCCTCCATGTATTTGAGTTCTTTCCGACTTTCCTCTTGTGATTGAGTTCTAGTTTCAAAGCATTGTGGTCTGAAAATATGCAGGGAATAATCCCAATCTTTTGGTACCGGTTGAGACCTAATTTGTGACCTAGGATGTGATCAGTTCTGGAGAATGTTCCATGGGCACTAGAGAAGAATGTGTATTCTGTTGCTCTGGGATGGAATGTTCTGAATATCTCTGTAAAGTCCATTTGGTCCAGGGTTTCATTTAAAGTCTTTATTTCCTTGTTGATCTTTTGCTTAGATGATCTGTCCATTTCAGTGAGGGGGGTGTTAAAGTCCCCCACTATTATTGTATTGTTGTCATGTGTTTCTTTGCTTTTGTTATTAATTGCCTTATATAATTGGCTGCTCCCATGTTAGGGGCATGGATATTTACAATTGTTAGATCTTCTTGTTGGATAGACCCTTTAGGTAGGATATAGTGTCCTTCCTCATCTCTTATTACAGTCTTTGTTTTAAAATCTAATTTGTCTGATATAAGGATTGCCACCCCAGCTTTCTTTTGGTGTCCATTAGCATGGTAAATGGTTTTCCACCCCCTCACTTTCAATCTGGGGGTGTCTTTGGGTCTAAAATGAGTCTCTTGCAGACAGCATATGGATGGGTCTTGTTTTTTAATCCAGTCTGATAGCCTGTGTCTTTTGATTGGGGCATTTAGCCCATTTACATTCAGGGTAACTATTGAAAGGTATGAATTTAGTGCCATTGTATTGCCTGTAAGGTGACTGTTACTTTATATTGTCTGTATTCCTTTCTGGTCCATGCTGCTTTTAGGCTCTCTCTTTGCTTAGAGGACCCCTTTCAATATTTCTTGGAGGGCTGGTTTCGTGTTTGCAAATTCCTTTAGTTTTTGTTTGTCCTGGAAGCTTTTTATCTCTCCTTCTATTTTCAATGATAGCCTAGCTGGATATAGTATTCTTGGCTGCATGTTTTTCTCGTTTAGTGCTCTGAAGATATCATGCCAGTCCTTTCTGGAGTGCCAGGTCTCTGTGGATAGATCTGTTGCCAATCTAATGTTTCTACCATTGTAGGTTACATATCTCTTCTCCCGAGCTGCTTTCAGGATTTTCTCTGTCTCTGAGACTCGTAAGTTTTACTATTAGATGTCGGGGTGTTGACCTATTTTTATTGATTTTGAGAGGGGTTCTCTGTGCCTCCTGGATTTTGATGCCTGTTTCCTTCCCCACATTAGGGAAGTTCTCTGCTATTATTTGCTCCAATATACCTTCTGCCCCTCTCTCTCTTTCTTCTTCTTCCGGGATCCCAATTATTCTAATGTTGTTTCGTCTTATCGTATCGCTTATCTCTCGAATTCTGCCCTCGTGATCCTGTAGTTGTTTATCTCTCTTTTTCTCAGCCTCTTTATTTTCCATCATTTGGTCTTCTATATCGCTGATTCTTTCTTCTGCCTCATTTATCCTAGCAGTTAGTGTCCCCATTTTTGATTGCACCTCATTAATAGCCTTTTTGATTTCGACTTGGTTAGATTTTAGTTCTTTTATTTCTCCAGAAAGGGTTTCTCTAATAACTTCCACACTTTTTACAAGCCCAGCTAGTATCTTTAAAGTCATGATTCTGAACTCTAGGTCCAACATCGTTACTAATGTCAGTATTGAGTAGGTCCCTGGCAGACGGTACTACCTCTTGTTCTTTTTGCTGAGGTGATATTTTTCGTCTTGTCATTTTGTCCAGAGGAGAACAGATGAATGAGAGAACAGAATGCTAACAGGTTAACAATGTCCTCAGCAAATATACTCTATACAAATCAGAAAAGACCTGAAACCAGGGGACAAGAAAGGGAAAGAAAAAAGAGGGAAAAAAAAGGAAAAAGAAAAAGATAAAAACAAACAAAAACAGAACAAAACAAAAAAACCCAATATGATCAGGCTAGTGCATAGATCAGTGCCACACACTAGCTTTTGGGCATATTTTGGTGTGTTAGAAGAAAGTGCCTGCTAAAATTTTAAAGGAAGAAAGACTTATATATGTACAAAATAAGGGTTGATACAATGAAGGGATGGCAGATGATTGTAAAGATGAAAATTATAAAAGATTTTATAAAAGGAATTGATAAGAAGTTGTTTTTAAAAAGAAAGAAGATTTAAAAAGAAAAAAAAGAAAAAAAAGAGAAAAAAGGGAGAGAATGTGATCAGGCAGGAGACTAGAACAAAGCCATACACTAGTTATTTAGGGTATATTTTGATCTGTTAGAAGAAATTGTATCTCAAAATTTTAAAGAGAGAACAACTTATATATATATGCCAAAAATAAGGGTAACTACTATGAAGGGATAAAAATATGACTCTAAAAATGAAAAATAAAAATTTTTAAAAGGATTGATAAGATGTTGTTTTAAAAAGGGAAAAAGAAAAATTCAAAAAAAAAAACAGTTAAAAAAATTAACTTTGAAAAAGTAATGAATTATGGTAAAAAAGCCATGAATTCTATGTGCAGTATTCCCCTAGAGCTGGAGTTCTCCCGTTCTCCTTGATCGGTAAACTTGGTCTTGGCTTGCTGGCTGTTCCTGCTGATCTTCTGGGGGAGGGCCCTGTTGCCATGGTTCCCAAATGTCTTTGCCGGAGGCGGAATTGCCCCGCCCTTGTGAATCCGGGCTAAGCAAGCTGCTCCGGTTTGCTCTCAGGAGCTTTTGTTCCCTGCAAGCTCTCGGTACAGCCTTGGACGACCAGGGTGAAAATGGTGGCCTCCCAATCTCCTCCGCCCGGAGGAGCTGAGAACTCGGGGCCCCACTCCTAAGTGTGCCCCCAGAGAAAAGCAGTCACTCCCGTCTCCCTGGTCTCTGGCCGCACTCTGTGCTCACCCGGCCTGTGATCGAGCATTTCTATGTCTGGCACCCGACCCTGTGTGGAGTCTCCAAACCCAGCAGATCCCTGCGGTGCACTTCCGCGCCCCTCCTCCCAGGGGAGGAAGGGGAGTCTCCCCGGATCTGCCGCTTGTTGGGTCCCTGCTGGAGGAGCAGTGGCCCGACTGGGCCGCGGATCACAGTTTATGGCCACCCTGAGCCGAGAGCCCGCGCCTCGGCTCCGTCTCTGCAGCCAGCTTCCCCACTTTGATACCTGGGAGCTCTGCCGCACTCAGGCACCCCCGGTCTTTCTGTGACCCTGAGGGTCCTGAGACCACACTGTCCCACGAGGGTTCCACCCCCCGCTTAGCCACTGGAGCGACGTCCCTCAGCAGAGCCAGCTTCTAAAAGTTCCGATTTTGTGCTCCACGGCTCTATCACTTGCCAGAAGCGGCCGTCGGAGGCCCCTTCCCCCGCCATCTATCCTCCCGAATATCGCCTCGGATTCACTTCTCCGCACGTCCTACCTTCCAGAAAGTGGTCGCTTTTCTGTTCAGAGTGTTGTTACTATTCTTATCTTCGATCTCCTGTTGAGTTCATAGGTGTTCAGAATTGTTTGATCCCTATTCAGCTGAATTCCTGAGACCAGACGAAATCCAGGTCTCCTACTCCTCCGCCATCTTGCTCCGCCCCCTATTGTGCTTCTTTTAATATCATCTGTATTATTGTGGTAACAGATATTTGAGACAATAATTTTTTATTTTATCACTTGATCTTTAAACTTTTTGCTTTACGTGTTTTTTATAATCTATAACTTTATAAACATACAAACATAGAATTTTTAACTCAATTACATAGTTTCTTGGCAGTGACTTAAATATAGTAAGCCTATTATAACATACCCCACAGTAATACAAATTTGGGTATAAAGTAATGGGTAACTGGCCCTGGAATTACTGACAAGCTTTAGTTATTTCATTAACTTCACAATTTTACGTTTTACACAGTTAAAATTTTTAGATTTAACTTATGGAATTACAGTTAGATTTACATTATATATTTTTTACCATCTCTTTTTTCTTTAAGATTTATTTATTTACTTTAGAGAAAGCGAGAGAGAGCACGCTCTGGTGTGAAAGTGGGGGGAGGGGTAGAGGAAGAGAATCTTCAAGGAGACTCCCCGCTGAGTGCAGAGCCCCATTTGGGATTCAGTCCTACAATCTATGAGATCATGACCTGAGCTGAAACCAAGAGTCAGACGCTTAACTGACTGAGCCATCCAGGTGCCCCTTGCCACCTCTTTAAAAACATATTTTAGGTAGTAATTTAAATATATGTCATCCCCAGTTCTGCAAGCATATTTTGAAAATGACTAAAGGTCAGTCATCCTGTTACAAAATACTTGGGAATTAACATTTTTATATAAGTAAAATTCTCAGATAGCTAAAGTTAACCTCTTAAGCCAGTGGTCAGTAAACTTTTTCTGTAAAAGGCCAGATAGCAAATATGGTAGGCTTTGTGGGCCATACGTTCTCTATCATAGCTACTCAGCTCTGCTGTTGTGGAGCAAAAGCAACTATAAACAATATGTAAATGAACCTCATAGCAGTGTTCAAATGAAACTTTATTCACAAAAAAACAGTGGTGGGCTAGATTGGCCCAAAGTATAGTTTGCTAGTCTCTGCTTTAAGCAGCAAGTTACTTTGTATTTTTTTTTTAAGATTTTATTTATTTGAGAGAGAGAGAACGAGCAGTGGGGAGGGGAAGAGGCAGAGGGAGAAGCAGACTCCCCACTGAGCAGGAGCTCCACACGGGGCTTGATCCCAGGACCCTGGGATCGTGACTTGAGCTGAAGACAGATGCTTAATATGGACTGAGCCACCCAGGCGCCCCAAGTTACTTTGTATTTTAATATTACTTATGGAAATTTTTCTTAAGTTGTACATCAGTTAATGGACATCACAATGTGAAGGGCTGGTTATTCCTAAATAAAATTAGATTGTTGGACTTTTTAACTCTTGTTTTAGTTTTACAATTTTTCAGACTCTGGGTGTTTTTATGTTTATACCAGTAATTTCTTCCCATGAGTTTGATACTGTTATCTGAAGTGGTTCAAAAAACCAAATTATTTAATTTGGTAGAATTACCACTGTATAATCTATATAGTGACAGCCATTTCTGATTTTAGAATAACCTAGAGTACCTCCAGTTATCTCAAAGGGAAAAACCAAATTGTTAATTTGCAAAACAAAATATTTACATTCAATTTATTAAACATTAATATAATACTTCAGGAGAAGAGTATTAGAAACTCAAATTAATAGCAATTCATAATTTTGAAAGTTGGAAATCACTGACCTTATTAGAAAGACAATGCTGAATCCAATTCTAAAGAAGCTTTTGTTCTTCTCTGAGAGCAGGGGATCTTCAGAAGGTCACATTTAGAGACTATATACATAAATTGATCAGTGATCTTTATTAAGTGTATAAACCTCACATTACAATAAATGAATGTGTAAAAAGAGAAGTTGAGCTTTATTCACCCTAATCAGCAATAGATGTGCTTAGGAAAGAATCCAAAACCTGAGAATAAATGATACGGGCAATATGTAGCACAGGGGCTTAACACCAAGAGCAGTGACTTGTTGTCGCTATTTATATCTACATTTTATTTGTTTTAATTCTTTACTTCTGTATATGAGCTTTTAAAAAAATGTTATATAATTATGATCTAATTCTATCATTTTGTCTGAGGTCAGTGTAGGACCTCCCATTGCACATGTACTTAGAGTTATATTTATACTTTAGGAAGCAGATTAGACCATATGGTTACATTGCAATGTGATGTTCTAGAAATTATTATACCATTTTGCTTTAAAAAATTAAGCCAAATGTAAGCAAAATAAGTCAGTCAGAGAAAGACAAATACCATATGATTTCACTCATGTAGAATTTAAGAAACAAAACAGATAGAATATAGGGGAAGGGAAGGAAAAATAAGACAAAAACAAAGAGGGAGACAAACCATAAGAGACTCTTAACTATAGGGAACAAACTGAGGGTTGCTGGAGGGGGGATTGGTGGGGGGATGGGGTAACTGGGTGATGGGCATTAAGGAGGGCACGTGATGTAATGAGCACTGGGTGTTATATGCAACTGATGAATCACTAAATTCTGCCTCTGAAACTAATAATACACTATATGTTAATTAAATTGAATTTAAATAAATAAAATTAAGCTAAATGAAATTAGACTAAAACTTGCGTGCATTCTGACAGCTGAGAGAGCTCAAATTCTATTCTAGAAAACTAAAGGTTGTTAGAGATACTCAATTTTAATAGACCAGACTTTTGAATTACACACATTTTTTCTGCAGTTTAGGTTTATAAATCAGATCATCTTTATGAACCAAATACTTTTAGCCTCTGTAAGTTGAAACAGAATACATGTGGTGTTTTCTGTCAATTTTAGCCTGTTCCCAGAAGGTTGGCATCTATATTAGAGTGCCTGATTATTGCTCATACAGTTGGAGTGGACAGTCTTTTTGCTGACTGCATGAAGTAAGTGATCTGAAGTAGTATTGATACTATTAATGTAGGGATTTTGTTCTTCCATTCTTCTCATTTTCTGGGGAAATTTTGGAATTGGCCTATTTTCTTGGGCACATTATGTATAGCTTAATGCTTAACTAATTGTAACAATTGTGAGGAAAAGTATTGACTTAGATATTACTCAAGATGCTTGGGATCAATTTTATTTTAGCTGAACCATGATTATTTATGTTAAAATCTGTGCATATAACTCAGAGTGGATTTAAAATTTGTGTTTACAGAAAAGGAAGGACAGTTAAGTCCATCAGAGAACTCACAAAATTAACTATAAAGGTCTTTAAAAAAATTGACTATAACGTCACATATATATATACAACTTATATCATTGAAAATAAAAGTATTATTTGAATATTATAATTGAAAATATTTTCATTTCTCTAACTTGGGATTCTTTGATTTTTTTTTCAACAGGTGGATTGTAAAGCATTTTGCAAGGTTTTGGTCTGAGAGAAGTTTTGCAAATGTACCTTCTGAGATTCAGAAAAGTTGTCTTAATATGTTGATTCAGTCTTTAGTAAGTATAATCCGAATACCCTTGTTTGTGTTTGTCATCAAAAAGTTTATTTTATAGGTACTTTTCAGTGTTTTAAATATAAATGTATAAAAGCAAGATGAGATAACCAATTCCAGATAACCCAGAACCAGTTGAGAACCTGTCCTTAAGATTCTGTTCCCCTGTACCAGATTCATTAGTTAGGGTTCAGAGATGCAGAACTACTAGGAAGTATATTTTGGTTCATGAACAAAAGGAGAGAGGTGCCACAGATGGAGGTTGTGCTATGGTATCAACATGAATTTCCTTCCACTCACTAAAGTAGATTTGGATACAATGCTGAAACTTCTCTATGGCAACATTTCCCAAGACAACCAGCATTTACTTGGAAAAGAGTGCTGTGTTTTCAGTGAAGATAAAGATAAAGTACAGGACATATACTTGCATATACAGCAAATACTTGCTGTCTTATATAAAAATCTATCCATTTGCTCTGGATATAGATTTGCCTTCCTTGCGCCCATTGTTTCTGCTAAAACCACTATCCATGGACTTACAGATTGCATTTTTCATAATCATGGTATTTCATACAGCATCACTTGTGACTAACGAACTCACTTCACAGTAAATCAAGTCTGGCAGTGAGCCCGTGCTCATGATTTCACTGGTCTTTCCATGTTTTCTATCATCCTCAAACAGCAGGCTTAATAAATCCCAGCTATGACCAAGTTACCAGTTACAGAAATGAGTGCTGTAGTAGTGATGATATAAATACCCATTTCCCTTTTTTATGTGAATATTTGTTTATATAAACCAGTTTGTATATACTTTTTCCACTGTCTCATATCTCTACCATCTAATATAAGGCATGTTAATAATAGTTAATTTTATATCTCCATATTAAAGTTACAGGATACCAAAGGGGAGTGTGAATCAGTCTGGAAAACAATAAATATCATTCAAAGACAAAAAAGGGACTTTGTATCCTCTTATTGGGAAAGGGTTAGCATGTTTATTGTATACAGGATAGTTATACCATGTTAGGCAAAAGCATAAGTTTGTTATTGTCTCCATTTGGGAATTAAATATTGTTTAAAGAGAAGTGTATGGGTGCCAAGCTGACAAAGGACAGGCTGCAGTAAGTTTTGTAACATTGTCAGCTTGGCTAGGATAAACTGTTTCCCAGATTTTCCCTCTCTGAATGTTTCCAGCTGAAGTGGCCACAAGAGACAATTTGGCATGAGATTTGGAGGATAAAAGTGAAGCAGCTGCCTTTTTTTTTTTTAAACACCAGGACTATTGGGGCAGGCACTTTCTTTCATACATATTGCTTGTTTACTGGCTCACCTAGTTGGCATGGAATAGCAGATGAGCTGCAACTGCTCCACTTTGCCCTTTGTCCTTTTTTGGCTGCTCTTACGCCTGTGCGAAGGATATGGTTAGCTCCATGATGAAGGACACCAGCATCTCCTGAAGGATACCCATTTCATCCAGGTTGGAGGCAGTGAGAACTGAAATGAGTTCATCCTTGTGGGTTATAGTTTGTGCTCTTGGATGTCAGCTTGTTCTTGCTGTCCTGTACTTTATATCTGTCCTCCCTTCTAAGCTGCCTTCCCTGTAGACTTCAAACTACATCATCATATGCAAAGACCATTTAACCAGCTCCCACGATTGCATATGGTCAAATCCCTGTAACAAATTCCTTTATATATATAATTACCTCCTAGTGGTTCTCTTTCTCTGATTGAACCCTGAATGATACATCAGACTGGGTGACGTGGAAGATACATCTAAACCTAACTGGGAAAATAAGTGTAGACCATCAGCTAGTGAGATACCACTGCAAAAAATAAATCTCAATCTATATTTATGCTAATGAAGGACTGTGTAGTTTTGTTGCTTAATATTTTGTATTAGTTTCTTTGGTCAGTGAACAGTTACTCCCTGTTGATGAAGGCAAACAAATGGCCCAGCTATAATTCAGTTTACTAGAAGTAGAAACATCAGTTACTACTCTTACTGTTGTTATTATTATTGTTATTATTTAGTAGGTGTTTTTAGATCTTTACAGTTCAAAAAATTTCATTTTAAAAATTTTATATAAGACAGGTATATCTATTTCTCATATGAGAAAAGAGAATCAGAGAAGTAAGTGCTTTATTCAAGTTCACAATGTCTGTAAATGACAAAGCAGATCTTAAAACCAGTTGCTGCCATTCTAAAGATAATGTAGGTGCTCACTATGGGCAAAGATTTTTTTTTTAAGAAGTGTGGACCTTGACTTCATCATTTCACAAATTGATGGAAGAAATGGCATTTAAATAACTAGTAAAATACAAGTTAGACTGATGAGTACTAACATTAAAGTTCCATGTCAAAACACAGCATCCATTCTTGATAAAAACCCTCAACAAAGTAGGGATAGTTGAAACAAATCTCAACATCATAAAGGCCATATATATGAAAGACCCACAGCTAATATCATCCTCAATGGGGAAAAACTGAGAGCCTTTCCCTTATGGTCAGGAACAAGACAAGGATGTCCACTCTCACCATTACCTTTTAACGTAGTACTGGAAGTCTTAGCCTCAGCAGTCAGACAACAAAAAGAAATAAAAGGCACAAAAATCGGCAAGGAAGAAGTCAAACTTTGGCTACTTGCAGACAACATGATACTCTATGTAGACAACCCAAAAGATTCCACCAAAAAATTGCTAGAAGTAATACATGAATTCAAAGTCAGAGGATATAAAATAAATGTGCAGAAATCTGTTGCATTTTTGTACACCAATAACAAAGCAGCAGAAAAAGAAATCAGGGCATTGATCCCATTTGCAATTGCACCAAAAACAATAAGATACCTAGGAATAAACCTAACCAAAGAGATCTTGTACTCTATAAATTATAGAACACTTATGAAAGAAATTGAAGAGGACACAAAGAAATGGAAAAACATTCCATGCTCATGGATTGGAAGAACAATCATTGTTAAAATGTCTATGCTACCCAAAGCAATCTGCACATTTAATGCAATCCCTATCAAAATATCACCAGCATTTTTCACAGAGCTAGAACAAACAATCCTAAAATTTGTATGGAACCACAAAAGACCCTAAAAAGCCAAAGCAATCCTGAAAAAGAAAAAAAAAACTAGAGGCATCACAATTCCAGATTTCAAGCTGTATTACAAAGCTATCAGCATCAAGACAGTATGGTACTGGCACAAAAACAGACACAGATAAATGGAACACAATAGAGAACCCAGAATGGACCCACAACTATATGGTCAACTAATATTCAACAAAGCAGGAAAGAATATCCAATGGAAAAAAGAAAGTCTCTTCAACAAATGGTGTTGGGAAAACTGGACAGTGACATGCAGAAGAATGAAACTGGACCAGTTTTTTACACCATACACAAAAATAAATTCAAAATGGATGAAAGACCTAAATGTGAGACAGGAAACCATCAAAATCCTAAGGGAGAACACAGGCAGCAACCTTTTTTTTTTTAATTTTATTTATTTATTTGACAGAGAGCACAAGTAGGCAGAGAGGCAGGCAGAGGGAGAGGGAGAAGCAGGCTCTCCGCTGAGCAGAGAGCCAGACGTGGGGCTCGATCCCAGGACCCTGGGATCGTAACCCAAGCCAAAGGCAGACGCTTAATGACTGAGCCACCCAGGCGCCCCAGGCAGCAACCTTTTTGACCTTGGTTGTAGCAACTTCTTACTAGACACGTCTCTGGAGGCAAGGAAAACGAAAGCAAAAATGAACTATTGGGACTTCATCAGATGAAAATCGGAGGGGGAGACTAACCATGAGAGACTATGGACTCTGAGAAACAAACTGAGAGTTCTAGAGGGGAGCGGGTGGGGGGATGGGTTAGCCTGGTGATGGGTTTTAAAGAGGGCATGTACTGAATGGAGCACTGGGTGTTAAACGCAAACAATGAATCATGGAACACTACATCAAAAACTAATGATGTAATGTATGGTGATTAACATAACAAAATAAACTATAATAAAAAAAGATAAAAAGCTTCTGCACAGCAAAGGAAATAATCAACAAAACTAAAAGGCAGCCTACGGAATGGGAAAAGATATTTGCAAATGACATCTCAGATAAAGGGTTAGTATCCAAAATCTATAGAGAACTTATCAAACTCAACATCCAAAAAACAAATAATCCAGTTAAGAAATGGACAGAAAACATGAATAGACACTTTCCCAAAGAAGACATACAGATGGCTAATAGACACATGAAAAGATGCTCAACGTCACTCATCATCAGGGAAATACAAATTCACAATGAGATACCACCTTGCACCTGCCAGAAATGCTAAAATTAACAACACAAGAAACAACAGGTGTTGGCAAGGATGCGGAGAGAGGGGAACCCTCCTACACTGTTGGTGGGAATGCAAGCTGGTGCAGCCACTCTGGAAAATAGCATGGAAGTTCCCCAAAAAGTTAAAAATAGAACTACTCTGTGACCCAGCAATTGCACTACAAGATATTTACCCAAAGGATACAGAAATACAGATTCGAAGGGGCACATGCAACCCAATGTTTATGGCAGCATTATCAACAATAGCCAAACTATGGAGAGAGCCCAAATGTCCATTGACTGATGAATGGTTAAAGAAGATGTGGTATATATATATATACATACAATGGAATATTAGCCATCAGAAAGAATGAAAGCTTGCCATTTGCAATGACATGGATGGAGCTAGAGTATTGTGCTAAGTGAAATAAGTTAGTCAGAGAAGGACAAATACCATAGGATTTCACTCATGTGGAATTTAAAAAACAACTTGAACATATGAGAGGGGCAAGAAAAAAAGAGAGGGAAACAAACCATAAGAGACTCTTAAAGACAGAGAACAAACTGAAGGTTGATGGAGGGACGAGGGTCGGAGATGGGCTAGATGGGTGATGGATATTAAGGAGGGCACTTGATATGATGAGCACTGGGTGTTGTATGTAAATGATGAATCGCTCAGTTCTCCTGAAACCAATATTGAACTGTATGTTAACTAAATAGAATTTAAATAAAAATTTTAAAAGAAAAAAAGTTCCATGTCAGCCTAATTTACCCTGGTAGCCCTAGCCTTAGAGTAGTGCCTGGCACATATTAGGCAACTCAGTATATATTGTCAAATAGGTAAATAAATGGATGAATAAATATAAGATATAATTTAGGTATGTACTGGGATCACAGAGGTTAAAATGATTGATTAGAAGGATGTTCAAATTAGAAGTAATTTGAGATGAAGCTAAAGTTGAGGATAATTTCAAAATAAAAGAATAAATAAAAGAAGTATGTTAGGATATTCCTGACAAACTTTTAAAATGTACCAGAGACCCAGAGACAGGCAATTCCAATATTCTACTGTAACTGGAATAAGAAGAGATAAGTCTGGGGAGAGGCTAAGGCCAGATTGGGAGGATCGTAACTGAGTGTCTTGTTAAGAAGTCTGATTTTTTTTTTTTTACAGGTGGTAAGTATGTGAGTTTAACTGTAGAATAAGCCCTTCATACTATGCCTCTACCTCTGTTACAATATTTTGATTTTATGACTCTAATCAGGTCCTTATAAGCTCTGTGAATGTTCTTTTTTCCTTTCAAGACAGATGAAAAGATGAACATCAGAACAGCTAAACATCCAGTAGCCTTTGGTATCCTGGTGATAAAGAAACTTTGAAATTAAGTCTTTCTTTGTGAATAGTCAAGCTTTAAGAAACATTAATATATTCTTCATATTTTATTATATAAATAAAATATACTTAGCTTTTGATAAAAAATAGGATATTTTTAAATGGTGCTGGGAAAAACTGAACAACTGTATGCAAAAGAATGAAACTGGGCCAGTTTCTAACACCGTACACAAAAATAAACTCAAACTGAATTAAGGACCTAAATTTGGAACCTGAAACCATAAAAATCCTAGAAGAGAACATAGGCAGTTATATGTCTGACATAGTCGTGGAAACATTTTTCTAGGGCGCCTGGGTGTCTCAGTCGGTTAAGCATATGCCTTCAACTCGGGTCATGATCCCAGGGTCCTGGGATTGAGTCCCACATCAGGCTCCCTGTTCAGCAGGGAGTCTGCTTCTCCCTCTGACCTTCCCCCCTCATGCTCTCTCTCCCTCTTTGTAATAAATAAAATCTTTTAAAAAATAAGCAAAAAAGCACATTTTTCTAGGTATGTCTCCTCTAGGGAGAGATTTCCCTGCAAGGAAAACAAAAGCAAAAATAAATTATTAGACCCATGAGAGACTATGGACTCTGAGAAACAAACTGAGGGTTCTATAGGGGATGGGTTAGCCTGGTGATGGGTATTAAAGAGAGCACGTTCTGCATGGAGCACTGGGTGTTATACGCAAACAATGAATCATGGAACACTACATCAAAAACTAATGATATAATGTGATTAACATAACAATAAAAAATCATAGATTGCCTAAATAAATAATTAGGACTACATCAAAATAAAAAAGTTTTACACAGGAAAGCATCAACAAAACAAAAAGGCAACCTACCGAATGGGAAAAAATATTTGCAAATGGTATATCCAATAAGGGATTAATATCCAGAATATATGAAGAACTTATACAGCTCAACACCAGAAATCAAACAGTCCAATTAAAAAATGGGTAGAAGACCTGAATAGACATTTTTCCAAAGAAGATATACGGATAGCCAACAGACACATGTAAAGATGCTCGGCATCACTAATCATCATGAAAATGCAAATCAAAACCACAATGAGATATCATTTCACACCAGGCAGAATGACTAGTTATCAAAAAGATAAGAAATAACAAGTGTTGGCAAGGATATGGAGAAAAGGGAACCCTCATGCACTATTGGTGGGAATGCAAACTGGTGCAGCCACTGTGGAAGACAGTATGGAGGTTCCTCAAAAAATTAAAAATAGAAATACCATATGGCCCAGTAATTGCACTACTGGATATTTATCCAAAGAAAATGAACACTAATTCAAAAAGATAAATGTACCTCTCTGTTTATTGCTACATTATTTACAATAGCCAAGATATGGAAGCAACCTAAATGTCCACTAATAGATAGATAAAAAAGATGTGCACACACACATATACACACAGGAATATTACACATCCATAAAAAGGTGAGATATTACCATTTGTGACAACGTGAATGGACCTAGAGGGTATTATGCTGAGTGAAATAAGTCGGACTGAGAAAAACAAACACCATATAGTTTCACTTATATTTGGAATCTAAAAAAAATAAATGAATAAACAAAAAGCAGAATCAGACCTATAAATACAGAACAAATTGGGGTTGCAAGAAAGAAGAGGTGGGAGGATGGGCAAAATGGGTGAAAGGGACTAGTAGATAGAAGCTTCCAGTTATGGAATTGAGTAAATCACGAGAATAAAAGGCACAGCATAGGGAGTACAGTCAGTGGTACTGTAATCGTATTGTATGGTGACAGATGGGAGCTACACTTGTGAGCACAGCATAATGTATAGAGAGGTTGAATCACTATGTCGTACACCTGAAACTAATGTAACATTGTGTGTCAACTCTACTAAAAAAAACTAATAGAATATCTTTAATTTTTTCAGATTAAAATTTAAAATAAGTTATCCAAAAAGTGAAAGAGCAGACAATCTTTTTAGTCTTTTGTTCTAATTCAGTTCACCTGCATGTGCCATGATGGGTGCTCTACTCCATTGGTGACCTCCATTAGTGACATGACCAACACTGTCATATACCAACAGAGATAAGAAAATGCTGCACTGAACTATATTTGAAGGGTTTTGTTTGTTTTTTATTAATGTGAGGGCAGTTCAGTAAGATGTGACTGCTCCCTCCTACTATGTACAACCATTGCTTTGGGGAAGAAGAGAAAGCAGCGGGAGGCTTGAGTATAAGAGAGAAAGGTGTTAGAAAATTTATGATTTTATAATGTGTAATTACTTAAATTATTTCAAAACATGATTAAATGTTTCTGTGTCAGAATATTTTGTTTAAGCCCTTTAAAACAAATTATGAAGAGTTTTTAAATTTAGGAAAGTTAAAACAGAAGTAGGTATGGGCATGGTCTCTAGCATAAAACAAAATTGTATATATTATGCTATTAGCCCTAAGGCCAAAGGATAGCTTAAGACCTATTTGATTAACACAATATCATAAGGATTAGGAAATAATATGAGTCATAGTGTTTGTTCAATAGATGGTATTAAGACAACCAGGAAGCTAGCTTGAAAAATTTTAAGTTGAATCTGTAACTCACATCCTGGTATGCCAGGGATATATTCCAAATAGATCAAAGGTTTTGTTTTTTTTTGTGTGTGGTTTTTTTTAAAGATTTTATTTATTTATTTGACAGAGACACAGCAAGAGAGGGAATACAAGCAGGGGGAGTGGGAGAGGGAGAAGCAGGCTTCCCGCTGAGCAGGGAGCCCAATGCGGGGCTCGATCCCAGGACCCCAGGATCGTGACCTGAGCCGAAGGCAGATGCTTAACGACTGAGCCACCCAGGTGCCCCTAGATCAAAGGTTTTAATGTGAAAAAAAAATCCATTAAAGTACTACAATAAATCCTAGGAGAATTATAACCTTGGCAGGGGAGTGGATATATAAAATTCAGAAGCCTTAAAGAATTCTGATTACATAAAAATGCAAAATTTCTGTGTAGTAAAAATGACCCTAAGCAAAGACAAATGACAGTTCATATCATACTTTTGATTCTAATTTTCCTAATATAGATAGGATTTCTACAAGTTGATTTTTAAAAATAGGACAAAATTAGATCACAAAGAAGATACAAACACCTCTTAATTTGAATAAATCAACTTCATTTAAGAGAAATGGACATGGAAATTACAGTATCAAACCATTTTTATCTTGGGGCACTTGGGTGGCTCAGTCGTTAAGCATCTGCCTTTTGCTCAGGTCATGGTCCCAGGGTCCTGGGATCGAGCCCCACGTTGGGCTCCCTGCTCAGTGGGAAACCTGCTTCTCCCTCTCCCACTCCCCCTGCTTGTGCTCTCTCTCTCACTGTCTCTCTCTCTGTCAAAATACATAAAATCTTTAAAAAAAATTTTTTTTATCTTTTAAAATAAAAAGAATTAGCACAACTTTTGCTTTTTGTTTTTAACCTTTTTTGACTATGACTGAGAGTAAGAATTTCTTTTTACACTGTAACCCAGTACACTCACACATATAAAGCTGAAACAACTTTCACAAAAGAGTACTTATCATTATTACATGATGTACTGATATTTCCTATTTTTCTCTTTTCTCTCTGTTTTGTGTTCTAATGCTGATTGTAAGCCACTAAAAATATTTCTCCAGGTTGCTAGGAGAGAAATCTACAGTTTGGAAAACAGTCCTCCATTGAATATATATTGGCAATGTTTAGGATACTTCTGGTGCCCCACCTCATATCCTCTTGGCCAGTGTGTGAACTCTAGCCATTGCTGCAGGATCCAGCTGCATGTGTATGCGATCCAACAGCACTTTCCCTCGGCCACATCAAACATATTTCTCACTTTCTGTCGTAAAGCTTCACTATCACTCTACACAAGGTCCCTACAACTCAGTAATTCTGACAGCTAGGCAAACCTGGGAGTAGAAGGAAGTTAACATCCCAGGGGATAAGCCTTGATTAATGGGAGTTGGGAGCCAGTGGTTAAATGTTTCCCTGTTTTGTCCCTAGGGCAGAATAAATCAAAGTGTATTCTCTGTGGCTTTTCAAAGGGTCCCTGTCAAAATTGAGCCCCAGTTGCCTATAATAGTGAATGCTATATCAGTGCTTGTCAAACTTTAATATATACACAAAACACTTCAGGATCTTGGTTACATGTAGATTCTAATTCAGTAAGTCAGAGGTGGAGCCTGAGATTCTATGTTTCTAACAAGCTCTGGGTGATGCAGATGGTGTGGCTCACACTGAGTAGTAAGGAGCTAGATGAGCACTGGGTGTTATAGGTAACTAATGAATCATTGAACACTACATCAAAAACATTCTACTCCTGCAAGTAATATTACACTAAATGTTAATTAACTAGAATTTAAATAAAAACTTGAACAAAAAAAACTAATGATGTATTATACAGTGGCTAAATGAACATAATAAAAAAATGTGATACTTAGGTATTGGTAAAATTATATATCTGTAAAAAATAAAATCAAATATGAAAAAATATAAATAAATAAAACCTCAACCCACAATAAGAAATATATTTTACATTGTGATCTGATACACACATACGCATTGTGTGTGTGTGTGTGTGTCTATCAGTTTGAAATAAAAGTTTTATGGAATAAACCTTAAAAAAAAAAGAAAAGAAAACATACCCTTCCATTGGCTTTCCCTCCTTCCCTGTTTCACTTCCCTAATGCCCTCAGATTCTCTTGGGATCACTTCCCAAAATAAATAATCTGCATACAAGCCTGTTTCTCAGGCTGGAGTTTTAGGCAGAACCCAAGCTAAGACAGGTAGTAATGACCCAGCAATTCTGTTTCTAGGAATTTATCCTATAGAAATGTTCCCATATGTATGAAATAATTTTATTTACAAGATCTTTCATTACAACATTGTAAAGCAAAAAATCAGAAACAATGTAAATATAAGTAGAGGGTTGGTTGAATGACTTATCCATATTGTGGGCTATTATGTAGCTGTTAAAACAATAACAAGGCTCTTTATATTCAGATAAGAAAAATATTTAAGTTGTACTGTTAAGTATAAAGGTCTAGTATATAATATCATTCATATTAATGCCTCCATTTGAGTAAAATAAAGGCAATATTACATATATTTCTTGTGTGTGTATGTATGAAGTAACTCTGGAAAGATACAGAAAATAAATAATATTGATTGGAAGGAGGGAAAATGGGTGGCTTAGTACTACCCTTTATATATTGTTGAAGTTTGGAGCATATGTTATGTTAACTATTGGATTAAAATTTTATGTGTTTGGTCTAGAAATGTATTACATTTTCTTCCTCCTTTGAACCTCAATCTTCTTTGAACTCTAACATTTAATGTTATGTCTTCAGATCAGTATTGGAATAAGATCACATACCACCTATGTTATCATTTATGTCCAAATTTAGTTTTCCAACAGATTCCAACATAAATTATTACTATACTTTATATTTGTATTTTTTTAAAAAATTGTCACAGCACATAACATTATGTGTGTAGTAAGCACTTTGTAGATAACCTGCCAAGTTTATTTGAATACCCTACATTTGGCTTCACCACCAGAACAGTCCCTATAGTAGAACAAATTGGGCTTATTGCCTAAAAGCACAGTTACTCAGGATGTCACCAGAGGAGGAAAGGGTTTTGGTACCAAAAAAAATAAAAAAATAAAAGGAATTATAGCAATGTATGATATTTTTACTCTAATAAAGTAAGGGAACTATATAATACATTTTAAAAGAATTCTTGGTAAGTGGGTAAAATGTTAAAAGTTTTGTTGTTCAAGGATTAAGCCTAATTCAGCTTAGGAATTCACATATAGACTCTCACCCTCTGATGATGCTAAGAAATGAACAAATATTTGAGAGTCTACTATGACCTAGTTCTGTACTAGGCCCTGGGGATATAGTGGTGAGCCAAAACAGACATGGTTTCACGCTCAGTAATCATAAAGCCTAGTGAGGGAGACAGATAGTAATCAAGTAGTTGTGTTCATGATCAAATAATTACAAATGAATCAAGTACTCTAAAGAAAAGGGACAGGTTCTCTGATGGCATGTATAAAAGGGATCTGATGTAGGGCTAGAGATCAGGGAAGATAGAGTTGGAGTTGAGATCTGAAACATACAAAGGCTGTGCAAAGTTTACATCATGCAGCCTATGTTAAGGATTTCAGTCTGTCACTTCCAGATTTATCAGTTATCTATTGCTCTTTAACAGACTATCCCAAAACTAAGTGACTTAAAACTACAGTTTATTATTTCTCATAATTTTGTGGGTTGACCGGGTTATTCTTCTACTGATTCTTCCTGAGTTCTGTCCTGCAGCTGCTTTCAGGTGGTGGCTGAGTTGGAGCTTGGGCTCCCACTCTATGTGCTCTTTCTTACCCAGCTCCTTCGTGGCTTTGTGGTCCCAGAATTGCAAAAGCATAAAGACAGAAGCTGCAGGGCTTCTTGAGACCTTGGCTCTGGAACTTGCACAGTACCACTATTTCTGTAAGCAAGTGAAAAGGCCAGTTTAGATTCGAGGGATGAGTAAATAAATTCCAACTCTCAATGGATGGAGCTACAAAGAATTTGTGGCCATGTTTTTCAATCTGCTACATCTATTGGGTAACTATTTACTCATTAAACAGTTATTTACTAAGCATTGTTTCAAGAACTAGAAATCAAATATGAATAAGATAAAGTAATGTATATGTGGCCATTTTTTCCTTTCCCTTGCAGCACATGGTATTTGTAAATTGTCATTCTGCCTTCCATAGAGATCAGTATTCATGAATATTTTTTTCCTGTGGTATAAAAATGAATCATCATTAAATGAATAAAATATAAAGAGTCTTACCTAATTAGGAGGAAGAAAATCACTGGAGAATATAAGTAATTTTTAACCTTTCTAAATTTGTAATAAAGTACATGTATTTTATAGTCAGAAAAGAATTAAGGTTATATCAGTGTAGCCATACAATTATGAATGATATCTATAAGCACAAAAACTAATTCAGTAGTGAAAATCTCAGAGAGGTGAAGTTTTTCTTTGTAGTTATATTATACCTCTGTTCTCAGGTTTTTTAGAGGTAGTTTGTTCCCAGCTCAGATTTTGCCCTTTTGGATAATTCTGAATGAACAAATAAGTATTATAAGTAATGACAAAGACATTAGCTACCTGGAATTTTGGGGTTTTTTTGCAGGAAACATCATAAGAAAACAAAAGTATTTTATTTGCTTAGAAAGTTATATTATGAATAGTAATTAACTTTTTTCCAATTTTTTTAAAATTACAAGAATGATAAGAACGCTGCTTTTCTTCTGATGGAAAGTGACAGGCTAATCATCAGTTTACCCAGAGTGAAGTGGACAGAAGTAGCACTGACTATGGCATCTCAGCTGCAAGAAGAATGTATTGCATTTATTATAGAAAACTTCTCCAAGATCATTCAAAGTGAAAATTTTGCTCTTCTCTTACAGGTACTATGTCTAAAATCATATCCTATATTTAGCCCCATCTTTGTATTCTGATTACCATTATGTAAGAGTTTTTAAACGCAGGTTGCCTTTGATTAAATTAATGTGACTTAAATAAATTCCATAGCAGATGGCACGCTTGCATAGGATTTAGAGCAGTGATGGACAGGATTTTTGGCTCACAAGATAATGAAGGCAGGAGGGGGCAGGTATGAATGCACTGGCAAGGCATAATGTAACTCTGGCCAACAGTAGCTCTCAATCAGCATAAGCCATATTTTAGAAACCAGTCATAAAGATACTATTCTGTCAGTAATACAGTTATGGTCCATGCAAAATTCTCAGTCTTATTGGGGATCCACTTGTTCTAAATTTAGTTATTGAATAAAGAACTTTGATTATTTATTTCTAGTTCCGTTTTTAGGACTATTTTGCCTCCTAGGAACAGAGTGTGTGTGTGTGTGTGTGTGTGTGTGTTGTGTGCAGATATTTTTTTAAAGGAAAGGGA
The DNA here is from genome assembly GCF_037043125.1 of Eumetopias jubatus. Lineage (NCBI taxonomy): Eukaryota > Metazoa > Chordata > Mammalia > Carnivora > Otariidae > Eumetopias > Eumetopias jubatus. The sequence continues at coordinate 29,867,559 of NW_028274810.1, read as the reverse complement.
TTTTTATAATAATGGTTATTGTAACTATGTAATTATAATAATTATTATATTATTAACAGGGGATAAGATTTCTGGTTGACTTTATATGGCCAGTTATGATAAATGGTCTGTTGTTAAGCCAGACTTTCACATTTCTTACACATTTTACATGTATTCCTATTAAATATAAATTTCTTTGTTTTGTAGTCACAAGCAATGAGCAGCACAGCTGATCTATTGGACAAAATTTTAAAAGCAATTGAAGAAAACATTACCACTGAGAATAGTTGCTCTCTTCTTATGGCTCTGGACACGTTACTGAACTCTGACATTACAAAGGAAATGGTATTGAAAGTGATGAAATTTATTTAAATGATATAATATTTGAATTGTTTTAAGATTTTAAAATATATGCACATTTTAAATGTTGCATGGTTCCTTGAGACTAGGTGATGGGGGGTTGGTTATAGTCCCTACCCTTGTGTCTGTTTGGAATTTTTCATAAAATAAAAATTTTTTAATTTCATTTACCTCTAAACAGACTTACTGCAAAAGTTCAGAATTTGGCAGTTTGACTCACTAATTCTAAACATAGTTTGGAACTTAACAATATTAATTGGTACAGTGTAACTCTAGTATTTCTCCCCGTCACTATATTAAATGTCCTATATATAAACTTAAAGTTTTAAATAATTTTTTAGAATTTTTAATAATCAGTATTTTTATTTTTATAATATATTCTTAATTCCTTTTTGTCTTCAGGAAAAAATCATATTTAAAATTGGATTGACTAAGAAAAAGCAAAATTAAGATATTACTTATTTTTAAATATACTTAATCAGTGTTAGTAAGCTTATTGCAAATTACTGACATTTTGTATTTGTTCAACAAAAAAGATAAAAAATTTCATCATATTTATTACTGTTACATAGAGTATTTGACCTTGTAATGTCATAGTTGATTTGAAAAGGCTGTAGAAGGTATTCATGTAAAGGCCACTGGTGATTTAAAATAATGTTTGGTTAAAAGGATAAGGTTTAGCTTCATGTTCACTATAAAATTCTGTTTTTGAAGAGTAAGCCTTCATAAATAACATGTACCCGACGATTTAAAAAATCTAAGTGATGACATCATTGATCTAGCTTAGGAGTAAGTAGATTCGGAAAGGAATAATGACTGGTTGCTATGACAATGTGGCTCTCACCAGCTGCTGATTTGTTGCTTGAACACAGGGTTTTACGTGCAAGATCCAGGCTCTGCGTGATAAGCTCTGGATCTTCCTGGTTCAGTCTTTCTATGCTGTTCGTCACACAGAAAGCTGGAAGCTGATGAGCACAGATGATCAACAGAAAATCCAAGCAGGTATGTTAGCCTTGAGATTTTTTATCCTTATTTTATGATCTCTGTGACAAGAGATATTTTGAGGGGATGCTAATAAGTGGTAGGATTAATATTGTTTGCTTCTGTTCAATAGTAGCTTGCTAATTGAAACTAGTGATAGTATGTTTAGGCAGTTTTAATAAATCATGCTTTGCTGTTCTTAGAAAATGATTCATTTCCTTTATATATTTATTTATCAGTTTTTAATCCTACTCTGTATTAGCAGCAATGTTCCGGCTAAATTTGCTTAAAAGCATTCTTATAAAGAGATTAGAAGTATAGGAAAATGTAATCCATGTAGAACATATTACCAAACATACTTTCTCTTCCTTTTTAAATATATTTTGCCGGAAAGCTTTTCCATCTTTTGCATAATATATCATTTCTTGTGGTTTTGTCTAAACTAGATGGCTTTATTTCACAATTGATTGGTTCAGTGATACGGTGTGTGCTATTGCGGAGTGTCCCTCAGGAGCCTCACAGTAGTCTCTGACATTTAATAGGTACCATTTGAAACGTTAGCATTAAATAAAAGATGTATAATGCTCAGAATGTATGTTTGTTTCAAAAATATTAAGATAAAAATTTTGAGGGTGTGGAACTAAAAATGGCTTCATGACTATTTTTGGGTTAAAGCAGGTGCCTTAGAAAAAATATTTGCAGATTCAGCAAGTATACTTTTAAAAACATTTTAAGAGACTATATTTTAGGAAACGAACGTTTTTGTACTATAAAACACGAAAGCCATATGTGATATATTCTTGATAGTACATAGATATGTTAAATTCTTTAATGGGATAGTCAGAATATGATTTGCTCTGTCTTGCATTATGAGCATAACATGATAGTGTAGCTAGATGTGAACTGAAGAGCACTTTTCACAGAAATTCCAACAAAATAATGAAAGAAAATCATGAAACAATGAAAATCACAAGGTCTTCAGGAATTTGAGATTTTTTTCCTTGTGACTATTTCTATACTGATTTTTAGATGACAGTTTTTACTACAAAAATCTATTCAGTGTGAAGAAATAAGATCAGCATTGCATGAGGTGTCATTTAGCTCTCTTCTGATTGGTAGTAAACTTTGTTTTTCTTCATTTTAGAGGATTTCATAGTTAAGTTGTGCCTTAAACAATGCTCTTTATCTTAATTCTATAAAGTACTAATTAAAAATACATGCAAATACATATATATGTATACATATGTAAAATAAAATGTTATTGGTAATTGTACTAATTGTCAAAAAGAACTTTTCAATCTATCCTATCAGTGTAATAATATTTTTTTTTAATCTTCAGTATGTTGAATTATAATGAGTCCTGACTTACAGATAGTTTCTGCATTGGGAAACCCCAGATAAAGGAATGATTCTAGATTGTCCTTGTTATAGCATTTCTTATATTCTAATTGAGTTACTGACCTTTGGGAGAAATCTTATATTAATTTCTTTTTGTATAGGATAGTGCAAAATCATTTGCTTACTATAAATCAGTCCTTGTAATACCATTTCTAGGATCCTGCTTTGTCTTATAGCACAGATCCTATAGAACACAAGTAGTAGAAGATGCAATGGGAATGTTACATATAATTTAATATTTTTTTCATCAGCTGTTTCAATAAATATCAAATAATTTTGGAGATGATATTTCTTCAAATTATGTTTTAAATAGTTTGAAATATAACCTTCAAAAGAAATAAATACATTAGCTGAACTATATTTATATCTCTCATCCCATTATTTCTATATATTTTCCTGACGTCATTCAAATTCTTATTTGAAGAACATAAAAACATGAATTCCCCAATAATTCCCATTTAAACCTAATCTAGAAAGTGAATTTTTATTAATTCTAAAAAGAATGATATAGGTTTGAAGATTGTTTCTTGTTTTATTTTCAACAAGACCTTATTTTTTTCTCTTCTCTTTCCTTCTTCCTCATGATATCTCTGCAAAACCAGGAAATATTTGTAGTTAATTTCAACAGAGTATTTTTACATTTTTTTAGGATAGACACTTTCTCATATTTAATGGTTTATAAAATATTATACTTGCCACAATCCATAATTTTTTGAAATTTGGAGAACTAAATGAAACCATTTATCTCTAATAAAACTTCACAGCTTGAGAAAATTCTGTTTTTTTTGTAAATGTATGAATCCTCTCATGAGATTTTATACTTATTATTTATTAATTTTAATAATATAAAATCCAGAGACCAGAAAATAAGATTGAAAATGGGGTTCTTTAAAAAAGAAGTTCTAAAATATAATATGGAATTATTTGTGTGTACTAGATTGCTTTTAGCCTTTTTTAAGTTACTTCCATTAAAACATAACCTTTTTCTGCTAGCATACTGTTTTCCCTCTACTTTTATGGTAATGTTAGTGTTTCCTATAAAAATAAATTGTTTCTTTCTACAGCTGCATTTGACAAAGGTGATGATCGAAGACTTGGCAAAAAGCCTGTATTCAGTAGTTCTCAGGTAAACTTAAAATTTTACAGGTCCAAATGAAAAAAGAAGCTAAATAATTTAAATTTCATTATTTTATATTTCAGTGATTGTTTAAATGTATTCTTTCATTAAGTAAAGCTGTTTCTTAATGAAAATAATTTTGAGTCTTTAATCAAGCAAATATTCTAGAAATTTTTAAATGATGTGGATTTTTAATATCCAGCTGGCATAGGAAGTGAAATATTCTGCCTTTTTTATTTCCTTGAAAACCTTTTTGGCAACTAACATATTGGAGCTATTCCAACAGATGAGAAGTTCTCTAAAATTCTAGACCTAATTCAATGTCTAATTTTCTAATTAACCTACTTCTTAAAGAAGATTTTAGTTGGCCCAGTTTTCTCTATACTAAGATTTTAATTCACACAGTACATTTTTGGTGTGAAAAAGGCAATCAGTACCAAGAGTATAGTTAGTTGTGTTTTACTTTAAAAGTTACTTGCTGTATTTATATGAGGTATTCTAAAGTAGTCAAACTCTCAGAAAAACAAGAAGGAGAATAGCAGTTGCCAGGGGCTGGAGGTATAAGGAAAAGGGCAATTTTTCAGTGGGTATAGAATTTCAGTATTACAAGATGAGAAAGTTCTAGAGATTTGTTGCCCAAGGTCTATATAGTTAACATTACTGGACTTCCCACTTAAAAATGGTTAAGATGGTAAATTTTGTCTTTTTTTTTTTTTTTTACCCCTTCCCACACACAAATGAGTTGGTGTATTTATTATAATGTGAAACAGTTTTCTTCCCCTAAGCATGGAACGCTGCTAGACCCCCCTTTGACCATTCTTAGTTATACTGTACAGTTCCACAGAACATACTCTAAGAAGTGGTAACTTAGGATATTTTTCTCTATGTTCCCTCTTATCCCCAGTGTTTTTTTTAGGCCCCCTAAGAATTACCCTATCTGCCTTTCTTTCTGCTGTTCTACTCACTGTTATCAACCAGGCTTTTCTTCTTTCCTTGCCTTACAGTGAAAGAGAACAGACTCTCATTGCTCTTCCTTAGCTTCCTGGCATTCAGGTTGCCCGAAGGTTTATACTGTTAACCACAGTGGGAAGAAAACAGGGTAATATGTTCCCCTCAGAAGGGCAGTATACTGAAATGGCTGCTGGACATCATATAATAAGAATTAAAACCTTGACTTCACTTTTTTTTTTTTTAAATCCTTACCTAGATTTCTATTGGTTTTGTAAGGCAGTGAAATGGAAAATGTGTGGCCTCCATGAGGCCAAAAGGCCGAACGCAGGGTACAGTTTTCCTGGGGCCTCTCAGCGTCATTTTTTATCTGCCTAAGGTGTTTTTGCCTACCCCTACATAGGGGCGGGAAAAGTTTGTGTGGGAGTGTGGGAGGGAAGGCTGGGTGGAGGAAGAAGGCTCTCCAGCCAAGCACAAGGGATGCAACACTGCCACCTGGCACAGTTGCCATGACAGTGTGGGCTTGACTTCACATTTGTTATCTCGGCCATATGTGAGCTTGCTTGTCTGTAAAAATGGACTGATAAAACCTAGCAGAATTATTGTGAAAATTAAGTGAAATAATTAATGTGCAGTTATTTGGTATGTAGTAAGTGCTCAGTAAGTATGGAATGAATAAATGTGTTTTACAAGAAGAGATGAGATCTTCTGAAAGTGGGAGAAGGTTAATGAGGTAATACAGATTTAAGAAGAGTGCTGGTACCAGAATACTTAAAGTAATGATGTCTGGGACTTGTTTCAAAATAAAGTGGTAGTTATATATGAAACAAAACTGGCCAGGAGCTGATCACTGTTAAAGCTGGGTAATAGGTACAGGGGGGTTCATTATACTATTCTATCTTCTTTTGATTATGTGTAAATTTTACTACAATAAAAAGTTAAACAACAACAACAAAAAAGGAATAGTCCTGGAACCAAAAGGGTGTCTAAGGGGAATTCTCTCGAGAGTTGTCCTCTATTTCTCATTTTTCTCAATAGCATGTGGTCTCATATTTGTCAGTAGCATGCATCTTCCCACCTGGCCATTTGTATATAAGAAATACATGTAAACTTTGCAGATGTAAATTAGAGAATGCCTAGGTATGTGTATACATTGAATCCTCATCATGCTATACTATGTTAATATAAAGTTTCTAAAGGAGTACGGTTACCCTCTATACTGCATAAATCTCACCCATAGCATGATGCTAAATTTAAAATAGACAGATTCAAGGACATGGTAAGTTAAGTAGATCAGTTTTAAGGGGGAGAAGAAGTCTAAAATCAGAACTCTACCTGGTTTTAGGTATTAAAAATAGAGAAAGGTTATTTTTTGAGCTAAGATTTGATCAAGAAAACAAAAAATGAGGACCAAACCTATTTGAACTTTATAAATATTACATAGAATCCTGGAACACTGCACTGAGTAGGACCAGTCTCCACCCTCTAGAAATACAGAATATGAGGCCCAGAGATGTTAATGACTTCTTAAATATCCTAAGTCAATTAAAGATAAGAGCTAAGAACCTAATGATTACCTTTATTAGCACTACACCTAGCTTTTCCTTAAACTTAGCCAGGTTATTTATTACTTTGTGTGTGTGTGTGTGTGTATGTGTGCGTGCACGCACCCCCCATATATGTTATCTTTATCTTAGACAAATTTTTAATGTAAATGGAAGTTTTCTATATTCAGAAATATTAGCCCTTGAACTGTATACCAATATATGCTCAGGTTTGACAACATGCATCACATTTTTTAAGTACCCAGTGTGTCATAGGCACAGTTCTAAGGGATAAAAAGATGAAGACAGCACAGGCTTTTCCTCAGACCTCTGCAGTTTCATACAGCTTTTCAAAGGGGGGTACGTATTTCATAAAGAGTGGCAATATAATCTTACAGTTTTATTCTGCACTTCCTACCACTTTTTAAAATGTTGTTTCCTTCCATAGGAAGGTTGGTTCTAACCAAAATGATATAGGCTCATTGTCTTCAGTGTCTTAAGTGTCCTCTTTCCCTCTTTTTAACTACTTCACCTGTTTTTAGGACCCCTTTTCCTCCACTTTCTCCATATAGCCAGAGCTGTATTACTACTGTTTTGTTTCTTCCAAAAGCCAAACTTTTCAGATGTACTGTCTCGTTTCCCAGGGGCCTGCAGCCCCCAGCTCCAAGGATTAAATCTTTAGTGATAAAATTTCTGGCATTTGGATAGGATTGAAGAGACAGTTTTTAATGAAAATCTTTATAATGTCCCTCAAATTATACCATATATAAGCCGGCATTATACTGTCTGCTTAAAGCAGTAAATCATGAGCTCAGGTCCTACTTCCATCCTTACAAGCATGTGACCTTGGTAAATCACATACCGGCTTTAATCCTGTTTCTTGTTTACGAAACAGAGATAACAACAGGAGCTCTCTCATAGGAGTATTGTGAGTATTAAGTGAGATAATGTATGAAAGTGTTTTAGCACAGAACCTGGGAGTGGGCCCTCAAAAAATATTGGGCATTGTTATCATTGACCCACGGCATCCTGACACCTCTCTGCCATAACTTCACAAAGCTAAATAGTACGCCTTTTTAAAAAAGAATTGCCTTTTAATTTTTTATGCTATATTCAGATTCAATTAAGGGAATGTGACTAAAGATACATTCAAATGGTCAAAGATAATTCAAATTTTGAGTGGCCCTATATCATAATGTGATCTTTCTCCTCTTTGAAAAGCTGGCTTATTGAAACAAAGTACTATAAGTCAAAGACTTCAGTCAAGTTATAAAGAATTTTTTTCTTCTTTGCAGCAAAGGAGACAAGTTTCTGACTCTGGTATTATAAAAAACAAATCTTGGAGAGGAAATATCAAGAAGGATTGTTGGAGTTATCCCTCTACTAAGCAAAAGATGAAATCTGATGGATTAGGAGCATCTGGACATTCAAGTACTAATAGAAACACTGTAAATAAAACCTTGAAACATGATGATTTAAAGGAAAAGGGTGGTACAAAAACAGCATCTAAGGTTACAAAAGAACTTAAAACTGGGGGAAAGAATGTTTCTGGAAAGCCCAAAGCTATAATAAAGTCCCAAACAGAAAACAGTGATAATGCTAAGTCAACAAACACGTCGCCTAGACAAGCTGTGGAAAGATCAGCAGCAGCAGCAAATGGACAGAAAAATTCATTAAATGAGAAAGGAGTGAGAAATCAGGAAGGGCACATTACAGGTGCCAGACCCAAGGTACTCACTGGAAACTTAAATGTGCAAGCCAAATCAAAGCCTTCGAAGAAAGTGACAGGAAAAGATTCTCCATGCCTCAGCATCGCAGGGCCTTCCAGCAGATCGACCAGTTCAAGTATGGAATTACTGATTTCCACTGAATGTCTGGATGAACCAAAAGAAAATGGATCAGTAGGAGAAGAGAAGCCTTCTGGTGATAAACTGTCCTTTTGTGAATCTCCAGGACAGATGATGAAAAACAGTGTGGAAAGTACCAAAACTTCTACTGTAGGTGGGTTTTAGTACCCTCACTTTGAATAGCTCCTGACAGTTAAAGTTCCTAGAAAAAAATGATTCTGTGTTTGGATGTTTATTTAGTTTCAGATGCAAAAAGGCATTTATTTACATGTGCTCATGCAAACTGAGAGAAAACATACTTCTTCCCACATTAACGTTTATTTTTGGATATAGTGTCTGGCCAGTGAATTTATGCATGACTTTTACATATTCAGTGTTCTGTTTCATGACTGACTTTTTCTTAATTTACAGCAGTAAAATCTCGACCCGTTTCAAAAGTTACCAATGGAAATTCAAATAAAAAAGGCATTCAAGAAGAAACTAATATAAGTAGCAGGTAAATCTTCATTCGTTATTTTACCTCTATAGTAGCTTTCTCTGAAAGTTAATTATATGCTAACTTCTAGCTAAATATCTTAAAAATATCTTTTCTTCTTTGTTAGAGAATGTATTTATTTACACAATATTTTAAAATTTTATTAAACGAAAATAGTATATGAAAAATGATTATTGATACAAAATGATAGATTACACTTGTGGAACTTGATTATGTATTGCTTTGTCATACTTGACCTGCAGGCTTATAAACTTAAAGACCTGTGAACATAAGGTTTTTCTATTTTTTGAAAAAAAGATACTTTTTAATTTCTTTGAGAAAAAATATATTTCGTATATGAGTTTTTTAAAAGTTCATGTGTTGCTATCTGAGTGCAGTACTGAATGCAAATCATTTTTTTAGTGTGCTAAAGAAGGTCACTAGCAAAGGATATAGTGATCCAGTACCACAGGCAATTTTAAAGAAAAAAGGAAATGGCAGTGGATGTGCTACAGCTCAACAGAGGACAAAAAATGCCTCGTCTAATCTTGCTAAAACTCAAGGTAAAGCTGATATAATCCTGGGTATTACTTCTGTGTTTAAATTGAATAAGCAGAACTCTGATTTGGAACTTTAGCAACAAATAAGAATAGAACATGGTTTCACTCATTTTACATTTGTGTAATACTATAGAGATTTTACACACTTTTGCTTTTAGATAAGTTTTTTTTAAATATTTATTTATTTGAGAGAGCGTGGGCCTGCACACAGGGGGAGGGTCAGAGGAAGAGTCCCAAGTAGGCTCTGGAGGGCAGAGCTGGGGAGGAGGCGGGTGGATGGATCTCAGGACCCTGAGATCATGACCTGAGCCTAAGCCAAAACCAAGAGTGAAACCCAGGTGCCCCTAGATAAGTATTTTGGTATTTCAGGGTGTGGGTTTGGTTTTTATTGTCTTTTATGAGAAATAATTAAGCAGTCACTAAGTTATCTGTATTTTTGGTCCTTTTATATATTATGCCCAGGTTTCTTCAGTTTCATTGATAACTATAGGAATTCCATGTGCAAAACCAGCACTAATATTAGAGCCCTTTAAAAAAGTAAGAAACAAACTGAGGGTTCTAGAGGGGAGGGGGGTGGGAGGATGGGTTAGCCTGGTGATGGGTATTAAAGAGGGCACGTTCTGCATGGAGCACGGGGTGTTATACCCAAACAATGAATCACGGAACACTACATCCAAAACTAATGATGTAATGTATGGTGATTAACATAACATAAAAAAAAAGTAATGGTGCAGTCATGAGAACTGTGATATATAGGAAGAAGAATTTTCCCTTTTCCCTCTGTGCTGTGCCTGTTGTTTTGCCATGTTCTAGGAAAGAAAAGCATACTGATCAGGTTGCATACTTTGCTGACTTAATAAATTAATTTGCTTTATGCATTAAGCATTCATGTAGGTTAAGAGCAGTATGTAAAAACCTAAAAACAATTTTGAGTTTGATAATGAATTAATACTGAAAGCAAATTTTAAAATAAGCCAGAGAAAAATTATTCATGTTCTAATTCTAGTAATAACTAAAAATTAAACATTTAAAAAGATTTGGCAATTCTGTTTGATAGTTTTAATTATCATCTCTAGGACTCAACCAGTGTAAACAAATAGATTCTCAAAATTAATCCTTGCCCTCCAATTACCAGTTTTAGTTTCCACTGCACATCTAAGTAGTTAACCCAAATGATCTACAATAATAATGATCTTGTTATGAGAAGTAAATTAGTTTTGTTCATGTTTGAACAGTAAAAAAAACAGTAATTTCAACATTTCTATTTTATATTTAGCTTGATCCTTCTTTCAGCTGTGTGGAACAGTCTTTTTTTTCCCCAAAAACGTCGAAGGGAAGACCCTTCCTGCTCTTTTGATATAAGAAAATCAGATTTTTCCACCCTCATTTATTTATGCAAATCCAATTCTGGCATAAGGATCAAGACTCTTGAGGAAGAAAGATCCTGTTTAAGTAATTTTGCTAAGATGCTGGAATAGTCCCCCTATATTTATAATAAAATATTTTTTATTTTATCATGTTACTAACACCTAATCTTTTGTCCTTTGTCATAGATATGTCATTTCATTGTTTTATTTCTTCTAATGTAATTTAAAAACAGATATTGCATTTCATTCACAAACTAGAAAGTACATTATATTTTTTAATTTTCTTTTATTAGGATCTCAAGGAGAGTCACCAAATTCAGTAAAATCTTCAGTCTCTTCAAGGCAGTCTGATGAAAATGTGACAAAATTGAATCACAATACAACTACAGATAAACAAACACCTAAGAAAAAAATTGTCAAGCAAGGACACACACCTTTGCCTAAGGTTAATGCAAAAATAGCAGCAATGTCTAAAAACTTAAATCAGTCTAAGAAAAGTGAAACTTTGAGTAATAAAGATTCAAAACAGAAAACACTTCCTGGACAGGTTATATTGAAAACTCAGCCTTCTTCTCAAAGACCTTTAAAAAGTGAAACATGTGTTGTCCAAGAAAATATATTTCATGATGTACATGATAATAATAACAAGGATGATATTTCTGAACAGAAGCCTCATGAACCTCTAATTAATCTCACATCAGAAATCAGCAGTAGAGAAGCATTTCAGGCATCATGCAAACCTGACCCACAAAAGCCATTAAGCAATCAAGAGAAAGAGAAATTAGTATTAGAATGCCAAACTATTTCAAATCTGGATAAATCAATAAAGCATGAACTGGAGTCAAAACGGATTTGTTCACATAAAAGTGAAACAAAATTTTCCAGCGAAGAATCAGATCATCACAACACAGCTAAAATACATTGCCTTTCTGATGGGAGTGATAATGCAGATCCAAAATTTTATAACACCACTGTCCTAAAATCCATGATTTCAAATCCCAGTGAAAACTCCTTGAACTCTAATCCTGTTTGTGATTTAGACTCAGCAAATGCAGAGCAAATCCATTCAGTATCAGATAGGGAGAAGCAAGGAGGGAAACAAGATATAAACAAAAGATTAAGCATTAAATGTGTCAAAGATGTTTTACCATGTGTTCCTGAAAGGACAAATGGTACCTTAAATTCTGTCCAAGATGACAGAAAATCTAAAATTCATGTAGAAGAACAGAAAATTCCTAGTCACTTGTCTGATGACTCTGCTATGAGTGAAATCAAACATGCTACAGCAGACTCAGATATTTCCTCCAAGTGTGTTTTGGAACAAATATCAGGAAAAAATTCTCCTAAAGATATGGAAACAACAGAAACTCCAGAGAGCCATGAAACTCCAGAAGTTCCATTTCTGAGCCACTGGAATTTGAGTGCCAGTGGTCTGCATCAGAGAGAGAGTCCTGAATCTGACACTGGCAGTGCCACCACATCCTCTGATGACATAAAGCCCAGATCTGAAGACTATGATGCTGGAGGGTCTCAAGATGATGATGGGTCAAATGACAGAGGTATTTCTAAATGTGGCACTATGTTGTGCCATGATTTTCTTGGAAGAAGTAGCAGTGATACCAGTACTCCTGAAGAATTAAAAATATATGACAGTAACTTAAGAATTGAGGTGAAAATGAAAAAGCAAAGTAGTAATGATCTTTTCCAAGTTAATTCGACAAGTGATGACGAGATTCCTAGGAAACGGCCAGAAATTTGGTCTCGATCTACAGTAGTCCACCCTAGGGAAAAAGAAAATATTCTACGAGGCAGTGTCCATTTTGCTCAAGAAGTAGATCAGGTTTCTTCCTCAGCAGATGAAACAGAAGATGAAAGATCTGAAGCTGAAAATGTTGGAGAAAATTTCTGTACATCTAACTCAGCTCCTCAGCAGTTTCAGGGAATAATTAATTTGGCTTTCGAAGATGCAACAGAAAATGAAAATCACGAGTTTTCTGCAACTAAAAATTTTAAAAGATCAGTCTTACTTTCAGTAGATGAATGTGAAGAACTAGGATCTGATGAAGGGGAAGCCCATACTGCCTTTCAGCCTTCTGTAGATTCTCTTTCACCTTCTGATGTTTTTGATGGCATTTCTCACGAACATCATGGAAAGACATGCTATTCCAGGTACACACAAGGACGTGAAGGTAGTATTTTAGAATGTAAACAAGATAAAGGCAATAGTGTACATAAAAACGAAAGCTCTCTCTTGGGTCCCAGCAGCATTGACTCATCAAGAAAAGATAAACAGAGTGCTTCAGCCACAGGAAAAAAGTTCACAGTAGATGTCCTGTCCAAAGGAGGCAGACAGCTTCTTCCAGAAGATAAACAAGTAAACAGGGGAAGCAATGTAGATAATGACTTTCAGCAACGTAGCAAACTCTCAGATAATGATATAAAATCTCAAGAAAGACCATGTCATTTGGAGCTTCATCAAAGAGAACCCAATTCTGACATACCAAAGAACAGCTCTACAAAATTTCTGGACTCCTGTCGGAGTCAACTTCTGCCTCAGGAAGGTCAAGTGAAAGAGAACCATTCTACAGCTACCAAAAAAGCTAATATTGCTTTATCTGCAGGTAACGTACAGAAATAGAAATGCTAAATCCATAAGAAAATGAGTTTATAGAATTTTAAAGTTGTAGGTAGCCCCGAATGTTTTATTTTAGTTAGAATAATTACTTAAGCAACAGATACAAATTTCAAATGAAGACTTAAATTTCTTAATAATATGAAAACTAACTAGTTAATCTTTATTGTTCCCTTAAAATCCTAGTGCAGAGTTAAGATCTAGTAAAATTTTGGTTATTATTAGAGCTAAACTATTAAGAGATTTTACATGAAAGAATAAAGAGAAAAACTTAGTTTGCTATTTAGTTATTTATGTCTAATTTAACATAGAATTCTTGACTATTAGAAATTTTATTATACATTGGATATGTTTTATGGACTATGCTAGTATATATCTAAGAGGTCTGTGCAATAACTATAGTAATATCACTAAAAGCACTGAACTATTTTAACTAGATTAATTATTACAATTTATATGCATTTTACAGAGATTAAGACTTTGAGGATCACTATAATTCTAAAATTTTCAAGTAAAAAGATAAATTTCCTAAAAGAGATTATATTTAGAAGCAACGATAATATATGAAAAAAGCCCAGGCTTATTTCATATGCATAGATGATTTCCTGTCTAATTGTTTTGTGTGTTTGTCTTCCTTATTATAGTAATTTAAACTAATGACCCACATTTAAAATATGCAATAGTGGCTGACTGCATAGCTATTGTATATCAGAACTAAGAAAAACGCTGATCAATAGCCCTTGTTCAGCAAAATCACAACAATAGGGAGCTCTTTAAAGTTGTATTTTTTTGTTTGTCCTTGCTTGCATCCTCTTTTGCATGTGCAATATACAAATAAGGCTTTAGATAAAATGTATTTATTCCCCTTTTGGAACTGACTTAACTTAAAGTCACCATCAAATAACCATGTCTTTTTTTCTCTTTAATTTCATATTGTAGTGAATTAGATACATGTGCACATTCTGTGTTTATGTTTAAATAATTTTTGTTTTCTGTATCACAAGTTTTCAAATTAAAGTATGGAGAATTATTGTTAGTTGCCTATGTTGATTTTGCTGCTAAACATCCTTCGGTTGTTGTTTTTTGTTTTTTTTTTTAATATAGAAAAAGAAATGCCTCAATAATCTTGTCAATTTTGTATAAGTGTTATTTTTTCCATTCTGTTTTTTTGGACTATAACTATTATATTGTTTTAATATTGTTCTACAAAACTCTGAGGGGTACCAACATGTGCAATTTTTACATTGTGTAGTATTATGAATTATTTCAGGAGACATAGATGATTGTGACACACTGGCACAAACCTACATGTATGACCATCGGCCTTCAAAAACCCTCTCTCCAATATATGAGATGGATGTAATAGAAGCATTTGAGCAGAAAATGGAATCAGAAACACATGTTACAGACATGGATTTTGAAGATGATCAGCACTTTGCAGAACAAGATTGGACACTATTAAAGCAACTGCTCTCTGAACAGGATTCAAACTTAAATATTACGAATTCTGTTCCTGAAGACTTAAATTTAGCACAGTATCTAATCAATCAGACACTACTTTTAGCACGAGACAGCTCAAAACCTCAGGGTAATGCACATGTTGACACTTTGAACAGATGGAGTGAACTAACCTCTCCCCTTGATGATTCCTCAGCAAGCATCACCATGGCTAGTTTTTCCTCTGAAGATTGTTCACCCCAAGGGGAATGGACAATTCTGGAACTGGAAACTCAGCATTAAGAGTATTAACACTTTGGAAAATTTTGAACTATGCTACCACTTTATTTTTTGATGCTTATATTATATCTAAATAATAATTGCATTAGCCAGAGATAGACTGTCCTTAATATTGAGGGAGTCTTTACAGTTTATTGAGGTAAACAATTTGTTTATTAATATATCATATGTAGAAAAAGGTGTTTTTCTAAAATTTTTGAGCATGTTTTATTATTAGAGAAATTAGTAGACTATAAAGAAACCCTTCAGTTTTCCTTTCCTAACTGATCATTTGTTCACTTGTTTATAATTCAAGAATTTAAAATGTTAATGCACAAGTAGATCAGCCCCTTTACTTTTTGCTCTGCATATGGTAACAGTAATTTAACAATAAAAAACTTATTGTGCTTGTGTCAATTTATGTAGAGTTAATCAGTGAGTACCATTCAAACTCAGATTGAGCCTGATAGCTGAATATTAGAAAAAACCTTCACTTTCCCAACGTTGCAGGTCCAGGAAATTGTGAAGTAAATGCACTTCAAATTTCAGTCACATTGATACTGAAACAGAGAAATGGAATCCCTTGTAACTCTCTTTTTGGGGTATATCCAGAGAGAGACATCTGCCCTTGTTCAAAAGAAGTGGGATAACTGTCCATTTGTTTCACCTATATAGACTTTATAGTTAATCACTCTTCGTTTTCCATTCCATATTAGAGATATTTTGAAACTGTTCCAGCAGTAAGCCTGCACTAAATATTAATTTTAAAATGGGTACATGAGGCATTTGAGTTACTGAGTTAAACTGTGTGTGTGTATATGTGCACACACACACGTATGCTTGCTTTCTCCATGTGTCTATATACGCTAGTTCCTTATTTCCTTGATCACATTGTCTTTCAGTCTGTAATTCTGGTAGCAAGGAAAAGATAAAAATCTTTTCTATGAAATGGTACTGGAGAGTGATCGCTTGGATACCTGCTTGATATAAGTGGACACTGCTCTTAGGATGATGAAATTTAGTAGAATTAGCCTCTCTCAAAACTATGTAACTGAAAAAAAAAACAACTATGTAACTAACACATAATTTCTCTAAAATTCTCTAAATTTCTCTAAAAAAAGTAAGGAAACCTTTTGGTTTAGATTTCCTTTTCTAAAATAACGGTTTTCAACAAATTAACAATAGAATGAATCTGTATATTGAATATCCACAATCATATTAATGCACAATCATTTGTTATTGTTGTATAATAACCTAATTATATTAACATTAGCCACTAACCTGTTATACTATAAATTTGCTATGCCTTTTTAAACTAGAAGCTCTGTAGGTTGCACTCATTCATTCAGTCAAGAAACGAGGCATTGGTTCTATGCACTGAGGTACAAAGATAAATAAGGTTTGATTCCTGTTTCCCACTCACAAAAAGGGTGTTCAGTTTCTAGTGAGGGGGGAAACCATGTAAGAGAAAGGTTAAAATATAGCATTGTAAGAACATTGTATTTTCAAGCCGGATGGGGATTTAGAGATTAGTCTAATCCCTTCAAATTCCAAAAAAATAACTCTGAAGCCCAGAGGAATTAAAAGATTGCCCAGGGTCCCACAGCTAATTCATGGGCTAGAATCTAGTATTCCTTAATTTTAATTTGATGTTATTTCTACCACACAACATGCTCATTTGATTTTTATCATAAAGCCTGAGAGCAAGTATATTTATAGGTAGTTTGTAATATAAAGAAGTAATGTATGATAGAAACAGTGCCAATTCCCAAGACATTGTGTTATTTCCTTTTCTCCAAATATGAAATTGTTTTATGTGTTCTTTTTAATAAATAACTTAGAAATTCAAAACTTTATAAATGAAATTTCTCTCCCAGGTCTAAGGTCTTAAAAACTTTTCTTCTTAAACTACTATACATTAAAAAGCCATTCAGTTTCACGTCACATCTGCAGATAGGTAATAGGGAAGGCATTTTGCTTAAGTAGTGACCTCTTAGGTAATTTCAGGACATGTGTGTTTTCTTATGCTTTTTGTGCATCTACCAGTCTGTTTGCTGTGGGACTCTTTGGGGTAGTACTTCATGATTTAACAAACACAAAGGGAAAAATAATTGCTAACATTTATTTAGCTCCTATTATATGCTAGACACTGTGCTAAGTGCTTTAAATATGCACTAACATTTAATTCTCACAATAATTATATGAGATTTGTCTTCTTATCATCTTTATTTTACCCATGAGGAAACTGATAATAGAGTCCTTACCCTGGATTAGCTACCCTAGTGGAAGAAACTAAAAGAGAAATAACACAACTATACTATTATTTGGTAAGATAACAGTTGTATATGGTCAGAGTTGTGTGAGCCCAGAAGGAGAAGCTACAAACAGCTTGTCAGAAAGAGATTAGAGAAAGCTTCTTAGAGCAACTAATAGTCTGTGACTCCTTCAGAATTTCTATAAAGGGCTTAGTGGCCACAGTCTAGTTGGAAGTGTAGCCAGGGGACTTAGCTTGAAGATGTACTTGTATAGAAAGTACTTTGCTTTTACTTCGATTGTATGTTATAGATCAATAAAAATAGAAATGTCCTTAAAAGATGCTTTTATACATAGTTTATATGAAGTTGCAAACAGTCCAATTGTCCATACCAAAAAAAAAATCTTATTTTTGATTTGGCTTGCTTTGGAGGACTGATAAAGATTATGTAAACAGTCTAAAGCCCCTTTATACCATCTCTTGGAGCAACCAGGTAACCAGATGCTGGCTTTCAAGGATGAGTAAGAATTTGCTTGGTGATATGGAATACTAGACACAACAGTGCATTAAGAATGGTAACCAGGTTGTGTGTTGAGGATTAGGAGGAAGAGTGATAGGAGATAGAGCTAAAGAGTGTACTGGAGTTGGATTCTTAAAGTTATTATATACTATGCTATAGTGTTTAAGTAATCAAAATCCTGGATTTAATGAGAATTGTGTCTCCTTCCACTGTGCATTCCTTTATTTTTAACTCTCAATAGACAAGCTTTCCATGTTTCGAGGAAATAACCAACTACAATCAAAATGGGTAGTCATCAAAGTTGTTTTTTTAATTTGGTAACAAAACCAGGTGTGTTTCAGAAAGATAACTGTCAGCTCTAGTGAAGATGGCCTGGTTTGGAGAAGCACCCAAGTCTCAGAATGCAATTAAAAAATAGTTTTGTCAACCTTAGAAATTGGAAATGGAGGAGAATCTGGTAACAGATAGCAGATAGATTGAGATTATAGAACTTGGTGAATGATTAGATGGTGGGAGAAGATTGAAAGGAATTTTATAATCACTATCAAAAATAGCATTTATTCAGGGGCATCTGGGTGGCTCAGTTGGTTAAGCATCTGCCTTCGGCTCAGGTCATGATCCCAGGGTCTTGGGATCAAGCCCCGTGTGGGGCTTCCTGCTCAGCTGAGATCCTGCTTCTCTCTCTCCTTCTGCCCCTCTCCCCCTGCCCCAGCTCGTGCTCTCTCTCTCTCTCTCAAATAAATAAAATCTTTTTAAAAAAATTATGAAATTGTAATGTGTCATAACATAGCCCTATATAAAGTGTAATCAGTGCATAAAGGAGAGAGAAATGATGGGATGATAACTTGGATAGGCTCCGTTATTGTAGGAGTTCACAAGACAAAAGAGGCACACTCTTGGCAAAAGGAGTTTAGAGGCAGTGGGGAATTCTAGTTGTTCCATATGGCTGGAGAGAAGGGAACAGATGGTAAGGGCAAGGGATAAAGTTGGATAGGGATGTAGAATCCAGGGAGTAACACAATCAGATTTGCATTTTATTCTCGTTATTTTTTTAAGTAGGCTCCATGCCTAGCATGGAGCCCAGTGTGGGTCTTGAACTCAAACCTGTGAGATCAAGACCTGAGCTGAGATCAAGAGTCAGACACTTAAATGACTGGGCTACCCAGGTGCTCCAGATAAGCATTTTAGAAAGATCACTCTGGGGGCACCTGAGTGGCTCAGTCGGTTGAGCGACTGACTCTTGGTTTCAGCTCAGGTCATGGTCTCAGGGTCTTGAGATCAAGCCCGGGGGGCTTGATGCTCAGCAGGGAGTCTGCTTGGAATTCTCTCTCTCCCTCTGCCTGCCCCCCACACACACACACATTCTGTCTCTCTCAAATAAATCTTAAGAGAGATTCTGGAAGCAGTATATAGAATGGAATGGAGCAGGGTGACAAGGCAGGGAGATCAATGATGAGTATTCCAGTAACCAAGGCTTGGATGAGAGCCGTAGCCAGGGAGATAGAGAGGTGTGGACATATTTGAGAGATTTAACATGTGGGTTGGAAAAAGTTAGTAACTGATGTGGGGATGAGAGGAGGGAGTCATCTTAAAAGACTCAGGTTTCTGACTAGGGTGCCTGGGTGGTTGATGATATCATTAGCCAGAAATTGAAGCAAGCTTAGGATGTTTGAGCTGTCTGTGGGACGTTCAAGGGGCTGAGTACAAAACACTGTGGAATAGAAAAAAGCCTGAGAAGGAGAATGAAAAGGAATATTCTGAAGTAAGAGAACTAGTAGGCTAAGGTGAGGAGGAAAGAGTGATTAATGTATAATCTCACTACTATTCAGGGCAAATCAAGGCTAAGAGATTCCATTTGAACCTATCAAACTGAAAGGATTTAAAAAAAAAAATACAGTGTTAGCAAGAGTGATAAATTTCAGATACTCATGCATTGCTATGGGAATATAAATTACCTTTCCTTGTAAGTAATTACACAGTCTGTATCATGAATGTTTATAACTTTGTATCCTGAACCTAGTACTTTCCCTTCTTGGAATCTCCCATTAAGAAATAAGAATCTGAGACCTAGATATATTAGTGAAAATTGAAAACTAGCTGAATGTCAACAGTAGCAGAAGGCTAAATAAAGTATGGTACATCTATATAACACATTATGCAATGATTATAATTGTCTCCAAAACATCTGTTTAATGCCAAGGGAAGATGCTTAAAAGAAAAAACCCAAAATATATATTTATAATATCCCAATTTTCCATACTTATAAATATATAGAAAAAGGGACTTGAAGGAAATAAAGATGCTAATGATGGTTAAGTGGTACTGATGATTTTATCTTTTAACTCACATATCTTTCATGTGTTCTACAAAGCACAGAAAATTAAGTAGGTTGGTTGGTTTGGAGGTAAGTAGAAGTAGTTAACAGTGTTGAATGCTGTTTGAGATGTCAACTAAGGTGCACACCTAGATTAGTTCATTAGATTTGGACATTATGATTTTACTGGAAGTTTTGTCAGTTGGTGTTTTTTATAGTAGGAAGGGCAGAAAGGTGAGCAGGAGGTAAAGAAGTAGAACTTACTCTTTCAAGGGAGTAGACTGAAAAGGAGACAGTGGTAGTTTGTTTTTAAGATAGAAGTAACTTCACTTTGAAAAGAAGAAGTTGGGAATAATCATTGAATCAGGACCATCAAGGAAGAGGCAGGGAGCAGTGGGATCAAGCACGAAGGGTCCTAACTGACAGAGGGCACTTAAAGGAACTTAGGTATTTAATTCAATTAGAGCACCAAGGGGCGCCTGGGTGGCTCAGTCGTTAAGCGTCTGCCTTCGGCTCAGGTCATGATCCCAGGGTCCTGGGATTGAGCCCCGCATCGGGCTCCCTGCTCGGTGGGAAGCCTGCTTCTCCCTCTCCCACTCCCCCTGCTTGTGTTCCTGCTCTCGCTATCTCTGTCTCTGTCAAATAAATAAATAAGGTCTTAAAAAAACAACAACAACAAAGCACTGAATGCATGTGGGACAGCAGTGGAAGATAAAGCTGGAAAAATACAGGCAGGCCAAAACATGAAAAACGCTGTAAGCCATGCTCAGGACTACAAACAGGCCATTTAGGGAACATATTTTTTAAAATTTTAAAAGACAAATACATTATAGGACTTTTATTAAGATTATATAAAAAATATTTTGGGTTGAGAAGAGACTGGAGGAAGGAAGACCTGTAAGGGGGTCATTGGAATAATTAAATAAAAAGACTGGCCCAAGCTTAGGTAGTAAAATCAAGGATAGAAATGAGAGGATGGATTTGAGAGATAATTGGAGGTAGAATGGTCAAGATGTGGTTGCCATTTGAGGGTGAAGACTTGGGAGAAGAGATAAAGGTGATTCCCTACCCGTATCCCATAATTCTAACAAGTAAAAAAAAAAAGGAAGGTAGATGGTTCCTGATTGGAAAAAAGATAATTTTCAATTTGGACATGTCACATTTGAGATTCAATTGAGACAACAAAGGTACACAGTATAACGTCTTTTGAAATTCAGAAACCCAACAAACTATGACCTTTCTACTCCCACCCCATCTTCTGCTAGTTTTGTGGAGGTTTGGACAGGTGAAAGTGGGGACTTGGTTTGGCTCAGTTTAATGATATATTGCAGGAGCTTTTATCAACTTGGAATTATCTATACCCTCTTCTCCAGTGATATTTATATTATTTTCATATTGTAAATTCTTATACCAAGAACACTTTGAATCTGGCTTAGATATGAGAACTGTACATTTTTATCATGTTAATATTGCATGAGCTACTTTTAGTGTCCATGATTCATCTTTCATACAGTGGTTCCTTAACTACTTCCAAATTTAGCCAACATTAGCATAAGAGTTTTAATTCTGAGAATTTCAGTTCTATTCTGATTCTACATTTTTATAATAATATCCCAATCAATTAAACAATGAATTTCCAAATCAGGAAGATATTAAGAAAATATACTTTCACACAAGGACATATTTTTCCCTAAAAGAGTTTTCATATAAAATGTACAGCTTTTCTTTCCATTTATGCTCAATTTTAGCCTGGCAAGAGAACTTTATAAAAAACTGAAATAGAAATATACCTACATTTAAACTACTACATGCTTAGGAAGAAGATGTCTAACACCCTTACAAAACTGTTTTTTTACTTAGGTATATGCAACTCTCAAAAAAAAATGCGTAATCTACTTTTAAAGTCAAAAAGATAAATAAAATACTTTTACAGTTTTCTGATTTAAAGTATAGAGAACAACACTCAAGTTTAAGAAGTGAGAAAAATAACATTAAATTGAATCAGAGGAAAGGAATTAATACAGACAATAGTGGAACTTAATTAGAAATCAGAGATGAGTGAAACTGGTAAGTCTAAGAGCTGATTCTTAAAACAATCTCCACAATGGAGAGAAAAGCATAAATACACAATATTAGAGATGAAGTAACAAAATAGTTCTAGAGAAATATAAATTACAAAAACAGGCTCAAAAAGAGAGAGAAAATATACACCTTGGAAGAACTGAGAAAGCATTCAAGATCTATCATTTTGGAGTATGAAGAAAGAAGAAAAGCCTCCAGATGCAATTTAAGAAACCATCACAGTGTGATCAACAAAACCTGCCTAAAGATAGCATATAACAGAAAATTATGGAATAATATCACTTATAATACGCAAAATTCCTTAAAGACTCAAACAATTTAAGGTATGCAAGATGATTTAATGTAGGGAAACCTATATGTATAGTACATCCATATTATAATATGGATGAAAATATGAAAATATATGAAAAATAATACCTCCATAGATACCAAAATCTAACTTGAAACAATGAAGCCAAAAGAGTACTATACAAAAACATGCATAGTGTTTTATTTTTTTAAATATCTTATTTATTTATTTGACAGAGACACAGTGAGAGAGGGAACACAAAAAGGGGGAGTGGGAGAGGGAGAAGCAGGCTTCCTGCTGAGCAGGGAGCCCGATGCGGGGCTCGATCCCAGGACCTTAGGATCATGACCTGAGCCAAAGGCAGACGCTTAAAGACTGAGCCACCCAGGCGCCCTTCACAGTGTTTTAATATAATCTTGAAATAAGGGGCACCTGGGTGGCTCAGTTGGTTAAGTGTCTCCCTTCAGCTCAGGTCATGATCCTAGGGTCCTGGGAGCCAGCCCCACATCAGGCTCCTTGCTCAGTGGGAGCCTGCTTCTCCCTCTGCCTGCCGCTCCCCCTGCTTGTACTCTCTCTCGCTCTCTGACAAATAAAATCTTTAAAAATATGTATATAATCTTGGGTGCCTGGGTGGCTCAGTCGGTTAAGCGTCTGCCTTCAGCTCAGGTCATGATCCCAGGGTCCTGGGATTGAGTCCTACGTAGGGCTCTCTGCTCAGTGGGGAGCCTGCTTCTCCCTCTCCCTCTGCCTGCAGCTCCCCCTGCTTGTGCTCTCTCTCTCTCTCTGTCAAATAAATAAAAATCTTAAATAAATAAATAAATAAATATATATATATATATATATATATAATCTTGAAATAAAGTGCATGAACCTCAGAAAACTCATGCAACTCTGAAACATAAGACATAAAGTATAAGATTGATAATTTGGCTATTTAAAATTTAGAACTAACGTATGCCCCAAATACCATAAACAGAATGAAAAAGCAAAAGATAAATTGGGGGAAATTTTTGTTTTTTAACAAAAATTAAAATGCAAACAGCTGGTAAATAATGAAAATGTTTGACCAGACTCATGATTAACAAAGCATTAGAAAAAGAACCATTAAAGAAAAGGTTTTATTCCATGTTCATGGATTAGAAGAATAAACATTGTTAAAATGTCTATGCTGCCCAGAGCAATCTATACCTTCAATGCCATCCTGATCAAAATTCCAAGGCATTTTTCAAAGTGCTGGACAAACAATCCTAAAATTTGTATGGAATCAGAAAAGACAGTGAATCGCCAAGGAAATGTCAAAAAAGAAAAACAAAGGTGGGGGCATCATGTTGCCTGGTTTCAAGCTATATTACAAAGCTGTGATCACCAAGACAGCATGGTATTGACACAAAAACAGACACATAGACCAATGGAACAGAATAGAGAGCCCAAATATGGACCCTCAACTCTATGGTTAAATAATCTTCGACAAAGCAGGAAAAAATATGCAGTGGAAAAAAGACAGTCTCTTCGATAAATGGCCCTGGGAAAATTGGACAACTATATACAGAAGAATGAACTGGAACCATTCTCTTACACCATACACAAAGATAAACTCAAAATGGATGAAAGACCTCAATGGGAGACAGGAATCCATCAAAATCCTAGAGGAGAACATAGGCAGTAACTTCTTTGACATCGGCCACAGCAACTTCTTTCAAGATACATCTCCAAAGTCAAGTGAAATAAAAGCGAAAATGAACTGTTGGGACTTCATCAAGATAAAATCTGCTGCACAGCAAAGGAAACAGTCAACAAAACAAAGAGGCAACCCACAGAATGGGAGAAGATTTTTGCAAATGATACTACAGACAAAGGGCTGATATCCAAGATCTATAAAGAACTTCTCAAACTCAACACCCAAAAAACAAATAATTCAGTCACAAAATGGGCAGAAGACATGAACAGACACTTCTCAAAAGAAGACCTACAGATGGCTAACAGACACATAAAAAAATGTTCATCATCATTAGCCATCAGGGAAATTCAAATCAAAACCACATTGAGATACCACCTTACACCAGTTAGAATGGCAAAAATTGACAAGGCAAGAAACAAATGTTGGAGAGGTTGTGGAGAAAGGGGAACCCTCTTACACTGTTGGTGGGAATGCAAGTTGGTACAGCCATTTTGGAAAACAGTGTGGAGGTTCCTCAAAAAATTAAAACTAGAGCTACCCTATGACCCAGCAATTGCCCTCCTGAGTATTTACCCCAAAGACAGAGATGTAGTGAAAAGAAGGGCCATATGCATCCCAATGCTCATAGCAGCAATGTCCGCCATAGTCAAACTGTGGAAAGAGCCGAGATGCCCTTCAACAGTCGAATGGATAAAGAAGATGTGGTCCATATATACAATGGAATATTACTCAGCCATCAGAAAGGATGAATACCCAACTTTCACATCAACATGGATGGGACTGGAGGAGATTATGCTAAGTGAAATAAGTCAAGCAGAGAAAGTCAATTATCATATGGTTTCACTTATTTGTGGAACATACGGAATAGCATGGAGGACATGAGGAGAAGGAAGGGAAAAATGAAGGGGGGTGGAAATCGGAGGGTGAGATGAACCATGAGAGACTACGGACTCTGAGAAACTGAGGGTTTTAGAGGGGAGGGAGGTGGGGGGATGGGTTAGCCTGGTGATGGATATTAAGGAGGACATGTATTGCATGGAGCACTGGGTGTTATACTCAAACAATGAATCATGGATCACTACATCAAAAACTAATGATGTACTGTATGGTGACTAACATAACATAATTACAAAAAAAAGAAAGAAAATGTTTTTAAAAATATGAATAGATTCAATAAGTAATAATAAATTTGATAAGTGAGAATATTATAAGTAAAATAAGTGAATATCCACTAACCCATTTTAATTAGGAATTACAAATGAAAACAAATTAGATGCTTTGCCAACCTTATAAAAAAATATTGGAACTAATTGGACTCAACTAACCAGTTGAAATATATTAAAGTAGAAAAATAATTCCAAGTATTACTATACAATACAAATTTAAATTATTGGTCAATTTAGATAACTTACTTGGAATTCAGTTTCACCTCAATTTTGAAAATCAAACTAGAATTCTGGGCAGATTATATTAAATGCAATTCAAGAACAGTGTGTGGGTTGATTGTGCTTTTCATAGTCAATGAGATAAGAAAATCTAAAAATTACTAAGGAGGAAATGAAAATATTTTGGGCTGTCATATGTGGCACAAATGCCTGAGTCAATTTATATTGCCACACAGATTTATTTGTAGCATGTCAGTGTCAAGCAGCTATTATTACCATCACAGATTTAACACCCTTATTTGCTTTTTAAATTTTTAAATTTATTTAGAAGCAAAAAAAAATCATAATTTCAATGTTTATTCTTCCATAATTTTTTTCTTAAAAATTACTGAACATCTCAAAATTTATTTGAACATAATGTTGACGACATCTTAGAAATGACAATTCAGTCAGTAGATTCTAAAGTTAGTAATACTACTAAATGAAGAAAAATATTTCATATGTAAGAATTCTAAGGGGAAAAAATGTGAGTTTTCCCAAGTATGTTTTTTGGAAAGGTGTGACTAGTTACCTGAGACATCCATGGGAGTGATGCTTCATTTGTGTATGAAAATAATCTCATTTTCATGTTTCATTTCCCTTAATTTTAATCACCAATAATATGATTATACCTTTATTAATTTTGATCAACTGTTTACCCTAAGTGAAAACTTGAAGTATCTATAGTTTCTTCCTTTACTTAAAGGAAGGATTTACTTTACTTAAAGGATTTTATATTCTAAAAATTTTATACTAAGAAAAAACTAGAAAAGCAAGTTAGGAATCATATTCACAGCAAGTATGACCAAGATTTATATTCTTAATATATAAATACCTCATACATCAATCAGAAGAATGCTAGTAGCCTAGCAGAAAACTAGGCAAAAGGTAAAAACAAAATTAACAAAAGAAAAAATAGAAAGGATCAATAAAAGTATAGTGAATGATTAAATGTTTTATATAGCAGTAAAGAGATACAAAACAAAACATGTTCATCTATTAATTGATAAAATTATGAAACCTAATTTTGTCCAGAGTACAGTGACATCAGAATTGCATTCATATATTGTTGGTGTAAATTGGTGCAAACTTTCTGGAAAGTACATTGACATATTGGCAATAGGAATATAGGCCTTAAAAATCTTTATAATCATTGACTTGATAATCTTACTTTTAGAAATTTAATGAATAATCAGAAATAGTTAAAAATACATATATAGATATGTATATATATACACAATGTTTTTAAAGTCCTGAAATATAGGAATAATTTTATTTAGGTATGTTGGGATATCATGCCACTTTAATAAATATCATGTTTTATATGAATATCTGATGATTTGGGGAATGCTCACAATAAAATGAAGGAGATATTAATGTAAATATGTAGTATAATCTATTTATGATAAAGACTGCTATGATAGTCTTACGTGTCAGTTTGGCTAGGCTATAGTACCCAGTGATTTAATCAAACACTAGCCTAGGTGTTGCTATGAGGTATTTTGTAAATGTACTTAGCCTCTATAATCACTTGACTAAGTACAGGAGATTATCCTCAATAATGTGAGTGGGCTGCATCCAATCAGTTGAAGGCCTTACAAGCACAAACTGAAGTTTCCTGAAGAAATCCTGCCCTAAGATAAAAGCACCAACTCCTGCCTGAGTTTCCAACCTGATCTACAGATTTCAGAATTGTCAGGAATGTTGTCACAATCCTGTGGGCTAATTCCTTAAAATAAATCTAATATATATCTCTGATTGGTTCTGTTTCTCTGGACAATCCTGACTGGTGCAACTGCTATATCCTACTCTAATATCATTCTTCTCCTTTTCCTTCCTAGTAGAACCCTGAATTTTATAGCTGGGCACTTGGCTACTCAGAGTAAATAGTACATTTAGACTTAGGAAGCTAATCTCGCAGCTAATTATAACCCTGTGGCCAAGTTCTTTCCAATGAAATATAAATAAAACTGTTGATTAGTACTTCCTAAAAGAAAACAATATCATTTATAACTGCATCAAGAATAACAAAATACCTAAAAATAAACTTAACCAAGGAGGTGAAAGACCTGTACTCTGAAAACTACAAAACACCAGTAAAAGAAATTCAAGACAACACAAAGGGAAAGATACAACATGTTAACGGATTGGAAGAACAAATTATTAAAATGGCCATATTACCCAAAGCAATCTACACTTGTAATGCAATCCCTATCAAAATACCAACAGCACTTTTCACAAAGCTAGAGCAAATAATCCTAAAACTTGTATGGAACCATGAAAGACCCAAATAACCAAAGAAATCTTGAAAAAAAGCAAAGCTGGAGGTATCACAACCCCAGATTTCAAGATATACTACAAAGTTAGAGTAATCAAAACAGTATGGTACTGGCATAAAAATAGACATATAAATCAATAGAATAGAATGCAAAGCCCAGACATAAATCCATGATTATATGGTCAATTAATTTTGACAAAGGAGGCAAGAATATGCAATGGGAAAAAGACAGTCTATTCAACAAACAGTGTTGGGAAAACTGGACAGGTACAAGCAAAAGAATGAAACCGGACCACTTTCTCACACCATACACAAAAATAAACTCAAAATGGATTAAGGACCTAAATGGGAGACCTGAAACCACCTAGATCAGAACACAGGCAGTAATTTCTCCGACATCAGCCATAGCTACATTTTTCTAGATATGTCTCCTGAGGCAAGGGAAACAAAAGCAAAAATAAACTACATCAAAATAAAAAGCTTCTGCACAGCAAAGGAAACAATCAACAAACCTAAAAGACAACCTACAGAATAGGAGAAGATATTTGAAAATGACATATCCAATATTATCCAAAATATGTAAGGAACTTATACAACTCAACACCAAAAAAACAAGCAATCCAAATTAAAAATAGGCAGAAGATATGAACAGACATTTCTACAAGGAAGACACACCGATGGCCAACAGACACATGAGAAGATGCTCAACATCACTCATAATCAACAAAATACAAATCAAAACCACAATGAGATATCACCTCACATCTTTCAGAATGGCTAAAATCAAAAATACAAGAAACAATAGGTGTTGGCAAGGATATGGCAAAAAAGGAACCCTCATGCACTGTAGGTGGGAATGCAAACTGGTGCAGCCACTGTGGAAAACAGTATGGAGATTCCTCAAGAAATTAAAAATAAAAATACCACATTATCCAGGAATTTCACTATTAGGTATTTGCCCCCAAAAATGGAAGCAGCCCAAGGGTCAAGCAATAGATAAATGGAAAAAGATATGGTGTGTGTGTGTGTGTGTGTGTGTAGTGGAATATTACTCAGCCATAAAAAAGAATGAAATCTTGCCATTTGCAACAACATGGATAGATCTAGAGGGTATAAAGCTAAATGAAATAAGGCAGTCAGATAAAGACACATACCATATGATTTCACTCAAATATGGAATTTAAGAAAGAAAAATGAACAAAGAAAAAAGAGACAAACCAACTAAAAAGCAGACTCTTAACTATAGAGAACAAACTGATGGTTGTCAGAGGGAAGGTGAGCAGGGGATGGGTGAAATAGGTGAAGGGGATTAAGAGTACATTTATCATGATGAGCCCTGAGTAATGTATAAAGCTGTTGAATCACTATATTGTACACCTGAAACTAATATAATACTGTATGTTAATTACACTGGAATTAAAATTAAAAATAACTAAAATATAGATGGTAGCCTTTAATATTATCATTAAATTTTTTTGCACACTGGGGCGCCTGGCTGGCTCAATCAGAAGAGCATGTGACTCTTGATCTCAGGGTCATGAGTTCAAGTCCCTTGTTGTGTTTAGAGATTACTACTACTACTATTAATAATGATAACAGGTAAATAAATGTCTACCCTTTGAAAAAAAATTTTTTTTGCCCACCAAAACAAGTCAAATGAGTTTAAAAGCACGGAACTAACTAAGAAAGGACTCATTGGTCTTATTTCTTATTTTCATTAAAATTATGTGGGGTGCCTGGTTGGCTCAGTTGGTGGAGCGTGTGACTCTTGATCTCGGGGTTGTGAGTTTGAGCCCCACATTGGGTATAGAGATTACTTAAAAATAAAATATTTTCAAAAATTATGTACGCATATGGTTTAAAAAGTGAAATCGTTCTGCAATTTTCTGTAGAAAAAAAAAAAAGTCAGTCCCCTGCCTGATTCTACCCACTCAAATCCCACTTCCTATAGCAACCAATTTCAAGTCTCTTAGCTATTTCTTGTTTGCTGCTATTTCTTTAAATAATATGAATTCCCTTTGACAGAATCTGTCACAAATTAATTTTTCAGTTTTAGACATTATCTGTTGTCTCACTTTGGAAGATGAGCACTTGGTTCTCATTCACCTACCCCGATGACCCAAAATAGTTGATTCATAATTTTAGTTGTGTCAGGAATTAGGGTTTACATTATTATAATTATGAAAATACTACTTAATCACTAAGTCGGTAAGTAACATGATTACTTTTTCTTCCATTCTGTTTTTCCTTCTCCCTGGATTTATAACTGTGCTTTTTGTTTGTCTGCTTCGCTTTCTATGTAAATATAATTTATTCATAGCTAAACCCTACCTCAGTTATCTAAGTAATCTTTCAGTATGTTCAAACACATCAGGTATCCATTTCAATTTATCCTCCTGAAAATCTCTCTCTTAGAGCCTTCTAATTTGTTCCAATCTGGATAGTTTATTCTAGGGGTTCTACAAAGCTGTCTCCTTGGATCTCCCTTCACCTTCAACATGAAGATTCCTTCACTTCTCTCCTTATTAAACTCCCCATTGTCTAGGTCCCACATCTTCCTCTTTGTTTTATAGTCTTATTTTGGTAGAGTACTTCCTCCAAAGGAGTGCATGAGAGGCATAATTTTTGAGGACTTGAAAGTCAGAAGACACTTTTATTCTACTCATGTACTTACAAAGACAGTTTAACTGAATATAACATTCTTGATTGGGAGTAATTTTACTTCCAAATTTTGAATATGTTGTTTCCAGTGTTGTTGTTAAGTCTGATGCTATACTGGTTATTGATGTTTTGCAAGTAGTCTGAAGAATTTTAGGACTTTCTCTTTGTCCTTGATATTATAAAAGATTATGACCATGTACTTGATGTAGGTATATTTCATTCATTGTCCTACACATAAGTGAGGCCCTGTCAGTTTGGAAACTCATGTTCTTCCATTGTAGAAAATTTTCTTAGAGTATTCCTTCAATTATTTCTTCCTCCTCTATTTTCTCTGTTCTGTCTTTTTGGAACTCCTATTATTAGATATGGGACAACTTATACTTTTTCCCTCATATTAATCTCTTTGTCTTTGTCCTTTACTTCTTGGGGCATTTCTTCAAATTTGTCTCTCAGTCCTTCCATTCAGTTTTGCATTTTCATTACTGCTATTTTATTTTTTATTTTGTTCTTTGAAATTTTTGTTCTTTTTTTTTAAAGATTTTATTTATTTATTTGAGAGAGAGAGAGCACAGAGGGAGTGTGAGAGGGAGTGAAATTTTCATTTTTTTTAAAGATTTTATGTATTTATTTGAGAGAGAGAGAGAGAGAGAATGAGAGATAGAAAGCACGAGAGGGAAGAGGGTCAGAGGGAGAAGCAGACTCCCCGCTGAGCAGGAAGCCCGATGTGGGACTCGATCCCGGGACTCCAGGATCATGACCTGAGCCGAAGGCAGTCGCTTAACCAACTGAGCCACCCAGGCGCCCGAAATTTTCATTCTTAATAGTGTTTTGTTCTTGTGGTGGCTCAGCCGTTTAAGTGTCTGACTTCAGCTCAGGTCATGATCGAGCCCCGCATTGGGCTCCCTGCTCATCAGGGAGTCCGCCTCTCCCTCTGACCTTCCCCTCACTCCTGCTCTCTTTCTCTCAAATAAATAAATAAAATCACTGAAAAGAAAAATATAGTATTTTGTTCTTGCTCCTTGGATGCAGTTTTTTCCTCATCTAAATGTATAAATTATATATTTACAATTTTATACTCTCTACACAGTGAGTTTCTTCCAATTTGCTTTTTTCTATTTGTTTCAATCTCTATTTTTTACATTAGAGGCATTCTTTGGGTTTTTGCTCATATTTTAGGGACTCAAGTCTTTTTTAGAAACTATATGTGAGTTGGGCTTGTTGATGGTAGGCTTCTCTGCAGAATCAGCTGATTGGGTTCATTTGAAACACCAATGTCAGCATCTTGAGGATGTTTTCACCTAATCTAGTTAGATTACTCATAGAATAATCTTCCTATCCCCTGTCTGGAAGAAATGACCTTGATACCAATATTCTAAGAGCAATTGTGGGAAGAGGGCATCACTTTCTGTGTGCATGTGCTCTTTTATCCTCCTGTTTCCAACAAAGTCTACTTTCAGTTACACCTGTAGTCCCCCAATCAGAGACTGTCAGGTTACCCTCTCCAGAGAAAGAGCCCCTGATTCTGCTGAGGTGAGGGAGGAGGAGTCACCTGGTTATGTACAGAGCATCTTGAGTTCTGAATACTTCTTACACAGCATTTCAGTAATTCTTCTGCCTTTTAGTCACACCTCTGATACACCAGAAGCTCTGAAACAAATTCCTAAATCTCTGGGAGTTCTGAATTGCTTTCTGACTCTCCCCATTGCTAAGTTAGGCTTTAGCTTTCTTGGATTTATTAGATTAATTGTCACTCCTTTTGCTTCCAGCTTCCAAAACTGTTTTATCATCTCTACCATTCTCTTGTTTTATTTGGTGATGTATACTTTTATTTTTCTTTAAATATCTTCAGCACCATTTATAAGATTAAATTTGTTAATTTTGTTTAAGTTTTTTTACTATTTATTTGAGAGAGAGAGAGCACAAGTGGGAGTGAGGGGCAGAGGTAGAGGGAGAGGGACAAGCAGACTCCCCGCTGAGTGGGGAGACCAACGTGGGGCTTAATCCCAGGACCCCGAGATCATGACCCAAGCTGAAGTCAGACGCTTAACTGACTGAGCTACTAGGCACGCGTTGTTTTAGATTTTTATGTTTTAAACTTCCTTCTTGTTTTTTGTGTCTTTTTCTCTACAAATCAGATTTCATTTGCTTTTCTGTAATGTTTTAAAAATTTAGATTTCCATTTTTAATTTTCCATACAGTTAACACCATTTTCCCTAAAACATTCTTTACCTTATATTTCTCCAACTCACAAGTATTAAATGTGTGATGACATCTTTTGAGTTTCCCCTATTGGAAATGAAAAATTAGCACAGCTCTCTCTCCACTACTCTCCTCTGGCCTTATGTCCTTTTCTTACTCCTTTGTGATACTGTTTAGATGTTTTGAGTGTTTGGATCCAGATTATCGTTCAGAATTTTTACAGTTTGTGTCTTACCTTTTAAGAGTAACTTTGACTTTTGTTTTAGCCCAGTTCTCCAGAAAACAGAACCTAAGGTAAAGCTTGTGGAACTGCTGTTTTATCAGAGGGTGCAGTCCCAGGGGAAGCAACAGTGAGGGAAAAAGTGAAGTAAAACAGGGAAGGAAGGAAGCAAATACAAGGTAGCAAGCCATGCTCAGCTTCATGACAGATAGCTGCCTGCTTGGTTACACAAGACACCTTTGGAGAGGCCAAGGGAGCTTCTGAATCTTGGACCCATCAGGGGAAAGAAGGGTGAAAATTTAACTGCTTGCTCTTCCCTCTTTTCTCTTCATGGTTCAAAGTTTGCCCCATAGGAGTTAATTCCTCCATACTTACAGGCTGCAACATGGGCCCCTACTGGCAGCTACTGGAAAAGACAGAGCCTCCCTCCATGGATCTCACTGGGCCAATGCAGCTTCCGTGGTGGCATGCATGATGGAGCCTCTGCCAAAGCTAGCCTTTAACACCTGCCTGGGAAGGCTGAGTCAGCTAGTGGTGTCAGGAGACAAAATCCAGTTGGAGCAATCAGGACTTATTATTGTAAGAATGGCAAGAGACTCTGACAGGTTCGTTTGGCCTGGGAAGTTGAGCCAGTGCTGAGACCAGGGAGGCAAGGCGTCAAAAGGATCTGAAGAGGGGCATAAATGAATGCATTACATTTGTGTTTTGCTTTGTGACTATATTTATAATTCTCTAGATTTATGTCTTCATTTAACTCGTTTGAGTGCTTATTGCCTGTCCTTATCTCTCAGTTGGCTGAAAAATAGCTTGGAGTAATTATCTCCTATAATTTAGTGTAGCAGCAGAGAAGTCTGAGGCGAACATGATTTTCTGTGCTTTCTAAGAAACATCTTTTGTTTCCTTCATAGATCTTAGTAGAACTTCTTCTGTAGCCTTGTAATTAAAAAAAAAATTGTCAGACTTGTCTAGATGTAGGTCTTTGTCATTTCTGCCAAAAACATGGCTATTTCTATCTGCATCTATGGGCTTTTTTTTCTCATCATATATTTGATTTTCTCCCATTTGTTGTTCTCTTCTTCATGAATACCAATGACCTTTTCTCTCTTTTCCTGCTTTTATCTGTCCCACCTACCTCTGACCTATATCGCTTCACCAAGAGTATTTCAAGTAACCCTCATTATTTATTCAATATTCTTGCAGAGTCAAGTCTTTCTTTATTGCCAATGGGGATTTTAATTCTGTGGTTGCGTTATTTTTGTATCATTCCCTGTCCTTTACTTCAATCATAACATTCTATTGAATTTCCATTTCATCCTGTTTATATCTTTCTTCTCATACTTAATAGATGCATGTTTATAGAACTTGTGTGGCTTTTTGTACTCTATTAGGGATGCGAGTAGTCTCTTCAAGTTTTCTTTTGGGTCCTGTAGTAGATCATTTTTATGCTTTTCCTTTCTCTTTATGTTGCCATTTTCTTTCCCTTGTTCTGAAATTTTTTTCATAGGTTCCATGTTGAATTTTCTCTTACTCAGTTTCTGTAACAGTCCTCAGACTTAAGTGTTTATCAGCAGGTAGAATGCATATGTTTCTTTTGGTTCTGTTCCCTATCCACTTATTTTTAACTTTCACTTATTTTCCTTAATTTAAATTCAGTTAGCCAACCTATAGTACATCATTAGTTTCAGATGTAGAGTTCAGTTACTCATCAGTTGCCTGTAACACCCAGTGCTCATCCCATCATGTGCCCTCCCTATCCACTCGAATGTATGTCAGGTCTTATTTCAATTTCCATGCCTACTAGGCATTGAACAATTGAACTTCCACTCTACTGGCTTTGCCTACCTTATTGTCTGATCTTCTGTTACTTTGAAATGATGAGCTCATGAAAAACTACAAAATTCTTAGTTTACACTGCTCTTGGGTTCATCCTCTTTTTGCCCCTATCTAAAATGCTATA
Source organism: Eumetopias jubatus (assembly GCF_037043125.1). NCBI lineage: Eukaryota > Metazoa > Chordata > Mammalia > Carnivora > Otariidae > Eumetopias > Eumetopias jubatus. The sequence continues at coordinate 29,832,759 of NW_028274810.1, read as the reverse complement.
TATTGGGACCATACTTTTCTCAGTATGCAGCCTTCTTCCTCCCTGCCCAGGTGTTTCCTTGGAGCTCTCTATGGATGTAGTACAAGAGAGAGATAGTGGAGATAAAGGGAGGAAGAGATAAAGAGATAATCAATATAACTCTAGCTGCTCCTTAGGCAAGTAAAAAATAAAAATAAAAATAAACAATTGGGATTACATTAAACCAAAAAATTTTGGCAAAGTAAAGGAAGCCATCAATAAAACAAAAAGGCAACCTACTGAATGGGAGAAGATATTTGCAAATGATATATCTGACAAGGGGTTAATATCCAAAATATATAAAGAACTTCTACAACTCAGCAACAAACAAACAAATAAACACAGTTCAATTAAAAAGTGAGCAGAGGAGCAAAGAGGCAGAACTTTCCAAGACGGCAGAGAAGTAGGAAACCTTAGTTTTGTCTGGGCCCGGGAATTCAGCTAGATAGCTATCAAATCATTCTGAACACCTGTGAACTCAACCAGAGATCTAAGAAAAGATTTGCTTCAATTCTACAAATAGAAAAGCCACCACTTTCTGCAAGGTAGGAGGTGCAGAGAAATGAATCCAAAGCCATATACTGGAAGATAAAGGATAGAGGCGGCTACCAAAAAGTGATACAGCAGCAGAGCACAAAATCAGAACTTTTAGAAATCTGCTCCAGTGAGGGAAGTCCCTGTCCAAAAGGCACCCAGCTGACAAAGTGGGGCTGAATCCTACATGGGACAGTGTGGTCTCAAGATCCCCGGGGTCACAGGAAGACCGCAGGTACCTGAGTGCGGCAGAGCTCCCAGGCATTGGAGCAGGGAAGCTGGCTGCAACCAGCGAGTCCAGGAGTGGGCTCTCAGCTCTGGGTTGCCATAAACCTCGAACTGTAGCACAGATGGGTGACTGCAGGGGCCCAATAAGGGGCAGAACCCTCAAAACTCCCCTTCCTCCCCCAGAGGAGCAGCCACGGTGTGTGTTGCTGGAGTCTGCAGGGTTTGGAGACTCAAAGCCTAGTGTTGTGCCTGAGATAGAAATGCGCAATCACAGGCCAGGTGTGCACAGAGTGCAGATGGAGACCATGGAGACTGCTTTTCCCTGAGGGTGCACTGAGGAGCGGGGGCACAAGCTTTTGGCTCCATAGCTGGAGATTGAGAGGCCTCCATTTTCAGTCTCATCCTCTAAAGTGGCGTGGAAAGCCTTCAGGAAACAAAAGCCACATAGAGCAATCTGGAGCTGCTTACTTAGCCTGGCCCCCTGGCATGGTGGTGCAATTCCAACCAGGTCAAAGACACCTGAGAATCAGCACAAGAGGCCCCTTTCCCAGGAACATCCGGCTAAGACCAAGTTTACCGGTCACACAGAACTGTAAAATTCCAGCACTAGGGGAAAATAGTATATAGAATTCATGGTTTTTTCCTCATGATTCTTTAGTCTTTCAATTTTATTTTTCCCCCCTTTCCTTTTCAACCAATTTCTTATTTTATCAACTTTTTAAGTCTTTTTTAATTTTCATTTTTACAGTTACATTCTATCCTTTCATTGTATATAATTTTATTTATACATATATAGGGGCACGTGGGTGGCTCAGTCATTAAGCGTCTGCCTTCAGCTCAGGTCATGATCCCAGGGTCCTGGGATCGAGTCCTGCATCAGCTCCCTGCTCTGTGGGAAGCCTGCTTCTCCCTCTCCCACTCCCCCTGCTTGTGTTCCCTCTCTTGCTGTCTCTCTGTCATATAAATAAATAAAATCTTGGGGAGGAGGTTAGGGGGATAGGTTAGCCTGGTGATGGGTATTGAGGAGGGCACGTTCTGCATGGAGCACTGGGTGTTATGAACAAACAATGAATCATGGAACACTGCATCAAAAACTAATGATGTACTATATGGTGATTAACATAACAATAAAAAAATTAAAAAAAAACTTTAAAAAAATATATAATGTTTTTCTTTCTTTACAATTTTGGGATGCAGTTTCTTCTAACAGACCAAAATACACAAGAATCTAGTGTATTGTTCTGTTCTGTTCACCTGTCTGCTTATATTCTCTTTATTTTTTTGTCTTTTAATTTTCATTTTTACAGTTACATTCTATGTTTTCATTGTATTTAATCTTATTTTTGTACCTGTATAAGTTTTTCTTTCTTTATAATTTTGGGATCCAGTTTTATAACAGACCGAAATACACACAGTATCCAGTATATTGCTCTGTTCTGTTCACCTGTCTGATTATATTCTCTCTCTCTTTTCTTTTGGTTTTAATTTTTTTTCAGTTTCGGGTCCCTTCTGATTTGTTTAGTGTATATTTCTCTGGGGTCCTTGTTACCATTTTAGTATTTTGTTCTCTCATTCATCTATTCTCCTCTGGACAGAATGACAAGATGGAAAAACTCACCTCAAAAAAGAGAACTAGAGGCAGTACTGACTGACAGGGACCTAATCAGTATGGATATAAGTAAGATGTCAGAACTAGAGTTCAGAATAATGATTATAAAGATACCAGCTGGGCTTGAAAAAGGCACAGAAGACACTAGAAATTCCCTTTCTGGAGAAATTAAAAGAACTAAAATCTAATCAAGTCAAAATAAAAAAAGCTATTAATGAGATGCAATAAAAAAATGGAGGCTCTAGGGCTGCCTGTTTGGCTCAGTTGGTTAAGCATCTGCCTCTGGCTCAGGTCATGATCCCAGGGTCCTGGGATTGAGCCCGATTGGGCTCCCTGCTCAGTGGGGAGCCTGCTTCTCCCTCTGCCCCCTGGCTCATGCTCTCTCTCTTACTCTCTATCTCAAATAAATAAAATCTTTAAAAAAACGGAGGCTCTAACTGCTAGGATAAATGAGGCAGAAGAGAGAATAAGTGATATAGAAGACAAAATGATGGAGAATAAAGAAGCTGAGAAAAAAGAGACAAACAACTACTGGATCACAAGGGGAGAATTCAAGAGGTAAATGGTACCATAAAGTGAAATAATATTAGAATTGGGATCCCAGAAGAAGAGGAAAGAGAGATGGGGGCAGAAGGTATATTGGAGGAAATTATAGAGGAGAACTTCCCTAATCTGGGGAAGGAAAGAGGTATTCAATTCCAGAAGGCATAAAGAACACCCCTCAAAACCAATAAAAATAAGTCAACACCTCGACATATAATAGTGAAACTTGCAAATCTTAGAGACAAAGAGAAAATCCTGAAAGCAGCTCAGGACAAGAGGTCGGTAACCTACAAGGGTAGAAACATTAGATTGGTAGCAGAACTTTCCGCAGAGACCTGGCAAGCCAGAAAGGACTGGCATGATATATTCAGGGTGCTAAATGAGAAAAATATGCAGCCAAGAATACTTTATCGAGCAAGGCTGTCATTCAAAATAGAAGGAGAGATTAAAAGCTTCCAGGACAAACAGAAACTAAAAGAATTTGTGATCTGGATACCTGGATGGCTCAGTTGGTTAAGTGTCTGCCTTCGGCTTAGGGCATGATCCCAGGGTCTCGGGATTGAGACCTGCACTGGGCTTGTTGCTCAGTGGGGAGCCTGCTTCTCCCTCACCTGCCGCTTCCCCTGCTTGTGAGCTCTGTCTCTCTCTGACAAATAAATAAATAAAAACTTAAAAAATAAAAAAATAAAAATGAATAAAAGAATTTGTGATTACTAAACCAGTCCTGCAAGAAATATCATAGGGGATCTTTTGAGCAAAGAGAGAACCCAAAAGTAACAGAGACCAGAAAGGAACAAAGACAATATACAGAAACACTGACTTTACAGGTAATACAATGGCACTATATTCATATCTTTCAATAGTTACTCTGAATGTAACTGGACTAAATGCTCCAATCAAAAGACAGAGTATCAGGTTGAATAATAATAAAAAAAAAAGATCCACCAATGTGCTGTCTGCAAGAAATTCATTTTAGACCCAAACACACCTCCAGATAGAAAGTGAGGGGTGGAGAACTATTTATCATGATAATGGATGTCAAAAGAAAGCTGGAGTAGCAATCCTTATATCAGACAAACTAGATTTTAAAGCAAAGACTGTAACAAGAGATGAAGAAGGACAATATATCATAATAAAAGTGTTTATTCAACAAGAAGATTTAACAATCGTAAATATTTATGCCCCTAACTTGGAAGCACCAAAATATATAAAACAATTAACAACAAACATAAAGGAACTCATTGATAATAGTACAATAATAGTAGGGGACCTTAACACCCCACTCACAGCAATGGACAGATCATCTAAGCAGAAGATCAACAAGGAAACAAGGGCTTTGAATGACACACTGGACCAGATGGACTTCACAGATATATTCAGAACATTCCATCTTAAAGCAACAGAATACACATTCTTCTCTAGTGCACATGGAACATTCTGCGGAATCAGATCACATACTGGGTCACAAATCAGGTCTCAACCAGTACCAAAAGATTCTGCATATTTTCAGACCACAGTGCTTTGAAACTTGAACTCAATCACAAGAGGAAAGTTGGAAAGAACTCAAATACATGGAAGTTAAAAAAAAAGTCTGCTAAAGAACGAATGGGTCAAACAGGAAATTAAAGGAAAATTTTAAAAAATTCATTGAAACAAATGAAAATGAAAACACAACTGTTCAAAACCTTTGGGATGCAGCAAAAGCAGTCCTAAGAGGGAAGTATATAGCAATATAAGACTTTCTCAAGAAACAAGAAAGGTCTCAAATACACAACCTAACCTTACACCTAAAGCAGCTGGAGAAAGAACAGTAAATAAAGCCTAAACCAGCAGGAGAAGAGAATTAATAAAGATTTTAGAGCAGAAATCAATGAAATAGAAACCAAAAGAACAGTAGAACTGATCAATGAAACTAGGAACTAGTTCTTTAAAATAATTAATAAGATTGATAAACCTCTGGCCAGACTTATCAAAAGAAAAGAAAAAGGACCCAAATAAATAAGATCATGAATGAAAGAGGAAAGATCACAACCAACACCGTAGAAATACAAGCAATCATAAGAACTATTATGAGCAACTCTATACCAACAAATTAGGCAATCTGGAAAAACTGGATGCATTCCTAGAGAAGTATAAACTAGCAAAACTGAACCAGGAAGAAATAGAAAACCTGAACAGACACATAACCAGTAAGGAAATTGAAGCAGTAATCAAAAGTCTCCCAACAAACAAGAAACCAGGGCCAGAAGGCCTCCTAAGAGAATTCTACCCAACATTTAAAGAAGAATTAATACCTATTCTTCTGAAGCTGTTTCAGACAATAGAAATGAAAGGGAAACTTCCAAACTCTTTCTATGAGGCCAGCATTACCTTGATCCCAAAACCAAAGACCCCAACATAAAGAATTACAGACCAATATACCCGATGAACATGAATGCAAAAATTCTCACCAAGATACTAGCCAGTAGGATCCAGCAGTACATTTAAAAGGATTATTCACCACAACAAAGTGGGATTTATTCCTGGGCTGCAAGGGTGGTTCAATCAATCAATGGGATACACTACATCAATAAAAGAAAGGACAAGAACCATATGATCCTCTCAATAGATGCAGAAAAAGCATTGACAAAGTACAGCATCCTTTCTTGATTAAAACTCTTTACAGTGTAGGGATGGAGGGAACATACTTGAATATCATAAAAGCCATATACAAGAAGCCCACAGCAAATAACATTCTCAGTGGGGAAAAACAGACTTTTCCCCTAATGTCAGGAACATGGCAGGAATGTCCACTATCACCACCGTTGTTCAACATACTACTCGAAGTCCTAGCCTCAGCAATCAGACAACAAAAAGAAATAAAAGGCATCCAAATTGGCAAAGAAGTCAAAAACTCTCACTCTTTGCAGATGATATGATACTTTATGTGGAAAACACAAAAGACTCCACTCCAAAATTGCTAGAACCCAAATAGGAATTCAGCAAAATGGTAGGCTATAAAATCAATGCACAGAAATCAGTTGCATTCCTATACACTAACAATGAGACAGAAGAAAGAGAAATCAAGGAGTCAATCCCATTTACAATTGCACCAAAAACAATAAGATACCTAGGGATAAATCTAACCAAAGAGGCAAAGGGTCTGTACTCAGATAACTATAGAAGACTCATGAAAAAAATTGAGGAAGACACAAAGAAATGGAAAAACCTGCCAGCTCATGGATTGAAAGAACAAATACTGTTAAAGTGTCTATGCTACCTAGAGCAATCGACACATTCAATGCAATCCCTATTAAAATACCATCAACTTTTTTCACAGAGCTGGAACAAATATTCCTAAAATTTGTAGGGAACCAGAAAAGACCCCAAATAGAATGTTGAAAAAGAAAACCAAAACTGGTGGCATCACAATTCCAGACTTCAAGCTCTATTACAAAGCTATAATCATCAAGACATTATGGTACTGGCACAAAAACAAGTAGATCAATGGAACAGAATAGAAAACCCATAAATGGACCCTCAACTCTATGGTAAACTAATCTTTGACAAAGCAGGAAAGAATATCCAATGGAAAAAAGACAGTCTTTTCAACAAATAGTGCTGGGAAAATTGGACAGCCACATGCAGAAAAATGAAACTGGACCACTTTCTTACACCATACACAAAAATAGACTCAAAATGGATGAAAGACCTAAATGTGAGACAGGAATCCATCAAAATCCTTGAGGAGAACACAGGCAGCAACCTCTTTGACCTCAGCTGCAGCAACTTCTTGCTAGACACATCGCCAAAGGCAAGGGAAACAAAGTCAAAAATGAACTTCTGGGGCTTCATCAAGCTAAGAAGCTTTTGCACAGCAAAGGAAACAGTAGACAAAACCAAAAGACAACTGACAGAATGGGAGAAGATTTTTGCAAGTATCTTATCAGATAAAAGGCTAATATCCAAAATTTATAAAGAACTTACCAAATTCAACACACAACTAATCCAATCAAGAAATAGAAGACATGAACAGATATTTCTCTAAAGAAGACATTCAAATGACCAACAGACACATTTAAAAATGTTCAACATCACTTGGCATAGGGAAATACAAGTCAAAACCACAATGAGATACCACCTCACACCAGTCAGAATGGCTAAAATTAATAAGACAGATGTTGGCGAGGATGCAGAGAAAGGGAAACCCTCCTACACTGTTGGTGGGAATGCAAACTGGTGCAGCCACTCTGGAAAACAGTATGGAGGTTCCTCAAAAAGTTGAAAATAGAGCTACCTTATGACCCCACAATTACCCTACTGGGCATCTACCCCAAAGATACAAATGTAGTGATCTGAAGGGACACCTGCACCCCAGTGTTATAGCAACAATGTCCACAATAGCCAAACTATGGAAAGAGCCCTAATGTCCACTGATAGGTGAATGGATAAAGAAGATGTGGTATTAATATTCCATTGTGTGTGTATACACACACACACACACACACACAATGGAATATTACACAGCCATCAAAAAAATGAAATCTTGCCATTTGCAACAACATGGATGGAACTAGAGGGTATTTTTTTTTTTAAGATTTTATTTATCTATTTGACAGAAAGTACAAGCAGGGGAGAGTGTCAGGCAGAGGGAGAGGAAGAAGGAGACTCCCCACTGAGCAAGGAGCCTGATGTGGGACTTGATCCCAGAACCGCGGGATCATGATCTGAGCCGAAAGCAGACACCTAACCAAATGAGCCACCCAGGCATGCCGGAACTAGAGGGTATTATGCTAAGTGAAATAAGTCAAACAGAGAAAGACAATTATCATATGATCTCACTGATATGTAGAATTTATGAAACAAAACAGAGGATCATAGGGGAAGATAGGAAAAAATAAAACAAGATGAAATCAAAGGGGGAGACAAACCATAAGAGACTCTTAATCATAGGAAACAAACTGAGGGTTGCTGGAGGGGACGGGGGTGGAGGGATGGGGTAATTGGGTGATGGACATTAAGGAGGGCATGTGATATAAGTAGCAGGGGGTATTATATAAGACTGTTGAATCACAGGCCTGTACCTCTGAAACCAATAATACATTATATTCAATTAATTGAATTTAGGTTAAAAAATGTTAAAAAAAAAAGAAAAGGAAGGACATCCTGACATATGCTACAATGTGGATGAACCCTGAAGACATTATGCTGAGGGAAATAAGCCAGTCATAAAAGGGCCATATGATTCCACATATAGGAGGTCCCTAGATTCATAAAGACAGAAAGTAAAATGGTGGTTGCCAAGGGCTGGATTGAAGGGGTAATGGGTAGTTATTGTTCAATGGGTACAGAGTTTCCATTATGGAGATGAAAAGCTCTAGAGATGGTTGGTGGTGATAACTGAGCAACAGTGTGAATGTAATTAATGTACACTTAAAAATGGTTAAAATGATAAATCTTATGTATATTTTTATCACAATAAAACTTCTTAACAATTCTAAAAATTAATAAATAATTAAAGGAAAAAAGCGAGTAGGGGCTCTGAATAGTCCTTTTTCCACAAAAGACGTACAGATGGCTAATAGACACATGAAAAGATGATCAACAGCACTAGCCAGAATGGAAATACAAATCAAAACCACAATGAGTTATTACCTCACACCAGTCAGAATGGCCAGTATCAAAAAGACAAGAAATAACAAGTGTTGGCAAGGATGTGGAGAAAAGGAAACCCTAATGCACTGTTGGTGGGAATGTGAATTCGTGCAGCCACAATATGGAAGTTGCTCAAAATTAAAAAAAAAAAAACAACAGTCATATGATTCAGTAATTCTACTGCTGGGTATATACCAGAAGAAAACGAAAACACTAATTGAAAAAAATACATGCACCTCTATGTTTATTGCAGCATTATTTACAATGGCGAAGATATGGAAGTGACCTAAGTGTCCATCAATAGAGGGACAGATAAAGAAGTGATATATATATATCAGTGATATATATAACAGATAAGGAAGAAGTAAATATATTGAATATATGTATATAGGAATATATATTCATATTGAAAATATGTGATGAATATATTTAGATATATAAAATTCAATATATGTATATTATATACATATACAGTATGTATGTGTACATCCACACACTATGGAATATTACTCAGCCATAAAAAAATGGAATTCTTCCATTTGCAATAATATGGATGGACCCAGAGTATATTACGCTAAGTGAAGTAAGTCAGACAGAAATAGACAAATAGCATGTGATTTCACTTATATATGGAATCTAAAAAACAAATGAACAAATGAAAACCAAAAAACCAGACTCAGAAACTCAGAAAGACAGAGAACAAACTGGTGGTTACCAGAGGGGAGGGGTTTGTGGGGATGGGTGGAATAGGAAAAGGGGATTAAGAGACACAAACTTCTAGTTATAAAATAAGTAAGTCATGGGGATGTAAAGTCTGCTCAAAAAGAGGTACATACCTGGTAAAGTGATTACCGCAAAATTTTTAGTTGGTGCACACCCTTGATCTGATGCAGGGCAGAGAGATAGATATTATGTATTTTTATGCTTTTTCATATGGTAAAACTTGACTATGCTTTGAAGGGTAGAAATTTCTTTATACAATTCAAAATTACCTTAAATTCAGCTATTTTTATGTTCTCAGATCTAGTTTTTGCTGGTGTGTTGAGTTTTCATCTTAGTCGCTTTTACATTACAACTGAGAACTGAAGGCAGTTTCCCTTGTCAAAAACAAGAATCTGTCGAAATGTCAAAATTTTGAGGAATCCACCATTAAATTACATTTATGCTCAATGATCACATTAAACCAAAAGTAGCTAAAGCGCAAGGGATTACCATTGAGAGTCAGCTGAGAACCAGGAGAGATTTAAGTCAAAGAGGATGAACAGAACCAGTGTGGTGGGAAAGTGCAAAAATTCTTTCTTAGTGCCTGAATAAAGAACTGAATAAAGGGTGCCTGGGTGGCTCAGCCGTTAGGTGTCTGCCTTCAGCTCAGGTCACGATCCCTGGGTCCTTGGGATTGAGCCCCGCATTGGGCTCCCTGCTCCACAGGAAGCCTGCTTCTCACTCTCCCACTCCCCCGGCTTGTGTTCCCTCTCTCTCTGTCCCCCTCTATTAAATAAATAAAATCTTTAAAAAAAAGAACTGAATATGTTTTGCTTTGATTTTCTAAACCCATATATGTGCATACCCAAACCTATTTGGAAATAGAAAAGGTTTTGAAGCTAAACAACCAGCTATTTTTAAAACATACAGCTTAGGGGCGCCTGGGTGGCTCAGGTGGTTAAGCATCTGCCTTCGGCTCTGGTCATGATCTCCAGGTCCTGGGATCAAGCCTGCGTCCAGCTCTCAGCTCAGTGGGGAGCCTGCTTCTCTTTCTCCTTCTGCCTCTCACCCTGCTTGTGCTCTCTCTCTCTATCTCAAATGAATAAATAAAATGTTTTAAAAAACTAAAACATACGGCTAATTAAGTTGAGCCTGTTTTCAGTACAATGAATTGTTTAAATCCAATCATTTAAAAAATAAGAATTTATATACATGGTGAGATTTAAGAATATAGTACAATATCAGTTCCTGTATCAAAGAAAATTGATGAAAGGCTAGATTTGAAAACAGCCACTTTCTTTCATCAGATTTCCTCTATATTTTTCTTAGTCTTTGTGTGTGTGTGTTTCCTTTTGACAGTTTATAGCATCAAGGTCAGAATGTCAGGAATGAAGCAGATAACAAAAAGAACATGGAGTAGAACCTCAAAAGAAAATGCTTGTTCAATATTTGCAATTGTTCAATATTTGCAATTGATTAAAAGGGAAAATATTGAAGTACATTGATTATCAAAGCATTCAAGCCACTAAGCAGATTAGAGGGTTTGCTGCTGATGATGAAACTGAGACATCTCACAGCAACACTAAGCTATTCTTCGTACTGTCTCATAACAGCTTGTCATTCTACAACTAATGTGGAAATATGGCATTGCGAGGTTTATGAAATATATATTTTTTATTGATTATATGCTTTCAAGTGCAAGCTTACATTTTCCATCCAGGAATAAATAATTTATGGAATTAATTTTTCATTATAACTTTCTCACAGCTGCTGAATTAGGAATGTTCTGACACTAACCATGAATGTAAATTGAACATATTTCTGTGTAGGAATTCTAGCGAGTAGTGAATCAGAGAGCTGGGCTGTTATAGAGTTGCCAAATATATTTGTGTAGTCAATTTCAATATAGTTGGACCTGAATTGTGTAGAGAACCTTTAAAAGCACAACTCAAACAGCCTGATTTGTTCTGGTAATGAATGAATCACTGTAATATATAAGCCTCCTAAATAAAAACTTGTTAGCAGGGTTAACTGTTAAACATTTATTTCCAGTATATACCTCTCAGACAAATTAGTTAGACCCAGAACACCAAAGCTTGAAATAAATTATTTTGAGCCTAATAGTAATAAGACTAAGAATTTTAATAAAAATAGAAGCCCCCATTGGTACTATTCATATTATGGCCACTAACATTCAATGAAGTCTGATATGTTATTACTGAAACATGAACTAGAAGGTGCCTTCTATGTCAGGGCGAATGATACTTCAACATTTAAGTGTATTTATTAGTGTTTATTAGGTAGCAGACATTGTTCTAGGTGCTAGAGAGTCATCAGTGAACAAAACAGACAAAAGTCCATGCTTTTGTGCAGTTTACATTCTAGTGAGAGAAGAAAAGCTGTAAACAATAAACATAATAAGTATGTATATTAAATAGTATGTTAGAAGGTAGCAAATGATATGAAACAAAACACAGCAGGTTAAGAGGGATCAGAAGTGGTTCTAATTTTAGACGAGGAAGTCAAGGTGGGCTTTATTGGGAAGATGACAGTTGAGCTAAGTAAGATTTAAAGGAGTAGAGAGAGTGAACTATGAATACAGTTGGGAAGAGAGTACCTTAAACAGAAAAGCTGGTGCAAAAGCCCTGAGGCAGGAGCATGCCTGGAGATATGAGGAAAGGAAGGAGGCCAATGTGTCTGGATTTTTCTTGATTGAAAAAATTAAGAACTGGGGGGCACCTGGGTGGCTCGGTTGGTTGGGTGACCTACTCTTGATTTCAAGTTGGGTGATGATCTTGGGGTTGTGGGATCAAGCCCCACGTGGGGTCTGCACTGGGCATGGAACCTGCTTGGGATTCTCCCTCTGCCCCTCCATCTCTCTTTTAATAAAAAAAATTAAGGATAAATTAAAGGGGCGCCTGGGTGGCTCAGTCGCTGGGCGTCTGCCTTCGGCTCGGGTCCTGATCCTAGCGTCAGGTTCCCTGCTCAGCGGGGATTCTTCTTCTCCCTCTCCCCCTCCCCCTGTTTGTGTTCGCTCTCTCGCTGTGTCTCTCTCTGTCAAATAAATAAATAAATTCTTAAAAAAAAAGAAAAAAGGATAAATTAAAGGAAGGAAGGATGAACAATCAATACTATCTCCACAGTCTGTGGCTTTCTGCTGTCATTTGTGTACTCATGTGACCTAAATGATGTTTTCCAGATCTTATACCTGGGTCTTTGTGTGGAGGAGGAGCTCTAGAGGTAGGAATGTGGCCTAGACATCCGACTTAGACTTAGGTTTGAATCCCAGCCCTTTTTTTACTAGCTATATTATCTTGGCCAAGAAACTTAATCTCTTTGAGCCCTAGTTCCCTCATCTTTAAAATGAGAATAACATATATTAACAGCATTTATGGAGATTAATAGAATCATGTATGCAAAGTATCTGGTATAGCACTTGGTACACAGTAGGTTCTCGATCAGATTAGTTTTCTTTCCCTCCCTATTCTGGTCAGTTACCCAGAACTTCAGTACCCTCCCCAGAATGGACCCTTCTTTGCACTTGCCAGTTTCACTGCCAGAACTGGAGTTGCTGCTCTCAATTCGGCTAAGTCTCCTAGTATAACAGGTAGAAAGGAAAGGCTATTCTGCACTCTTACTTGTTGGGACTCTCTGCGGCTTAATTTTAGATGCTTCTCCTACCCCTCTGCAATTACCCTGTTCAAAACATGAGGACCTTCCAAGGAGGGTCCTCTGGCCGACCCAACCTTCCTGCCCACACCAGCAGCTGTGTCAATTCCTTGAGTTCTGAAATCCACATGGTGTGGCTGGAGTCAGCTCTTGATTAATTTGACCTCTCCTATCCCGGCTTTGATGTCCAACAGCGGCAGTAAAATAGCGCCCCTAATTTTAATACCAGTTATACAACTCTAAACTTACAAAATGGTTACTTCAGGGAATAATTAATCCACATTACAAGTGTGCTCCAAAGGATTTTTCCTGGAGCAGTATTGTTTTTCCCCCAGCAATTACGTGTTTTACAAAGGAAGACATAAATAGTTTGGCATCCTAACCATAAGTTCTAGGAAATTGTTGGCTTTTCTTTTTTCAATTTTTACAGTTGTGAACATCAGTGCTTAATAATTTGCTGAGAGCCGAGAATACTAGGGCCTGAAACTTGCTGAGTTTCAGTCAGGTCTGAAAGCAATGGATTCCCACAGGCTTCTATTATGTTATACTTAACAGCCACGAATGAAAATGTGAGTCTTTATTTTTTCATAATTTGGATAAACCTGAAGCCACTTTGATTTTATATTGTCAATAAAAGTAAAAGAATTGAGCCTACATTTTAGAAAGTTGTGAAAAGTCAACTCCAGGCGACTAAGTCAAACGCAAAAAACAAACTAACCCCTCCACTTTTTCCTAACCACTTAGCCCTTGGTGAAAACCTCGCAATCTAAAGAGTAGGAAAGGCGGGGCCGTTGTTAGCGAGGTCTGCGGCTGCGCGGATGCCCAGCCAGTGGAGAGCGCGCACCGCGGCTAGAGAAGCCACCAACGCGCTTGGGCCTCTGTGCCCCGCCCTCCGTGCTTCTGGCTACTTGGGGAACGTTCTGGAAGTTTGGGAGGCAACGTGGCCCCAGGGACCTGCTGATCTGGTAGGTGTGTTTTCAGCTATCGAGGACCTGGTTCTTCACGTTGTTATTGCTTCCTTCTCCTGAGAGTGTGTTTTTTCCTCAGACTTGCCGAGGTGCTGTCTTTACCTCAGAGCTTTGTAGGAGTGAGAGAGGATCCGCCCCATTCTTTTCTTCCTTTGAGAGTTGTGTGGCAAGGGGTTTCCTCATGTTTTTCAGGTAGAGTTGTAGACGTGTTTAGTTTTCAGAAGCCCTGTCGTCGTGCAGCCTGCGAATTTATATTTTATTTACGTTAGGTGTTGTTTGTAGCCCGTCCCCCCAACTGCATCGGGGTGGGGGGGGGGAGAAACTCAAGAATGGACGCGGCCATGAAGATCACTTGTCAGTTGAGGCGACTGAGCGGGAACGCGATTTACGGGAGGTTTTTGTCCAGGGTTAAACCGATTTGAATTTGAAAACTTGAGAAAAACAAACAAAACCCTTATAGCTGAGAATACTAGGGCCTTGGAACCAGCAAAGACTTAAGACGCTTTGAGTCTGAGCCTTTTATTTTCAGACGAGGAAGCAGGCCAACTAGAAGTGCAGTGATTTGCCCAGAGGCGCGGAGCTGTGGGCTGGATGAGCCGCCGGCCTGGCTGCTAGTCCAGGAGTTTTTCCCCAGACATTCCGGGGGGGACCTTGCTGCCTCAGCCCTAGTTTTCTGGTTCATTTCTAGTCGTTAATTGTACACTCTTGGGGATCTACTGATCGCAATTCCTTTTGCACTTACAATTGCACAAAATTACTAAACCTCTTATAGCTTCAGTTAAATTAGTTTTAAATTGTTCGTAAAACCTACATATAAGGGTGTGAGGAATTAAATGACTATATATTATGTGACTGTATTATCAGGAGGGTGGTCATTAACTAAACAGTAAATTAAATTGTATGGGAGGGGAAATAAAAGTTGCAATCCATTCCCTAGCCAGGTAGCCATTTACTCATTCAAAAACAAATGTGTGGGTTTTTTTTTTTAAGATTTAAAAAAAATCTATTAGAGAGTATGAGCAGGGGGGAGGGGCAGAGGGAGAGGGAGAAGCAGGCTCCCTGCTGACAGGATCCCAGGACTCTGGGATCATGACCTGAGCCGAAGGCAGAGAGGCTTAACCAACTGAGCCACCCAGGAGACCCCAAAACAAGTGTTTTTTGAGTGTCTACTGTGTGCCAGGTGCTGGAGATACAGTGTTAAGTAAAACAGAAGGTGTTCCCTGCTCTCACAGAGGTAGTTGTCATTCATTCATTCATGCAATAAATGAGGAAATTATAGAACATTTGGTTTCAAACCAGCAGGAAGAACTTTCTAATATTAGAGTTGTTCAGAAGTAGAAAGAAACTGCCTTAGGAGATACTAACTAACACTAACTAAAGGTGACTTTCATCTTGGTTAGTTGGTTTCTCAATTTTGCTTCAATATAATTTTGTATTAAATAACATGACAAATATAAATTTGATGTTAAGATGCTTATGATTTAGGGGAAATGAAACATGTTTATAAATAATTTTGTTGGGCAAAATATGGTAGGTGCTCAGCAGAGCTGGTATGAGGTGGGAAGGAAGGAGAGGTCTCATTTAAGTTGGAGGGGATCAGGGATAGTTTCGTGCAGCAGACAGGGTTTTTAATGGACCTTGAAGGAGAGGTAGGATTTTTTTTTTTTAAATAGACGTTATTTTTTGGAATAGTTTTAGATTTACAGAAAAATTGAGGTGAAAGTCCAGAGTATTCCTACATACTGTTTGTTTAGTTTCCCCTATTACTGACATTTTGTATTATATGGTACATTTGTCACAATTAACCATTATTACATTATTATTAACTAAACTTCATAGTTTATTCTGATTTCCTTAGTTGTTTACTTAATGTCCTTTTTTTCTGTTCCAGGATTCCAGTCAGTATAACACATTACATTTAATTACAATGTTTGCTTAGGTTCCTCCTGGCTGTGACAGTTTCTCACACCTTCTTTGTTTTTGATGACTTCGATGGCTTTGAGGAGTGCTGGTCAAGTATTTTATAGGATGCCCTACTATTGGAATTTGGTGTGTTTCTCATGGTAGGACTGGGATTATGGATTATTGAGAGGAAGGTTACATTTTATCGTGGTACATACTGTCAACATGATTGATGACTATTAATGTAGACTCTTACCACCTGACTGAGGTAGTACCTATCATGTTTCTCCAGTGTCTCTTGGAGGCAGTGTCAGGAGATTTGTCTCTTCTCCCCCATTTATTAATTTACTCAATCCTTTATATCAGTATGGATGTGCGGATATTTGTTTTATACTTTGAATTATATTATTTTATTTAGTTTGCTACTCACGCTGTTCCAGCTTTGGCTGTAGGAGTCTCTTTCAGTTGATTACTCTTTTTGTCATATTCATCTCAGTGTAAGTTTTTCCTTTGTTTTTGTTTTTAATCACCTCCTTACTTTCTGTCACTACAGAATACTCTAGGCTCAGCTTGTATGTTTATTGTTCCAGTCCTAGAATAAGCCATTTCTCCAAAGAGCCCTGCTTCTTTTTATTGGAGAATGGTACTAGAAACCAAAGTCTGGCTGGTAGGTGTGATTGTTGCTGAGAAAGTATCATTTCTTTTAGGCCTCTCTCAGCAGAGCAAAGAAATATATACTTGTATGTACTAATCCATGTATGACCACACGTCTATAAGTATTTCTATATATATTCATTTGTATTTCTGTTAAGCTGATAGTGATTTCATACTGATGTTGCCAACTCTAATCCATTACCGCATGACTCATTCTAGCCTTGAAAGATAGATTAAAGATTTAGGCAAAAGTATGAGGAATAAAGTTTAAAAATGCTGTTATGAACATTCTTGTACAAATCTTTTAATACACGTTGTATGCATTTCTTTTCAGTATAAACTTAGGAGTTTAATTGCTGGTTGTGTATCTTCAACTTCAAGTATTTGGTAGATACTGCCTGTCAAGAACTTTGAAAAGTCTGAGATTTTATCCTACTTGGCCTGATATTGTTTGTTTGATTCTGGCAGAAGATACTTGATGCCTGGACCAGACACAGGATTTAAAAGAAAATTATGGCAAAAGTAGTAGCCAAAGATTTAGGTTCCTGATGGTTTCCTTGGCTTCCAAATCCACAAGAGGTAGATGTGTTGGAATAACATAAGTGGACTTAGACACACAGGCAACTGGTTATGTTAACAGAGAGGAGCACTTAATAATGAGTGGTGATAAGCCTGCTCAATGCATTTCTCAGTGTTACTCATTGCAAATGAAAAATGACGTGGGTAAAGAGGGCCTGATATTCTTGGCATTTTCAGAAAAAAACATGCAGGGACACTGAGGGCCCATCAAAGATTACCCCAACAATCCCTAATTATCTTCCAAAATGGTTATATTAGTTTACATTTCAGCTACCCGTGTGTAAGAGTCCTTGTGCTTCATATCCTAACCAGTTTTTTTTTTTTTAAACTCTTAATCTTTATCACTTAAAATACAGCCGTTCTTAACTGGATTCTATAAGAGAATTAAACCTATAGAACATGATTTGAGTGATTCTTTTTTCATTTCTCCCAAGGATGGTACAAATCTAGTACCATTCTAGATGTATAGGAGAGAACCAAGATCATGATATACCATGAATGTCTTAGGGAGGGCTTGGAAAATTATGGCACCGGAGTCAAATCTGGTCCTCCACCTTTGGAGCCAAGAATAATTCTTTATAGGGGTGCCTGGGTGGCTCAGTTGGTTAAGCAGCCAACCCTTGATTTCAGCTCCAGGTCGTGATCTCAGGTTCCTGGGATCGAGACCTGCATTGGGCTCTGTGGGGAGTTTGCTTAAGGATTGTCTCTCTCCCTCTCCCCCTCCCTCCACTTGTGCTCTCTTTCTCTCTCTCTCAAATAAATAAATAAATCTTTAAAAAAAATAATTATAGTTTTAAGTGATTGGAAAAAATATTTGTGACGCATGAATATTATGTGAAATTCATATCTTTGTATTCTTAAGTGTAATTTTAAGAAACCCAAACACATTAATTTGTTTACTTTTTGTCTGTGACTGGCTGCTTTCATGCTATAGTGGCAGAGTTGAGTCATTGCAAGAGACTGTGTGGCCCACAAAGCCTAAAGTAATTACTGTCTGGCCCTTCACAGAAAACACAAATAAATGGAAGACATTCTGTGTCCATGGATTGGATGACTTACTATTCTTAAGATGTCCGTACTACCCAAAGGTGTACGTGACTGTTGGTGCGAACCTCTTTCAGCCAGAATTTCCTGAAATGTAAAATTACATAAATATTCTATTTTCCTTTTCACATTGGTTGTTCAAAACCCAGCCAAAAATGAAGTTTAGTGCTCAGTTGCTTATGTTCTCTTTTGAGCATTCCACACACTAATATATATATTTAAATATATTTATACACCATTCTCATTCCATTTCCTTTTATATAGACTTTATTTGAGAGAGACAAAAGGGGAGAGGGCACAGAGGGAGAGTGAGAGGGAGAAGCAGACTCCCTGCTGAGCAGGGAGCCCGATGTGGGACTTGATCCCAGGACCCTGAGATTATGACCTGAGCTGAAGGCAGACACTTAACTGACTAAGCCACCCAAGTGCCCTCTCATTCCATTTCTAACTCATCTTTTGTGTTAGTATGTCTCCACTCTGTGCAGCCTTTAATTTTACTACCAAGTTGAAATCATTTCAGCTTTCTCTCTCCCATCTTGTCTCCCTAAGGGGTCTATGTTGGAAGGAGAAGCCTGGGATATGGATTCCTTGGTTACCCAGTTAAATAACATAATGTTTATTAAATATCTACTGTGGGACTAGTATGGAAGGAGACCAAAAATTGAAATATAGTCTGAGAATTCTTCATGGAAATGTTGAGGCATTATCTAAACTACAAAGTAACCATAGGATTTGAACATTCTAAGAGGAGTAGAAATAACAGACATCAAATTCTGTTACTTATAAAACAAGGGCCAGCTCTCCTTTTACTACATTGACCACAAGCATTCTCTTTTTAAAAAGTAAAAATTATACATTTAGAAATAACAATTTTAAGTGTATCATATCTCTTGTTTAATAGTAGTAATTAACATTTATTGAAGCTTACTATTTGCAAAGTGCATTTCAGTAATGACTACTTCACATATGTGCTCTACTGCTTTAAGTGCTTTATGCACAATAATACATTGATCCTCTTTTTTAAAAAAAGATTATTTACTTGAGAGAGAGTGAGACACACAGAACATGAGTGGGGGGAGGGATGGAGGGGAGAGAGAATCCTTAAGCAGCTCCCTGCTGGGTGTGCAGAGCCCCACATGGGACTCAATCCGAGGACCCCGAGATCATGACCTGAGCTGAAATCAAGAGTTGGACACTTAACAGACTGAGCCACCCAGGCACTCCCATTATCCACATTTTACAGATGAGGAACTGCAGTATGGAGAAGTTAAGTGATTTGCTCAAGATCAAATAATTTACATCTAGTAGATAGCAGAACCAAAGATTCAAATCAGGGAGCCTGTCTAGAGGCCACACACTTAAACAGTACACCATATTGCTACTTCATGATGTGATTTAATCCTCACAGAAGTGTTATGAATGTAGGACTGTTACTTGCATTTTACAAACAAGACAGCTGAAGTTTAGAGAGGTAAAAATGACTTGCCCAAGTGCATATAACTAGTAGGTGAAGGAACCAGGATTTGAAGCTAGGTACTCCAACCATAGAATTTGTGCTCTTAATTATTATGTTATATTGCTCTGAAGATGAATACACAGTCTTTTAAAGAATAACCTTTAATACCACTTTAGTCTTTTAAAAATCTAAAAACTCTTGGTCCCATTTATTCTAGGTTTTGATTTAATATTTGAGAATTCCCAGTATCTGTACCTCCCAAAGCCATGCTGGGTAGATTGCCAAGCCAGATAAACATTGTGCTCTTCTGAGTTTGTCTCAATTCCCAGTCCAGAAAGGCTTCCTGGGGCTTCCTTTCTTCCTTTAAGAACTCACTTTAGTGCTGCCCTCTTTTTCTCTCCGTGTACATAGAAACTTATCAATAGTTCCTCACCTTGGTGATTTCTGTGCTTTAAAGAAATGAAAAATAGTTGCTTCTTACAAAAATGTAGGAGAACTCTGATAATTCAGACTCTTCTTTTTCATACTGTTGTAAAAGATGTTACCACTGAAAGAAGACACTATAAAAGTAAAGATGTTTTTTCTAGCCTTATAAGCAGTGCAGGTTACTTTATTTAAAAGTTGAATGTGTTTTTCCTTTTGGAAAATAATTGGGATGTAGTAACTGCTGGTATCTTTTTCAGTGGTGACTATCAAGGTGTTTCAGAAGGGTTAATTTTCACTTCATAACAAAGGATTAGTTCTGTTATCTTTGTTTGATTTTAGCTGCCTGGCATCAATTTTGGTTCCATAGCAGCAAGAGTAAGCTACTGGTAATGAAGTAACTAGAATTGCTACAGATTTCAAAACTTGAGCATAAGAAATATTTTTAATAGCTCTAGTATTAAACACCTGTGCTTCTTACACAACAGAATTTAATTTAAAAATGACACACATCATTTTTAAATATTTTTGGAGCTATTTAAAAGCTTTTAAGAGATTCAGGCATTTTTTATATATATATAATATGTACATTAAATGTATAATGTTTATTATATAATATATGCTTATATATGTTTATTGTATAATATATACTTATATATGTTTATTATATAATATATACTTATATTATGTGATGTATAATTATGTTATTTATAATGTATATTACATATGAATAATTATATAATACATATTTATATATAATGTAATACATTTAATACATAATATAAAAATATTTTTTGAGGTATAATTGATGTATAATGAATTGCACTGCATGATGTGATGTTTTGATACACTTACACACTGGTGAAACCATTACCGCTAATCAGTATAGTGAAGATACCCATCATCCCCAAAAGCTTCTTCCTGCCTGTTTGTAATTTTCCCTTCTGTCCCCATTATGCCTTCCTCATAACCATGGTTCTGTTTTCTGTCATTGTAGATTAGTTTGCATTTTCTGGAGTTTTATCAAGAATATATTCTTTTTTTTTTCTTTTAAAGATTTTATTTATTTATTAGAGACAACATGAGAGGGGAGAGGGTCAGAGGGAGAAGCAGACTCCCCGCTGAGCAGGGAGCCTGATGTGGGACTCGATCCTGGGACTCTAGGATCATGACCCGAGCCAAAGGCAGTGGCTTAACGAACTGAGCCACCCAGGCACCTCTGAAATCCTGCATTTCTATACACCAGTAATGAAGCAGTAGAAATTAAGAAAACAATCCCATTTACAATTGCACCAAAAATAATAAGATACCTAGGAATAAAGCTAACCAAGGAGGTGAAAGACCTGTACTCTGAAAACTATAAAACACCAATGAAAGAAATTAAAGACAACACAAAGAAATGGAAAAACATTCCATGCTTATGGACTAGAAGAACAAATATTGTTAACTCTTTTTAAAATGTTTGGTAGAATTAATCTGTGAAGCTCTCTAGTCCCAGACTTTTGTTCACTGGGAATTTTTTGATTACTGATTCAACTTGATATTCTGCTGTTTTGGGATGACATATTCTGTATATATCTGTTAGATCCATTGGTCTAATTTGTTGTTCAGAGTCACTGTTTCTTTGTTGATTTTGTGTCTGGATGATCTATCCATTGACGTAAGTAGGGTGTTAAAGTCCGCTATTATTGTATAACTGCCAGTTTCTCCCTATATGTCTGTTAATATTTGCTTTATGTATTTAGGTGTTATTGTATTGGGTGCCTAGATATTTATAAGTATATTCTCCTGTTGGACTGATTCCTTTATCATTATGTAATGCTCTCATTTGTCTCTTGTTACAGTCTTCATTTTAAAATCTGTTTTCTCTAGTATTGCTACTTCGGCTTTTTTTTTTTTTTTTTGCTTTTGATTGCATATGTTTTCCGTCCCTTTACTCTCAGTCTGTATGTGTCTTTAGGTCTGAAGTGAGTCTCTTGTAGGTGGTATTATAGATGGGTCTTGTATTTTTATTGATTCAGTCATCCTTTGTCAACAGCCATCACCATGGAGGCAAGACCCTCCTACAGTAAAAAGATTACAATTCCCTGAAAGCTCAGATTATGGTTAGCATTTTTTAGCAAGAAAGTATTTTTAAAGTAAGGTATATACGTTGGTATTTTTTTAGTGCTATTTTGCATCTAGCAGACTATACAATATAGTATACATAACTTTTACATGTACCAGGAAGCCAAAAAATTCATTTAACTTACATTATTGTGATATTTGTTTTATTGTGGTGGGTCCAGAACCAAATTCACACTTTCTCCGTGGTATGCCTGTATTTAGATTTCTCTTATTTCTATTTTTTCATTAATGGTAATTTTTGTCTTTCTAGGAAAGTGTCCATTTTATATAGGTCATCAAATCTGTTGACACAAAGTTATTTATAGTATTTCTTTATAATCTTAATTTCTGAAAGGTTGTCAGTGATATTCCTTCTTACGTTCCAGATTTGGTAGTTTATATCCTCTCCCTCCTTCTCTCTGTTTCTCTCTGTTAGTTTAGCTCAGTGTCAGTTTTGTTGATCTTTTCAAAGGCCCAACTTTTTATTTCATTAATTTTATCTGTTGTTTTTCTGTATTCTATTTTACTGATTGCTGCTTTAATCTTCTTTCTAATTGCTTTGGGTTTAATTTTTCTAGTTTTTTAAAATGGAGTAAGGTGCTAATTTGAGACCTTTTTAAATTTAGTCTTTTAAAGTTATAAATTTCCCTCTAATACTGCTTTAGCTATATCCCATAAATTTTTATATATTTTATTTTTATTTTCATTCAGTTCAAAATATTGTCTCATTTCCATTGTGATTAGTTTTTTGACTCATTTCTTTCTTGTGTGTGTTTAATTTCTTTATATAAGACATTTGTTTTTATTTATATTGATTTCTAATTTAATTCTTTTGTGGTTAGAGGACATACTTTATATGACTTTTGTTTCATGTGTTTTAGGTCTCTGTTAGATGGAAATACATTTATAGTTGTTATATATCCCTAATATATTGAGTCTTTTATCATTGTAAAGCATTTCTCCTTGTCTGTAGTGATGTTTCTTAATGTCTATTTTGTTTTTTATTAATATAGTCACTCCAACTCTCTTATGGTTACTGTTTGCATGGTGTATCTTTTTTCTATTTTATGATTTTCATTCTGTTTATATCTTTGAATCTAAGACAGCATATAGTGGATTTTGCTTTGGCTGGAACATTTTATCTGTTCACATTTAATGTAATTATTTAATATGGCTGGATTTATGCCTGCTATTTAAGTTTTTTTTAAGAGATATAATCCACATAACACAAAAATAACCGTTTTAAAGTGAATTAAAATGAATTTTTAAAGTGAATTGGAGTGAATTTTAAACTCAGTGATTTTTAGCATATTCACTATGCTGTACAACCATCACCACCATTAAATCTGCGATTTTGTTATTTGTTCTTTATATGTCTTTGTTGTTCCTCTGTTACTTTTTTACTACCATTTTTGTAATATATGAGTATTTTTTAGTTTACCACTTTAATTTCTCTGTTGATTTTTCCTTTTTCTTTTTTTTGTTGATTTTTATTTTACTTTTTTTTTAGTTATTTTCTTAGTGCTTTCTCTTGGGATTATAATATGCATCTTATTATTTCAGATTAATACTTCTACTTGGCACTATAAAATGGATTCTCCCACTGAGGGATCTTAGAAGTTAAATATAAGAGATATTGCTTACAACCAAAATAATTTCTTTTGTTACTAGAATCCTACTGTTAGTATTGTCAGCATATCTTATCACTAATGTTATAGGAACATAATTCATTGACCAACTACTTTAGTAAACACCACTGTGCTAAGTGTTAAGGGAATATAGTAAGGAGGTGAATTCATATCTCAAACAAGTAAAGGGAAATCTTCTAATGATATTATTTAGGGAAAGATAATTGTGGGATAATATTCGTCTGAGAAGGTTTTGTAGATTGAGATATGAAGTTTGCATTTGTAGAGATAAGAGGGAGTATTTTAGAAACTTGAGAGAATTTTGGAAGAGTTTAGAATGAGAATGGTGTATATATAAGTGATGGCAATGGAAATAAAAAAGGAATTAATCAAAATACCACAGGCTTCTTGTCTAAAATAGCAGATTGACCCCATCTGTTTATCTTTTCTTCTTCTCTGAACATTTGAAATGATAGTAAAGATTTTTTTTTTAATTAACAAACACAAAGAAGGAGTAAAATAGCAAGTGAGAAATTTAAATGAGTATGAGGAAACGAAGACAGAGAGGAATGGTAATCAATTTGGTTATAAAAGAAAGTTATCCAAGTACCTACAGAGGGAGAAATTAATGAGAAGAGAGGAGTTTTGCCTCATGGACAAGAGGCTGAGTACTGTACTTGGAAGCATCAGGTATTGGTGCACATCAAGAGCAGAGTGTGGAAGGAGAAAAGATTGTTGAAAGTTCATATGCAAATCTATTAGAACTTCCTTGGGTTCTCTTCTCCATTCTGAACATTCAGGGAAATTCACCCTACAGTTCTCCAATGGAGAAGGCCGGAGGTTTGTTTCTGGAGACATTCATCTGGGAAGATGGATTTGGGAATACCGGGCACGTCTCTTATCTTATAAGAGATGTCTTCTGTAACGATCCAACATTAAATGACAATAGTCTCCAGCACTTATTCCCCATGTACTCTAATTTATTTTTCTCCATGGCACACATTGCTACCTTCCATCACTCTCTCCTTATCACCCATATTTGTCTTTTTTTTTTTTAATTGCTGGAATCATCTCACTAGAATGGAAGCTTCATGAGGGTGGAGATTTGTTTTGTTCACTATTGTGTCCATAGTCCCTATAATATCAAATACATAGTATTTTTTTATTAATAAATAAGTAAGAAAAGACAATTAAGGATTACTAGACATTTGAGGAAACCTTCCAACATGAAAACTAGATTAAATAATCAAAAAAAGATCTGTAGAAAACTGAAACAATGTGGACAACGGAAGAAAACTTTAAAAAAACGTAATTAGCTACCTCAGAGAGATGAGAGATACTGAATTCATAAAACAAAGAGATGCCATGAAGAAGAATGATCAGAGAATAAGAAAGTGCTCCTAGTAACAAAAAATATGCACATGTGGTAGTTTAAAATTTAAAAAATAAAACTCTCAGCTTCTGATTTCTAGTCTAGCACGTAATAGAACTAGTAACTCCATCCTAACAAGTAAAAAGCTGAACAAACTGAAAAATCAACAACAAATCTGTCAGAGAAGTGAGGCCATGTGGCAAACTTCTGCACCCAAAATTGTAGAGACAGAGGGATTGATAACAAAGAATCACTTACTGGAGCAGAAACCAATAAGCAGAAACCTCTGCAGGTACCAGTACTGGGATGGAATGGGGAAACCTAAAGTGTAATTGAAGAATTGCTGGAGGCACTGTGTCAATAAGTAGGGGGACCCATTAATTAGGGGAGCCCTGTCTTAGTGTGAACTGCCATAGCAAAATCCCGTGGACTGGGTGGGCTTATACAACAGACATTTATTTTCTCATAGTTCTGGAGGCTGGAAGTCCCAAGATGAGGGTGCCATCCTGGGTGCGTTTTGGCAAGAACTTCTTCCTAGCTTGCAGACAGTGGGCCACCTTTTGCTGTAGCATCTCTTCTTTTAAGGGCACTGATCCCATCATGAGGGCCCCACTCTTGACCTCACCTCATCGAATCCTGATTATCTCCCAAAGGACCCATTTTGAAATACCATCAAATTGGGCTTCATTATATGATTTTGGTGGAACATCATTAGGTCCATAGCAGACCCCCACACTTTTGTGAGTTCTACCTCTGGGAGCTCTACCAGGTTCTCACAGTGAATATTGAAGAAAAATTCCTTTGTGATTCTGGCAGGGAGAAAAGAAAAAAAAAAACATTTTGAAATATGTGAGAGCATCCTGTCTTAAAAATTCTGCTCTCAAGATGGGGCACCTGGGTGGTTCAGTTGGTTAAACATCTGATTCTTGATTTTGGATCAGGTCATGATCTCAGGGTTGTGAGATCAGGCCCTGCCTTGGGTCCTGCACTGGGCATGGAGCCTGCTTAAGACTCTCAAAAAAAAAAAAAATTAAAAAATTTTACCAAAACCTAACTGTGTTGGTATTTTATCATAGACTAATCAACATGGGCCAAGGGAAATACCCAGCTTTAGCCCCCTGGAGGCATCCCCTCCCACCTAAGCAGGGGAAAAATCTGAGAAACACTGGTAAAATTCACAGCTCAGCATTGCAGGCTCCTGAAAAGACTGAGACCTAATATTAGAACTATAGAATCCTTCTCCTCCCCTTATACCTTACCACCATGTCACCAAAGGCCTGTGTACCAGAGTTTCTTTTACCAAGTAGGTCATGTTAGACTTTCAACAAAAAACTATAAGGCATACTAAAAGGGAGAAAACATAATTTGAGGAGACAGCACCAGAGGCCCAGGTATAGCAGGGATGTTGGAATTATCAGACTAGGAATTTTAAACAACTGTAACTGATATGTGGGAGGCTGTAATGGAAAAATTAGACAATATAACAAGAACAGATGGGTAGTGTAAGCAGAGAGATGGAAATTATAAGAACGAATAAAAAAAGAAGTGTTGGAAATAAAAGAGGATATAACAGAAAGGAAGACTCATCTGATGGACTCATTAATAGAATTGACACAGCTGAGGGAAGAATCTCTGAGCTTGAGGATATGCTAATAGAAACTTCCAAAACTGAAAAGCAAAGAGAAAAAAGACTGAAAAAAACTGAGCAAAATATCCAAGGACTGTGGAACAATTACAAGAAGTATAACATGTGTAATGTGAATACCAAAAAGAGAAGAAAGAGAAAGGAACAGAAGAAATACTTGAAGCAGTGACTAAGAGTTTCCATTTCCCCAAATTAATGCCAGACACCAAACCACAGATCCAGGAATCTCAGGGAACACCAAGGATGATAAATGCCAAAACAACAACAACAAAACCCCCCCAAAAAACAAACTCCACCTAGACATATCGTACTCAAACTACAGAAAATCAAAGATAAAATATCTTGATAGAAACAACCTTATCTATAAGAGGAGCAAAGATACAAATTACATTACAGCAGAGCTTGCTGGTGCTATCACTTTCTGTGCCATGTGAGGACACAGTAAAAAGGTGGCCAACTGTCTGCAAACTAGGACTAAAGTTCTCACCAGAACCCATCTGGGATGGCACCCTGATCTTGGATGTAATTGCATGTAAACCATGCAAGCAAGAGAGTGAAGTGAAATACTTAAATTACTGAGAGAATAAAACCACTGACCTGGAATTCTCTGTCCTGCTGTGTCCTCCTTCAAAGTGAAGGAGAAATAAAGATTTTCTCAGATAAGCAGAAATTGAAAGATTTGGTTGCCAGTTGATCTGTTTTATAAGAAATGTGAAGAATTTCTTGAGAGTTATATGTTAGCTAACTGTATATTAACTAACTGGAATATGCACAAAACCTTAAAAAATAAAAATAAAAACACATTGTACAACCTAAAAAAAAATTTGAGAGAAGGGAAATGATAGTGTCAGAAACTCAGATCTATCTGAAGAAAGGGAGAACAATAGAGAAGGAATAAGTGAAAGTAAAAAACTTATTTCTCTTATTTCTCATTCATCTAACAGATATATATAATGATGATAATAATATATTTGTATTATGTCATTTGATTTTCTTAATGATTCTGAGGTATTGGCAAGCCAGTATTATTCATCTCATTGTATGTAATTATATGTGTGAAAATAGGCTTAAAGACGTTGAGTGATTACAGTATTAGAGGTAAGACTAGAACCCTCGTCTAACTCCCATTGTATTTTTTCTACTGTACTATGGATCTTCTACCAAAAGGTCTGAATGTATGCCTTATATTTGGCATAGATTCCACATACACTCCACATCCTCACTGAATCAAAGCCATAAGCACCCATTTTGTCTTTTGCAGCTCCACCCCTCCCCCTGCCCCCGATACACCACCAATATTCTAACATAGTTTTTCTTGTTGCTAAGATATTTTTGCTGCTTTACCTTTCACCAGACACTAAACTAAACTCAGTGACAGGAACCTTCATTCTGTTTCTAGAATTAGTCTTTATATTTGATCCCTCTGGCTTTTGATTTGCATCTATCTCTTTTATTTTTTTTTCTTTTAAATGTGTTTGGAAATTTATTTTTATACATTTAACTATGCATGCAGGGTTTTTTTCTCTTTTATTCCTGACTAGACTCTGCTGCAACTCATGGAACTCAACCCCATATACTTCTTTTAGTTTAAAACAACTTTGCATCTAATTGGCCTTCTTTTAGGCAAGAATAAGCATTTGGCAACTATTTCCAGAGTTGTTCAGGGATGATCCTGAAGTATCATATATGGAGTACCAGGTACCTACTTTCCCAGTGGCCATTTGCTTCTTGCCGTTTTGCCACCAAGTCAGGTCAGTACATCCTTTTCAAAATGTTTCTTCAACAAGATGTTTTGTAAGCATGTAATTCTCTTTGTATATTTATTATGAACTATGACATTTGTGCTCAGGGTAAAGACCCAGAAAGTCATTTAATTCACTTCTGACTACATATCATTCTATTTAATCAGGGGACTCTGATCATCATGAGATTTTGGTAATGGGAAAAGCTCTCACCAAGAACACAGCCTCTGTAGAATCTAAGTTTATTCATTACTACTTAAGAATTAAAGAATTCTTCTGCCTCCACAGGTTACTTTGCCAACTTGTACACTAACCACAGATCTGTATTCATAGCATAGTTTTTGAAAGCATTGTTTATTGCCTAACGTGTCCACATTTATTTGTCACCACCCATCACCCAACAAATCATCAGCTAGATCATGGTAGAATACTTTGGCTTCTGATTGGTTCATCTACACACCTGCCACATATATTTACTTATAAAATACCCCCACATTCTTTTACCCCCCTGCCCTTTGGTCAACCTGATACAGAGAACTAGAGTTCATGATAGATATGCTGAGCTCTTGTTGATGCCTTGGCCAGCTGCATGTCAGATTTAGTGAGAGGGTAGGTATGACCCAGAAGAGGAGTTCATGTGACTTCAGTCTATTCCTAAGAATCTGATCCCAGAATACTCAGAGTGTCCCCAGGTAAACTCAGCAAACCCTGCCTTGTTTACTGGGAAGAAAGACTGACATTGTGAGGATGGTGCCTTTTAAGCTAGTTTGATCCATCTCTGCACCACATATTTCTAACACATAAAGACACATGGCAGAAACCTTCCACTGTTAATGGCAATCATCCAGAACTTACTTATTTGTTCCCAGCTTGCCATAACCTTTATTTTACTTCTGACTTCTGGACTACTGTTTGTATTTAGCAAAAGTGCCAGGCACTGTGATAGGCATTGGGAATACAAAGATGAATAAAACATGGTCACTCTCCTTAAGGAGCCTCCAGTGAGAAGTCTCTTCATTGAGAATACAACTATGTAAACAAATTTAACTATATTAATGAATAATTTAACAGATATGCTTGGGCTACTATAGGTCCACAGAAGAGGGAAGTCCTGATTGCCTATGGAGAACAGGGGAGAGTTTTTTAGAGGAAGTAACACACAAACTGCTAATTTTAAAAAATAACTAGGAATTGACAAAGTGAGGGGAATTTTATTCAGAATATATAGAGATGAGGTGTGAAAAAGCATTTCTTGTTTAGGACTATAGGTTCTTCAGAATAGCTAGAGCACATGTGATACGTTAAGGAATGGTAGGACGTGAGCCTGAAAAGGAAAGAATTTGTACACCTTGAGTAGGCCATGGTGAATCATTAAAGGATTTTAATTGGGGAGGAATATGATATTTGTGGTTTTACAAGATAATTCCATGTTATTGCAAATTAATTATAATTGGAAAAGTTTGGGACTACATCATATGTCCATTGTAAATTACCAGAGATAATTTAAGGGTAGCAGAATATGCCTATTTGACATAAGGATTATTTTGAGCTGATTATTTTAAGAAATACAGACATAGGAGAAGCTCTGAAGCAGAATAGAAGTTATCCTTTTGTAAGGTACATTCACACTTTTGAAGAAAGTCTCCATTTTTAAGTATCTTCTTTGTATCAAGAAGAGAAGGGTGACTCTAAATCACAAGAAACTTAAAGATGGCACTGACTTAAATCTGCATAACAAACCTTACTCTCCTTTACTCTGTTTTTCGTGGTACCTTCCCAGCACTGGCCTCTCCCATAACATCTTTCTTTTGTCTTTATCTGAAGATGGTATTTAGGGTGGTGGCTTAGGCTCTCTCAAGGAATTAACTCATTTTTTTTCTGGTTATCTTCCATGTATATGTGAGGTATACATGTTAATAAAATGGTTTGTTTTTCTCTTGTTAATCTGTCTTTTATTATAGGGGATCTCAGCCAAGAACTCCTAAGGGTAAAAGGAAAATTTTTTCCTTTCCTGCATAAGGGTCAAATAAAGGGTGGCAAATCCATACAACAGAAATTATATAGCCTTTACATATTCCCTAAAAATATGTAAGGAAATAGCTTATGACAGATTATTAAATGAAAACACTTGAGTATAAGTCCTAAATATTTGGAAAGATATACCATATTCATAAATGGAAAGACTCAATTTCATAAAGAATTTAGTTTTTTCCAAATTGTTTTATAGATAAATGCGCTTCTAATTTTAAAGATCCTCTAACAGTTTTAAAGCAACTGACATGATGATTTTAAAATTTATGGGGCGTGGTGCGCGTGGGTGGCTCAGTCGGTTGAGCGTTTTGGCTCAGGTCATGATCTCAGGGTCATGAGATCGAGCCCCATGTCGGGCTCTGCTTGAGATGCTCTCTATCCTCTGACCCTCCCCCAATTCGTGATCTTTCTCTAAATAAATTAAATAAAATCTTTAAAAAAATGAATAAAATTTAGAGGGAAGAAAAAAGACCCAAGAACACATATAGCACTACTGAAAAAGAAGAGTAAGATATTGAGACTTCCCATATAGAAATCAAGAGTTTTTATAAAACTATAAAAATTAAAAACAGCATGACATTGACTTGGGAATAATTAAATTGAACAATGGAATAGAATATAGAACCCAGAAGCAGACCTGTGAATATATGGAAACAATGTGTCACTATGGTGACATTGCATTGCAAATAATGAGGAGAGAAAAGACTACCAAATAGTGTTGGGACAACTAGGTAGCCATATTTTTATTTTTTATTTATTTATTTATTCATTTTTAGGTAGCCATATTTTTAGAAAATGAAATTGGATCCCTACCTCAGACTCTATACAAAATTCTAGATGAATTAAACAAATGTGAAAGATCAAACTAAAAATTTAGAAGACAAAGAGAATATCTGTGACTTCTGGGTAGAGAAGATTTCTTAAAAAGCACTGAGAATAAATGAAAACATTGGTAAATTTGACAATATTGAAAATTTTAAGTTCAAATAATATAAAGAAGGGGAAAAGGCAAGTCTAAACCAGGAGAAAATACAAATAGTTGACAAAAATTAATATCTTGACTATATAAGGAAATCCTACAAATGAGAAAAAGAAAAGGAAAATCTAATAGAAACATGGACAAAAGACATACCCATTTCACAGAAATGGAAACATGGCTTAAGAGTGTCAGTGTCCATAATCATCAGAAAAGTACCAAATTTAGACCACAGTGATACTCACTTGAATGCTACTAGATTTACAGTAATGAATTTTTTTTTAAAGATTTTATTTATTTATTTGAGAGAGAGAGAATGAGAGATAGCACGAGAGGGAAGAGGGTCAGAGGGAGAAGCAGATTCCCCGCCGAGCAGGGAGCCCGATGTGGGACTCGATCCCGGGACTCCAGGATCATGACCTGAGCCGAAGGCAGTCGCTTAACCAACTGAGCCACCCAGGCGCCCTACAGTAATGAATTTTTACCTTTTCTCCTACCCACCTCAGACAACTGTACCTTAAACTTTTTTTTTTTTTAAGATTTTATTTATTTATTTGACAGAGACACAGCGAGAGAAGGAACACAAGCAGGGGGAGTGGGAGAGGAAGAAGCAGGCTTTCCGCTGAGCAGAGAGCCCGACGCAGGGCTCGATCCCAGGACTCTGGGATCATGACCTGAGCTGAAGGCAGACGCTTAACAACTGAGCC
Source organism: Eumetopias jubatus (assembly GCF_037043125.1). NCBI lineage: Eukaryota > Metazoa > Chordata > Mammalia > Carnivora > Otariidae > Eumetopias > Eumetopias jubatus. The sequence continues at coordinate 29,800,589 of NW_028274810.1, read as the reverse complement.
ACCCAGGCGCCCCTGTACTTTAAACTTTAGCACACTGATATTTTTGAAATTTTCTTATATAATTTTCTTTTATTATCTGGTTGCCAATGTGTACAGTACTTTGTGTTGTTCTTGCACAGAGTACTCTTCCTTCCTTTAGTGCAGCAGTTCTTAAAAGTATGGTCCCTAGACAGGCATTAACAGCACCAACAGAAATACACATATACTGGCCCCACTCCTCAACTATCTTTTCAAGGATGTGTAGTGAATAGTTTTGTAGGTTAGAGATAGTATTTTCCTCTAGAGTACAGGGCAGTTTTGGTTGCAGCCCATTATAAAAATCAGGGATTCCTAAGCTCAGGGTTTCTTTCCTATAATACACCTCACTGTTTCTGCTGATATTACCTAGCCTTTTCCCCATAACCATGTGGGAATTGGATTTGGGGAATTGCTGCAAGAGAATGAAGATCCTGGGGTGCCTGGGTGGCTCAGTCATTGAAGCATTTGAGTCTTGATTTTGACTCGGGTCATGACCTCAGGGTTGTGAGATTGAGCCCCACTTTGGGCTCTGCACTGAGTGGGGAGTCCACTTGAGATTCTCTCTCCTTCCCCTCCCCCTGTGTTCTCTCTCTCTAAAACAATAAATCTTTAAAAAAGAGAGAGAATGAGGTTACTTCTCTTCCTGTGAGTAAAAAAACAGGTGAAAAAAAAAAACATTCTTTGTCCTCTGATCCAAGAGTCTTATGTCTTTTGTTAAATCCATGAAACTGTGGCAGGCTAACTTTTTTTTTAGCTTGCAAATAACAGTAAAACCACAGACCTTTCACAGTTCTTGACACAAGTCTTCTTTCATGAAGTTAGTGCCCTGAAATGGGAACCATTGCTTTTAGTAATTGTTAATAGAGTTAAATAACAAAAATTCAATCGAGTAAATTTAAAAATCAGATTGGCTTCATTCAGTAAATCATGAATTGGGCAACATCCCAATTAGCAAGGGAAAGGAGCTCCACCAAGCTGTAGAAAAGGGGAGGTTTTTAAAGGCAGGTGGAAAAAAGAAATTATTTGCAAAGAATGCATTGTTTCAGGCAAGATCGCCTTCCTGGGGGGAAAGGAAGGGATTTATTGGGTGGATTATTTATTTCACTAGTGCTGACCAGGTAATTTGGTGTTGACCGGTTAAAGGTTACATACATTCAAAGGGGTTGAAAATGTAGTTAGGTTAGATATTAAGTTTTGGTTTACTGATGTGGGGTTTAGCACAAATGACTCCATTTTGGAGTCATTGTTCTGTCTCCTTTTTAACAGTAGGAAGCATGGTATTGCAATAGGAAGCATGGTATTGAATAAGCTTAATGTATAACAAGACATATTTTTCAGTTTCAAATTTTAACTTTCAAATATTCGTTAGAGTGTCTCCATTAACCTAGTTTCATTTCTGTCTTTTATTTTCATTCACCAAACGTTTCTACATTGTCCTGTTTGCTCTTTCTTTTTATCAGATTGTGGCACCATTAGAAGCTGGGTTGATCCAGAGACAGACAGATGGCTGAAAATGGCAGAAAAGAAAAAATAAAATGGACAACCACTATTATTATTAGCTCATCTCTTAAGGTAAAGAGGCATTTGGGCCACTGATCTTTAAAATTAAAAGCAATAGAACAATATTTTAAAAGATCCTTAGCTTGATTATCCAAAGTTATATGGATCTGCAAGAACATAAACTAAATGTATTTTATTTATTTATTTTTATTTATTTTTAAGATTTTATTTATTTATTTGACAGAGAGACACAGCAAAGAGAGGGAACACAAGCAGGGGGAGTGGGAGAGGGAGAAGCAGGCTTCCCACTGAGCAGGAAGCCCGATGTGGGGCTCGATCCCAGGGCCCTGGGATCATGACCTGAGCCGAAGGCAGACACTTAGCGACTGAGCCACCCAGGCGCCCCAAACTAAATGTATTTTAAAGATAAATTCTAAACTTTACTGCATCCATTTTCAACATCCTACTTCTTTAAATATTTGAAGGTTGGAAATTTTTAAAAATTCTTTTGTTTCTCTATAAGCCTGTTCTAGAGATGTTAAAGGATTTGAGAAGCAGTAATGCGCACATGTATATTATTTGTTTTTGAAGAAATAAACCACAGAAACTGATCTGTGTACCTTAGTGGCATTAGAGGGAGGCTGTCTCCATACAGTTTGGGTGGGGAAGGGATGGAAAGTTGATTCCATGAAGGCAGTTGGTCAGTCCACAACCATTTTTAGCTCCTCAGCTCACAGGATTTCTCCATTGCCCTGGTATTTATTATAGACACTAGCTGATGTGTAGAGGGAAGGGGCAAGAAATGACTGTTCCACAGTAAAGATGAGAGGCAAGAATAAGACTAAAAATAAGATGTTTTAATCCATTCTGTCCTCCCACTGCTACCTCAAGCTGCACTTTGCCCTATTGACTTTCGCCACCTAGCTCCGTAACACAAACCAGTTTAAGACAGCCTTAAGTCTCACTGTTTTTTTCATGCTTCTTTTCTGAGGTTTCTGGAATTCCTGTTTTTCTCTTAATTCTATGTCTTTTTCAGACTGACTTTGAGAGAGGGAGCCAGCAACCCATGCTAATTTGCCAAGAACAACTACTTCATAATTCATTTGTTATGTTTAACTGTCTTGCTTTGTCCTATTTCTGTTTCTTTTTTATCTCCTTGTCACTTTTTGTATTGATTGGTTTCTCTCTCTCTTTCTCTACCCCTCTCCCTCCCTCTTCCCTCTCTCTGTGTCCCTCTCCTTTCTTCCCTTCCTCCCTTCCCTCTCCCCCTCTTTTATTAGCTTTGGAAATTATATGCTCTATTTCTACTATTTTAGTAGTTTCCCTAGAAATTTTAACATGCATACTTATCTCCACAAAATCCACAGTGAATAATTACCTTTATTTTCCTCTTAAGGGACAAAAGAATCTTAGAACACTTTAATTCCAGTCATCCCTTTCTGTGTTATATCCTGTTGTCATATTTAGTGTAATTCTGTTTTTTAACTTTTCTAAAGTTAGCATTTGTTTAGATATACTCATGTCTTTGCTACTGTTTTTGCTGTTCTTTCCTTCTTTTGGTTCAGACCTCCCATTTTAAATCACTTTCTTTTTATCTGAAGAATATAATTTAGAAATTACCTCAATGAGGATCTTCTAGAGGTAAAAACTTATTCTCAGTTTTTGTTATTATCAAAATATTTATTTTCCCCTTGATCTTGAAAGATATTTTAAAGGTTAATTTAATTGACGTATAACTTACATACAATAAAATGCACCATTTTAAATGTACAGTTTGATGAGTTTTGACAAATGTGTATACCTGTGTAACCACCACCCCAGTCAAAATATAGAACGTATGCATCACTCCAGAAAGTTCCTTCATGTAGTCATTTGTAGTCATTTCTTTTCTCACCCCTTGCCTCAAGCAACTATTGATCTGATATTTATCACTATAATGAGTTTTGCCTGTTCTAGAACGTCATATAAGTGGAATAATATAGTTGGTATTCTTCTGTGCCTTGCTTTCATGTTGTTGCATATAACAATAATTTGTACCCTTTTATTGCTGGGTAGTAGTTTAGTGTATGAGTATACTACCCCAATTTATTTATCTATTCACCAATAGATGGACATTTGGGTTTCCAGTTTTTGGCTGTTATGAATTAAAGCTGCTCTTAATCTCAGTATAGGTCTGTATGTTTACATGGTTTCATTTCTTTTGTAAATACCTAGTAATGGAATTGCTGGGTCATATGGGTCATATGATTATTTTTATAAGAAATTGCACAACTTTTCTCAGCTTCACTACAGATGAACACTGAATCTATTTAACTGTGTAACTAAAATAAAAATAAATGTGGGGATTATGGTTTTATATTCCCATCAGCAATGTATGAAAATTCCAGTTGCTCCAAAGTGAAAGATATTTTCGCTAGATTTACAGATACTTTCTTTCAGCATATTGAGGAACTCATTTCACTAGATTCTGACTTTCATTGTTGCTGTTGATAAGCTAGCAATCAGTTTGTCACTTCTTTAAAGATTACCTGTCTTTCCTCTTTGACTGCCTTTTAGATTTTGGCATTCTATAGTTTTGTTTTTTTTTTTAAGATTTTGTTTATTTATTTCACAGAGAGAGACACAGCGAGGGAGGGAACACAAGCAAAGAGAGTGGGAGAGGGAGAAGCAGGCTTCCTGCGGAGCAGGGAGCCCAATGCAGGGCTCAATCCCAGGACTCTGGGATCATGACCCGAGCCAAAGGCAGACACTTAACGACTGAGCCACCCAGGTGCCCCTGGCATTCTATAGTTTTAAGGTATAGATTTTTTTATTTTTTATTTTTTGAGGTATCGTGAATCTTTGAATTGTTCTTATTATCAAGTTCTTATTCATCATCTCCTTTATTCCCTTGCTCCTTCCTGTCTGAACTCCCATTAGATGTATGTTAGATCTTTTCACAATGTTCTCTATGCATTTTGGCCTTTCTTTCACTTTTTCTGTCTTTAGGTTGCAATCTAGGTAATTTCATCAGTTCTGTCTTCCATGTCAGTATTTCTCTCTACTCCTATTAAACTCATCCATTGGAAGGTTTTTTGGTTTTCTGTTCTGTTACGTTTGACTTTTTCCAACTTATGAAATGTACATAGAGAAAAGTATACAAAAGTATATATGAACCATTTAATGGAGTTATTGTAAAATGAATACCATGTAGCCAATCAGGTCAACAAATGGAACATTACTAATTCTCTTTTCTCTTCAGGACTTTATTATATCAATGATCAAATACCAATTGTATTAGATATTTATAATTTATTAATTATATCAAATGTGTATAACACCTGTACTTTTTCTGTAGCTGTAATTCCTACATTTATTTTCATGTTAGTTACACAGTTAAATTGATTCAAGATGTATCTTTGTTTTTTTTTTCAAGTCTTTCTCAGGTATGATTTAAAAAAATTTTCTTCATATTGTTCCTATTTCATTTTAAGTACTGTAGATAGTTGATGTTTTTGTTGCTGTTATGGAATATTGTTTCCCCATGTTTTCAGACTATAAGTAGCAACTTTTGAGTTTGTGGTAATTTATTTTTAATCACTTCACTGAATTTTCATGATACATTATCAGTTGGATTTTCAAGGGAGGCAGTCATAATTTGTGATTAGAATTTCTGACAGCTATATCTCATGGCCTTTTGCTGTAACCAGAGCATCTAAAATAGTGTTTCTGATTTTAATGGGAATACTTCCAGTGTTTTATTACATATGATATACCTGTTGCTATAAAATATTTGTTGTGTTAATATTCATCTAAGTTTAATTTATATAGTTTTTCTGTTCATCAGAAATAGGTGTACAGGGGCTCCAGGGTGGCTCAGTAAGTTAAGCATCTGCCTTTGTCAGCTCAGGTCATGATCCTGGAATCCCAGGATTGAGTCCCACATCAGGCTTCCTGCTAAGCAGGGAGTCTGCTTCTCCCTCTGACCCTCCCCCTTCATGTGCTCTCTCTTACTCTCTCTCTCTCAAATAAATAAAATCTTTAAAGAAAAATAGGTGTTCAGTTTTTCAAATGCATTATTTTTTGTTGTCTGTTGAGAAGAACTTAAGTGACTAATCTTTGCATTTCTTGATTAAACTAGTTGATCATTATCCGTTTTTCTTTCATAGTCTCTTAAAATTTGGTTTTCTAATATTTTATTTTTGAATCCTTACTTATTAATGATTAGGCTGTGGTTTTCTCTTTCTGTGCTATTTTTGTAGGCAAGAGGAGGTTTCCTTTTCCATACTTTTTTTTCATTCCTTTTGTTTATATCTGTGAAGTTATATAGTATGGAAATTGTTTGTTCTTTAAAGTAAAAGGAGCTTTTGTATTAAATTTTCTGTGCTGATAATTTTTTATGAACTGTAGAAAAATAGTGATTTCTATGGTTTTGTTCTGTTAAGTTTTATACAATGTTACGAGTCTATTTCCATAAATTATATATTTTTTAAAAATTTACCTAAGTCATAGAGGTGGTAAACTTCCTAAGTTGAAATTTATGAAATTGCCATTTCTGTTATTAAAATTTTCATACTGACATTCTTTTAAATTTTCTGATAAACTCTTATCAGTTATTGAGTACCCTTTCCCACTTCTGTTTTTATTTATATTTCCTTTTTCATGAGTAGATTTGGTAGACAGAATACTAGTTTTACAGAATACTAATAGGTATTAAATTTGTAGAAAGAAGTATTGGATTATATTTGGAATGTTTATATAAAATTTATACAAGTTTTTTTTACTGCACTACTCTTAAGAGCCTTTCATATGCTTAAATGCGTGGTAAATCCTCAAAAGGAGACAAAATAATATTCAGTGTTTCCCAATATTATTTGAATACAAGGAAAATCTTTTAATACTTCATGGGACTAATAGTCCATGAAACATGCTTTGGAAAATCTAGTCTTAGCTCCTGGTTATTTTGAAAAATTAACTTTTAAAAAAAATTTTATTTTGTATTTTTTAAAAGATTTATTTATTTATTTAGAGACAGAGTATGCATGTGAGTGCAGGGGGGAGGGGCAGAGAGAGAGGAAGAGAATCCTAGACAGAGTCTGCACTGAGCATGGAGACAGACTCTGGGCTCGAGGCCATGACCCTAAGATCCTGACCACAGCTGAAACCAAGAGTCAGATGCTTTAACCAACTATGCCCCTTTATTCATTTATTTATTATCATTATTTTTAAAGATTTTATTTTTTCTTAGTGCATGAGCAGGGGGAAGGGCAGAGGGAGAGGGGGAATTGGGCTCCCTGGGAGCCTGATGTGGGGCTCCATCCCAGGACCCTGAGGTCATGACCCGAGCAGAAGGTAGACACTTAACCAACTGAACCACCCAGGCACCCCAGCAGGTGCCCCTTTAAATTTTATTTTTAAGTCTTTTTTTTTTTTTTTTTTAAAGTAGGCTCCACATCCAGCGTGGAGCCCAACATGGGGCTTGAACTCACAACTCTGAGATTAAGACCTGAGCTGAAATCAAGAGTCAGACACTTAACTGAACCACCCAGGCACCCCTTTAGATTTTAGTTTTAATTTAATTTTGAAGATTTTTATTTTATTTTAAAGATTTTATTTTTAAGTAATCTCCATACCCAGTGAGGGAATAGAACTCACAACCTGGAGATCAAGAGTCTCATGCTCCAAGGACTGAGCCAGCCACGCCTCCCCACCCTCCACCCCTTTTCTTACTGGATCAGCAGTTGACAGATTGATAGGGCATGAGAGTACCCCCTTATGGCTTCTGACTCTATTTCATCTGCCTATTTATTTTCAAAGGTTTTTTTGTTTGTTTTTTTGTAATTTCTTCACCCACCCTGGGGCTCCAACTCATGACCTGAGCTGCATGCTCTTCAGTTGAGCCAGCCAGGCACCCCCAATGACTCTATTTTAAAAGAGGTTTCCTTTGATGAATTTTCACAATACCAGTTATTACTTTTTGTTTTATTGCTGAATAATTTCCATTGTGTGAATATGCTTGAAAAAGTCAACATTATTAAAAAAACTAGAAGACTAACAAAAGATGTAACAACCAAATGCACGGTCCTGGTTTGAAAAACCAGCTGGTTTAGTCAGTGGAGCATGCAGTTCTTGATCTCAGGGTCCTGACTTCACACCCCATGTTGGGCATAGAGCCTACTTTAAAAAAAACAAAAAACAAAAAAACAACTATAAAAGCCATTACTTGGCCAATTGAGGAGATTTAAATATCAACTGATTATTAGGTACTACCAGGTAATTAATAGTTTTATTATCTCACTAAGCCTTTTTTTTTTTTTTTTGGCAAAATCTCTGTCCAGTTTCTCTATTAATGGCACTACTGTTCTATCAGTTGCTCAGGCTTAAAGCTCTTGTAACACCAGCTCCAACCTTTTTGCTTCCACCCCCACCCACCCTCATATCAGTTCAGGTTTTCAGCACTTTTTTCACAGCTTTATTGAGAGAAAACTCACATACCATACAACTCACCTATTTAAAGTATATACTTAAATGGTTTAAAAGCATATTCACAGGGTGTTCAACTGTCATCAAAATCAATTAAGAGAACATTTTCATCGCCTCCCAAAAAAAACTCTGTACCCATTAGCAGTCACTCCTCAGTAGGTTTTTATCACTTCTGATCTGGCTCCTTACAACAGCCTTCCAACTCATCATCTTCATTGCTCTCGTTTCAGTTTATCTCATGTACATCACAGACAATTCAGTTTCTCTAAAGCATGGTTTAGATACACCTTCTTAACTAGATACCTTCAGTGACTCCCCCAAAGGATGCTTGGATTCAAGTAAACAAATATCCATTAACACACATACTGTTCTGGGAACTGTGCTAGGTGCTGTGAACAAAATGGGTACTACTGAAAACTTCTTTTACCTCTCTAGTGCCTGTGCTCAGGCAGGGCCCTCCACCTAGAATGACCTCTTGACCCCCACCTCACCCTGAACTGCTAGAAATTTTTCCCAACTTTCAATGACCGTCTTCCCCAGCAATTGACTGAGAACTCAGCAGTCAATTGCTGAGTGAGTGAACTCTCCTGAAACTTCTCTACCCCCTTCACTTACATACACTTAAACCTCAGAACGTCCTGTGGCAGCAGCAATGCTCCTTTCTGTGGGAACTGCCAGCTTCTCTCCCCACAGGATTGATTCCTCAGAATCCCACCTCCTCTCCTCCAGTCATCAAAGACCTCTGCCACCCCCGAAAAATTTACTCTTGAATTTGGCTGTTTTTTTCTTAATTCAGTACTTTCTATATTTATCTTTATTATTCTCTTTTATTATAATTCTTTTAGTTGGCATTGAAAGTTGGGAAAAATTTCTAGCAGCTGGGGGTGAGGTGGGGGTCAAGAGGTCATTCTAGGGGCACCTGAGTGGCTCAGTTGTTAAGTATCTGCCTTTAGCTCAGGTCATGATCCCATTCTAGGGGCACCTGAGTGGCTCAGTTGTTAAGTATCTGCCTTTAGCTCAGGTCATGATCCCAGGTCCTGGGATCGAGCCCCATATCGGGCTCCCTGCTCGGTGGGAAGCCTGCTTCTCCCTCTCCCACTCCCCCTGCTTGTGTTCCCTCTCTCGCTGTGTCTCTATCAAATAAATAAGTAAAATCTTAAAAAAAAAAAAAATTCGTTCTAGGCAGAGGGCCCTGCCTGAGTAGAGGCACTAGAGTATGATTTTTTAAAATTTATTATTTTTAATTGAAGTATAGTTGACACACAATATTACGTTAGTTTCCAGTATAGCATAGTGATTTGACAAGCCTTTACAGTACTATATACTCAACACAGGTGTAGCTACTGATAGAATATGATTGAAATTCATTAACATGGCATACATGGGTCCTTAGGATATGCCAGCAGTTATTCCTAATACCATCTCCAAATTAACTGACTTGTGTACACCTTACACACTTAATCATATAAGAATCATACTTTTGCATCTGAATGCCTTTGCCTTTACTCTGTGCTCTTCTCACATTTGCCTTCTTGTCTGCTTACTAAACTCCTTTCCACTTTAAAGATTCACTCATATTTTATGAAGCTTTTTGACTCTTTGACATGTTATATCCTTTCATAGTTTTTTTTGCCAAAATTCTCAATCTTGTCTTTCATCTCCTTGAACATACTAAACATCACTGTTTTAAGGCATGTATCTATGTAAGTTCACTATATTTAACATCCCCTGTGAGTCTGTTTCTGTTGCCTGTTTTTTCTCAGTTCTCTTTCAAGTAATTTTGTCTCCGAATATTTTTGTGTTGGAATTTGTATTTGAAAAATTGTAGAAATAACTTGAGGCCTAGAATAGTGTTCTGTTCTGTTCCTCTAAAAGTCTTAATTTTATAAGAGAATTAAATCCCCAAAGCCCTAAGGGTTGCCACATAAAATACAGGACATTCAGTTATAACATTTGGGTTTTAGGTAAACAACGAAATTGGTAAAAGTACATCCCAAATATTGCATGGGAAATACACTAAAAAATTACTGTTATCTGAAACTTAGATTCAACAGGGTATTCTTTATTTTTATTTGCTAAATCTGGCAATCCAAGCCTTAAAGCATCTATTTTATGTAATAAATGAACTACAACTAGAATGGTACTAGTTATGTGAGAATTGAAAAAATAGTCACTCAAATAATTTTCTTTGTACATATAAGGAAACCTGATTGAGAAAGGTTACTCTAGAGAGTGCTTCTGCAAGGTGCTTGTAGTAATACAGTAAAGACAATTTCAGGGATTAAAAGGCTTTGGAGAGCTGTTCTACTTTTGTCAGAAGCCGTGTTCAGCCTCTCATCTCTTTCTGAATTGGCAAATGCCCTTAGGGAAAAGGTGGCCTAAATGTTGGTCTCATATCTCTGAATTTCTGTGTAGATTTTGGCCTTATAATTTTTCACTATCCTACTAGCTCTCTGATGCATTCAAGCAGATTTTAAAAATTGTCCAGCTTTTCTAGTTGCCTCAGCAGGAGGTTTGGCCTACATTACTTAGTCTGCCATTGCTGGAATCAATGTATAATTTTAAAACAGCAAAAGAAAATTCATGGGAAGAGCCATAGTTGTACTCTAGGCCAGGATCTGTTTGGCACAAAATACTCTCTTTAGGACAGAAAGGAAGCATATATTTTATACATAATTCCAGCCTGTATACTTAAAATATACACATTCTAAAGCAAAATGTAAAATTAATGTACCTAAGGGATTTTGTCTACTTGGAGAACAACCAGCTTGAGTTGTAACCAATCAGGAAACACTATCAACCACTTATATCTTAGTGGCTTGGATAAAATGATCTAAGTAATTACTTGGATAGAGTAGAAAATGAGATGATTTTTAAAATGGTAAAGTAGAAACCCTGTTGCTGTGTTTATACATGTTTTCTGACTTGTCTAAGGCTTAAAACATTTTAAAAGTAAAGTAAAAGTGGTGCCTGGGTGGCTCAGTCAGTTAGGAGTCTGACTCTTGGTTTTGGCTCAGGTCACGATCTCAGGGTTGTGAGACCAAGCCCCATGTCAGACTGAGCCCCGTGCTCAGCAGGGAGTCTGCTTGAGATTCTCTCCCTCTCCCTCTGGCCACCCCCCTCTCCACCCCATGTGCTCTCTCTCTAAAATAAATAAATAAATATATATTTTTAATAAGTATAAAAGTAGGGACACCTGGGTGGCTCAGTCGGTTAAGCGTCTGCCTTTGGCTCAGGTCGTGATCCCAGGGTCCTAGGATTGAGTCCTGCATTGGGCTCCTTGCTCAGTGGAGAGTCTGCTTCTCCCTCTGCCTGCTACTCCCCCACTTGTGCTCTCTCTGACAAATAAAATCTTAAAATTAAAAAAAAAGTATAAAAATAATGTATACAAATGTATACATTTGTATATACAAAGTATATACAAAAGTATAAAAGTAATGTACACAAATGAATTGGAGAATTGGTTGTCTCTTTGTGGTATTGTGTCTGGCACTTCATGGTATTGTGAACCATCTAAGAAACTCACTGCCACCCACCTTCCAATTTACATTAATGCATGTCAGAATCTATCTCCCAGTTGTTTTTTAACGAAGTTTGCATTTGCTCTGTTTCTTATAGTTCTTTAATATTGTCCTTAGTTTGTCCCTAAATAACTAGTGCACAACTCATTTCCAAACACTGTGTGTTTCAGTAGAACTAAATATTTTTGCTTTTTTTAAAGTGGTTTTTTTTTCACCAGAGAGAACATTTACTGTCTCCTTTGATGAGCAAATATTTAAGTGGTTATAAAAGAAGCTATTAAACTTAATTTTTTCATTAGCTTTAATAAAAAGTCATTCATTCTAAGCATGTCTTAAGTTTGTGTTTCTGAAAAAAATTTTTTTAGAGTTGTGAAGTTGCAACTGCCCTAGAAAATCAAAGCCACAAGATTCGGTATTCAGATTCCGTGGAAAATGGATCAATTATATTTTCTCTTTCTGGTATGGTATATTTGTTAACTGTCTTAAGTTTCTTATAAAATATGTGAGTATAAATTCTAATGGTGATAGTTCAGTAACCAGGCAAGAAGCTTAAGGTATTATCTTTTGGGAGAAGTAAATGTATAAAACTTTTATTACTGCTGCAGAAGTAGTGCACGTGGCCAACTACAACATGCATTTGTTTAGATTATAATTGGAGGCACCTGGGTGTCTCAGTCAGTTAAGCATCCGACTCTTGATTTTGGTTCAGGTCGTGATCTCAGGGTTGTGAGATCAAGCACTGCATCGGGCTCTGTGCTGGGCATGGAGCCTGCTTAAGATTCTCGTCCCCACCCCACCCCCCCGCCACTTCCTCTTTAAACAAACAGACAAAAATTATTGTTAAACTAAAGCTGAACCCATGGAATCTGGTAGAGGATAGTAAAAATGACATGCTTTGGAACTAAGATGCAAATAGAACAAAGCCATCTCTCCAACAGTCAGTACTTAATGTGTTACCAGTATTAACAAAGAGGCTAACATCACAACACTGCTCAAAAACCATATATAAAAACAATATAGGAGAATGTTTTTTCAGGATTTTGTACAAGAGTTTGCTGAATATAATGGAAACAAATACTAACTAAAAGAAAAGAGCAAAATAGAGACAAAATTTCCTCAAATCATAAAACTGTACAACTGTCATGGGCAAAATACAGAAAGGAATTAGATTAGGATATGAGAAGCCTAAGGTGATGGGAAGGGAGCAGTACAGAGCATAGGTTTGTGGTAGGGAAATGACCAAAATGATAAAAGAGGTGGAGATAAAGGATTTTACCAGGAGGTTTGCAGATAGACTGGTAATTCTAGCAGAGGTTTTGGAAGACAGGCAGCTTTCAAAAGCTCCTAGAAATAAAACTCCAGGCTGAAAGTGGTCCAACTTCAAACTCATCCTTCCTGGTTGAATAGAGCCTTCTAGGGAGAAGTGAAATGTTTTTGAATACCTCCTGTGTCCCTTGGCCACTTTGTATACAGTATCTTATTTAATCCTCTCAACAAACCTATGAAAGAATTACTACATTCTTCTAGATGGGAGAACTTAGGTTCAGGAAGGTTTATGTAAATTGCACAAGTTCATTCAATTAGCATATAATCATATAATCACTTTCCTCAGATTGTTTTCTCTTTTAAAGAGCTGTAATTGGATCAAATTTCCCTTCCGGACTATTTTTACAGGCCTGTTCCTGTTTCAAAAGTCCTAGATTACAGGACACCTGGGTGGCTCAGTCGACTAAGCGTCTGCCTTTGGCTCGGGTCATGATCCCAGAGTCCTGGGATCGAGTCCGCATCGGGCTCCTTGCTCAGCAAGGGAGCCTGCTTCTCCCTCTGCCTGCCATTCCCTCTACTTGTACTCTCTCTGACAAATAAATAAAATCTTAAAAAAAAAATCCTAGATTATCTGCTCACTGTTTCAATAATAATGTTCTCTACAAAGGTTTCTCCAAGAAACAGTTGAAAACTTAAGATTATCTTTGATTTCCAGCTTTTAAAAAAGTCATTATAACACACAAAAAACCACTTTTAACTAAAATTAGGCATTACTTTCATGTGTACAGTGCCTTGGTTTGAAAATGGTTACTGACCAAAAAAACTTTTTCCTCTAGAATAAGTTATCCTTTTATATAGAGCATTTCAAAGAATTAGCTAAATCATTTTGTAGTGTAAGAATTTTGTTAGGGGGGCCTGGGTGGCTCAGTCATTAAGCGTCTGCCTTCAGCTCGGGTCATGAGCCCAGGGTCCTGGGATTGAGCCCAGCATCGGGCTCCCTGCTCCGCAGGAGGCCTGCTTCTCCTTCTCCCACTCCCCCTGCTTGTGTTCCCTCTCTCATGTGTCTCTCTCTCTCTGAAAAAAATTAAATCTAAAAAAAAAAAAATTTTGTTACAGTAAATTCTGTTCCTTACAGGTTTGCATCCTGGACACTTACAGCTATATTATAGCTATTTTTGTTGATTCTACTGAGTTTACAAAAAATTTTCATTATTATAACAAAGTGATGTTTTATATTATGCTTACTTTTCCTAGGACTTGCATTTTTATTGATGGATGCCAAAGAATGCTTTATATCAGCTGAAGAAATATTTCTAGCCAAAATTGAGAAGTTTATTAATATTCACCGAAAGAGTTTTTTGGTTCTGTCTGCTGCCCTCTATGGGTCTGAGGAATGGAAACTGATGTTCAGGATTCAGCAGAGGTATGGAAGAATAGTACTACAGACTTTTCTTAAATCACATGTATTTACTTTAGTTCTTAATCCTTTTAAGCAGTTGAGTTATGTTTTGCCAAAAGATAAACATTGTAATGTTAACTTGTCATATTTAATAAAATGCAGGCCTAATGGCTACTCCAAGAATCAGGGTGACAAGTTTCAGAGTTCATGCTGATTTCTGAGATTTTCGTGCAAGACCAAAACAAAAGTGAACACTTTTTAGTCTATTAAATTTTGGGTATAAAGCCATATCATATCCTCTGTGGAATAGGTCAGGGCATGAATAAATTCATAAATGACAAACAATAAGAGGTTTCTGTCTCCTTTCCACTTAACAGATGTCTGTATAAGTTATATGATCTATTTATGAATTATTTTTCAGATTCCTGGGTAGTAATTTACGGATACTTCCAGTACACAACACAGTAAATGCTATTAATCTTATGTGCACTATAGCTAAGGTGAGTCACCTAGGAAAATGACGCATACATAGCACTCATAGATTTTAAGGTTCTTGACTTCAAAATGCACACCCTCGTGAGCAGGATTAACAAATACTCTGCTTCTGTTCCCCTCAGAAGTTGCTCTTTCAGCATGCAGCTCTTTGAAGCCTGAACTCAGCCTGTCATCTTCTCAGTTTACTTCCAGTAGCTACTACAAGAATGACTAACTTTAGGCCAAAAGAGCATTTGGCATATATACATTGTGTTGGCCCTACTGGTTTCTTAAATCTTCCTTCAAGTTCTAAAATACAGTTATTGATCAGGTTGTAGTCAAAAACTGTCAAAGTGCAAACATACTATTTTATAGGATGATCTTCACAAGTTGTCCACTTGGTTTTCATGCTTGTCCTCCCCTGTGAAGTGTGCCCTAGGCAGAGTTAGGTGTTTCTTGCTCTTTCTTATGCCTGGAACAGATCTCCATATTAAAGGGGTTCTTAAAGTATTCAACTTTTGGCTTGTTTCAAAGACCAAGCATTTTTCTGTTACTCATAATTAACTCATACCTAGTATTTAGCACAAAGAAGGTGATTTGATACCTGCTGAGTAAGTGAAAGTTTTTTATATGACCCTGTAAAAATTACTTATTTCTGTAAATAATATTGCATGTTTATAACTTCTTACAGACTGCCTCCAAACCATACACAGACAGCATTTGCTATAGAATGATAACAACTGAGGCTTACATCATTGAGCAAAGTCCTGTTTGGAAAACACTTCAAAAATTAAAACTGAGTAGTGATTCACTTAACCTAAATTAGAGTATCAATTACAAAAGTTCTTTTGGAAGAATGTTAAAATAATTACCAGTTAAATTACAATGTTCAAATATCGATTTAAAGATTTTTTAAAAATTTAAAATAATAAAATGTATATGATCAAAAACGATTTTCAGTTTTGTTGATAATTCATTTAATAATGTTTAGAAAAAATTGGTACATATATTATAAAACTCCGATGCAGTTTCTTAGTGATACAAATTAAGTTGGATGGAAAATATTTACTACAAAATAAAAACACAGCATTTTCTAACTAGCCCCTTAGACTAAAGGAAAAGTCACATACACTTTTTAGCTTTTCCACAAGGGCTGCCAGTATTTCTAAAATTAATGTTTGCACATGCTTTCATATTATAACTGCTGCTAGAGAGATGGTGATGGACTCTGCCCCCTAAGACTCCTCCTGAGGTAGGGAAAGAAAGGGAAATTAAGAGAAGCAGACAACTGGCCTAACTGAAAACCTCTCTGTACACTTTTACGGTGGTGTGATATCCTATTTGACACCAGGAATTCTGAAGTGTAACAAAGCATCTAATTGGAACATAAAGTGTAAAATGTATTTATAAATTCACTACAACTGTATGAATGAGGGCAATACAAGTACAATTTATGAGATTATAATACAAAATTATTAGTTTGTATTGGATTTTCAACAGAATTTAGAATACATATATGGGCATTATTTACCATGTAAATTATCTTTTTTAAAACCAAAGAATACTACTAATCCATAATGTGTCATCACAGAAACCAGTAAATGAGAAAAGCTACATTTATTTTTCTAGCAGTATCTTACAGAAAAGTTTTTATAAAGGTATTAAATAATCATAATGGAAAATACAGTATTTTACTAGTTTTTATTTAGGAAATGGAGGTTTCACTTTATCCCAATAGTTTCTTCAGGGGTAGACTTTGTTTTTATTTCAATGAGTTCTTCTACTCGAGCCAGAACACTTTCAATCAAATCAAATGTGAAAAGAGCTGAATGTAGGACCTGCAGTGCCAAGGGAAATTAGTGTTATATTAATGTTGCTGTTAAAGCAAAAAAACAAAAGTCTTCAGCTGGATATAGCTTAGGAAAATTTCAGATCTACCTTAAGCTGCATTTCAGGAGGCATATTAGGGATCTCTTCTCCACCTACAGTTACAGAACAAAGATCTTTAGACTTCTGGACTTCTGTAAGAGAAGAAAAAAAAAGTGTCACATTTAACCATTAAAACAAATCTCATTTTCAATAATTTATAAGCTACTTTCATTATTATACCCATTACACTAAAACCAGAATATGCTTCAATTTGGTTTAAATCTTTGTTTACCCAATTTCAGTGTTAACTGGCTCACACATCTGCTAAAAATCATTTCAATTATAAATAAAATGACTTAGCTGTCATGGTTCTATGTTAGAAAATAAACAAGTATGATGAAAAAGTTCTTTATTTTGAATATAACTGACAGTTCTAAAATCTGACTAATTTTTAGACCTAACCAAAAATGAAATTGCACATTACCAACCGTGGCTATTTTCTTGGCTATTTTTAATTTCTGCTTCATAATGTGCTTTTGACATATTAAGTCCTGTATGGAGTGGCTTTAAGAAATTATTCTCAATCTTTCCAAGTTCTGTCCATAATCCAGTCTGTTCAGAAGAATGAAAAAATTAGTTACTTGGTTCAGTATTTCTTGATTGCCTAGTATTAAACACACGTTGAGAGTTGGAGAAACAAAATAAAATCTAATCCTTGCCTTCCAAGATAGTTTACTGTTTGATACGTTCATTATTATATCTAGTTATTTTACGTGAATACAAACAAAAATGTACTTTGGACAGTGTACTCATTAATACACCCATCCAATGCCAATGAGAAACTGAATTTTTAATTAAATATTTTTGAGAGAGCGAGAGCACGGGCAGGGGAGGGAGGGCAGCAGGCAAAGGGAGAAGCAGACTCCCCCACTGAGCAGGGAGCCAGACGCAGGGTTCAATCCTAGGACTTTGAGATCATGACCTGAGCTGAAGGCAGGTGCTTAACTGACTGACCCATTCAGGCGTCCCTTGTTTTTGTTTTTAAAGATTTTATTTTAGAGAGGGAGAGTGTGCAAGCGGGGCAAGGAGCAGAGGGAGAGAGTGGGATAGAGAATCTCAAGGAGACTCTGTGCTGAGCATGGAGCCCAATGAGGGGTTTGATCTCATGACCCTAAGATCATGACCTGAGCCAACACCAAGAGTTGGATGCTTAACTGACTGAGCCACCCAGGCAACCCAAGAGCTTCGTTGTTTTTAATAATAATATATGGCCCATAATCCTAAAACTGAGAAGGCAATAAAATGGTGGAAAAATTAGGTTACAGAAAATCTGTTATGCATTCTGTTCAGCATAATTCCACAAATCTTTCAAATGATGAACTGTAATAATTTTAGAAGCATGTAGGAGTGTAAGAGCTATGGAAGTAAGAACATTTTCTCTTATAAAAAGGTTACTAGATACTTAAAAAATACTACAAAGAAGATCATTTTAAGATTTATCTTCAATGTCTAGAAAAAGTAACTTAAGAAATAAAGTTATAAGGATAAAAATAAAAATGAAGTTTTCACAAATGTTTGCTTTTAATTTTTCCCAAGTAGACTCACATAGTAACGAAAGTTTTTTCCGTTCTAAAGCTTACCTATATAAAAAACACACTGTAGCCTACCCTCAAAAAAGGAAGACTAGGCAGTTCTAAAAACATAATGAAATTTATTGCCAGAACAGACTGAGACCTCGCAAAAGATAGTCAACCACGATAATGAAGAAATAAAAGAAGGAAATAATACACAAGGCATATGTTTCAATAAATGAAAACCCAAAATATGGATTATATGGAATTATATGTATGTGTATATATGTATGCCAGACATTTATAGCTTTTTTCCTAAATGAAAAGCAAATCTGCATACATTACATAATTCAGTTTTTAAAAATTCCTGATACTTGTGGCCTTTACAATCTCCCATGGTTTCCCTTGACCCTGCTTTCATTCAACATATTACAATATCAATTTAGGACAAAAATAGGTAAGCAGGCAGATGGGAAAGTATATGAGTAGATAGGACAGAAAGTGAGGGATAAAAATTATTATGGGCCGTGTTATTAGAATAAATTACTGTAATTCAAAACAACTAACATTTAAAGATACCTAGCAAAATAAATAAATAAATAAAGATACCTACCAAACAGAACACTAGGTATAAAAACTAAGTTGGTTTTACCAGCAGAGATGGAGGTTCAAGAAAAGTTTTGTGAAGCTCAAGTGTGGGAGAAGGTGCCTGTAACTTATGCAGAGAGAAAATAGGGTGAAGAGATATAGGGTGAAAAGGGGAATGACTTATGAAAAGAATGAGTCAGCTGACAGCAACCCAAAATAGTAGGAAAAGAAATGGATTATTATTCAATTATGAATCACTTTGTTTTGTATTTGATCCTGTTCTTAATTTTCCTATATACCTTTCTGATTGCTTCTCAGCTTTTCATCTGACTAGTTCAGCTCTCAGCATGCTTAACTGATCAAAAATAGGTACTGGTAGGGGGTGCCTGGGTGGCTTACCCGGTTGAGTATCTTTTTTTTTTTTATTTTATTTGAGAGAGAAAGTGAGTGAGAGAGCATGGGGGGAAGCAGAGGGAGAAGCAGACTCCCCATTGAGCAGGGAGCCCCATGTGGCGCTCAATCCCAGGACTCCAAAATCATGACCTGAGCTGAAGTTAGACGCTTAACCGACTGAGCCACCCAGGTGCCCTGAGCATCTGACTCTTGATTTTGGCTCAGGTCATGATCTCAGGGTCCTGGGATCAAACCCTGTGGCAGGCTCCCTCCTCAGCAGGAAGTCGGCTGGAGATTCTTTCTCCCCCTCTCCCTCTGCCCCTCCCTGCGCTCTCCACCCACAGGCTCCCGCTCTCTCTCAAATAAATCTTTAAAAAAAAAAAAGGTACTGGTAGGAGTCTGAATAAAACTACCCATAATTCAGCCTCACTAGGGTATCATTTTGTTTCTTCTTTAATCAAAATTTATAAAAGCTCAGAAGCTGTCATTTTTTTGATTAACCATAGCAGACAGATTTACCTGGCATGTGTGTATATGACCTATTATAATTGCACTTGGGAGAAATGCTTCTGTGATGAAGAGGCTCTTATGATGTCGCAAATATACCAGGTTGCCATCTTGGACTCGGTTTCTTTTGCTAATCTCCTTGGTATAATAATTCTTATAGTAACTTGCATGGTAATACTTTGGAATATTTGATTCCCAAGAAATTTTTTTTTAAAGATTTTATTTATTTGAGAGAAAGAAAGATAGTGAGAGAGCACAAGCAGGGGCGAGAGGGAGAAGTAGGCTGCCTGCTGAGCAGGGAGCACAACTCAGGGCTCAATCCCAGGACCCCAGGATCATGACCTGAGCTGAAGGCAGACGCTCAACTGAGTCACCCAGGTGCCCCCCCGAAGAAATTTTTTTAAACCATTAAATAAGAAAACAATCTTATAAACTGGTTATATCCTTTTCTTTACCATAACAATGTTCAAGCCAAATAAAAGCGAGGCATCTGTGGGTACAATAGGAGATATTCCACAATGCTAAATTGCTCTGTCTTCCCTCTCTAGGCAGTCCCATTTGCTGCCCCTGTAGCAGACTGTGTTCCTTACCTAATAAATTTATCACTCTTAATCAAAAAGATTCTTTTTCTCCCTGTCAGGCCAATCAGATCATTTCTAGGTATGGCCTTTCCTGATTACTAAAAGAGTAAACTCATACTTTACTCTAAGGACACCTTCCTGAAGCCTCAGGGCCTCCACTGCTGCTGAATTTCACTTACTATCTTTTCTATTTTTTACCAGAAGCTCCTTTAGGAGTCAGGATATACTTTGTGATTCAAAGGTTCTGGCCATTGCCTGAGGTCATAGCTATCTCTACCACTTACTAGGTATGTGCCCTTGTGCAAGGTAAAGATCCTTTCAATGTCTATACATTATCTAGGAAAAGTAAAAAATAAATAAGAAAAGCTGAAAAGGACACAGGGAACTTATTCTAATGACAGCAATGTTTTATCTGTGATAAAGATTTGGATTACACAGATCTATCCATTTGTTGAAACTCAGAGATACACACTTAAAATCTATGCATTTCATTTTATGTAAATTTTATCTCAGAAAAACTACAGACATGTTTAACTGTTTACTGAAATATTTAGGGGTAACTGTGCTGTTTGTAGATTACTATGAAGTGCATAAAAAAACTGGTGAACAGAAGGTAGAAAGATTGATACATGATAAAAGCAGAGTAAAATGTTAATGGTAGCAACTTGGTGATGGGTAAATCAGTGAGTGATCACTGTAAAATTATCTTCAACTTGGCTGTATGTTTAGTAAGCTTCACAATAAGATGTTGGGGAAAAATAAGCACTAGTCAATAATAGCAAATAATTATTTTTGCCTGAAGAGGGATGAACAGGAGGTCAGCTCACTGAATCTACTAAATTCAGTCAAAAGGGAGGGAAACTGCTACTTTTCTTACAAACTTTTCATTCCAAATCATGATTTACTTAAATTTTCTTTTACAAAGCTCTTTGGCATCCTTCTGTAAAAATCAAGGGCTCCTGGGTGACTCAGTTGGTTAGGTGTCCCGACTTTTGATTCAACTCAGGTCTTGATCTCAGGGTTGTGAGCTCAAGCCCTGTGAAAAAAATACTTTGATTTCTTTTATTATTTTCTTAAAAAAAAAAAACTAACCCCAAAAAACAGATTAACTACACATGTGATTCAGGTAGTTACAGTTAATAGAGATGACACATTATGGGAAAGCAACTATTAGAAGAGAAAATAGGTAGAAAGAAAGAAGATAAAAAGCAAATCTAATTTTACTATATGACAAATCTCCCTCAAATAGTTTTTTGTCTTCACTGAATACCTCTAATGATGCACTATTAAGAAAACAAAAAACTTCCTACACATTATCCAAAAGGTGATGTTAACAGATTTCAATTTTAGTGCTGAAAATGCTTCAGTTAGTCATATCTGGTGAGGGGCTATCAAATTATCAGATGATTTTATTTTAGACAGCTTAGACTTAAATCATGACCTATAGATGGAGGCAACTGAACAAGACACCCAAACATATGCACACTTCAAAAATTTAGTTAACTCAGGACCTGCAACGTATCTTCCTGACAGGGCTAAGCAATGCTTGCAGCAAGATAGCAGAGGTTCAAGAGGAAAAGGAAAGGGAAGCTGGGTGTGGGGTGGTAAGGGCTCCTGGGAATTAACTTCAAGTTTTAGAATAACTGCCGGTACTTCTAGCCTTTGTTGTTGGGTAAGATATTTAATATTGGCTCGTGCATTTTGAATATACTGTTTCTTTAAAAAAAAAAAAACTCACTTACTTGATTGTCTTTCTCATTATCTTTGATAACCAAATATCTCAATAAATTTAATGAAGCCATTATCCTGTTAATTAAAAATATATAATTTGTTACTTATAGTACGGTTTTATATAATCAGCAATTTCAATGAATAAAATAAGTTAAAACCTAGGGCATATTTTTACAGTTATGTTTGCCATTAGAAATTATTCCCCTTAACACATCTTTTGGAGTAGTAATTATCACTCTTGTTCTCCAAGTTCACAAAATACAATTGTGAAAATTACTATTCTTTTCCCCAAGGGAGCCTTGTTATCTTTGAGATACTTGAGAGTAACATCTCTTACTGCCTGAATTTTAAGACTCCTTTTATAAAACCACTTCTCATCATCCATGCTAGTAGACTGAAAGTAAAATTACATGTTGTTCTAGAAAACAAAACAATAAAACCCAAATCACATGTCTTATTTATATAAGTTATATATATGAAATTCTTAGTTTTTAGTCACCAATGCTATAGTTGCAAATCCCTATGAGTTGTGTATTGGAACACAGGGCACATCATAGGTATAAAATCATCCTGTTGGTCATAATTTTGGAAAGGAATTTTTAATTTTGTTTTTATATAGTATCTAATTACCTAAATATGAAAATCTTTATGTAATTTTATGAATTAGCCATAGATCCTAACGTAACAGGAAAATGCATCTTATTTGTTTAGGTACATTTTATTGTGAATTTACTATGTGAACCTTAGTAATGGTCACCTTACCTATCTGAGTTTTGGAGTAAATCTGTTTCAGCACCCTCTGGGAGAAAGAGTACCAAATCTAGAAGTGAGATCAGCTGTGGGCCTGTAAACCATTTGTTATGTGTTCTCTGAAAAGCAAAATAAAAATTGGGAAAGGTTTTAAATAACAGTTGATTAATTCATGTGTTTTTCTAATACCATCATACTATAAAAATAAACATTACACATTTAAAATATATTTTTTAAACTTTCATTTCCATTCTTTCACACTCTTTGTAGACACTGGGAACAAAATGCCAGTTGAAAATACTGATACACTTTGTTTTCAATATAGAATTACTGACTATTCATAAACAGTAGACTTAAGTTTCCATTAATATTTCAGAAGTACAGAGCAAAACAAAGTCATATTCTCAGCTCAAAGAATTAATACTATTTAAATATATAGTTAACAACATTTCAAAATTCAGGTTTTTAAAAAACAGAAATGTTGAAAAAATATGCCGACACTAGATATAGCAAAAGTCCATAGGGTAGAGTCCACATTAATGTAGTCCACAAATGAATGACTATATCCTACAAAATAAAAAAGATGATCAACACCTTAGCTATGCTCTTACCTTTAATGACACATCAATTTGATTTTTGATATTCTGAATAATGAAAGCCTCCACACCTGAATGATTACTTGTATTCAATAAGCACCTTAAAAGCAAAATTACAATACATTTGAACTTATCCTCAACTGCATTATACTTAAATGATGAAAATTTTACAAATTCAAATGGGCCATGTGTTATTTCTAGAAATACAACAATTAGTGAAGATAGCAATGTGTCAACCAATTACCAAGTCACTTGTGGGTTCTTGCTGTAACTGGCAAATTCTATTTTAACTGGGTCTTTCCAACAAGAAATTTCTATTAAACCTAATGTGAATCTTTTGTGCATATAGCTGCAATGACTTGACATGGCAAAAATGGGCACTAGTATATAATAGCCTAAAAACTCCCAGAATTACTCCCTGTGAAAGTAGACTAGTCTTGTTAGACTAACTTAATTACAAAGCAAGGAAACAGTATGAATGGCTTAAGAAGAAAGGGGGATTTCTTGGTAGGGATATAGATAGATAAGAACAGGAAAGCTGGTATAAGACCTAAGCATCAAATTGAAATTTCATAAACCTGGTCTAAGTCTTATCAACAGAAGTGAAGATGGGATCAGGGTGCTAGTATTGGCCAATCCTCAAAAAAGACTTCTTGGCATACTGACATTGCCCAAATCTATTTTTAACTCATTTTTATTTACTACAAGGTATGTCAATAAACTAGGTCTGCAGGCCAAATTCAGCCTGGTGCCTGTTTTATTGGAACACATCCAACCCCCACCAAAGAGACAAAGTTGAATAGTTGCAACAGAGACCGTGTGAATATATAAATGTGTATTTGCTATTTGGCCCTTTACACAGAAGTCTGCTGCTCTTTAACTTGGAAAGTTGCTAGAATCTTTTCCCCATTAAATAGCACTATTAATAATCTCTACTATTAACTTACAGTGAATAGCCTATCAAAGTTTTAACTCCAGAGCAATTAATTTCAACAGTGAATAATGGAGATTATTGACATGTACAGTTCTAGCAGGGGCCTTATCAATCTCTTATTTAATCTCTCTCTAGTCTTTTAATTTTAGAATATTTCCATTAGTTGAACTGAAATACTATTATTCATATAATATGTATCCATAATATTTGACTAACCCTTCTCTACCTATAGGGATAAAAGAATTTATTATAATAAGGCTTCCAAGTAGAGTCGACTTACATGTAAAACATACTTAAATACGATAACGTGGAATAATTAAATGGCATTAATTTGGTTTTTAATCAACTACACACTTGACAACCATTCCTGATACCTACCTAAATAACGTATATTTGCCTTGTGAATCCAACTTGTTAATATACAGTTGAAGCATAGCTAAGCTCTTTTTCCTCTAAAATAAAACAAATAATATTGTTACATAAAGCGGAGATTATAGTTGACTCTTGAACAAAAGGAGTCTGAAATGTGCAGGTCCACTTATGAGCCGATTTTTTCGATAAAGTATAATACTGTAAATGTTTTTTTCTTACGCTTTTTTTCTTGTAATTTTCTTAACATTTTCTTTTCTCTAGCTTACTTTACTGCATGCATATAGTATATAATACATATAACATACAAACTATATGTTAATCAACCCTTGTTACCAGTAAGGTTTCTGGTCAATAGGAGGCTATTAGTACTTAAGTCTTTAGGGAGTCAGAAGTTATACGTGGCTTTTCAACTGTGCTGGAGGTTAGCACCCCTAATCCCTGTGTTGTTCAAGAATCAATTATAAACTATTCATTAAAATTTCTCACTGTAATT